>NC_135432.1:23073072-23716405 GCF_051991255.1 Vanacampus margaritifer | reverse complement strand
GAGTTGGTCGAGTGCACACTCTAAACAAAAACAGTTGGGGTAAAAAGAACCCATTTGTAGGTAAAAAAAAATGGACCAATCCTCTACTTGGGTCAAATTTACCCAACTTTGAGTCAAGAAATTGGTCTTTTAGCATAAAACAACTCATAAATATTGGTCATATCCTTTACTTGGGTCAAAAAAATCTGGTCATTTTGTATAAGATTTTGAAAGTTGGGTCAAATTGACCCATAAAGTGGATCAGTCCATTTTTGACCTATAATTGGGTTACTTTTTACCAAACAGTTTTTATAGTGCATCAAAAGTGTTTTGTGTGGAAAGAAAGAAAGAAAGAAACAGAGAAAGAAAGAAGAGAAAGAAAAAAAGAGAAAGAAACAGTAAGAAACGAATGCTGAAACTGCAACTGAAATGCTTTTCCAGACCTTTACTGCAGCCTCTTTCAGTTCTTGTTTGTTTGTGGTGGTTTCGTCATTCAGTCTCCTCTTTGGGAGGCAAAATGCATGCTCTATTGGGTTTAGGTCTGGTGATTGACAGTCTAAGGACGGAGACCTTCCACTTTCTCCCCCATGATGAAGTCCTTTTGTGTTAACAGTGGGTTTTGGATCACTGTCTTGTCATGTTGACACTTCTCCCAATTAGTTTGAATGTATTTTTCTGCAAATTGCCAGACAAAATGTTTTTGTAGACTTCAGAATACATTCTGCTGCTATACCAATGAGTTACATCATTAATGAAAAGTAGAGAAAAGATGAAAATTTGTAACCAGTAGTGCTCCCGTTCCTCATGACATTACCTCCACCATGCTTCACAGATGAGAATGTGCGTTTTGGATTGTACGCGGATACTTTGACCTTTGCATTACTTTGGTAGAGGTTAATCTTGGTCTCATCATGCTATGAAACTTTGTTCCAAGACTTTCATGCATGGGCTCATCTTTGTACTTCTTTGCAAAATACAATCTGGCCTTCTGGTTGTTTTTGCTGATGAGGTTTGCATCTTGTAGTATATTTCTTCTCTCAAAGTCTTCTTGGAAGAATAGATTGCCATCCCTTCATCCATGCTCTCAGTGATGTCAATGACTGTTGTCCTTCTGGGTTGCTTCACAGCTCTCACAGTGTTTTTCTCAACAACTGCTGTTGTGACCTCTTCAATGTCTGTAGCCTAGTACGCTAGGAGTAGCTTTCCTTTTCAGTGCATTCCAAATTGTTGTATTGGCTATGCTCAATGTTTGCGCAATAGCTCTGATCGATAGTCCCTCTTTTTTTTTTTTTTTTTTCTTCTTTTCTGCCAACAACAAATGCACGTACAGTCCCTCTTCTCTCTGCTTCAAAAAAGTTTGGGAAAATTCCCATGTTAAGATAAGAATATGCAAATGAGACATCATCCACTTGTGCAGTCAAATCAACATTTGGATCGGTATCCAATATGATGTCAGAAAATGTTAAGAAGTGCCCAGAACCCAAACCGGTTACATTATTATTGTAAAAATCTGGAAAGTTAACACATGAGGATAATGAACAAGTACTTTTAATTCGTTATTTACTTATTTCATTGTAAGTGTATAATCAATTCTTTCATTCGTTTCATTGCGTTTTGAGAAGTTAGCATCACCCTGATGCAGAGCACTTTGAGAGGCACACTTGCTGCACGCGCCCCTCACAGTCCCGCTGGGATGGAGAGATTAATGGAAGGGGAAAGACTTCAGGAGAGGGTGTTTTTTTGAGGTGAGGGGGGGGGTGTCCCACCTCTCCTCCCATTCTATGCTGTCGGTTAGAGTCCTCCTTTGTCTTCTCAGTAAAATTGGGCGTCTGTAACCCATCTGTGCAGGCCGGATAACAGGAAACCTTTGTCTCTCACGGTCCCAACACTTCACAGGAATTAAGAGTCGCATGCATGTTAGAGGTTTTGGGAGGAGGGAGGTAAAACACCACCTGACTTCTTTCACAGTGTTGGTTTGAGTTGGTGGTTTGGGTCCCTCCTGTCATCTACAAAGCTGCAGGTAGTTGTTATAGAATCGGTGAGGAATGAATAGAGTCAGATTAAATCGATGACATCATTAATATTTCTTAAGCAGTGGAGCTATTGCCAACCTTTTTTTATGCCAGGAACCCATTTCATGTCAAGTCATATTTAGACAGACCATTCCTGAGTTTTATTTATTCTCCAAAAGCCAGCCGGTCCTTTATATAGTATGTTGTAAGACGGGACATCGTGCTGTAGTTGGGCTCCCAAAAATCAAGAGCTTATCTGTTTCTAGTTCATGTGTGTCTTTATTATATTTGAGGCTTGTATAGTGTGCAAGTAAATGTGCAACTGGTCACATTTTGTTAAAATATTTTCACACTTTTGTTGTATAGTATCATGACTGTATGCCATACTGCGACAAGACAGTGACACAAGTGTTGTTATGTGGTGCATGATATGATTTGAATATCACACAGTTGTTGCCTGCTGCTTAGTGGATAAAACATCAGCAGCAAACGAGTGGGTCAAATGTCTTGAAAAAAATCGACTAAAAATGAAATGCCAAAACTGCTTGATTAATGATGAATTTACATCAAGCTTTAAATGTTGATGCTAATTAATTTCTTGGAATACGGGATTAGAGACAAACATTTAAAAAGTATTGGAAGAGAAAGACTTGAAATAGTGTAAAGTGAAGAAGACTTCATATTTGATGCAAATAATTTGCTTACAATAACTGCAGCAAGCCTGTGTCTCATTGTCATCACCAAACTTTTGCGTTTTACTTTTCTGAACCTTTTCAGTTCTTTGTTTGGCAGGGTTGCTAACTTTGGGTTCCTCTGTCATAGGTCAAATGCATTCTCAATAGTCTTTGAGTCTGGGGATTGATTTGACCAGTTTATCATCCACCGTACACTGAGCGTTCATGTTGAAAATCATGAGCACATCCTCGGTTTCTCCATTCCTTAGCCTTTTCATCCCTGTGGTTAAAGGGGAACCTTTTTCTGATAAGACTTTTTTAGTCTCATTCGTTATTTTGTACTTTTTGAAACATTCCAGCCTAACCTTCCCATTCTCCTTGCTATTGAGTTGTTTGTATCTTCTGGTGTTGCTTCTGTACTTTTGTTCATGAAGAATAAAGCGATAAATCCACCTCTGCCCTCTGAAGGTTTTTTCTGATGTCACTAACTGCTTTTTTTTATCGTCTACATCCTTCAATGTTTTGTGTATTTCATCAACATTCTCATCAAAAATAAAGGCAGCCATAAAAGACACTTTTATTGCCGAATCGATCTTTTTTCTGATTCTGAACCTTTCCATTGTGATCTCAACAACATGGCTATCATTCACATTTCAACATCACATGATCACAGATACCTATTTAACCATTCTACTAGGGCTGTATATAGCGTGTACACAATTATCTTGATGAATGAATGAGGCATACGATCCAAGCATTAGGAGCGCAGAAAAAGATGGCACACCAGGGAGACAATCAAAACACTGGGCAACGTGGCAGGAAGCGAGTGAAGTGGACCATCCACCAGCGTTCCATCCTGTAGAAAGCCTGCTTGGCTTGGGACAGTCTCCTCACTGTTATAGTCTTAATCATTCTCCTCACTTCCTGGTGTCCAAATAGTGAATGTCTGGGATCATTTAGCTATTTGCATCGTTCGGTTTAAGCAATTGTTTCTCATCAGATGTGAAGGGTTGGAATGCCAGTTACACAACATCATATAGTGCTGGTACGGGTGTTGGTTTGAGAGCGCCTGTTATTGTCATGTTCCGGGGTTTTTTTTGTTTTGGGTTTTGTCATGTTTTCCTTGTGTCCCTTGTCTCTTGTCGGGTTAATGTGTTCCCCTGTGCTTGTCATCCTGGTCCCTCATGTCATCCAAACAGCTCCCTCAGCCACGTGTGTCTTGTCCAGGTGTCTCTCGTTGTCCTGTTAGTATGTGTATTTAGTTCCCTGCTTTCTTTCGGTCCTTGTTACACCCTTGCCATCAGGGCGGGCCCTGGGCATAAGAGAACTAGGCGGTCGCCTAAGGCACCGTTTAGTGGAGGGGACGCTAAATTGCAGGGCAAAAAAAAAAAGATAATAAAATATTTTCCCCCCTCAGTTTTTCAAGAATAAAATGTGTTATACAGCCTATATATTTTATATAATAATTAGTTTTTTGGTTTGTTTTGGTGCAATACAAAATAACATTGAAAGAAAGAAAAGAAAATAAGAAAATATTTATTAGTAAAGTCTGAATTTTCATGTTCAAAGGGAGTAGGAAGAAGTACAGGAACTTATCTAATCCTACCCCCACTAATTGATATCATGTTATTATATTGAATAATAAATCATTAAAATAGAAAAGAAAGCAAATGAAGAAAAAAATGAATAATGGAAAATAAACAGAACATTCCACTTTTCTTAAATGCATAGATATTAGTGTAAGTTATAAACCCTTATCCATTGCTTACACTAAAACAGATACAAAATATAAAATAAAGCCCTACATATACAATTAATCTAATCCCAATATGATAAATTTCCCAAAATTAATTGTTGTATATACAGCATAACTTCTAGTTCAAATAAATGACTATGAGATCATGACCTGGCACCCTGAACCTGACCCGATGCTACCGTTTACAGTTAAAGGTAGGGGGAGGGTCGCACATCATCTCAGAATGTTAGCGCTATTGATGGATGGATGGCACGCTTGTGTCTATACATCAAAAAAATTTACAATGAAAAGGTCCAAGTCCTCAGGTGCTGCATTGAGAAAGCGGCAAAAGGAAGAGGAGGGAAAAACAGGCCCAGGCTAGAGGCACGTATCATCATTGTCTATAAAAATAAACAGGAAAATAGCGTTAGCTTCTTAGCTTGTTTATAACGTGTTTACATCCATGGTACTCTGTGCATCAGAGCTGGGAAAAGCTTGCTGACTTTAAAATAAAGCAGTCAGTCCAGTCCAGTTACCTGCAAAAAGATTTGCATAAATCATTGGTTCACGTAACCACATTAATTTTTGCAAGAAAATAATTGTGTGCTGGTTTAATATAAATAAATACATTATAAAGGCGCACTGAAGTTTTTTGCACACTATTTGTGTTATCTGTGACTCATCTTGTTACCACCAAAGTTTTACTTTACCTAAATGTGTATATTTATAAAGAGATGGGCACGTCAATAAATTTTGAGCATCTGTCATTCGGCAATCGTCAACAGTCAGGACACCCTTCCGTCATTGTCAATCCGTCAATATTTCAAGATGAACCGTCAATGCGTCATTCCTCGATTGCTCAGCAAAATGAACGTCCGTCGATGTTTGGGCATCCGTCAATGTTACGTCATCGTCAATCCGTCATTAACGGATTGCCGAATTTATTGACGGATTGATGATTACATTGACGGATGAAAACCCCCTTCCGTCATCCGTCAAGTTCATGAATTATTGGAAGTTTCCCGTCAATTGTCAACAAAAGAGGCCCACATTTTATTACTTTTTTTTATATGTATCTTACACAAATATATTGTAAATAGTTTGCAAACATTTTGTAGTTGTTAATAATATGTAATAATAATAATATAATATATTCATGTATTTTTTTTTTGCCACGGGGGGCTATAATCTACACTTTCACATTCTATCAGGAGTTACTAGACTGAGAACAGGTGACATGTCTGCTTGTTGTCGTTCCACTTTATTGTTAGTTTTCTGTTGGCTTGGTGGTTGTTTAAGTGGAAGGCGCAAACTTGGGTCTTACTTGGGTTTGCGTTCAGGTACCATTTCTTGTTCTGAGATTGTGTTGCCTTGGAAGAAAAAGTTTGGACACCCCTGATGCCCAGCATCATTTGTGTGGAATTTAAGTAGACTATATTGCTTTCAGCTGGGAATAGTAATGCTGTCTTTTATACTGTGTAAAAAGGTTGACTGCACATTTATATATTTTTTCCTGTGTGATACAAACTGTGACCTTAACAGCAAACAACAAATATATTTAAAATTTTAAGATAGCACAACAATATTTATTATTTTTAATTGAAGTGTGTACCACTTGTGAATATGATAAAAGTGTAAAGTTCATGACAAGTGTAACAGGCTGGAGTGAGTTTCGGGGGATGTGCCCACCCAGCCATGCAATGACCTTCGTGTTCTTCCCACCGATTTGGCGGGAAGCAGTGAAGCGCCTCATGCAGCAACAATAGAGCAGCTGCTCTCAGCATCAATGGACTTGGGCTGACCTATGGCTTTGTGCATTTGCCGCCTTTTTCCTCAACCCAACATCTCACTCATTAGTTGCTTCTTAAGACATCATAAGACACAAATACAACAACAACAAAAATGTGTATTATTTATGTGCATTTATTGACTTTTTCCAGTGATACATCTCATACATCACATTTCGTGACTTGCATGCATGGCTTCATCGCATGTATTTTAACACATAGTGTTTACAAACTATTCTTTTGCACAGACCAAAATACTTTTAAGTCCTTTCGTGCAAACCTCAAACTGAGTAACCCTTGGGGTTTTACAAAAGTGTTGTCGACAACCCGTGCCTTTGAAACCCCAAAGAGGATTGCAATAATAAAACATGTTAGAGCTTCTTTGGGATCTGCGCTCGATTTTACCCAAAATGAATTAATTGCTGGATTACATTATATAATTAGCAACTCCCGCAATTCCTCTCATTCATTGCGTGTGTAAGTGGATCACTATACGAAATAAATAAGGCGTTAAATAAGTGTCCATTTAATCTACCAGGGCCTCCACATGTCAGCGTTGACAGCAGGCGGGACATGTTGCGCCTCGCGGGGGCCAGGAGCCACCGGCTGGGACTGAGGCTGGCTGTCGGTCCGCATGGGGCTGACGCCGGATTTGAGGCTCAGCAGCCTCTGTTGGATGTGGGGGAACGCCCTGCAGGTTTGAGCGCAGCAGCTGAGGCAGGACGGGGTGACGTTGGCGGACATGGAGCGACGCACAAAGTCGCTGACCCGCTTGCACGCGTCCTGGTTGAGGCTGCTTTGAGGGAGCAGAGCGGACACCCGCTGGAGGCACGCTTTGTAGCCTTCTCTGTAGCTTTTTGCCGGATCTGAATCGGAAACAAATACAAACATTAGATATATGATAACGTACTTTGTGATTCTTATTTGTATTATTATTCGGGATGTGGTTAATTCTCACCTTTTGCGGGAGACGTTGGAAGGTCCCTGAGGAAGCGGACGGTCATTTCCAGAATGTCAGCTTTCTCCAGCTTGGAGTAGCGCGCGTTGTCTTTGCCAACCAGGGGCAGAATTAGACTCTTCAAATGGCTCAGACTGTCATTAATACGAGCACGTCTTCTCTTCTCCAACAGCGGTTTGAGAGTCTGGAAGAAGAAATGAAGGAAACGAGTTATTTAATCGCACTGTTTGCACAAGTCATAATATAAAAAAACCAGTTCTGAAAACATGAGCTGTGTTTTCCTTGTTCTTACCTTTCTAAGCTCGTGGGCTTGTTTCCTCTGGGCCACGGTGGACCTGACAGTGAGAGGCTGGTTGGCCTCGGAAGTGATGCTGGGACTCATATTTTGGGGGGGACGTGTGCTTGATGTGAGAGGTTCGAATTCGGAGCTGGTGTGAGCTGCGGAGTTGTGCCGCCTCCTATTTATGTGGCCTCGGCGCGTCACAGGGGCGGGACACAAGCCGCTGCGCAGTTTGAATCGGGAGGAGGGGCTGAGGGTTCAAGTCCTTTGGGATATGAATTAATGACATGCGCTCCTCTCTGGACCATCTGTCCTTGTCGGGTCCTCCATGCAGTCAAGCGCTGGTATGCAGAGTCGCTGCTATGTCTATCGTGCAAATAGCGCATGTTGTTCAAAATGTTAACACGTTATTCGAGATGTTTTTGGGCTTTAAATCCTCCGAGACGTGTTGCAGACGGCTAGACATGGGGAAAAAATATATGCAAAAGATTGCTTGTGTTTTCATTTTTCTTGTCATTAGTGGTCTCATGCATAAACTGTTGTGCGACGGACAAATACATATTACAATTCAATAAATCTCTATAAAATTCCCAACCTGAAACATATAGGTCTACTTACATTTTACTGCCACAGCAACATATAACGCACACACATTTGTTTCCATAATGTCTTATAGCCTAATTTATTCCCAAAATGCATAAGCCCACGCCACGCCATAACATCTGCTTGTGAACCCCCACAGAAGCTTGTTGCCAATGCCAACAACATGGTGTTTACCTGCATGGGTGTTGTGGGGGTGGGGGGGACGTTATAGTCAGTCCACTGTGACGCCGAATTGCAGTGCCACACAAACACACACACGCACGAACACGCACTCACAGATTCATCATTGAGGGCTGGGTCATGTGATTTGCATAGACCTAAAACGTATAGGCCTACGGACATGTCAACAGAGCCCTATGTGAAGGAACAAAAGGCCTATAGGGCCCCAAAAAAGTCACAATATATTATTGTTGTTGTTGTTGTTATTGTTATTGTTATTATTATCGTTATTATTATTATTTTTATTATTATCCCCAATGTCCTTGTCCCTATTTATTTTATTGATGTTTTTTTTACTACAATGGTGATTACATTTTTTTTAATTTTTTTTTTTAATACACCCATCTAAAGTTCTGAAGTAAAGACTTTTGCCACCTCTGGCTGTAAATCTAATTGCAAAACAAACCGTAAATTATTGTAATAGCCTACATGCATTATCAGGAGTATCATGGGCTCTAGTTGTTACCAGCAAACAGTGCAGTGAGCTGCCAGTGGGAATCACGCGCGCGGCACGCGCCAAAACCACGCAACAGATGGGAAGCCTGCACAGTTCGAATCAGTCGCCACCGCTAAAGCCACCACCCCCTCGCTCTATTGTACTCTGGCAAACCCCTCTCATGCACCCCCACCCTGGACATCTCTTGTCATCAGCAACCTCCCGGGTCAGCTCTTGTCCTTGTAGTCCCTTAAGGGTCGGGGGAAGAAGACTGCAAAATAATAGATTTGCTTATAAAACTAAAATATTGCAACACACATAACTGTATTGAATGGCATCATTTTTAGACAATTTTACTTTAATCGAATTACGTTTTTTTCTCCCAGTATAGGCCTAGAATAAAAATGACTATTCCGTTTATAAGACAAAATGGCGAAATTTGTTACACCTGAGGAATATTGCACATTAGCTTATTTCGTTTTTTCTTAGTCTACTTATATTTTACTCGTATTAGGCTACTATTGTGTTTCATGATGGACCATAGGGAATTAAGAAAAGCTCGAGGGTGGCGCACTGCGTATATAGGCTACGTATTTAAATGCGCTAAGAAGTGACTAGTTGAAATATAACAAACTTCACTATTTTAGTTCCAACAATTCATGGCTCGTTCAATGTAGCTACAATCACACTGGTGCAACACATTCGAAGTCACGCGGAGCAGAGTTCGGCTGCAAGCTGTCTTGGCCTTGTCCTGCACCGTTTTGCACGCGTCCTGTCCCAAGGGGCCCCAACTAACTGCCATGTCCAGAATGCATGGGAACGGGTCTATTTCGGTGCAGCAACATAAAAAAGGAGAGGGGCTTCGGTTAGGTTTTTTTTTTTATTTGTCCTAGTTTTAGCGTGGGTATCCATCTGTGCAAGCCAAGACCACAGTGATCTTTTGTTGAACAACATGCTGAGAAGTTGAATTATGAACGGGCTTCCGGCAACTCATTAAGGGGAGGGGGTTGGTGGCGGGATCTATAGGTCTATCTTTTTCACCTATAAGAGAAGCTGTTGTTGCTTGTTCGCAGTAATAGTCAAAATTATTATTCCTAATTAGAATTAATTTAATGAGGAAGTCTGGAGTGGCAGAGAAGTATGTTCAAGTGGTGCAGGACATGTATGAGGACTGTGAGACAGTGGTGAGGTGTGCTGTAGGTGTGACGAAGGAGTTCAAAGTGGAAGTGGGAGTACATCAGGGATCAGCTCTGAGCCCCTTCTTGTTCGCTATGGTAATGGACAGGATGACAGACGAGGTTAGACAGGAATCTCCATGGACTATGATGTTTGCTGAGGACATTGTGATCTGTGGTGAGAGCAGGAAACAGGTGGAGGAGAAGCAAGAGGCGTGGAGGTTTGCCCTGGAAAGGAGGGGAATGAAGGTTACTCGTAACAAGACGGAATATCTGTGTGTGAATGGGAGGGATATAAGTGGAAGAGTGAGGTTACAGGGAGAAGAGACCAATAAAGGAGTTTAAGTATTTAGGGTCAACAGTTCAGAGCAATGGAGAGTGTGAAAAAGAAGTGAAGAAGCGTTTGCAGGAAGGCTGGAACCGATGGAGAAAAGTGTCAGGTGTGATCTGTGATAGAAGAGTTTCAGCTAAAGTGAGAGGAAAGGTTTATAAAACTGTGCTGAGACCAGCGATTTTGTTTGGTCTGGAGACAGTGCCACTGAGGAAAAGACAGACGGCAGAGCTGGAGGTGACAGAGATGAAGATGCTGAGGTTCTCTTTGGGAGTGACCAGGATGGATAGAATCAGAAATTAGTACATCAGAGGGACAGCACATGTTAGAAGCTTTGGAGATAAACTGATTTGCTGTGGCGACCCCTGAAGGGAAAAGCCAAAAGGAAAAGAAGAAGAAGAATTCATTTAATCCAAAATTACACATTTTGAATGACTTTCGTACTGGGGGAGACTGCGGTCTAAATTAATATCCTAAATTGATTGAAAATAAGGGTTCCGCAATAATAATAATAAAAAAGAGGCGGGGGGGGGCGTTCTTCAGTATAGTTTGTATGTGCAACCTGTTGATTTTGAGAGCATGTGAGTGCACTGCTTGGGTGTTATGAGTGGCATGAGACCGACACGAGCTCTGCAGGCTCCATCTGGAGCCCCTCATGATGATGAATTGAGGCGTGAAATAAACCAAAGAATGGACGGAGTCTGAGACATATTTCCATCAGGTTGCACGGAGGCTTCCGAAGCTCGAAGCCTTTGTCAAAGAGAGGCAAAAAATATGGCATCCCCATATGACAACAATGACATCATTTAATTCCATTTAGAGTTGTTAAAAGATAAATTCATAATCATAACATTAATGTTGCTACAACTGAGTATTTATGATGCCATTTTCTTTTGTTACTTTCAACTAATGTGTGTTTAGATTGATATAATCAGGATCTCTCAGCCAGCTATACAAATAGCCTATAAACTGACCGCAGTCTGATGAGATCAAATATAAAGAGCTGCATATCTAAAGATACATTTTTGCAACATAATAATGGACACTATCACAAAAGCATTCATTGTAGTCTGTACAACTGCACTGCATCATGGGAGCTTTAATTTAGTGTAGCTAAATAAGGTAGTCTACCCAAAATATAAGAGCAGGACATTTAAAAAAATTTTTTTTTTAATGACCCAATGCTGGGAATTTTTTTTGAATCCTCCACCATTGGGCTTTAATCATCGGGAAATTTGGGAGTTTCTCGAAAGGCCTGTCCATTCCAGCCGAAATCAGCGTGCATCGGGGCCAGACAGTCCAAGCAGTGCACTGAGCCAAAAAGAAGCAGATTTGATGAATGGAGAATGGCAAAGAAATTTGTGTGTCTAGTGTGTGCTGCCTTGTTTGCTGCTGTTGAACAATCAACCGAGATAGCATTTAGCAGCCAACAAAACCATTGATCACTAGATTAACTTGCAATGTTCAAACTTTTTTTTTCTGTCGGAGGTGATGGAAGAGCACCTACTCTTCTCCACCCCAAGCGACCAGGTGTAGGAGACGGGTGTAGTCACCCTTGTGGACAAAAGCGCGTGAGACACATGAAGGCAGCGAATTTCATGTCTGAACCTATACGACCTATACGACTATTCCATGAGGGTCACTGGTTGTTCACTTGCCTTGCCTCAGTTCAGAAACCACTTTGTGACCAGGTGGGTTTCCATCCATCTATTTTTATTTGAATTTTCAAGAATTGCGAAAAAGAAACTGAATGGAAACACCAGAAATTAAAAAAAAAAAAGGCCTAAAATTCGCCCCAAAAAAATTTACGCTTGGAGGGGGTGGTTTTTGAAGCGTATCGAAAAAAGGAAAATGCATTTTGGTGATGGAAACAGGTTTTGCAAATAAGCGACTACAAGACCGGATATACGTCACACGCACGTTTGTAGTCGCAATAAATGGCGGATGATAAAGTAAGATATGTTTGGGGAGACGAAGAAACACGGTTCTTTTTATAATTGATTTAAGAAAAAAAACATTAATGCAATTTTAGATGGCTTTATTGACATCAGCTCTCAATGTAATGACACACTTCACTTACATGCGGGAGGGAAGCCAACCAGACAAACTACATCCGTTCTGTCCGTCAAAACCAACATTCCCACCTGGAACTCCCCATTGTCCCAAAGTTCCGTCAATACAACGTCATCTCATGGCGCATATTCGCAAAAGAAGAGCGGATGGAAACGGGCATAAGTCACATGTCCGTTTTGCGCATTTTTGCTAAATTCGCATCAAAATTTCAAAACATTTGGATGGAAACCTGATTAGTACAAATTAAAGCATGATTAGCTGTCTGTTTATGTGTGCGGGTATCTAAGTCGTAGTTGACCTCGCCAATCAAAATGTTCATCTCATTATTGGACCTGTGCTGCCTGTTTACAGGAAAATAGACATTACAGTGAAACCTCGGAGTTTGAACGTCTCGGAACTCATACAATTTGGACTTCAACCAAAAAATCTGAGTAAAAATGCCTAATTTTCAGAGTTTGAACACCCAAGCAAAGCAAGCTAAGCCGAACATACCTTGAAAACGGGTAGCCAAGCAAAGCCGAGCGAAGCCAAGCAATGTCGAATGCTCAAGTGGCGGTAGTTGAGACGATGCACTGCTCATTTCCAGTCAGATCGTGAATACTCCCGGAGGTGCTCCATACTCGCGAGTGCATTTTGATTTTTCCACCACAACTTTCTTTGCCATGGGCCCAAAGAAAGACAACAGTGCCAGTGGCAGCAAAAAAAACATACAGTGCTAAGAACAACAGTGGAATTAGGAAGGAGTTTATCGCGCCGTTGTAACTACCGTGACTACTTCTGTAAATACTGGCACAAGGACCCCCCTTAGCTGTTCAACAACATGCCTGACGTTAAACAGCGCACGCAAGGACCGCTTAGTGGTCTTAACAATATGCCCAATGTAAAATACACAAACTCAGCACTGGACTGAAGCTAGCATTAACATAGCATTTATCATCCACTGATGTCATCACACCACACCAAAAAAGGTAAGGTATTTTTTTATTGTTTTAATACTGTACAGGGTATAAATGTAAAAAAAAATATTAATAGAAATTAAAATAGGAATTTTCTGTTTTTGGAGCTTGGGAACGGATTAATTGCATCTACATTATTTCCTATGGGAAAAAATGTTTCGGAGGTTGAACAATTCGGACTTTGAACACTTTGTAGGATAAATTATGTTCAAACTCCAAGGTACCACTGTATTTCTTAAACATCTCACTTCATTTAATTATTCTGATTGATTTCATCCCCGACAAGGAAATTGCCCACAACTAACTACACAAAATAGTTGACAAGTTCATTGGCCACAAAATTACAACAAATAATATCCAGTTGGACTTTATTTAGCTGTGAGAGGGTAAAAATGGTAGTAATGTCAGCGCATACAGTTTACAGATGTCACTGTAAGGTTTGTTCTTAAAAGGTGTGCCAGAAATATTCCAGGACTGGTGTCACAAAAGATATACAGTATTTCAAATCCAAACCACAAACTACAAGTTCCCTTGTTTGAAGTAATCCTGGGAGTTTAATTCGCTTTCCAAGCCTTTTCTTCCAGAATATTCAGCAACTCTGTCGTTACGGCCATCTTAAAGTTCTTCTCAGACAGAAACTGGATGCTGAGGGCACCTTTAATTGAAAACAACAACAACAACACAAAAAGTCAATCAGGATCTGAATGATCAATTTTATAATTGTTGGAATTGTTATCCTGGATCAAACTGATATTGCATGCTAGTTTTGGTCCTATTTTTCCATGTAATGTTCAGATGCAATCCAAGTGATCTGGATATAAAAAACAAAGAAATACAAGAATCCAGATTGGACTGAGAGGCTGGCTTTCAGGCTCCACCCCACTTCTATTTTTAACCATCAACTGTTTCATTTTTATTTTGCATGCTCTTTTTCAAAATTTATTCAGCATGAAATTATCTTTGTTCTTTTTGACAAAATGGCACTTATGAATTTGCCGTCAAAGCAATTTAAAGTAACTTGGACCATAGCTCTTTTGAAAGTGACACTGACGTCAAATGCAGGGAAATGTAAATCAGTTTACAAAATGAATTTTGTACATCTGTTATTGCATCAGGTACAAAACACACATTAAGCCACAATTGCATTTTTGATTACATTAATTTGAGCTGGTCGTTTGTTCTTGTTATTGCTGTTATTGCTTTTATTAAGGTTATTTGTTACATTGTCTGTGAAGCACGTTGCATTCTCAACTCAACCTACAGAACAAAAACATCTCATCTCTCTCTCTCTCTCTCTCTCTCTCTCTCTCTCTCTCTCTACTACTACACTGCATCCTGGATCATATTGTTACATATACATATTATACTCTTATTAGTGCTGAAGAACTACAACAAATAACAAACACGATTTAATAACTCTGTGTCATGAACAGATTCCAACAAAGTAGCCTACCCCCAAAATTATTGTGGCCCGAGAAAAAAAATTAATGACAGACAATAATATGCCTCATTTGATACAAACTAACCTACAATAACGTTAAATTAAGAATTCCTAGACAGTGCTAATCTGAATTTAGCCTTATTATTTTCGTAAAGGCAGATTTGTATTTCTTGTGTGCATGTGTTGTTTTTAAACGCTGTAATTTGTTTGCTCGTTTTTCCTTGTGGTGATGCGACACCACATGCGAACCTATCAAATTGTACCAAGGAGCTTCCCAAGCCTAAAAGAACGCCATTTGCACTCAACATCTGCTGCACAACTTTTACGTCAGCATACACGAGGTACAATCGAACATCAAACGACAGGAAACAATTTCGATCAGAAATAGGCCTATGTCAAATACTGGGCTTAAGTGTTATTATAATTAGATTTTTTTTAAATAATTGGTCCGTTCTTTTTATTCTCTTTTCAGGGGGCATTGTTTTATGTTTTTTTAATGCATTTTTAACGTAGTTGGCAATACACACATGAATTCATTTTTATTGCTAAAATAAAAACACAAAATAAAAACTAACGGTCAAACCAGGTTTTATTTAAACCTCATCACTGCCATTTAACATCATGATGTAATTTCAAGGGTTTACGTGGAGTGGGCTATTAATGGCTCAAATGCTGTAATTCTTAATATATTAGCTTCTATGTCGTGATGAAAGTTAAGCCTTGATGGAGGTCATTGTGCTCTGATTGGCTTTGATTTTATTATGATTAAAAATGCTGCGCAAATTTAATTCAAACAAGTCAAGAAAAGATTTAAGAGACAAAAGAACAGAATGATGTTTGGAAGATATAATGAAACAAATTGCGTGACCGTCAAAAGCGGGTTGGGATGAAACAATGAGGAGCATCACGGGTGGCGTGGGTTGCGTGGTGGTCACAGAAAGACATTCACGGTATAGTTGGGCATTAGTAGGATCGAGGGAGGGTCCAGACAGGATTTTGAATCTCGCAAAAGATGGCTCGCCAAGCCAAAAGCCAAGCTGCGTGACGCAACTAAACATCTGGTGGTGGCGCTACAAACAAGTCCACGCAAGTATGCAAGGCAGTCTTCATGTCTTCAACTTTAAGGCAGAAATGTGGTTGCTTTTCGTTTACATTTCGGTGCAAATGTTGTAATTTGAGATGTTTTTTTAAATTTGTTTTTGGGTGGGGGGTGACTATTGGATCCCCCTCTATTGCGAGGCACTATGCATGAAGAGCACGAGGACAGCACGAGCCATGGAAACAAAAGGCAGCAGATGGTTTGTACCACTAAGTTATCTGGGGGCCATTAAGAGCTGCCCTGTGGGACATTAACGAGTGAAGGCAGGTATTATCATTTACAATGCACTATTATTAAGAAAAAATACAGCAAATCCACTGTAAGGTAATGTAAACGTAAGCTATTGTATAGCCAAAACATTAGGTACACATGCGCAATCTTGTGGACTCCAAGAAAATATGTTCCTATAAAAAATATGCCAATGCAAATGTATTTCTAATATAACAATGTTTATTAATGGTGCTGCATCTCCACGTACTGCAACAGAGAGCTGTTTGTAACATTATTTATAGCAACTGAGCAAAATATTAGAAACTGCTCTCATGTTCCACACTGCAAACATTCACCCTTGCAAAATTACTGTTTGAAAACTGTGCATATAATTGTTTTCGAAGCAGATATTTTTATTCTGAATGTATTTGTTTATCTAATGCGGACACAATTTATTCAAATAGAATATATTATGCAATTAAACACAGTGAAACTCAATCATACAATTTCAAACTATTTAAAAGATCTGACCTCGAGCCAGTATACAGAAAGAGTAACTTTACCTTTTAAAATGCTGATCTAGATATTACATTATATAATATATTTACAGTAGATATATTTGTGTAAATGCACAGAGTCTCCCGGGCTGCGTTTGAGCCGAGCCTGGAAAGGGCGTGGCCTTCGCGGGGGTGTACGCCCACAGCGTGGGCGCGTCCCGCGTGGATGAGCCACGAGAACCTTGAGGAAAAGGGCGCTCAATATGAGTGCTGCCTTCAACGTGTGACGACTGGCATGGAGCTGCTCTATAGCGAAAACGGGGTGCTGTGGTAAGTTGTTTTTATATTTGCATATTGATTAGCCAATGATATAGAGACATATAGGCCTGATTATGCAATGTGCGTGATTGCATGCATGAGACTGAATTTATAGCGATTAAATTGGTCTTGTGTTTGTTCATATATTAGCTTTCTAATGCCGTTTTTAATTCCTTTCCGCTTGAATTAATGTGCAGAAATCCAATTCAGCAGCCTGGTGCTTAATAGCAGACACGTGACTTGATGTTTGTATTTGCTGACACACACGTAATCTATTAGGAAATCCACGATAAGATTTATATATGTTTTTTTTTTTTAATGACATAATATGCAGTTGATAATCAATGATCTTGCATCTCAGCTGTGCATGCACATACATTTTGCAAACAGCGCGTGTGTGTGCCGTCTTGACGACGTGCACGGGCTCGTGAGTGTGAGAAAGTCTGACTGTGGCAATTCTCACTGCAGATCACGGTTGACCGGCTCGCTGGTGGGGGGTATCACGTCACGCCTGGCCTGCGCGGTGAGGACCCTTCAAGACTGTCACACTGATAAAGAGCTATTAGTTTGTGTGAGGCAGCAAATGTCACTGAAATGTGCGGGTCTTTCTGTGATTACAAATAACAAAATAGCCTATATAGCCTATAGGCTATATTCAAACCAAGTTGAAATGTGGATAAATAAAAGAGCAACATTTAAAGGGGGAGGGAAAAGTGATGCGAGGATGAGAGGAGTGAATAAAGTAATTGTCTTTGTGTGTCTTTGTGTACTTTAATTTTTTTTTCCTCTACCATTTTTAATAAATATTATCTGGTGTGGTCTCTTTTTTTTTAAAATACAAACTCACTGTAGACTACTTTCTGAACAGATAACGTCATAACTTCGCATCCACTCTATTGTTTGGTATGGACAGAAATGAAACAATCACAATGCTTTGCATAACCCATGGCATTAATTAAACGGCAGACAGGATGTCTTTTGTGCGTCTGTGCTCATCGTGCACGCGCCCAGGTGGACGCACGCAAGGGCAACAATGGAGGAGAGCGTGGCACGCGCCAAGCAGCTGCACGCTACAGATGGACAAGTTGATTAGTACTGTCACAAAATATTAGTTTACCACTTATGGCTGACATATACTGAAATTTGAACTACAGCAAACTTTTAATGGTGAGATATATAAGGCACAACAGTGAGTGGAAATCAAACGGTCCATTTTATACGCTCAGCCGACTTTATAGGGCGTCTCTGGTTCAGAGTGGTTCGAGCACATTGTTGCCGCCCCATAGAGTGAACTTGAGCCTGTGGCCTGGTTTGAATGTTCCCGCGTATAAGCAGCAGCAGATGTGAGCACACAAAAGAAAATTGGGGTGTGGAGGGGTGGCGGAGCATACGCGCCTCGAATAATTAAGTGCAATTTGAATAACTGTCGCGAGCCTGACGCGTGCATGGCATAGCCCAGCGTCCCCGGGCCGAGGAGGAAAACCGTTGGCCTTCCCATACAACCTTTAGATGCTGGCTGCAAGAAGTGGGGCAGGGGAGGGGGGGGGGGGGGGGTATAGATTAAAGCACATCCTCTTGTCTCTCTGCATGTCCAGACCTCAGTTATATAACAATATTATGTAAAATCGAATGCATTAAAGCACAACCTATTTGAAAGGCTATTAGTAGGCCTATATTTCTTTTTTATTTAGGTATACTGACATAAATATAGTGCGCTAATTTAAAGAAAACAATATATTGAATAATTTCATGTAATAAAAGAAAAGGTTAGTCCAATCCAAAAATATACGCGTGATGGGAAGTCAAAGACGACATTTTTGGGGACATATAGTATTTTTTAAATATTAAGAATGAATAATCAAGAAGGTGGTCATTAATTGTGATATTAAAATATCACATTAATTGTGATATTAATATACTGTGATATTAATTTATTAATATAACACACATTTCAAACACACACACAAAAGTATAGTTTGCCCTTATATGTTTTAAAATGTAAAGTTAAAACACCAATATGGAGGTACGATTTAAGACATTTTCTCTACTACGTATCAAATATACATTTTTACACTGACAATGTAAACCAAGAAATATGTCAGTGTGAATTTTATTTATTTATTTTTTTACTATTTCCGGTGTCTAAACAGACAACGCTTTGCATTATGCATGGTGTGTGCTTGCATGTGAATCCCACCAGGGAGTCCTTATTGTCCATTTTCTTGTACAATTAGTCAAGGCTCTCGTGGGAATAATACGATAAACCCGCGCGCACAAATCCCACTGGTGCAAGGTGTAAATGACAGTTGGGCCCGCGTGACAGATGGCGTGGAGAGGCACGCGTCAGGCACGAGTCTGACAGTGCAACACCACAAAGTGCACTCTGACCCCATCCTGTATACGATAATTTGACAGGAGGTAGAGGTGAAATGATGCGACACATTTTTTGTGCTACCAAAACACGAAAATAAAATTAAATAATGCACAGACTTTACATAAAATGAGCTATATTTCAATATACTTACAGTCCAGATTAAATTATTAACCAAGGAAACCGTTTAGTTTAGTTACAATACATAGCCTATATTAATTTGCATATTTCTAATTATTTTATTATTTATTTATGTTTGACATCCAGCACTGGCAGTTTTATAACGAAAAAAAACAAAAGTCATTCAATGGCCTTAAATGACGTTAACTTCTGCTTTGGCGCGAACAATTATGTTCCTGACTATTAAAGGCTTACTCAACAGGAAGTCAGACTCTTGCTCCACCCCTCACTAAGATTTTAAATTGGCGCTCAAGGCGGTGTCGCCTGGAGTACAGTTGGGTTGCGAATGGAGAGAGGGTTGGGCGTGGTCTGGCTGTGATTGACAGCAACAAATCGCTAAGAAGCCGTGTAAGGAGGCGTGTACGAGAATGAGCCTGTGGGTGGCGGGGGAGACTACGTCATGCGGAACAAGTGACAAACAGCCAAATTGAGTTTATCCCAGTGTGTTACCTGAAGATGGCGCCGAACACACGGTTTTTGCCCCCAAATTCAAGCTTTAAACAAACATGCACTAAAATGTCACCAGGACATGTAGACAACATTCGTAGACACCAGTTTATACAGTTTATCAGCCAAGAAAAAAAAAGAAAAAGGTGATTTGGTGTTGAGTCATCCTTTAAGATTTCCTGCCAGCGTTTGCTGAAGCAACAATTGCATTGGATTTATGAACTTGAAGCAGGTGGCCAGTTTCCATTATTGGTCAAAATGTTTTATATATGCACTCAGGTGAAACCAAACTGAGCATGTGCTGCATATGTTAAATAAATGCACTGCTATAATTTGCCCCTTTTTTATCTTTGGCCAAAATGTCAAAAGGAAACAATTAAAAACTTGCGTACAATAATTTGTGACTTAATCTAAATAAATCGATCAGGGTATATGTTTTATATTTATCCATGATGATGAAAGATGATGAAAGTTCCTTTTTCCAAATTGTACAAGCATAGATTTAAAAAAGGGTGATATAGTGTTGTATAGCATAAACTATAATTTGTGTAGAAGTCACATCAGCATATCAAGCAGTCACTTAATTGATTAATCATTGTAATGTACTGGAAATCTATACAGCAATACAATACATAGCTATACAGTGCATGACAAAGTGTTTGCCTTCTTATGTTTTACCATAAATAATAATTTTCAGATAAATTAAGTGAAATTGGATCATTATTTGCTGCTCACCTAATGTTCTCTCATGCCACCATGCGGAATCACTGGATTATCTAGTTGCAAAATATAGAGTATAACAGTTTTGATTCGTTTCTTTTGCACATGTGGGCCTATGTCTAAGAAACAAAAAAGATTTTGTACCTCTTGCAGTGCATTTATTTTAACATTTGTTGTCCTGTGAAGCGACAAGCCACTAGGTGGCTATCTCCTATGCACAATACTGAGTGGCCTTGTTGCCACAGCCATATAATGTTACATGAACAGAATAGTCGTTATGTAGCCAACCCCACTCTCTCTTTTTCAACGAAATGATAGTTGAGTCAACAATTTGACATGCTTTGTAGGCGTATAGATGAGCGTTGCCCAATAAACTTTATGGCCTGTCCTAACCCCCCCACCCCTCACACACCTGAATGTTCGCACTGGCCCTTTAACTTGTGAGCCGATTTTCAGAAAGCAACCACTTATAACAGGCTCAACGATCCTCCCCCTGATGGATTATTTAACAGGCGCTCAGTCCCATGTCGCCATCTGCCAGAAGAGGAAAAATACTCTCTGAAGCACATGATACGACTTAGTTGTTGAAAAACAAATTGCATACTGAAGGAGTACATGACATTCAAATAAGTAGTGTGCGCAACAGGTGCGCCCCCATCCTGCAGGAAAACTCGCGCGAGAGAAGGTCAGTTTCTAATTGGACACTTGGATGGATCTAGAGAGAAATTGAGTGCTAAATGATGAACGATTTCCAAACGCCGAGGTTATCCTCGCGGTGAAGCACTCGGACTCAAGTGTAGCGGCGGAAGGACGGAAAGTGTCGTCGTGCACTTGCAGCAGCAGCAGCAGCAGCAGCAGCAGTCATGGTCGTCGAGGGGGATCGGACGCTGCTGGCCGCAAGACAGGGGGACGTGCAAACTCTCAAAGCGCAATTCACCTCAAAATCGCTCACCAGAGACGTCAAGGATGCTCTGGGGGCTTCCCCCGTCCACCACGCAGCCCGGGCGGGCAAACTGGCTTGCGTGCGCTTCCTGGTGGAGGAGGCTGGACTGCCTGGCCACTGTCTGGCCAACAACGGGGCGAGTCCGGCGCACGATGCCGCAGCCACCGGTAACCTGGCGTGCTTACAGTGGCTGCTGACCCAGGGTGGATGTCGGCCAGAGGTGAGTGGGTGGCTACTGGATCCTCTGTAATCTGCAAAGCTACACCGAGATCACCAACTTTCAATGGAAAACTCTATATTTGTTACAGTGCCGATTCTAGTCACGTTTACTCTGGAGTGATTGGGGTTAGAAACGTGGAAGAATGCTCGTATTCCAGCTTTGAAAAGGAGTTCTCTCATGGTTCGATTTTAAAGCATTTAAAACCTCCAAATAGCTGCATACTTCCATGTAGATTTAGTTGAAATGATAAACTGAACATTCCTAATATTTACAATGAAGCAGAATACTAGTTTAATATTAAATTCTTGTTGGATAATAATTAATGGGACGTGCTTGATGAATCAGATGGATTAAACAAAGTGTTTAGTTTCATTTGAGTTGTATCTTTTATTAAAAGTCTAGCGACCCCCCCCCCCCCCAAAAAAAAGGACAAAACATTTTTGTCTGCGATTGACTATAGGCAATGATGACATATGGTGAGGTCTTAGTTATTTGTGGCTATTTTCATTATTCAATTGGCCTGATTGCTGTAATGACACTTTTGGATGTTTGGAATGTTAAAGACTTGTTAACGCTGCCACTGTGTTTTGGTTCCAGGACAAAGACAGTTCTGGCGCCACCATTCTCCACCTGGCCTCCCGCTTCAGTCATCATGAGATCACAGACTGGCTGCTCAAAAGTGGGGAGGTGGACCCCGGGGCCGCCACTGACACAGGCGCCCTACCTGTTCACTACGCTGCTGCCAAGGGAGACCTGTCCTCGCTCCGACTGTTACTGGGGCACAGCCCAAAGTAAGAACAACAAGATGGGTTTATCCCTGCTGGGGGGTTATAAGTCCTCTTTTTCCAAACAGGGGCTGTCGTTATGACTTGGTTGGACAGTTTCTTCTTCTGTCTCATGCATCTTTTCTTCCTACATGGATTCAAGCCTATAAATTATACAAGATTTATTTTGATTACAGAAAAGCCAAATCTAAAAATTATCCATCTTGCCATGCTAATTATTGTGAACAGATCGAATTATCTGATGCATTGTTTGAACTGGATACTTGGTTTGTAGAAGTTGCAGGTCTGAGTAATGTGTATATTTTGTTGCGCTAGCTGGTAGCATGGAAGGCGCCGGTTTGCTGTCCTGTTGTAGGCTTCAGTTCAAAAAGCAAGGGAAAACTTGAAGAAGCCTGAACCACCATCAAAGCGTTCTCAAAATACTGAAGCTGTTGCTCTCAGATCAGCCTGAACTCCCCGAAATCCTGCTGTGCCTTGACAATCTGATTTCTGAATTATCTTGTCGTCTCCTAACCTTCCTCAGTAAAACCCAAAGCAGATATTTTCCTTGTCACAGCGATGAATCCATATTCCCAAGCTGCTACTTAAGTCTACTTCACGTCAAAACAAGCAGGAAAAGGCACTGGACTTCTTTCTGTTCCGTTGCTTAGCAACCAGTGAAGACAATCTTGACCTGGGCCGTCCTTCTTGTGCATAAATGCGGCGAACGCCACAAAAAACAAGTGCAGTGAAAGCCCCTTAACATTTAAACTACTTTACTGTACTTTTAATACTGAAATAAAATAAAAACAGTAAAGCACTCAGTCCTATCTTCAATGACGGTGTAATGGAAATGATTGCTGATTTTGCATCCATAAGCCTTTAACACATTTTACTTTTTAACATTATTGCTTCATACATCATATAAGTGTAATGAGATACCATCATAAAATGCAAAAGAATAAAACATTGTGTTAACTTTGAAGTAAATATGCGTATGGTGACTTATTGAATGACTCTACTAATTCATGAAACGTCCCATGTTTTACACACATTTGAGCTTCTTTAACTTGCAGCCTTGGTTGGGGTCGGTCCCTCAAGAAGAAAAACACATGCCAATAGTTAATCCTGAGATTTTCAATTGATATTTGCTGTTGCAAGGCAGTTGAGGTCAAGCCCAAGTGCTTGTGGAAAAAGTGTATTAAAAAAAGACAGGAAAGAAAAAGTAAAAAAAAAAGTTAAAATAGCAAAACATGCCCAATGTTAAGTTGATGCTTGCTAAACTTTGGTCTTGTAAGTATGCTGAGGACTTATTAAATGCAGTGCTGTCACACATGAGCTCCAAATTCGGTATACATTTATAGCCTTATTTTTCCTGAAAGAATGCTGGCCATTTCATTTAAGAGGTTGGTTACACGTTACAGTAGTGATTCCCAACCAAGGTGCCATGACAGCTTATCACCTTCGGTGCGGTGGGGAAACGAGCCAATTTCACATTATTTGTCTGGAAATGATTAGAAAGATATAATTTTTTCTTCCCATCTATCTAAGCCAGGGGTAGGGGACCAACACACCTGATTCGATGAACAGAATCGTTATCTACAGAGCTTGCTGATTATTTGAGTCAGGTGTGTTGGAGGTGGCAGACAAAAAACAGACAAGACAGTGGATCTCGAGGTCCAGGGTTCCCTACCCCTGATCTATGCCAACGACATATAGTGACAGGCAGAACAATGAAATTAGATGGCCGAAGGTACACTAAACGTGTGTATCCACCTGTCACTATTCATACACCAGAATGAGTCATGGCTTCCTGTGAGTAGATCACCTTTGTGTTCTGGCAAACTGGTCTAGTTATCACACTGGATAAGCACATTTCTGACTAAATATAGACAAGATCATTAGTTCAGTATTCATACTTTTTTGTGACATTTTTGTTTGATGATGATTTATTGTTCAGCATTGTTGACTCATAAAGGGAAAAGTGACCCAATATCTTTAAAGGAGTAAAAGTTATACTGTAATGCATGGGTGGTCAAGAAATAAAAGCTAAACAAACTGTATGTTTTGTTCTCAGAGTCGACTCCGCTGTACTTAGTAAACAAGTCAGGGCTGTTGCAAGAACTCCAGAGTGAATAAGCTTTGGGTCTGACGCTGGCGAATGTACTTTATAGTCTGGCACTGGTCGGGCGCAAGCTGAACTTTGCTTTTTGGATTCCAGTTTTGCAATCTAAATACATTAATCCAGTTGTGAGTAAAACACCTTCTGAGAGGTTTATGTCTGTAAAAATATTGCAACTTCCATGTGATTCTTATGTAAGTTATTCGGAATTATCATATGCTATCTAGATAAGTGTTAAGAGTAGAAATGAGGTAATTGATGTTGGGTGAAAGGGCTTGGCCACACACTCTTTATTCTACTTCATCCTTAAACTGTTTAATGGAGTTGAAGTTTAACTTCTACATCAGCCAATACTGTACAACATTGTATGTATGTGTATCATTAATATCAGAAGGCGGATGTGTCTTTGTTGTGTAATCGGCACTTGATGACTACTGTCCTTAATCAGTGGAGAGTCAGACCCGATCATGGTTTCCAGAGATAAGACTGGACTGAATGATTGCCATGGACACTGCTAACACATTAGGGAGGCTGAGTTGTCCATTCTAACAAACAAACTCAGCACACACAGAGAGTCCCAAACACCCAAACAGCACAAATCTCACAGCTAACTTATCCCAGTTAGCGGCCGGGTCATTTGCGGTTCAGCAGGATTCGAGTCGCGACACGGACACGCCCCTTTCAGTCAGCTTACTATAAAACATGAGAGCCATCTGGTTTTGGCAAGCGAGTGGAGATTTGGGGAGAAAAACAAAAGCCCCTCTATTTGCTCTGTTGATGAAAAGACGGAACAATCAGTACAGAGTGGACTATGGATACATTAGCAATTATCTGGGAACTTTAAGGGTTCTGTCTTGGAGTATGAAGCTAAACCAAAGGTGTCAAACTCCGGTCCTCGAGGGCTGCAGTCCTGCAGGTTTTGGATGTTTCCCTTCTCCAACACAGCTGATATATGATCAGCTCATCAGCAAGCTCTGCATAAGCCTGATAACGATCCTGCTGATTGGAATCTGCTTGTGTTGGAAGAGGGAAACTTCCAAAACCTGCAGGACTGCGGCCCTCGAGGACCGGAGTTTGACACCTATGAGCATGAGGGTCTGCAACTTGCAGCTCTGGAGCCACTTGTGGCTCTTTAGTCCCTCTCCTGTGGCTCTCTTTGGATCTTGAAGACAAATTGTAGAATTTTAAAAAAAAATTTCAAACATATATTTACATATACAAAAATATTCTTGAAATGAATTAATGGTTTGGATAAAGAAGAAGAAAAGAATCCTTAATTATTCCCAAAATGTCAGAGTCCAAATTTATAAATTGTCAGAAAAAGAGGGATGAACGGTAGATTAAAAAGTTTTAAAAATTACCCCCCAAAAATTCTTTACCTAAAATGTCCAAAAAGTGACCATAAATTATCCCCAAAGAAAGAGGAAAAGCAGAAAATTACCATAAAATGTCCATACAATTGCCAAAAATGTCAGAGAATTGAATGAAAAAAAGGCAGAAAAGAAATGTTAAAAAACTAACTATATATCAAAAACAAAAGAAGAACCCCCCCTAATTACCATAAAATTTACACAAAATTGCCAAAAAGTCCGATTAAAAAAAAAAAAAGACAGAAAAGAAAATGTTCGAAACGTAACCATAAAAAGTCCCAAAACAAAATAAGAAATCCCCAAAATTACCATAAAATGTCCACACACATAACAAATCTGAAAATGTACATTAAGAAAAATAAAAAGGCGGGGGAAAAATAATAATAATAAAAAATAGCAATAAAATGTCTAAAAATGAACAAGAGAAGCAGAAAATAACCATGTGTCCATAAAATTGTCAAAATATGTCAGAAATTTGACAGAAAGACAGAAAACAAAGTCTGAAAAAATTACCAAAAAATAAAAAATCCAAAAACAGAAGACAAAAAGGAGAAGAAAATTAATCTCAAAGTATTGGATGCTGCATATTTCTCAATTAAAGTGCAGATCTAATCGAATTAGCTCTTGGGCCCCAACTGCACACTAACACACTGTTTTGTTCATCACAAATTGTTCTAATATTTTGCGAATCCAGACAGATTTTTTGGGACATTTATTTGGCCTAAAATGGCTGTTTTGACACAAAATGGTTGTTGACCCGTGACCTAAACTAAGGTAATCTAAATGTCAGTGACATAGAAGCTAGAATCGGGAGGCAATGTAATGTTTCATGATGCATTTGTGCCAAAACGTTGATCAGAATATAAAAGTAATCAAGGATACATGGCAATAACTGCTATACAGTATGTTCTGCATTTTAGTATTATTTACTACTCTGGGATTGCATAACAGTGATGATTACAGCACAGTTTCTAGAACTGATTCCGCTTTGTACGTCTTCTGCATTGTCTGTTTTTCATGCTAAAAATGCAGCTGCCACAATGCTTTCTAATGTCCCAGCCAGGTAGGTGCATAGCTACTGCAAATTTAATGAGCCCCAAGGACAGATAGTTCCCTGATAGCCGGGGGCCCATTCACTCTTCTCCCCCACCCCCCCTTGCTGTTTGTCACCATCTCCACAGCGACACACAGTAGCGCCAACCTGCGATAAGCTAATGAGGAAAACAAATACGTTTGAATAGCCAAAGCTCCACTGGCCGATGGCTTTGTTTGCTATTGAACTTTGCAGCGGCAAGATAAGCATTCTTGTTTCAGGATTTATTGTTAAAGGCACTAAATTTGGATCTATGAGTTTTAAGAGGCAAATGGATGGTTTAGGTTTATTCTAGTTGAGAAATTGCAAGGACAACATGACCATTGTGTTGCATCATCAGCTTAGTACCTGGCATTTTAATGGCAAAAAAACAAATGGCTGCTCAGAGATAGTATATTAACAGCCTTTTTTCCCCTTCATTTTTTTGTAGTCAAATTTGGCGTTTAGATTCGTTGGAAGAGAGTCAAACGGTCATTAGCTTGCTTTATATTTTGAGCATGATAGCAACAAACAAACGTGTCATATTTCACAGATGCCAACATTACCATCATGTATGCCAAAAACCACTGCTTTATCCCAGGATCCTTAGAAACAGACTTCTGCAGGCTGCCAAAAATAATGAAGTTGACCTATTTGTCATTTCAAGCTTTCATCAGTAAAGATAAGGACGCAAAGAAATAGGGACATCAGTAACTCAGTAATGGACATTCCTGCCTACTCACTATTTTAATGGTTGTTTGTAAGGGCAACCAAACCAAAGTCTGCTAGTAAAACTCATTTTTCTTTTCTTTTAAGTGCTGCTTTTATAGCTTCCTCAACACACCTTATCGCATTTTTTAACCCAAGTATGACAACAGCTACTCCTATATGAAAACAAATGCGATGGAATTCTGTCATTAAAAGGAGGCACCCTACGCACCTGTTGCTGCTACTCAATTGTTCTGTGTTTGTAGTGTGTTGTTGGCCCTATTTTCCTGCCCAGCGCTATTCTAGTGCAAAGCGCAGTCTATTTGTGCGCATGAGTGGAGTTTTCATTCTTTTGGTATTTTCATTTTTACGGTCGGGCTCAGGTTGAAAAGGGTGAAGATGCACCCGTTTTTGCGGCTATCTACGAAAATAGGGCACTTTAAAGTGAAGAGCTCCATAGTGAGATTCATGCTGATATTTTGTATCTTTTGGAGCAGATGCTAGTACAGTACATACTCATATCTATGTAGAACACTCAAATGATTGTATAGTCTACTTAAAATCAATCAGTCAGTCTTTTTGTAGCCCTCGAGTGGAACAGATGTGACACCCCATTCAATTCATGGCTTGTTCACCTTTCAACCCTTGTGAATTAAAGCCAGCAGGCTCACAGGCTGTGAGTCTACTGATAGCCGTTGAGCACAAAAGCGGTGGGTAGTACAATCTATCTATCATGGGTTGAGGCACAATTTAGAAAGTCTCCAAAGGGAGAGCTGAACCCTCTGAAATTGTATAATTTCCACCGGTAATGTTACCACTACATGCTGCATTATTTAGGCAGGTAAAGCCAGTCAGTCAGTAAAGAGCCTATCACTTGGTTAGTTAGCCAATTACTTTGAGATAAATTACTAAGTACCACCTCACTTGAAACATATCCACTTCAAAATGCGACTTTTGAAATTCAGACCTGTTCAAAAGTACTTCTTTAGTGTTGCAAGCTCAATTCTCAGGTGTGAGTTGAGGTTTTTCCTTCATATAGCACACGGGGCAGCAACCTTTACTGTGAAAAGAGCCGTTTTTGGCCAAATAAATGTCCAAAAATCTGTCTAGAGCCACAAAACACTGGAACATTGTGATTAACAAAACAGTGTGTTAGTGTGCAGTGGGGGCCCAAGAGCTAATTAGACCTGCACCATAACAGAAAAATATGCATATCATGTACTTCCATTTTTTGTTTTTTTTGTTTTTGTAATTTATTCAGACTTCCTTTTCATATCTTTTGAGACTTTTCTGCCTTTCTGTCAAATTTCTGACATTTTTGGCAATTTTATGGACATATGGTAATTTTACATCTCTCTTGTTCCTTGTTAGGGCTATTTTTGACATTTTTCTCTGCATTTTTTAATATAAATTTTCTGACATTTTTGGAAATTTTGGGGATTTCTTCTTTTGTTTTTGGGCATGTTATGGTTACATTTAGAACATTTTTTTCTGCCTTTTTTAAAATAAATGTTCTGGCTTTGGGCAGTTTTGTGTACATTTTATGGTAAATTGGGGGATTTGTTTTGTTTTTGACAGTTAATTTTTGAACATTTTCTTTTCTGCTTTTTTAAAATTCAATTCTCTAGCATTGTTGGCAATTTCATGGGCATTTTATGGTAATTTTCTGCTTTTCCTGCTTTTTAGACATTTTATGGTCACTTTGGACATTTTAGACCGTTTTCATCTACCTTTCATCTCTTTTTCTGACAACTTACAAACTTGGACTCTGACATTTGATGAATAATTAATTCTTCTTTTTTTATAAATCTAAACAATTAATTCATTTCAAGAATATTTTGCATATGAAAATAATTATATGTAATAATAATAATAATAATTTCTACAATTTTTCTACGAGATCCAAAGGAAGCCACAGGAAAGGGACTAAAGAGTCACACGTAGCTCCAGAGTTGCAGGTTTGAGACCCTTGGTATAGCAAACAGGCAGCTCTATTTTAACATTTACCTCAAAGACTAAACCAGCATGCTAGGTTCTGACCTAGCACACAAATAACACAAATAATCATAAGCAGCCTTGTGTGTTGCATTTAGATAGTACATACGCTTATCCACATGTAGCTTAAATGTACTGTATGGTCTTTAGTCAGTGGTGCATTGGCCTTGAGCTACATCCTATCAAATGAAAGCTTGGCTAGGTCAGGTTTGTCTCGACAAGATTGGAGCACCGCCTTTCACTTTTTTTTCACCTTGCCTGTGGCTCACATACTCGGGCCACCTTCAACGGTGGTAACCCTTCCTTAAGAATAAAGCCAGTCTGGCAAAGCCACTGGAGTGGTAATCCTCTTAGGAGACGCATTGCTCATTTGTCAGTGTCCAGATAAAGAACAACTTTATAGGATTTGGTGAGTGCCTGGTCACTCCCTGACCTCCCTGTGTGGGACAAGGATAGATACATTGGTATGGGATTTTTCTTGGGATGCCTGGCTAGGCAATCCTATATAGTTGTGGCTATAGACAAAGCCTTATCCTGATGCAAGAAGCACTGACTCTATTGGTGAGTGCAGATGAAGGCAACAGGTTGAAAATACAAATCTGGCTTCAGTTCAACTGCGATTGTGTACAAACAATGACCAAAGTAAGCATCTTGGGGTTTTTAAGCAGTCACACAGGTTTCCTACTGTTTGTTTTCAGAGGCTCTGTCTTAGAGTTTTGCATTGCCATTTGAATACCAAACTCTTCACCGATGCTTGGTAGGCCTTAAGACGATTGCTGACATAAGCTACTGTATAACAAGCAGCTGTATGTCTGGAGTTGAAATGGCATCGTATACACATTGGTAGGGAGACAAGCTCTCAAAATCAGTTTGTTTGTAACAATGACAACATTAGTCCATTATTTATAGCAACATTTTGGTAGGGATTTGGAAAAAGGTGCCAATGCAGGAATTTATTTTTACTGTTTGAGTCACTATGGTGTCAGTGGAACGGTCCAATCTACTATAATCGTAATGGACTTTCCCATTTGCTCTTCATATGGCAAAACAAATACAGTGATGCCCAATACTGTATTATATTTACTTCTGTTATCTGTTTGATCTTGTTGGAGGTTTGCGGTCTATAAGAGTACATGTCTCTTGTTGGCGCTACTGTATCGGAAAAGACGAGCTTCCCACAGAACTGCTGATTAAAGTGTATGGTCAAACAGGTTAAATGGCTTAATTAAACCATTAAGCCTGTATTAACATTTCCTTTGTTCAAAGGATGACAGGCTGCAACATATTTTACACCTGCAAAACTTAACTTCTTCTCTCCTCCCACTGTAGCTTTATCAACTCCCAAACTAAGAATGGTGCCACACCGCTCTACCTGGCTTGCCAGGAGGGCCATTTGGAGGTCATCCAGTACCTGGTCAAGGACTGTGGAGCTGATCCACTCATCCGAGCCAATGATGGGATGACACCCCTGCACGCTGCTTCCCAAATGGGCCACAACACCGTCATCGTCTGGCTGGTATGTCCGGATGGAATTATTTTGTAAACAAATCAAAGTAATGTATCAATACTGCATATTGATCGACACAATGTTACTACGAAAAAATCTAGTCAGCAGCTTCATGTCTCTTCTTTAATCTGAAATTGTTGATATTTTAAAACAAGACCACGAGTGTTTCTACAGATGAGTTTCACAGAGATCAGTCTGATGGACAAAGATGGCGACGGGGCCACAGCCATGCACTTTGCAGCCAGTCGCGGTCACGCAAAAGTTCTCAGCTGGTTGCTGCTGCACGGTGGCGAGATAGTCACCGACAACTGGGGTGGGACCCCACTTCATGACGCGGCAGAGAATGGTGAACTTGAGGTGACTAATTCGGTTACTTTTCCTCATGCAATTAGATGGTGCAGAAATGAAGGCCTTGTTCCTTCCTTTACAAGTATTGTATGATGACATTGAGCTAAAAACTCCCCGGTGCACCTGACAATTCAAAGACAGAAAGTAGACTACAATTTAGACCAGCTAAAAGTAGGTCTAAGTTGTGGCGCGTTGTTTACTAAAAGCTCTAACTGTACTGAACTCAAGTCCCTCCTCAGTGCTGTCAGATTCTGGTGGTCAATGGGGTGGATCTGGGCATCAGGGACCAGGATGGCTTCACAGGGGCCGACCTGGCTGAATACAACGGACACTTCCAGTGTGCCAAGTATTTGCGCACTGTCGAGAACATGGTGAGTAATGACATGAAACTGAGACTTCTCTTTCCGAGACTTCGGGGGGTAAGCATAGAAACCTCTGAGTGAGGAAAGGACATACCAACTAAGAGATGTGTGATTTACTCTATTGCTATTTTGAATGTCATGTCATGACAACATTAAGTCATGTTTATAAATCTAATATTATCTATAATACAATTATTATATTGTATTATTAAAGTTAAAGCTATATATATATTTTCCCACAACAATACATCCTATATCCAAGCAGGCATGCTATGTATTTTAGATGATATCCAACTCAAGATGGCCTGAGGACAAACTTAGATAACTGATATACTGTATAGAGATTGAGGCTCTATGTTAAAGCAAAAAGTCTGTTGATTTTTATTGATGTGCATAAACGGTATTATCTGAAGCCCGTGGCCTTTGCATCCTCACTTACATCCAAAAGATACAGTTGGGTGTGTCTACAATTTAATACATTTATATATGCTGTGCGCAGCAATAGTCAAACACAACTGCATACAAAAAAAACGTTTAAAAACTGTCTTTCAACTTCAGCATCATACAGTGAGAATTTTATGATCACTTTGCAATATTATATAAATGGCTTTAGGACCTGGCATGCCATACGCCAGAGTCAATTTGATTATTAAAAATAAAACACTTCTTTGTGTATGTGCATTGTCAGCACTAATTGGGCCAATGGGAGCTCTGCTCGTGAAGGTTGTAACAAGGGTACATTCAATTAGGACATTTTCTACAATCTCATTTGTTCTAGCAATGGCACAAATGCAAAATTCCATTCCTTTAAATTTGGAAGTACATTAGGAATTGTCCTATATATGCCACAACCTACGCTACAAATCGTCACAAATAGTCCAAGTCTGATACAATATGTCCATCAGGGCCAAAATGTAGCATTACAAAACACGTGTCAGCTTAGCGCAAATACTGTATTAACGCTTGGACAATAAAACTCCCAAGAGGCCTGTCGAATAATAACTCTTCTGCTATCAAGGTGTGTAGGAAACATATTCACCCTCTTGTACTCTGTCGTTAGGGAGAGAGCGAGCCAAGAGTGTGTGTGTGTGTGTGTGTGTGTGTGTGTGTGTGTGTGTGTGTGTGTGTGTGTGTGTGTGTGTGTGTGACATGGGAAAAGTAGAGGGCCCCAGAGCTTTTCTGATCAGCTGTGAGATGTTTCATTAGTGTGGCGCAATTAAATTGACACTGTGATTGTAGTATATAAAAAAAGAAAGAAAGACTTGTGAATGCCATAGTAAAATTCAAAGCATGTGGATTTGAAATAAAACAATATAGATGTGATTCAAGGGTAGACTTTCACTTTTAATTTAAAATGTTTCATTAAAATATGGCATTTAAAGCCATTTTAAGATGAGTATATCCCTTATCAAAAAATGTGTCGACTGTCAATACAGAAAAATAATGTTTGTGTTCTTTAACAGAGTGTGGAGCACCGTGTCTTGTCTCGGGACCCCTCGCTTGACCTTGAGTACAAGGAACCTGAAAACAAGCAGCAGGATTCGGGCCTCTCGTCCCCAAACACCACCATGACCCCTACCAGCCAAGCGGCCCACTTTGACATGAGTTCCCCAGCCAGCTCCTTGTCGAACTACGGTTCGGCCAACTCCAGCCAGTCCGGCACCGGGGAGAAGAGGAGCAGTGTAACATTGTCCCGAGGTCCACAGCTGAACACAGTCGCACACACAGGTCAACTTCTATACTAATACAAATTATAATCTTCTTACATTTCATCTCCAGGTGCTTTCAAAGGTTGCCTAAGGTGAATGTAACTTCATCCAAAAGTATGCACCATTCAGTAATGATACATTATGTCATACAATATTGATCTGTTCTCAATAAGGGACTCTTGTTTATGTACGGGTACCTTTTTATTTAAATGAAGGTAAAATCTTGAACTAGTTTGCCTTAGTTTTAATTGACAGGTGCAATACTGGTGCTGCTCTCTAGTGGCCAAAAAGTAGACTGAGGCTTCAAGTAAACCATGACGGTATGTTAGGAGGGTTTAAAAATTCACTGTTCAGGTTCATGGAATGAAACCTTGAGTTTGCCAATTTTAAAATAGTGCGACAGTGCACATGGCAATAAACTAATGAATGAATTGTTTCTTTGTTTCAGGTGCATCAGAGACGGCCATCTCTGACATGCAAGCATACATGGACATGCTAAACCCAGACATCGACCCAGACAGGCCCAAGGCGAGTCACGACTCGGGTTCAACGCTACCGCCACCACCCACTTATCCACCCCCGCCTCCCCCACATTCTCCTCCGACGCCTCCGCCGCCCCCGGGCTATCCAGCGCCGAAACCCCCTCAGGAGGCCTCATCGGTGGAGTTTCTGAAAGTGAAAAGCAACTTGCGCCACGTGGAGGGCAACAACAAGAAAAAGGAGGTAAAGACAGTAGTGAAAATTGAAAAAGAAAAAAACTATACGGATAAAAGTAAGAGTGTGTGAAGTTGAAAATTCTTCTTGTACTCGACAAGATGGTCTATACATCACATGCTAGATTGTTACTTTATCAAACAGAGGAATTTTCAGGATTACGATCTCTTTTCTACAGTAGTTAATCATTAAGTTAATAAAGTTAGTTAATATGTAGTCAAACATGTTTGATAGCATTGAGGTATGAACTCGCGCATTCTTCTGCACCAAAGTCCGACAACCATCGAGAATAAGATGGGGAATAAAGATTTAGGGACAACTAAGTGCTAAAACTCCATTTGATTTATTAGTTAATTACTTCATTTATACAAGTTTTTTTTTTTAAATAAGGAAAAAATATTGTGATCTTACAAAAGGCTTATTTGTCTCAAATATTGTTCTTGAATCAGTCAATCTACGTTAGTGAGCACTTCTCCTTCGCCAAGACAATCCATCCTTTATAGGTGGGACATATCCAGATGCTTATTAGACCGCATGATTATTATACAGGTGTGCCTTAGGATGCAGTTACAGTACACCGTGCGGGGTGTTGCATTTATCTTTTCGTTTGGTCTATTTAAAGGGGAAGTCAACCTTAAACGTTTCTTGACAATAATATATTGCATGTGACCTCACAAGTCTAAACACGACATTCTGATTAATATTACATTTGTGGAATATGAGTTATGAAGCAAAATCCAGCTGTTTTTTTTTGTTTTTTTGCGACCATTTTGCCATCTGCTGTTGACTGTAGATGACATCACAGTTGCTCAGGGCTCAGGCAACGACCAATCACAGCTCACCTGTTTTCTGAAGCTGAGCTGTGATTGGTTGTTACCTGAGACTTGCGCAACTGTGATGTCATATTTACTTGACATTAAGTGGTAAAATGGCCGACTTCTGGTATTGATAAAAATGACTGGACTTTGCTGCTTAACGCAATAATAACCAGAATACTATATTTAGACTAATGTGGCTGCATAGAACATATTATTGTCAATAAAGTTTTTGGGGGTTGACTTCCCCTTTTAAGGGATGATGGCGGAGTACATCCAAAGTAGCCAAGTACAAATGTTGTCAGGTAATAATTTCTTGGGAGCTGGTCGATCCCAAAGAAAACGACTGGCCTGAGTGATTGGGATACACTTGTCAGTAGCTGCCATTTCCTCTTGTGCCTCATCAGTTGGACTGTTGCTCTTATGTAACAGTGGTCACAAAGACGTTGTTGTGTTAGCATTGCTCACAAGGCTAATGAAGACGCTCATTACTGAGGCAAGCCTCGGAGTTGACACACTGTGCTCGCTGTGATGGGTATGAACTCAATTACTGTAATTAATCTGGCCACAGATCACTCAGCAGTGTGTTTAGAGCGCTAACACAGGTAAAATCGGTATCCACACTACCAATAATTGATAAGAATTGCTTTGGTCAAGTGATTTATCGCTCAGGTTTTATTATATTAAATTAAACAACATAGTCAGAATCTATTTCACTTATGAATGAGAAAACTCTCATTCAAGACAGAAAGAACACGTTACTGTAAGTTGTTTTGCATTGTCAGTTTGAGGTAGTGAAAGTGTGCCGTTGCGCATGTCTCCGGGGTGAGCTGTGTGTGTGCGCGCAACAATCGTGGACCGGTGGATTTTAATTAGTCTCGCTCCTTCTACTCTTTTTACCCTGAAGACCAGCCGAGCCAAGTCCTCATTAACAATTTAAGCTAAGCCTCTCCTTGGGACTGCGCACACACGCACAATAAACATAGTTACAAAAACCTTCTATTTATTTTGGGTGCTATAATAACAGGGAATGATCGGATGAACTTGCAGATGAGACTCGCCTCATTTGCGTTGACTCGTGTCAAATAGGCAAACAAAACACTGTTTTGCCTCTCACAATTATATTTCTTTGTGTCTTTACCAAAGCTGTCTAGAGTTGATGGACTTTGAGATACGTGATGATGAGTACGTTTTCTCATACTTGCACGGTACTGAGGTCTACATTATTATCGGCGCTACGGTGAGGGAAGCACCTGGTTGCAACTGGGCAAGTGGACCAATGGTTGTGAAGTGCAGCCACTGGTGACATCATCGCTTAGAGCAAGGCCGGCCCATCGGGTTATTGATGAGGCCTTTGCGTAAAGTGAGAGGGGCAGGTAGAGTGACAGGTGTAGCGCTGAGCGGAGAGAAGCGGCGACGCTCTGGATCTGGTGACAGCTACTCTCTGTGCTCTGCTGGGCTTTTGTGACCGAGACTCTGTCGAGACTACAGGAAAAGTGCAGGAGACGCTAAACGTCAAGGTAAGATGTTAAAGACAGAGGGCTTTGCAGTCCTAATGATATATGTGATGTTGCATGGTAAATTTTAGGTTTTATTATATTTGCTGGTGTTTTTATGTCGGTGGGTTACGATTTGTAGCAGATAAATAGACGGTGAATGTGTTTCATTGTTATGTTCAAATGGTGCTTATTGCCGTTATACTGTTTCACTTGGTCGTTTTGAGGAATAGTAACACAACAAGTAAAAAGTGCAGTCTAAACGTATGCAACGCATACATCAAATATAATAACGTATGCAATAAAGGCTGTCGACATGTTTCTATCTTGAGATGTGAACGATATGTAATGGGGTGTTGGCGGGGTTGGGTTGCGGTTCGGTTGTTCAAAAGGTTTGCTATTGTCAGCCCATCGCCGTGGAGGGTGCTAATCAAACCATCCAACTATACACCGCTCACATTACCATCCCACCTCCCCGACGACTGCACAGTCAACAAAAAGTTATCAGGCTCATCAGTTCTGAATGAGACACTGCAAAGAAAAAAAAAGAGAGAGAGAGAGGTCAGGGGTCAACTGTCGTCTTAGTTTAACACTGGACACCCGCTGGCTGTCTGGGAGTATTTTCAAGTAAGAACATTAAGCGGAAATAGAAATGCTGTGGACAAGAATGTATAGAATACATCAATGTTGTTACTGTCCAATGAAAAGTACAAAATGAAAACACTCCAGGTTGTAGAATCATGGTCAAGGGCCAAAAAAGATGCACAAAAATTCAGAGTTTAAACCACTGTCATGCATCAGGTCAAGCGAGACATCCATGCAGTGAGGAAGGTTTAACTCTACACATTCCTCATACTTCTCGGCTTATCGCCAAAGTTGGATAGTTACATTAAGTAAAACTCCATCACCATTCATGTTGTCAATTGTTAGTCTTTTATTGTCCATGTTTAACCCATTCACTGCCAATGACAGCTATAGACGTCCAAAATTCATTTGAACTATTTCTATTAGTTTAACATTTTTTTTCCATTTTTGTTAACAAGAGTATGAAAACCTCGAGATGATTTTTTGTACATTTAGAACAGATATAAAATTTGTGTTAACTAGTGAAGTCATGCGATTAATTACGATTACAAATTTTAATCGCCTGACCCACCTAATTTTTTTCCTTTTTTTTTTTTTAAAGAAAAGATTATTAAAAATGAAAGGGCGTCAGGCAATTTTTAATCATAATTAATCGCATGACTTCACTAGTTAACTCCCGATTAATCACAAATGTTATATCTGTTCTAATACAATAAAAAAAATGTTAGGCTTTCATACTCTTGTTAACTAAAGTGAGAAAAAAATGTTAAACTAATAGAAATAGTTCAAATGAATTTTTGACGTTTATAGCCGTCAATGGCAGTGAATGAGTTAATTATTAACAGTGATTAACTTCTACGTACACTGTATAATTATTGATGATTATAATTAATGTTATTGAGACTTAAATGCCTGAGCTTTACAACTCCAGGAGATGCTGTAGATGTGAGGGGAAGTGAAAGTCATCCGTGGCCCCGCGGTATGCGCCTAAGGGGCCACACTCTCTTACTTCATACTGTACATAAACTGTCATGCTGCTGATGTCGTGTGGTTCTTACCTGAAACACAAATGCCAAGAGTGCACTGCAGCTGAATGCAAGCCTTGTTCAGTTATTAAAATAAAGCTGCTTTGTGCACCAAAGAGTGCTAATCTGGGAAGAAAAGCCATTAAGCACGCATGTTGTCCAAAACTTTTCAGGAGAACTGTTGGGTGAAATATTGTATTTAAAAAAACACAAATATAAAACATACTGCCTATCCTTAAGTCTAATTGTGAAGCATGAAACACATTGGCAACTGTATATTTACGCTAAGTGCTAAATTGAACAATTTCAAGGCAATTTTAAGAAATATAGAAATTGCTTAAACCCTCTTTTTTGTCTTTAGCTGCTGACGGTGGGAGAAAACCCAGACAAATTACGGCGTGTCGACTCCAACAGAAAGTCGAGGAGCTTCAATAAGCAGCCAAGCACTGGGGACTACTACAAGACCCTGGGGAGTGACTCCGCCGAGCTCCGTGGGAGCAAAGTCATGGCACCTAAGGAGGAGGTAACATCACAAAGTTAGCGTCTGACTGGGAAATCAACTGTTAAGGTTTCCTCTTTTGAATTTTAGCGTTCCCGCATTTCACAACAATTTAAGTTTACAAAATGAATTGTCCCTTGTATTATGTATAAGTCACCCAACTTAAACATGTAGGTAAAAATAAGCAAAATGTTTTGATCAAACAACTTGCTTGGTTTGTTGTGCTAACTAGTATTGTTTCCATAAATATCAATATTTTTTATTTTGAAGTTTTTCCAATTTACAAGTTGTGTTTTTATAACGTGCATACACTCGTCTAATCTAACGTTATGGCAGTATAAAGGCCTAGATACACCAATCCGACGTCGGCCAAATGTGACCGACGCCTGTGTGATGACGTAAATACACGCCGCATCGACATCAACCATTACGTACCTTCAGCGCATGCGCGAGAAGTAATTCCCCTCCGTACCATCGGCGGCGGTAGTCATTATTCCTAAAGGCAACCGGCAGCCTCTTTACGGGGGCGGGATATAAAAACGTAAACAACTCATACCGGCGTTGACAGCGGCGCTGGGGTAAACGCGGCGGCCAGCTGGGGAAGCGAAAACGGGCGCTGGAACAAGCTTCGTCCCCTTCTCGTTCCCAAACGCATGGATGTACTCCCACAAGGATCGCGCTGTTGAATGCGCGGTAATTGATAAACAAAACGTTTATTTTGAGGGAGTTTTTCATTTACAACAACTTGGATTTATTTAGTGGCTGACGGAGACCTGAACTGTCGCTGGTGAGTCCACCGCTATCATTGAATTAATACCGCCTGGCTGTGCTTACTTGGACGCTCCGAGGACGTCGAGTGCAGGTGGAGGATCGGCGACTATTCAAAAAACAAAAGACACATTTAAATGTAAACTATGTCTATTTACCACATCGATCTCAGCTTTGAAGCCACCTTCTTTGAAGTCGGCCAAACTGTCACTGCTGTGCTGTGTCATTTACCGACCTCCAAAATACAATAAGGACTTTTTGAAGCCTTTTTTCTTGCCGAAACCATGCTGAAATATGATCATATCCTATTTATGGGGGACTTTAATATGCACGTGTGCTGTCCTGAAAAACCAAAGTTGAGTTGAGTACTGTTTTGTTGTCACTTGCTCTTCTTGCCCCGTGCGCTGATTCGCTAGCTAACAGCCAATCACAGCGGTCAAATGCCCCCGACGACGATTCAACATGTCAAATTTGCTGGAAACGCCCCCACATTTCACCTTAGCAGTAGTGACACTCAGCATTCACAGGCAATTTCTGAGGGAATTGCAATTGCTATTTTATAAATAAATTAAAATATATATATACTGTATATATTAATTCAATTTAGTATACAGGTTTAGGGTAAATGAGTCTCTCTCTCAGCGCCTTGAAGAAACAAACACAAACACCATGACGATATTTGCCTGTGCATTATGCCACTGAGCTGGTTACATAATCGTCTGTCCTTTAGAGCTTTTTGTTTGTCACATGATGCAAACTTCCCCCTCATTTCCATCATCACCACTTGAGCCTCCACCATGCTGTGTAAACCGTCTAACAAGCTACAATGGAACACACAAGGACAATCGGCCCATCAAGGGCTTAGCCTTAACTCAAAGTCATCACGGCTTCTAAAAGGACAATAGCGCTGACTAATATTTGGACCTAATGTGGTAGCTTGCGTTGTAAGTGGCCGTTTGCAATTTGTGTAAAAGTCCTGCCATTCTTTCTGGGGATATTTTAAGAAAGAGAAAAAGTGATGTTAAACACAAACTGAATAAAAAAATATTATGTAGCCTACCCAAAACTCACTTCTTTTGATACCTACAGGTCAAGGAATATGTTTCCAGTTTCCCCTCTATACCCAATATTAACCCTATTTTTCTCTCTTTCGACCCACTGTTTAAAGGTGCGTTATCTAAATTATACAACATTATTTCAGAGTCATTATGCTCAGCGCCTGAAGACTATGGAAGTGTGGGTACAGGATCTGGGGCCCATCCCTGATGGCCTGTGGGAGTCAATTTTTTTATCAATACATAAATCCTCAATCTGTACTAGACACCGCCTTCTCCAATTCAAGGTGATACACAGAGTTCACATGTCAAAAGTTAAACTGTCCAGTATTTACCCTGATATAAACCCCACGTGTGACAAGTGCAAACTAAGTGACGATCTTGCTGAGGTGGAAAGGTGCTGCCTTGCCCATGATTGACCAGTGGCGTCACGATATAATGTCCTGTCTCAAGCGGGAGATGTTACATTTCTCTATCTGCAAGTCAAAAGGGAAATTCCATGAGACTTGAGATCCTTTTCTAACCTACTTTCATAATACTCAAACCATGTCATCATGAGTTGAGATTCAATGTGGCCCTAGGCATATGCTACTCTAAAAAGTTTAAAATAACATAAGATCGAGTCCATGAGATGTGCTGCCAATTGATTTTTTTAGTTTTTTTTTATGTCGTTCAAGACTGTCGGGATTGGGGGGGGGGGGGGCAGTATTGCTTTTGAATGCTGTTGTTGCTACTGGTATTGTTGCTTTTCCTATTTGTCTAGCACAGCACCAATGGTATTGTGAAATGTTATGGCCCAATTTTTTTTTAGTGTGGGGGGGTTCTTTCTTTTTTCCCCCTTCTCTTTCTGATCTTAGGTTGTTGTCTTTTTTTGTGTGAAAAAAAGTTTCACAAAGTTTAAAGTTTAATAAAGATACTTGAAATATAAAAAACAATTATGGACATGCAAAGACAGACAAACATGCCATTGGATTATATTTCAAAATAGTTTAGCCCTAGTTGAGAGTATAATTTGTTTTTAAAACTGACATTTCAACATTTAAATTTATTAAATTACTTTCAGCATCCAATGAAAGCACAGATAAATTAATGATTTTATTATTCATTCCAAATTTTTTAAACTTTTTTTTTTTCTTCCCCGGTCAGTTATTTTTAAATACAGTACTGGGTTCAAATCTTAAAATAACAAGACGTGCAAATGACGATCTTCATTCAAATTACACCCAGCATTAAAAAAAAAAAAAAAATCTTAGAATGAAACGGCGAAAACCAATACAGTACATAAAAACATCGAGTTGATTTGCTGCCACATACCTCCACAGAAAACGCAACAGAGTCTATCAAATACAATCATCTGTCTCTGGAGATGTATTACTATAATCTCATGGGAATCAGGAGTGGGGGGTGCTCGGCTGATATGGAGGATAATCCCCATTGAGCCAATTACAGCCTCAGAGGGGCCCCTCCTGGTCTCAGAGGCTCCCAAGCAGATGGGTCGGCTAATCAGCGGCACGTGCCGCCAGGCCTCATCTGGACACTAACCTCCCCCAAACTCCCTGGGGAGGCTTCAGGAGTAAAGGGAGGGGTCCAATGATGGGCACGCGCCCGAAGAATCAAAGGGGTGGGGCTGCTTCTTTGTCACGGTCCATTAACTCTCTTCCAGCAGGGTTATTGCACGCTTTCAGAGCGTGTCAGACGCGTGTAATGTGAAGGGGTGCGGTGGGCGTGGGGGTTAACACACTATCACTTACAGCAGCAGATGGCCTGTGCCCAACTGTTTAGCCTGGTTGTTTCCCCTGGAGAGTGGGCCATATTAGCTTTGTTTATTGCGTCCTTATGAGTTGATTAAATACAGCAGAGGGAGGAGACCTCTAATAGGGATGCTTACATCTGTCACAGTCTGCGCAAGAAATGGATGTCGCTTCACCCGAGCAGGTGTTTAAACAGACATGCCTATGCACTCCAAACAAGTAAGATTCTTGAGGCAAATTGGTAATGAACGGATCATCATTACCAAAAGCCTTTGTCAATATTTCTTTTTGGTGCCAAAAATTACTGTTCATTCGTTTTCAGTTATTGTCGTGGCACACTCATGTACTGCACAATCAAAGACCACCACCTAGATTTGTGGGAAATTGTCTGATTTACCTTCATTTGTTTAAAAATTATTAATTATTAATTACAAACATGCATATTTGTTCATCTATGTATGCTGACAACAATAATTAAATGTTCCTCCATTTGGTCCTAGAATGTACAATAAACCTGCATATCCACCTGTTGCCATTCATAAAATAAGAATTTTAGTCATGATTTCCTGCAAGCATCATCATTGTGTTCATTTAAACAAGCCCATATTTCAGTATTCATATTTCTGTTGACATTTTTGTGTAGTGGTGTACCATGAGATTTTTGTAATGTAAAATGGGCGCCTTGGTTCCATAATGGTTGGGAAACACTGATTTACATAACACGATTTCTTTTTCGTCAGGCCTATGTAAACGCGGCAACATTGTCAAAACAATTCCTGTTTGACGCGGGCCTGTGAAAACAAGTGAACTCACTGTTTGACAGACCATGTCAAACATTGTCCAGTATGGACCAAAGCGGCTTTAGAGATCAGGTTCTGAACAGTTTCTTTGGTCCTGAACTTGAGCCATCTGTAATGAGTAATGACGTGGAACTTCATTTAAAATTTTGCCTGCACAGATTTAAATGACTGTCTATAAAAAGTTCTTCACACAAAATGTCATCTGCTCAGTTGTCCAAGGCATGTTCGGAAAAAAACTTATGATGGTCCCTTCATTTTCAAATAATAGTGTTGCAATTATCTGCACAGACTGAACATGCGCATTCCAGTATATGAATACTAATGAGTACACAATTCTATTTCCAGGGCTCCGTTTTATTGGAGGAACCGGCTGATGGCTCCACCCCAACACCTGAAAATGGCACCATGGAGGAAACCGTCCCGGCACCACCTCCACCACCGCCGCCTCCTCCACCGCCGCCGCCGCCTCCTCCTCCTCCAAGCAACCCGACGCCAACACCCCCTACACCTCCTCCGTTGCCACCAGACACACCAACAAACCAGAATGACTCTGCAAACAACATCTCCAACAAACAGCGACGTGCATCTTCCTCATCAGGAAGTAGGTTACCCTTGAGCCCCAAATACCCAATTGCTGCAATTGGAAGGGGAGGGAGAGGATTTACATTTATAAGCCTTTTAGGAAGATGTTACCAAAAATTGTCACTTCCATTTCTTTAAAATCCATTACTTTTAGTGTGCCAAGTTCACTTACTGTAGACGTTCTTCTGTCACATGAAAATAATATTTAAGACAGCCCTAAATCTCTCAAAGTAGAGATGTTTGAGCCTAACATTGCAATCCTGAATAATTTATCTCAAATTCACGATGCAGGGCTACCGTTACCCTGTGAACTGGTTTAGTGTTCAGCCATTTCCTTAAGTGCCCCACTGTGTTAGATGCTGCTGACTGACTGTGTACTCCAACAGGTGCCAGTAAATCTCAAAAAGTGTCAAAGCAAGTGATTGCTTGCACTAACATTTATAAATAAATAAATGAGTGCTGTCAGAGTTAGTTTTAACTCATTGATTAATCACCCAAAAAATTGCATTTATCATGTATTAACGCAATTTAATCACGCTACTAATTTTGAACACAGACGATCCTTTAGCTGACAGTGGATGGTTTCGTTAAAGGTAGCACAGGCTGTGTTTGAGCTACATGCATTCCAGTAAAGCATTTAATAAATGTTTGCGTATGGCATTCAGAATATTTCAAATAGTTGGGTATTTTTTTGTTCATTTTAGATTATGCAAGTAATTAACTGATTGTTAAAAGAGGAGGATGAAAATGTGCAGTGTATCAAAAAATGTTGAAGATGTCCTCATAACATTAAATGTAGAAATAATTAACACATAACAGGTGCTCTTCAAATTTGGCGGGAAAAAATGTTGATAAAAAGCCTTTTTAATTAAGTGATTAATCATGATCAATCAAAATTCTAAGATGTGATTAATCTGATTTTAAAAAATGTAATCATTTGACAGCTAAAATAAATATAAATACATTTTGTAATATTGTAAGACAAAGTATGTCATTTGGATTTTTCAATTGGATTTTCATCAAATCAAGTGTCCGTCTGCCAATTTAGATTTTTACTTCACTAGCAGCTATTGCTCATAAAAAACTACGGGTACATATTACAGAAACAGAATACATTCACTTAACTACTTAGGCACGATCATTTGCCCACGTAACTATACAACTAATATTAATGGGTATACACCACGGACTTCTGACTTCCGTAAGTCACACACCTAAGCTGTTTCCGGTTCCTGTTTGCGTCATATAGGCCTATTTCCAATACTCGCACTTCCACCCTTGTGCCCCTCAAGCTAACTTCCACGCACGTGTCGCTTTCGCCGTAAGTGCGTGGAATTTAGCCTAGGGTTTGGGACAGGGCCGCTATGACGCAAACAGACCCCATAGACCTATTTTATACAACACACCGGTATTTCTTTTTATGACATGAGACAATGTATACTCGGTCACAACCACTATCAATCTACTATAATCTTATTAATTTCATCATTCAGTCTTTTTTTTTTTCAACATTTTATCTTCTTGTTCTTTGTTGTTATCACTCTTGCTTCGTTCCATCTTTCTCTGTCTGCTTTGTCTATTTTCATCTCTTTGCCTTCTGCCATGGTCTTTCCTCACCACTGCTCTTTCAAGGCGGGGGTCTCTCTGCCCCACCGGCAGAGGGAGTGGCACTAAGACAAATGAAGAGTAAGTAGAGACCACAAAACGACTGTGTATATTTTTTTTCTCTCCAATAAATCCATTCACGAAATGAAACCATAGTTAGGCAGAAGCCCGCTGATTTCTCATGCTAACCCCCCCCCACACACACACACAAAATCACTGTTTGTAGCTAAACCTTAGATTTGAGACAAAACTTTCAACATTAATTAAATATACTAACATTATCAAGTTTAGAAGATTGTGTATAGAGAGATATGCGTGTTTGTGAGACAAGGCAATAATACAGAAACTAAACTGTGAACCAACCGATTTCCTTACTGAAATACATTTGACAAATGTCTTTACATTCAGTTGTATTGTTTTTCGCTAATTGCAGGAAAGCAATAAACCATTGGGGGATTAGGGGTAGTATATGCAATACTAATGGCCTAATTTGTCCACCAGTATATAAAAAAAGAAAAGTCATGAAGACATTAAGCGGCTGTTAACCATAATGTCGTCAATGCATCTGGAATCTTTAGATAAAACCACATTGATTGAGCAAATGAGATAAGGGCAATAAAGGTGTCAGACTAATATGGTGGTACGGCAATGAAGGCATGTTCTTCCGCTTCCCAATTACCAACAGAAAGGAGAGGAGGAGAAAGTGTAACTAGTTTAAGACATAGAACGACTTCAAATCCAAAAGAGACATTTTGTGCTGCCAAGTCATCTACATTTTTCAAACTGTCAACTTTATGCCCTGCTTTACTCTCACTCTCACGCTCTTTTACTTACTCATACCCATTAATCAAAAATATATGTAAAACAAAAAGATTGAAAGAGGAAAGTTTAGGAAAGAAAAAAAAAAGGGGGGAAGATGTCAAATGGAAGAAAACAAATGGCTGCACCTGAACCAGACTTCCCCCAAACTTCAGTGTTTTAATGTGTCGAGTGTGTTAGTTATTTTGCTGTCTGTAAGGTCAAACTCTGGTTGAGGAAACAATGTGAATAGTACGCTGCTGGCAAATAGCGAAAATGAAGGAATTGTGTATCAACTTGGCTGTGGTGATTGACTACCAAGCTGTAAGTGTGTGCGTGTGAGTGTGTGATAATTCCTTGCCAGCTTGCCAATGGCTCGCTGTCACTTTCAGTTACTGGTGATTCCTTTAGATTTTCCGCCGACTGTGATGATGAGGCTTTAACAGGAAGCTGCTTTCTCCTCCTCCAGGGAGAGTGCAGCAGAGCGAGGGAGCGTGAGGAGGGGTTGCAGGGTGGTAGGGGCCGCTTTTGTGGCCAGTTCGACCATTGTGGTGACCTCAACAGGGAACTGTTTTACGGGAGGACTATTTTACTTTCACGCAGCAATTAGAGATGACCGAGGATATTCCATTTTTTTGAGGTTATTCGCTAAATAAGGTGAGGTGTCCATCGACTACAGTTTGTTTTCGACTAAAAGGGTCACGCTAAAAGATGGATGTTTCATTGGTTGAAGTTTTAAAGGAAATGTTAAGTTTCTGTATTAGTTGTATTGCCTTTGATTAACATGAGGACCTATTGAAGTGATAATTAGATGTTGGGGGTGCACATGAATTTGGTTACTCATTTGCAAATGTTCATTCATTATTTATATAACTCAAATGTACTGTGCCTATAAAATGGACCAAATGTGACCTTTGCTGGCATTTATTGTAAATAATTCATTTTAGTCCTAAAAAGGTTTCTTTGTAAATGGAATTTCTGGTTACAGCTCAAGTCTGTCTAAAGTTGTTGCATTGTTCACTGTAAGCAGATTAGTGGCTGTGGAGGCCGAATACGTACATTTTATAACAATCCGTTCTTAAACGGAAAGTTCAGCAACTCCACATTAGCATCAGGTGATACATCACAAATGATGAGACCCTCTTATGTTTTGTTTAATGGGAATTCTCCTCTCCTACCTGAATGCCATAAAAATGTCTAATGTGGTAACACTTTTAAGTCCTGTAACACATTTTTATGCAATGGAGTCATTTAAAAGGGCCGGATGTCTCTCTGAAAAACATTGTGCGATAGGTTATGAGCACTACGGAGTGGTAGAGAATAGGGCTAATAGTAAAGTCTGAACATATCAAAGTGAGCCGACAGGCCAGTAATCCACATATCCATATTCCATGGATGGATTGGATGAAATATTGATCATGTCAACACTTCCCTTGCCCTTAAGAATCATGCTGTTCTTTGTCTCTCCCTGTATTCTATCTTAATTTCTAACCAGTTTTACTATTCTGCATCATTGTTGTTCTAGGCACAAAATCTTTCAACATGATGTCCCCCACTGGTGATAACTCAGAATTGCTGGCAGAAATCAAAGCTGGAAAGAGCCTGAAGCCGACACCTCACAGTAAAGGCTACACCACTGTCTTTTCTAACAGTGGGCCAACAGGCAACAACGTAAGTCCACAGTATCCGCAGTCACATCACATTTGGCCTCGTTGTATTTATAAAGTATCCATTACTTAGCATAATGTGCAGTATAGCGGTTCAGAAAATGGATGAATGGATGGTTAACTGTATAGTTGGAAGGCCTGCCAAAACAAGCGTTTAGTTGCATCACATCCAATACAGATTTGACCCAAGTGCAGAAAAGAGTTGGAAAACAGATTCTTTATAGGCATTTAAAAAAAAAAAAAGTACAAAGTAACAACAGAGAGCTGGACTGGATTCAGATGGCCTTGAAGAAAACAATTGACGGAGAAACTTGACTACTAAATCTCAGGCTGACTAAATATTGAGCTGGCTGGATGCAGAACACATGGTAGAAAGCTTGAATGGATGAAACCTCAATGTGCTGACAGTTGGCTAAGAGACCAAGACATACTAACAAAAGTGTCATTCAGTAACTCTAGACTGGGGCAATGCACAATCCTCAATAACTACGTTTACATGCAGTCAATAATCGGGTTATGGTCAGAATTCCGGTTTCTAAAACAATGGAGGTAACACGTTTACATGCGTGGCGGACAAAGTTACTTTCGCTGACATGTCATTTGTGTTTGATTGGAATATCCTGTTCAGACCGCGATGCGCAGACAACGTAATTACGTAAATAGCATCATTTTCGCTTTTAACTTACTATGTTCAATAAAAGACATTATATTTATGTCACTCGCCACGCTTAAATATAGTCTGTTTCCTCCTCGCTCCAGACGTGTGGTTCTTTGCTGCGAGCGTCATGTTTGTTTACCCCGTGGGCAGTATTTTATTTTGAAATGGCTTGGTCAGAACCAACAAAAACCCAAAAAATGGTCACAATAACGCCTAGGGGTTAAACCGGCTTGAGTATTTCCGGTAGGTTACACGCCAGAAGCACGGACTTGTATACTTGTGTAAGGGAAATCGGTTCCACAAAAAGTTTTTAGTTCTTCTTTTTTTGTTAGTTAGATAGTTAGTCTTCTCACTCCAGGCTGGAGGTGTGTGTGTGTGTGTGTGTGTCGGGGTTGCTCTTTGTATGTATTTAAGCGAGGCTCCTTTAGCGAGTGGGACGGAGCTGCACATACAAGTCCGTTACAAAGACCAAGATTCCTTGCAAATTCAAATAAGCAAAGAAGAAGAAAAGAAGACGAAGAAGAAAATAGAGAGCATGCGTACACCGGAAAACAACGCGCCGAGGTATTCCGAATGCGTTATGCGCAAAAATTCGGGTTTTGAAAGGGGTAACCCAAGGGTCTTATAATAGGAGCATGTTCGGGTTATTGTGCGTATTTACATGGCCTTACAAAACCTGAAACCGAACATTGCCAATATTTGGGTTTTAAAAGGGTTATTGCCTGCATGTAAACGTAGTCTATGACAACATAAAGCTGATCAAAAAAGAGGGGTCATTTGGCTGCAGAGGTATACAAAAGCTGTGCAATATTAGCATAACAATGGTCATTAAATTGCATATTCAAATAAATAATCTTACCCAAAGGGAGCATTTAAATACAAAACAACAGGGGAGCCAAGGATCAATCCTTGTGGCACACCTGAGATAACTGCACAATATTTAGACCAGTGGTTTTTAACCTTGTTGGAAATAGTGGACCGCACCAGTTTCCTATGCGCATTCACTGAACCCCTTTATTGAAAAATAAAACTTTATTTATTTTTTTATTTTTCAAATTGAAGACATAGGTATTGGGTTAAGGGGTGGACAAAATGTACAGGGAGAGTAGCCTTTTCATTGAATCTGGCTCTGTTCACTTTGAATTCAGAAAATGTTGTATTCCTGTATTCCCCATCTCCATGCAGATTAAGGAAGTGTTCCTTTTACTTTGGCTAGATAGCTATTTGTGCTGGACTGGAATTGCTCAATTTGGCATTGCAAATCACACAGTTAGGACGCTGACTATCAAAGAGCACTTTAAAACAACCACCGCTGTTTTTTTAAGATGGAACGCAGGGGTAGCAAATCTAATGAAAACAGCACAGGCCCCAGAATTGAACCCTGTGGAACATCATTGGTTCCGTTATACAAGTGAATTCATATTGCACATAAAATATTCATCTAACTACTTTGTTTTTTGCTCGACATAATTAGTATTACGAAGGAATTACAACAATAAAAAAATCACATGATGTAACATCACCAAACTCACAAGTTGACTACTGAGCACACTAAAAGCTCTGCAGCACAAATTAGCCAATTAATGCAACCAATGATAACCAAGTGTGGCGTATCATCACTAATCATATGAGTTAGGTGTGTGTCTTGACCTCCACCAAGCCCCTAAGACTGACTCACCGAAAAAAAACAATTAAAACCAACACGTTTGGTTGTGTTACTAGAAAGAGAAGACTGGAACCAGGAGAGTCTGACCATGAACCCCAACGCTGTGTTCTATCCAGCCTAAAAGCTTGCTGTAATCCATAAAGTACATTTGCATAAGATTAGACGAATTCTGATCGGCTGACACGTCCTCATCAAATGTTCTTGTCATAAAGGACATAGCAGTTGCATAGGCATAGTACACTAATATCAGAAAACAACCCGTTGAAGTCCATTGTGATTTTGTATTTCTCCAGGGAAACAGCGTTTCTCCACCAGAGACTCGCCCTTGTAGCCCGCCACCCAAGACATCATCCCCACTAGCGTCCAATACATCGCTCACATCCCCACCCACAACGCCGAGTCCCACTCCCAGTCCACCCAGCTCGGGAACCTTCAGGACCATGTCAGCATCAGCAAGCTTCGAGCAACTGCACTCCAATTCCGTCACCAATGGGAGCAGTGTTGCTGGCCCGGCAGGAATGCAGCCAAGCAGAAAATCAAGCCTTGCCGATGTGGAGGCGCTCGTACCCACGCACGACGAGCAGGGAAAACCTATCCCCGAATGGAAGAGGCAGGTGATGGTGCGAAAGCTTCATGTCAAAGTGCAAGAGGAGGAAGAGCACAAACGCAAGGTAGGCCTGATAATTGCCCTTCTTGTCACTTTTTAGCTACCCCATTTGTGTTGTAAAGAACTGGATAGCAGAAATTTTAACTTGCGTGGTTTGCCTTACAATAACCAACACCACAAATGGGAAGTAGCAAATTTGGAAGTGGGTTTTTATGACCATGATTTTTGTATTGTTGCATGATGTGGCGCTTGTACAGCTGAATCAGAAATGTTTCCCTACCTTTACGTCATCAATTTCAAAGTTAGGATTTAATTTGGATCTCGATTTTGGACCCATTGCTCAATACAGTACACGATTAAAAAAAAAAAAAAAAAAAAAAAAAGTTTAAAAAATATAGACGCGTGTACTGTAAACAAGCTGACGTTGGCCACGTCTACTACGTAGCAAGACTTTTGGAGTAATTGAGTGCTACTATAAGATTAAAAATTAAGTCAATACAAACATAAAAAATTAAGTCAATAAATTAAAGAGAGTTGTTAAATGTTAACCTCGCCAGCCAGATTGATAATTGTGATTCACTCGAGGGAGTTCTTCACATTATCAATCTGGTACTTCACTAGGCAGACCCGTTTGGGAAAGGCGGGGCTTGCTGTACAATACTTCGAGCTGATTGGGCAATACGGCATCTTTGTACATTTTGTTTTGACCAATCAAGGCAATGGATGAAAATCTCGTCTTGTCTTAGGGAAGAGCACAAACATTTTTTCAAGATATAAATGCACGAAACTCCTCTCGCTGTTCAAATGCAGCAAGTAATTCTGTGAGAACAGAATTAATTGTAGCATCAATTCGTCTGTTAGGTTTGTTTGTTTGTAATTCTAAGAGTAATTGTACTGGATTGACAGCTCCCCAAAAGGTTCTATATAATACATCTTGTTTGTTTAGTGCATGACCTTGCCTTAGATTCATCTAGTTTGAATGCATGCTCCTGGTGTTTTGTCATTTCTTCAGGATAATGCTGCATGTTTTGACTTTGCACTAGTTTTGAGTATTTGGGGTGATGTGAAGACTTGACTCCACTGCCCACCACAGCATCAAAACCTCGATGAATGGATTTTACAAGAGTGAGCTGCTGTTGGATGCTGGAGTGTTTTGTGGTTTCAAGATGATACATGCAGATTCAGTGGTGTGATGTCAAGCCCTTTCACACTACAGTTCAAGCAATAGTATTCAACAAAACACTAAAAAAAATGATTGAAGGTGCTTTGAAATTATACAATCTTGTGTGGCTAAATACATAACCTAATTAACTTTTATTCACATAAAAGTGATGTGGTGAGCAACGCTTAACCACAAACTGATCCAGAATCTGTCAGCTCCGTTGCGCTACCAACCACCAAGCCAGGGTTTTGTTTTGTTTTTAACCATCATGGTTTGGTGTTAATGCTGCACTAATTATGGGCTTCAGTTGTGATCATTTAAATGCATCTGTAAGTATCCTCAAGTGAACATTTGACCATGAATTAAAAGGAAATTATTGACAAACCTTAAATGATGATTTGTTGGTCAAATAAAGAAAACAAAAAGACTTTACTAAAATCATATAGGCTGGCATGCAAATGTACATTACATACCTACCTTACATAAATTATTTAATAAAGTAAATAATAAAAAAATAATGTCTAAATTTTATGATTTTGTTTTTAAAGGGGCAACATGCCTTGTACCTTTTGAATAAAGCATGAAAAGAGGCAGTGCCGTTGCACCACTAAATCCATGTCAAAACAGTGTGTCCTAACCTAAAGGATGCGCAATGAAGCATGTGTTTCAAAAAGGAATTCAGTGCTGAAAAGTCCATCCCCTCCTCTCCATTTTCTTGTCTCTTGGTCTCCTCTGACCTCTGCTTTAGTTTGCTGCGAGTGGCCACTACCATCCTCAGGAATGGCACTACTCCCACACCCACAATGCTATTTTGGGACCATTTGGGGAATTGATGACAGAGGGTGACCTCAACCGCATTGAGAAGCAAATTGAGAACCTGCAGGTGATGCACAAGGTCTCCGAAGTTGAGAAGGAGCTGGAAGAACTAGAGCAGGAGCTGCATCAGCTTCTGCCCGTTTCTGCGGCACTCACTCAAGGACATTTTTCAGTGAATCCAAAGCAGGTGCATGGCCAAGCTGAAGATCTTCCAGCTTGGTGCAGCAAAATTTCTACCTTGCTCAAGAGCATGGCCATTCTTCTCGCCACACTGGGGGGGAAAGAAATTGACATTCTGGAACTAATAAGCCCCGGATATTCTCAAAAAGGGACGACGAATGTGGCAGCGTCTCAGCCAGATCCGGCTGCGGGATTTATTGGGCGCTCTCAGTCTTTCTCTACGAAGGAAGAGGTGGAGAAGGAGATGAAGCAGTTTGGTGTATCGGTGAAGAATCTCAAGGCAAATTATGAAATTCCGTCACAGTCTGCAAGTAGCAAAGAGACGAGGGTGTATAAACGCCAGAGCTCACTCCCAGTTGTAAGCACGTCGCATAATAATCCAGATAGGGTTTGTGAAGCTCAAGCATGCTCCTCTGTTGACTCATCTCAGTCGCACACAAACAGTTCTCTACCTTTAAAGGAGGAACCCGTCTTGAAACTTGTTGAAGAGCCACTTATCGGGGCGTCTTACGCTCCTAAAACTTATGCAACCACGGAGATAAGGGCTCAAACTAAGATTGAAGCGTTCAACCAGGTTCTTTCTGCAGACCCCTTTTTAACCCATCACCAGCTAACAAGAAGTTTAGAAGTGCAGACAGATCTCAGCTATGTCCAGGAATGCATCGAAACAAGGAAAGAGAGGATTGTCTTCCTGTTTCTTGAACACTGGCGCAAGTACACCATCTCTGAGTCGGGCAGAAGAGGAAATCATCTGGATGTGAGCTGGGAGAACTTCAGTCACGTGAACATGAAGGGGGGAATTGTTGGCGAGATTCACAGTGAAGATGATAAGCTCCTCCTTTTCATGAAGTCCAAGCAGGTGGTGGGGAAACTGATCGGCCACTGGAGGACCATCATGAGCCAGGTGCCCAGTCGTCAAATTCGCAGGCTCAGTCGAGCCCAGATGATCTACTGGCCCGAACACTTCTTGCCGCACATCAACGGCTCACCCGTGAGCTATGAAAGCCTGACGCTGGATCTTTTCATGCTCGGATACTTCCAACTGCTGGAAATGAACATGTCGCGCAGCGAGCGCAAATTCCGCCACCTCTTGTGCTATGAGATGTTTGATCGTCTTGGTAGGCATCGGTGGGAGGTGATAAAGCAGTTTCACAAGGAGGTGATGGGGGAAATTGAGAGAGGAAAGCGAGATTGGGTGGATGGTTTTGAGGACATCAAGCTGAAGTACTTTGGGGACGCTGAGGACGAGGGAGGTCTAATGGCGGCGTCTTTGCGGTCCATGTCTCCTGAGGTGACCTTCATTCCAATGGAGCCACTTCCGCCCCCACCCTGTCATCCTCCACCCACTCCGCCTCCAAACGCACATCCTATTCCTACTCCTGCAACCCCGTTTCTATTAGATTTGCACTTTGTGTCGCCTGCTGATGCCTCAGATGGTGCATTGGACACCAGTCAGTGTGTGGAACAGAACACGCTGCTGGACTCCATGAACAATTCACAGATGGATTTAAAGGACATGTCACTAAATGAGCCAAACGCTCAGCAGGATGAGATAAGCAGTGTGGCAAACACGCAAAACAGTGACACAATTAAAACACTTGAAACACTTCAGGACACCACAGAAAGACAAGAAGCTGGTCCAGTTGAAGACATTACTGTTAAAACCATAATGGAACCAGTTAACAATACTCTTACTGGCGAGAACAGCGATTCCATTAAAGTGATCTATGAACTCAAAGAGTTTAGTAATGAGGAGATCATTAGGTACATTGATCGAAGCTTCGCCTTCTGGAAGGAGAAGGAAGCTGAGCTTTTTGACATCTGACACGTCTTGACTATAATATCCACATTAAAGCCGACAGATAAGGTACAATTAGCATGATCGGTAAAATTAACATGCACTGCCCAGTAAGTTGAGAAAGGAAAGTAATCTGTTGTGTTGGTTTTTAGGCTGTGTCACATGAGGTACTTAACAGCCACAAAGGGCATACAATGAGCTCTACTGGATGAAAAGAGCGCTTATGGTGTCAAGTCACAAAAATGATGCAAGCATTGGAAATGTAAAGAGAAGAAAATTGCCATGTTGCACTTGTTCTGTGAAGTTTGGTTTACCATACATGTGCTTACTTGATCTCTGTAAGGATGGTTCAACACAGCATATTTAAAGTTAACCCTTTAAAAAAAAAAAAAACTTTTAAAGCAATATGTTCTATGCAGCCCCGCTAGTTTTCTGACTAACTCATTTGCTCCCAAAAACGTATTTCTAGGTTTGTTTGTTTTATGCTAGACCATACAGAAAGCTTTGATGCAGCTTCTGACCTGAAGAGGTCGCTTAAAGAAGTGGTAGTTATTACAAAAAACCGACCAGCAGTTGGCAGCAGAGTATAAGATGTTAACCAGGGCCATGTTGCAATAACATCTTTTTGACAGTGTTTTCAACAGGTTTGTGAATAATGAGGAAATGCAGCTATATTCGAACGCTAATTTCTGCAAAATGTAAACTGATACAAATGTACTCTTTTCCTGATGAAAAAAAGAGACTCAAATTTTTTTTTTGGAAGGTTCCATGTTTTTATAGCAATAGAACACAATATTCTGTGCGCCTTGCAAAATCAGTCAAAATCCAGTAAAACAGCCAGGAACGAAGGGGGTTGCTTCAGTTAAAATGGTTGGGAGTGAATGAGTTAATATTGTGTTTGTGGAATATGAGTTAAATAGCAAAATCCTCCTGTTTTTACCCTTCGCAGGGGGCGGCCATTTTGCCACTTGCTGTCAACTAAAAGTGACATTACAGTTTCTCAGGACTCAGGAGTTAACCTGTTTTCTGAAACTGAGCAGTGATTGGTTGTAACTTGTACTTGTTACCTGAGCCCTGAGCAACTGTCGAGTCATTTTCAGTCAACAAGTGGCAAAACGGGATACAAAATGGGTGGATTTTGCTGCTGACCTCTATTTCCACAAAAATAATATTAATCAGAATGCCGTGTTTAGACTAGTGGGGCCGCTTGTAACATATTATTGCAAGGAAAACTTTGGAATTGAATATTTTTTTTAAAGAATGCAAATACTCACATCACGGGAAAGAACGATAGATGACACACTGAACATTTTTAACTTGAATTACAAATATGTAGTGACTCGTGAGGGTTCCTAAAGGTTCTTACGTCTGATAAGGCTAAAAGGCTATGTAAATCTTGTTTTCAAAACCAGATTTTATTTGAAGTTAGACCTAAGTGGCTTTTAGGTATGTCATATGTACTAAAAATCTGAATTGGCAAATTCAGAGTCTGTCATTGCACCATGAGATTTAATCTGCATTTTAAGGCTAATTTTGTAGCATTTGTGTGGTTGGAGATTTCTCTGATTTAAATGTGTGTTAGTATTTTTGCTGTTACAAATAAAAGTTTGCATTTTTTGTGACTATGTAATGTCATGAGCTCCTTTATAAGCCAGAACTATAGTAGGCCATCAACTTCTTACAAAGTAAAATTATGGCAGCGATCTTTTTTTGATTTCTATTTATTTATCTCCCAACCCTGGTTGTGGGGCATTGAACTGTAAAATCTCACACTTTTGTCATTACGTCTTCCTGCATTGAGATTACCTTCAAATAACCCTCTTAGCAACTCCCGCTGTCGTGCTATCTTTGGCTTAGAAGCCATAAGGAGGTTACAGTGACTCTTTATCAACTGCGACTTCACAAATGGGATAGCAGTAAACATTAGTTATGTTCTACAATGTGATTCATCATATGGTTGAATGGAACTAGTGCTGGCTACGTTCTCCCAAATTTGCAAACGTATGAACTGCATCAGAGAAAGTGTTGATTACATGGATTCAAGAGTCATTTAGGATCATGAGATGCATTGCACTGACTCCATCTTTGATTATGGAACACTTGAGAGTTGACATTTAAAAAGATACAAAAAGGAAGCAAATGTCATATTTTAGTTTTAAAATTCTATTGTGGCTGCATCCCCCTTTTTTTTCTTCTCAATTTTTTTACAAGATTAGCTCTTAAATCTTTCCTGAACTTCATTACTATACCCGAATGAAACACATATCACAATAACATAATATATTAATTTGGGACTGCATGCAACTTCAACTAGCTCTCAGAAGAACAGTAAGTGGTTTTGTTCCATTGCCAACAAAATATTCAACAACACATGCAAACATTCGATCCCATTAGCTGCAAATTCATCGGTTAAATTTTTTTTTTAATTAGATTTTTTTTTTCTTTTTTTTAAGGCTCTTTAATTCCCAGGGGAATCATGAAACATTCATGACATAGATAATCTTACCTGGATTATTTTGCCAAGACAAGTGAAACACTTAAACAAGAGAAATGCATTGGGGGTAATGTATCTTGTCAGGTCAAAAAAGAGAATCGAAGATGGCTGCCCTCTTTGCTGCCGCTCCTCTCATTACAGTCTAAAACGAGACAATGGGCTCCAGTTACTCGTCGGCGCTGTCAGAGAAAACGTCATGTGTTGACTTAGAGAAACAGGAGAGGAATACTTAATAATGTGCGCTGTTTGCTGCATGTGTAACATGCACGTCATGCTTTGAGCAGTCAGGCGAATGTGGTTGAATACATGTTAAACATTGGTATCATCAGGTCATTCTTCTATGCAAAGACTTACCACAACAAAAGCCAGTTCACAACACAGGGGAAAGAATGGCATGTATCCAAGCATTGAACAGTGACATCAAATAATTGACTTACTCAGTGAACATTCAGTAAAGACATTTTCATAATTTTGGTGTTTGATAACACCCGGTTTGGGACAGTTGCAATGTATGAACACCCTTCAGGTACTATTATGCATCACCTACTGTATCTTCCCACAGTAATAACTGTAGGTACAACAATAAATAAATAAATAAATAATCGACAATAAATAAATTATTTTGATAATGGAATAAAGAATAACAATAAACAAATCGACCATTAACTCATTCACTGCCATTGACGGCTATAGACGTCAAAAATTAATTTGAACTATTTCTTAGTTTCACACTTTTGTTAACCTAGAATTTTTTGTATTGTACATTTAGAACAGATATTAAATTTGTGATTAATTGTGAGTTAACTAGTAAAGTCATGTGATTAATTACAATTAAAAGTTTTAATCGCCTGATGCACCTAACTAAAAAAAAGAAAAGATTATTAAAAATTAGGGGCGTCCGAGGATTTTTTTTATTTTATTGTAATTAATCGCATGACTTCAATAGTTAACTCACGATTAATTGCAAAATGTTATATCTGTTATAAATATAAAATTAAAAATTTCTAGGTTTTCATACTCTTGTTGACAAAAGTATAAAAAAAATTGAAACTAATAGAAATATTATTAATATTGAATTTTTGACGTCAATGGCAGTGAATGAGTTAATGATCATTAACTATTTTAATAATGGTCAACTGTTGAGAGACCTTGTTTTATTAAAAAATTGTCCAAATCATCGGAATTTCAGCCTTTCAACCGTAAATATTCTCTAATTTCTCTTGTCCTCCACGACTGATTATGTGGTTAATAAAAATAAGACATTTGCAAACATCAGCTTTAACTTTGGAAAACAATTATCAACTATTTTCTGACGTGTTACCGCCCAAACTAGTAACTGCATCAGTCAATTTATGTTTGCATTTGCTGCGCAGTCAATATGAAATAATGTCTTTTTTAATAAAGAGATGGGAAAAAAAAAATCTAAATCATTGAAAAATGTACATAAATGATTCAATTAAAGTAAACTGAAATAAAAATCCTACTTAAATGCAAATGTTTTGTAATCAAGTTAAATACAGCTGAACTGCACTTAAAAATATACTGCACCAAAAAAGTAATACATTTACTGTACTGGATTAAAAAAAAAAAAAAGTTTAAAGAGGAGGTATGCATAGTTACAAGCTCATTATTAGGTTTGATTGTATTTCGTGTTTTAAATGTATAGTATAAGTAAATTGTATTTGTAATCAGTGATTCTTTCACATACCACTTATCCCATTCTGTAAAAAAAACAAAATTATTGATCTTGACTCGTCCCCATAGTCCCCTAAAAGTATTCAAATACTCATCCATATAGCCCGTCGTTGATTAGAGCAACTCTGAAACGGCAAAAGAACTGTTGGTTTTCGACTTGGTGTCCTCCCGAAAAAGATAACATTGATCGAATGGGGTTAAGTAAAACAGCATGCATGCAGGTGGACGATACAAGGATGTATAGTACTCACACAATATTTGTCATTCTGTCTGCCTGTCATTTGTCAGGCTAATGAGGAGGCAGCACGCCTGGCATCGATGCCCGCCTGGAGAAGAGACCTGATGAAAAAGAAAATGGATGAAGAGAGGTGAGTAGCGAAGCTCTGTTGCAAATTATAATCATGATCACTTGATAATTACTAGATGTGGTATATCATTGACTCTTAAATACCATCGTTACTTACTTTTCATTAAACAGAATGAAGTCGAAATGTATAGCCTACTGGTTGTACCATTTGTAACCCTGTAAATTCTCTTTGATATTTACACCCTTTCCTCTTGTGCTTATGCCCTCCTGATGTGACAGGGAACAAAAGAGGTAAGAAAACTGTTTTCTTCTATACATACACATTGACAGCTCTTTAGATTGGCTGTGGCTCAACTGTAAGTGCTTTGGCCAACTTGTAATTAACGCACACAATTAGGAATGCTCGCCCTATAAAACAGAACATCTCACACAAACACGCACACATACAAACGCGGTACCACTCCGCCACCTGGAGCCCTGCATTGCTACTTTGAAAGAGCAGCGCCATTATGATGACGTCACAGAACAGAACATCTACATGATATAGCCATTTCAAAATATAGCTATTGTCTCCGTTTAATTGCCGTTACAGTTTAGGCAGCTAGGTGGTGCCATTTCCATTTTTATATACCTTGCCCAGTCGGACTGACTGAGGAAATGTGTACGCCACACTTGTGGTCATTAGAACGCAAAAAAATAACTACTTTATCCTTAGACACATACATTATATCTTTTAGCACACGAATGTGAATAATACCCAAAAGTACGACAGCCCAAACTAAGTCAAGTGCACTCACCTTTCTGTTTGGCCTTTCAGACTACCGAGGAAGTGATATACCACGTTAGATACGTTCTGATAAACACATCGATACTGGTGAAAATGACATTTCCTCAATATCCATCAAACTCAAAACATTATTTATTTATTTTTACACTCACTCACACAAACACGCACACATACAAACACGGTATCACTCCGCCACCTGGAGTCCTGCATTGCTACTTTAAAAGAGCAGTGCCATTATGATGACGTCACTCGGCTAGCCAATCGGAGCAGTGTGACGCCCTCGCCGTCCATCTGCTAGTTCTGCTGGAAGAAATTTTAGGACACTGACCACTTGTGCAACGTATTAAGTATAGGTTGTGCTACATTTGATTAGGCACAGCAGTAGGAATACAGTAATAGACTATTGGTGCAAAGTGCCCAAAACAGCGTATTCTTTCAATGCCAATCAAAACTAAGCAAAACTGTCTTAACAAAGGTGCCATTTTGGAAGTGGCTCTTGCATTGGGATTGAAAAATAAAGTTTGAAATTGAGCCACTTTAACAATCTGTGCAGATTTTGAACATTACATTCATTCAGGCTTTAACGTACCACTAGAGGGAGCCCGCGTAGCACTAATGTGCACATAACAGACTTCAGGAATGGCAGATTCAGCCATCGAGTTTACATTAATGTATGCATTGTGTTCATAGTGATAAATAATAATAATAATTCAAATTTAGAAGTAATCAATCTGTTTTTAAAATAAATGAACCGTTGTCCTCCTGAATGCATTTAGGAAAGCAGATGAGGAGGCCAAACAGGCCAAGGAGGTGGAAGAGAAGACAGAGCTGGAACGACTCAGGATCCTGGGTTACGACGAGACGAAGCTCGCCCCATGGCAACGACAGATCATCCTGAAGAAAGGGGACATAGCCAAACAGTGACCTGGCCTTCCTGCTTTTCCTTCCGCTCCTAAGGCCTTCACTGATTGCTTTTCTCTCCCTTATGTTTGTCCGTTGTCCTGACTTTATCTCTCATTGTCCAGACACAGAACCGATGAAAGCGAGGTCTGTTGCTCTCCTTGGTCCTTGTTGAAAGTCTCGTGGAGACAAACTTAAAGCATTAGTATAGCTTCGGCATGCACAGATTGCCCTCACCTAAGACCTTTTCTTCAAACTGCACGTGTCCTTAATTCAAACCTGTTTGCTTTACCGCAAATTCAATGTGTTTCACTTAGACTTTCTCATGCAAACCTGTGAGTGACAAAGGGGCTATTTGTTAGCATTGTTGCCATGGGAAGTAGTTAAGAGCTGTTTTGTACAGTCCCCACACTCGCTGTTATGTAGCACCATTGACAGCCTAATCAATGAATCGGCCATGAAGACATTTTTGTATAATGCTCATAGAAGCGCATTCTTTACTTTACAGCCATAGTTGTCATTCGTCCAAGAAAAACAAATCTACAATGTCTTGGTGCAAACTTATTGTCACATTTTCTGGATGTGAACATTTAAAATCTAATTCATGTTAATATTATTAGCACATGTTTATTTTCTAAATCAGCACTGGAAAATTAAACTACATTGATTGTAATTCATTTTTCTATTTCTGTTAACGCTATGGTGATTATGAATGTTGTGTGCATGTTGCATAATTTGTATCAAACATGTTGTAATGTATTAAATATACATAACCAAGGTCCCGGGTATCTAGTTACAGTATACAAATATTAAAGAGAATAAAAACTAAAACTGCGGGCAAAGTCTTATTTTTACAGCAGGCAGTTTGTCAACACGCACTGAGTATTGCACAAGTAAATGTGGATTATTATAACAATTTTGTGAATGCATCTAAAAATACAAATAGTTTTTTTCTGCAGCAAGAAAATGTCATATGAAACTACGGAATGTCAGTATGCGGATGAAAGTAAATCTAAGAACAGCATGAAGCAGTCATTGATATACAGTACAGATATTTATAGTAACTAAATTTTAAAAGATGTTGGATAACACATTTGACAAATTATCAAATGTTTACAATAGATTATCATAATGAAGCCCGCAGTGCACATGTCACCATTTGGAATATACTGACTTTCATCAGATGCCATATGATGTTGAAATTTAAAATGATGTAATCGCCATTTGATTTTTATCTATGCATATAATTCCTGTAAATAGTCACCCTCTCTGATTATGATAACTTAGTGTTTGCATACTGCATCTCAGCCTTGATTGGATAGAATGTTGGCTAATACATGCTAGCATGATTGTTTTCAGACTGTTAAAAATTAAAGAAAATACATTGTAATTACAAACACGGGTCACACTGTGCTTTTGTTGACTCACAGGACTGGAGGTGGGTAATAAATGATTTTAAGCATACTTTAAGAGGCAAAAAAGAGGTGCTACTGTAACCTCTTCAGGAAAAGCATACAGTAGACATATTTATGTGGTAATTATATATTCGTTCACAGTTCTCAAGTTAAAACATTTAAAGTGTATGACTCAAATTTCCCTTTTGCAATTCAGTGGTGTGGTGTATGTGTGATGTTTTCTTCTAAAGATTTAACATCAAACACTCCTACACACTGTATACAATTTAAACCAATATATTTGGTATGGATGGATTCGATGATGGTTTGAGTGCGTTATTTTTGTAATTGTTTTGTAGTACAAGCTGATGGCCACTAGAATGCGCTCACGACCTGTTGGAAGTTGCAGGACCAACAAACTAATAAACCTGGGGAATACCAGTTTAAACATTAAAATGACTGAGTTGATTAAAATGAATAAATAAATGATTACACAATCTCGACATATACATGTATACTAGACTACATTTAGGAAATATACGTGCAACTGAAAAACTATTTTAAAAAGGTGGGAAAAGTTTGTGACTAAAGGGTGATGATCTATGTGCCCTTTCTGTGATTGGCTGTCGCTCACCTGTGCCAAAGACGTCCCGGGGGAGCCACCAAAGCAGGAAGTGGCAGTTTAAGCACAGATGTGTGCGACGAATGTTTCGACATAGCAGCGGACGCAATTGAGGTCTCTGTGTTTTCTTTGTCGGATAGTTGGGAGTTTTAAGAAGTTCACCTCGCTCAGGTAAGACGGTTGTGTGTCGCATGCTCACTTGTTTGCGTGTCGCCTCGCCATAAACAAACATACCATGGGAATGTGAGGCAGACATTTTTTTTTCTCCCACTCTAATCCGTCTCGCAAAGATTGAAACAAGCTTGTAGAAATAAATCAGTGTTACCGTGATGGATAATTAAATATGTAAAGTAAAGCTATGCAATATGAAAAACATAAGAAAGTTTGAATTGTTTTGCATGGCTTTGTAATAAGCAAGCTGTAAATGTCAACGTTACACTTGAAGCATGCCTTTTAAGTTTCAATACCGCAAATAACTGCGGTAAACGTGATATATGGGTATACAGTATATATACTATACTATTCAAAAACAGGACTTTTTTTTCAAATTGACATTGCAGAAAATGTATAAATAAGATTCAGTCACTGTTTTGGTCAGTAACATGTGAAAAAACATGCAAAAACGCTGATCATTGTTCTCCAAAGTAAAAACAGATGTTTGCAGTGTTGTTGTTTTTTGAACACAAATATAAGAAATCTACTTTCATTGAGGACTACAGAAATCTGAAAATACTTGTTGATAGGCTGAAATCTCAAAGTTTTGGATAACATGAACGTAAACAGGCTATCCAAACAATAATTTATTATCAATATAATTATTTGATTAACTTGATATTTTTTTAGTTGTTAATTGTCGCATCTCTAATAATACATATGTTAAAATTTACTAGCTGCAAAATGAAAACACGTGACTTTATTTGCAAGAATGCCACACACACACACACACACACACAGGTCACGTCAAAGGTAGCGACGCGTGTGTCTTTTTTGGTGGTTACCAGAGCATCGCTGCTTTTGCGTGGTACTGATTTGCGTACTTAATGTTAGTTTAAGAGCTAACAGACTAACAAGGTCGACATGAGCTCTCAGTGGGAAGATCTCATAACACCACTACGGGGTCACTAGTGGTATTTGAGGGCCATCCACTCTTGTGATTCTCATGTGGTCCCTGCTGCTTGTTTGAGTTAGCAACGCTAACGTCTGTTTGTGGGGATGGTTAAGCATGCTCTTATTTCTCCTACTCTTCCACAGAGCCTTCCAATGTTGTAGGTTGTGAGGAGGTAGGTGACAGAGGCAGGACGCCATGTCTCAGTCTCACACCCAGCCGGATGGCCGAGCAGGTGACCAGGTGCCTCTAATTCTGGAAAGCCACTTCTCCACAGACCTCCATATATATGAACCCGGCGATGAACTCTACCGGTCACAAAGCTCCTCCTCGGTCCAGCCCGAGGTGCGCACAACCCAAAAGGATGAAGTTGACAGGCTGGTGGTGCCCCAGCAACGGATTTTGAGCACCCAAAGTGCAGCGGCGCTGAAGCTTGGCACCCAGCAGATCATCCCCATGAACCTAGCCGTGGCCAGCCGGGCTAAAACCCGCCACCACACCACCGTGGTGACGTTCCCTGTGGGACTGGAGAATTCCAGTAACGGATCCCGCATCCGACACTCGACTCAGGGGCCGGACGTGAGCTGGGAGGACTACGACAGCGACGGAGACGGCTTTGCTCTGAGGAGGAACCGCAGGAACAAGTCCTACAGAGCAGCAGTGACCAGTTTGGACATTGAGGCCATGGCGAGGGGAAAAGAGGCCGTGAACACACTACAACCTGTGAAAGAAGGCAGAGCCTCCAGTCCAGGTGCAGCTCGCAGCCCCGGGAGGAAGGTAGAGGCTGATCTAGCCCTTTTCTTCTGACTAAATGTAAATAAGGCTGGCTAAGTCATAAGTCATACTGTACCAAAACTTGCTAGGCGACACCACTAAGTTTGTTTTTTTAAAGTTAAATAGTAACAGATGATCAATAGAAAGACTAACAAGGTTATGCCAACGCACAAAACTGTGTAGTGAGTTGGCACAAGGGAGGCCCAGGAAGAAGGCATTCACTTTTGGGGAGGATCTGGATAAAGGTGCATACAACAAAAGCCAACACAGTTCTGTTTATGTCTCAGACTGTGTAAACTGTTCCTTGAAAGTGGTGAATCTTAGCTCAGCCTAGCTTCCAAGTCATGAGCGGAGAGACTGTGTGGGTATTATTGTGTGACGACATAATTAGGTGAAAATTCCAAACAGCTAGCTCACAGACACATTTTCGGAAATAATCTGCTAACAAAAGATTTACTTGTTTGTTTACCGTTACACTTGTATACTGTTATTATCTTACACTATTTGTGTCCCAACAATTCAAGTCTCAGCTCTCTGTAATATTAAGCCACATTTGCACCAAGCAGTAGCAAGGAATCAAGGTTTCTCGTTACAAAGGAAGGCAAATATAAAAAATATTACTTGTAATATCTTATGTGTGCGGCACGGTGGAAGACTGGTTAGCACATCCGCCTTCCAGTGCAGCGGACGTGAGATCGAGTCCGGGCTTCCTGGGTGGAGTTTGCATGTTCTCCCTGTGCTTGCGTGGGTTATCTCCGGTTTCCTCCCACATTCCAAAGGCATGTCTATCAGGTTAATTGAACAAATTGTCCTTAGGTGTGATTGTGAGTGTGGATGGTTGTTGGTCTCTGTGTGCCCTGCGATTGGCTGGCAACCAGTTCAGGGTGTACCCCGCCTATTGCTCGTAGTCAGCTGGGATAGGCTCCAGCGACCCTTGTGAGGACAAGCGGTTAAGAAAATGGATGGATGTCCTATGTGCCCCTACTGGTCTAAACGACTTATTACACCAACATAATATTAGTCGGAATACTGTGTGGGGGCAAATGTGGAAAAAATATTTCAAATCAATTTTTGACTGGACTCTACTTTAAGTGATGATTCTCTCGATCAATTGACAAACTACAGTGGGGAGCCATGAAGTGTTATGTTCCCGATGAGTTATTTTGGTACCCAAATGGAAACGCTTGAACTTTTTAGTACTGTTTTGTGGAAATGGGACTTTAGCCTCAGTCATGCTGTCTGTTAGTCATGGAAATGATGCTGTATCTCTGCAACTGTTTTTAATCTTCCATATTAGGGCTTCTTTTGAGGAAGTCCTGCTAGACTGTGCTTAAAATAAGTAAATACTGAAACAAGATATTAAGTGGGTTATCAGGATAAGGTGATCTAAAAAAGATGATACATAATCCTCAGTGATCAGCTGTTGTGTTATTTTCCTTCCAGCGAACCTTTGGGAGAAAGAGGAACCGTAACCAGCGCGGCTCATTCAAAGACGGTATGGATGAGTCACTCGCCAAATCCCTAAAAGTGGCCAAAACACTACAAATGATCAAAAGTATGTCGATATGGTAGAAATGTCTTGCACGATGACTTGCTGAGCCGCTAGAATAGAATAGTCGATGGCAAGGTTTCAACCGGTTTCAGCTCTCTTCCAAAAGAATGGCCTGAACTCGCAACGTACTCCGCATACTGAATGTGGCATTGTTGGCTCCTGATTATTGAATTGTAACGTCCTGCAGCCTCAGCTACTCAGCCACTCGTCACCGTGTGTTGACAAGAAGAAAAAGTTGTCCTGATCTGTCATTCAGTATTCTAAAGTAACAAACGTTGTGTTTTACATGCAGAGGTGATCTGCAGTCATTCTCTCTTCTCTCCATTCAATACCACGGTGGCCGTGTTTGACACGCAAACTTTTCCAGACCTAAGAACTCTGAAATGATTCATATGTGGGTTTGCCCCCCAGCGACGCCGCGCCTCTACCAGGAGATCCGAGAGCGGGGTTTGCACTCCACCAACCAGGATGAGCTGCTGGACGACTTTGTGGTGGTGGAAGCGCCGGTGGAAGATCAGAGCATCGTGGTGAAGAGCTACAGGCCGGCGCAGCTCACCTGGAGCCAGCTGCCACAGGTGAGCTTGGCGCCACGCTGCAAAAAGGACTGTAGAAATTTGAAGAAAAAAATATAGTAAAATAAGGAAATTATTACTTCAAATAAGCAAAATGATCTGCCAACAGAACAAGAACATATTACTTAAATTTACATGTAAGATTTTGAAAAATAGTAATAAATACTAGGCCCATATCAACCACTGCGGTCTTGAAAACTAAAAAGACTTTCAGACTAAAAAACAGTAATGTCGCTGTAATAAATAGAACTATTTTTTACATGAGTATTTTTTTTTTAACGCTCAGATAACTTAGCCCGAGTGTCAAGCAGGGAGGTAAAATATCCCATTTTCTATGTCATGACCCAGCCAGGAATTGAACCCACAACCTTCAAGTCCACTAGACCACTGAGCTGGTACTGAAAGAAGGACAAATGAGCTTAGTAAATATAACAAAATGAACCATATTGCACTTGTCCATTTTCACACTTGTATTTTTTTCCATTTATCTTATTACTAGATTATGCAAAATCTTAAAATAAGAAAACTCGTGAAGCCCCAATTCAGGGCCTTTGATGTTGGTTAGTTGTCATCTTAAAATGTGGGAAATGCTTGTTTTAATCCTCACAGTACTTAAAACTGGCTGTTAACACTCAACGCCAAGACTGCTTGATCAAATAGGATAATTAGGTAATAAGTATCTTAAAATAAGCACAATGATCTTGCCTGACAATTTCATTTTAAGTAAAAATAATTTGTCAAATCAAAATAAGCAAATTTAGGTTAGATTTAAGAAATGATATCTTACGTTTTTTGCAGTTTAATAAGTGATGATGATGACCATGATGATGATGATGATGATTGGGAAGGAGGGAGGGGAGTAGTATTCTTTACATGATTTGGACATATGGATATTTATATCTGTTGTTTTGTCTTTATTTGAGAAACACCTGACAATCGCATTTAATTGTTTTTTTTATTCCTGCTTCAACAAGGTGAAGGAAACCGGCATACTGAGCATGATTTCGCCTCAAGAGAGAAAAAGACAGGAGGTAAGTATTCCATTATCCAGGATTCTTAATTTGTATGCGGATATGTGCTGCTATGTTTTTATTTATCATGACAGGCCAATGTAATATTGATAAAACTCTTAGTAAAGAGGAAGGTCATCTAAAAAAAAATCTTCACCATAATATGTTCTATGCAGACCCTCAAGTCAAAACAAAGTATTCTTTTTAATATTATGTTTGTGGAATATGACTTAAACAGCAAAATCCACCTATTTGTATCCATCTCAGATGGCGGCCATTTTGCCACTTGCTGTCGACTGAAAATGACATCACAGTTGCTCATGGGTCAGATAACGACCAATCCTAGCTCATCTGTTTTATGAAGCTGAGCACTATAACAAGTTGCAAAATGGCCGCCCACTGAGATTGTTTATTTATTTATTGAACCACAAACTCTTGGCATGATTGCCATAAAGAGATGAAACGGGCAATAATAATAACGATGAGAGTGGAAATTTTGAGAGGATGTTAGCAACGATTGATTACTCCACGTCGCGGGCCTTCGTGATGTTTCACTCGTACTATAGATGTAAAAAATTAATTTGAACTATTTCTATTAGTTTTACACTTCTTCCACTTTTGTTAATAAGAGTATGAAAAACAAAGTTTTTTTTTTTACCATTTGGAACAAATATAAAATGTGTGATTAATCGTGAGTTAATTATTGTAGTCATGTGATAAATTACAATTAAAAAAAATTAATCGCCTGATGCAATTAAAAAAAGAAAAGAAAAGATCATTAAAAATTAGGGGCCTCAGGCGTTTACAATTTTGTTATTGTAATTAATCGCATGACTTGACTAGTTAACTCACAGTTAATCACAAATTTTATATCTGTTCTAAATGTACAATAAAAAAATCTAGGTTTTCACACTCTTGTTAACAAAAGTGGAAAAAATATGTTAGACTAATAGAAATAGTTCAAATGAATTTTTGACGTCTATAGCCGTCAATGGCAGTGAATGAGCTAGAAGCCAACTGAGCATTTCCCTTTCACGCATTCTAGCACAAAGTAATCCAGAGCCAAAAGATTCATCGGGGCTACTTGCGAAAGCGAGCGTAACCTCCTCGAGAAAACTCATGTCGACATCTGACTAAACTCCAGACGATATGATAATGTTAAAATAATGACAACTTGCATGTAAAGTAATCGAAGCACCTTTTTGTCATTGCTTTCATTTTGTGTCAATAGCCATGGCCAACCCTGTTTGCACTCTACTCCCTGAGTAAAGCCACACCCAGCCAAGCTGTCTGCTGCGTGGGTGCTTCCCACTTTTATGTCCAAAGAAACCTCATGTTTCTTTATTGTATAGCTTGAAATTGATCCCATGGCCACACCTTTTGGCTTTGCCGCCGGGCAGAACTTTGATATTCGCTTTTGGGCTTATATTGAGCAGCCTAAATACATCAAAGAAATCAGTGTTACAATCTCACCCGAATGAGTTGAAATTGTTGTTGGTGATACTTGTCGGGTCTCTTCCAATACGCTTGACAGGCAATCTTTGAAATAATCACATCGGAACACTCCTACCTGCACAGCCTGGGCATCCTGGTGCGACATTTTAAGGAGAGTGACTCTCTGAGGGGGACCATGACGGCCACAGAGCACCATCACCTCTTCTCCAACATCTCAGTTATCCACGAAGTCAGCAAACGGTGGGAACCATACATAGTCATGCTCTTATACTGTAGGTGTGTTTTTCGTTCTTTCATACATTCCATGCTATGTGCAGTGCAGTTTTAGAAATGCCTCAAAATGCCAGGCTCCCCCCCCCCCCAACCCTTAAGCATGAGTTGAGTATCTTGTAGGCCCCATCAACATGTTAAGACACGCTCGGCAAACAGGTTTAGCCGCCTCGCTGCTCCGCGTGATATTTTTGGGGTTTTAAAATGATAATGTTCTGCATTACAGAACGTGTCAACTAATTATTCAATGCAGCACGGGGGGGGGGGGGGGGGGGGGTACTCAAATGTCTTTAGTAGTTTCTAAATAGGAGAGAAAGTGCAATACAAGAGCACGTAATGATTCACATTTCTATGAATGTGTTGTGTCTGTTCTTCCTGGTCTGCATGGTGTCATTTGACCTTTTTCTTAGGCTGTCTGCAAAGGTGTGGCTTACAGTCCTGCATTGAGTGTTTATCGTGCTCATATGGAATGCGCTCGCAGTGCTTTCGTTAAAATGGATTATATTCTCATTTTAACAAAACTCGTACTGACTTTGATATGTTAAAAACAGCCATAATGCCCAACCGATATGGATTTTTTTGAGGCCGCTACTAATTCTGATATTTGGCAAAATAAAATTATGACCACTGATTAATCAGCCGATTACAGGTAATTAAAAGCAATAAAAAATAATAATACACTAACAAATTTCTTGGCCCCTTAATGCAAACAACAATAAAGATTTGTATTACATTTATTTACATTACAGGCATAATTGCCTGTTTTACAATACTTTGTCTTTTTATTATTTAACTTTACAACAGAGAAAAATGAGCAAAAGTTGTCTCTCTACTTTTTATTTTTTGCCTATTATTATTATGTGTATATATATATTTTTTAATTTTTGGTGGGTGTTTAAAAGAAAAAAAAGCTGGTGGAAAAAAGCTTGACGGGAAAAAAAAGCTTGACGATTTAAAATGCCCTAGATGGACCAACAAATAGCATTGATGTATGTTATAAATTATAATCCTTTCAGCAATGGATTTCTGAAGACATATGATGCGACAACACCTGCGATTGGCTGGTCGACCAGTTAGGGTGTACACTGCATCTCGGCCAATCACAGCTGAGATAGATTCCGGAGAATAAGCGGTTCAGAGAATGAACGGATAGTTGATGCAACAACACATTTAGGCAGAAATTCAAAAATATAACGGTGATGAGCAAATCCTCTGTGAAAAAACAAACGACTAGTTACAGTTTACTTTGTGTACTGTATATTATGATGCACAAACGATTTAATTCTTTACAATCTATTTAATTAGGTTAGTGCAATATTTTGAATATAGTACAAATGCACAATACTGTAGTCCTGAGTGCTATTTTTTTATTCAGAAAAAAATGGTAGAAAATGTTTTGTTGGTGTTGTATACTGTAGGTATGGATCAATCCTGACAAGTATTTGCACTGATATAATAATAATGGAGAATCTTTTTTTTCTTTTTTCCAGCTTTTTTGAGGATCTCGAGCGGCGTCACTATGACAACCCAGTGATCCGGGACATTAGCGACATTGTTCAGAACCATGCCGCCCACCATTTTGATCCGTACATCGTCTACTGTTCCAACGAGACCTTCCAACAGAGGACGCTGCAGAAGCTCCTGTGAGCGGGCCGCCAAAGTCGGCTTCCTCGTGTAAATGCTGACCTCAAAGCGTCTTTCTTGGCCATCTTTTAGGAGCAGTAATGGTGCTTTTAAGGACACCCTGAAGCAAATCGAAGGGAGCAGCGACTGCGGAGGCCTCCCGATGATCTCGTTTCTCATCCTTCCCATGCAACGGGTTACCAGACTGCCACTGCTGCTGGATGTGAGTTTGACCCCAAAATTCTCTAGTTACAAAATATGTGTTTATGTGTCGATTAACAGAACATCTCAATCAATATAAAAAATGCTGCTTTTCCTCACAGACAATTTGCCAGAAGACGCCTGACAAAAGCGCCGAGTACTTTGCAGCGGTCTGGGCGCTGCACGCCATCAGCAAGGTCGAAAAGCTCGCCGCGTGCGCTGACTCGGCAACTCTGCTGCCTCGCGTCCTGATTATTTGCCTTCTCGTTGCACCATTCAACAGCTGGTCGGCAGCTGCAATGATGGTGCGCGGCGGATGGAGAGGACGGAACAGATGTACACCATTCAGAAACAGATGGAGTTTGGTAAAATCAAGGTTAGACTTGTGTTCCTCTTGACTCTCTGTCTCGGCCAAAATTAAACCATTCAACCTTTAACCCATTCACTGCCATTGACGACTATAGACGTCCAAAATTCGATTGAATAATTTCTATTAGTTAAACAATTTTTCATTTAATTTCATTTTTTATGAAAACCTTTTTTTTTTTGTACATTAATAACAGATATAAAATTATCATGCGATTAATTACGATTAAACGCCCCATTTTTTAATATATATATATATTTTTTAATTAGGCCCGTCAGGTTTTTTAATTGTAATTAATCACATAACTTCACTAGTTCACTAACGATTAATCACAAATTTGAAATCTGTTCTAAATTTACAATTTAAAAAAAAATCTATGTATTCATACTCGTTAGCAAAAGTGGATTTTTTAAATAAAAAAAACTAATAGAAATAGTTCAAATGAATTTTTGACGTCTATAGCCGTCAATGGCAGTGAATGAGTTAATACAGATCCCCAGACATGTCATAGGTTGGGTAGGTGAATTCAGTTGCAGCCACCTAGCAACAAGTGACCATGCGAACGCGTGACTCCCTACAAAGGATGAAATGATCCACTTTGAGAACCGACCGCCGTGTCCCCGCAGCCTTTTCCACTGGTGTCATCATCACGCTGGCTGAAGAAACGTGGCGAGCTGGCTGTGTGTGCTGAAGAGCTCAGCATCTGGAGAGCGTTCAGCAACCGGACCAACTACCTGTTTCTCTTCAATGACGTACTCATTATCACCAAGAAGAAGAGGTCAGTCGCCATTTTCACTGCATTGCTACTTCAACCACAGAGCAAACTGCAGTGGAACGCTAGTGTATATATTAAAAAAAAAAGTTGCTACAAAAATGACCAGGAAAGGATAATAGGGACTTTTTCAGTCATTTCCTGAAGACTTGAGACATTTCAGCTGCTGACTGTCAGGGAACCGAAGAGGCTGAGGAACATGGACGTGGTCCCCGCATTCTTGACATTCTTCAGCTTTGCATTCAGCTGGTCAGCCTGAGAGAGATTTCAGCTTTTTGTTTTGACTTGGGGAGAAACCAAACAGTGTCTGCTCAAACACGAGACCTTTTTTTTTTTAATGGTTGTGACCCAGTTCGTACTCCGAGGGGCTAAAACTATGAGAAGGCAGTGAAGGAATGTGTCATGCAGCTTATTTGCACGTGTATTAGTGCATGTTTGTTCCTTCAGCGAGGAGAGCTTTGTGGTGATGGACTACGCCACACTGGATAACGTGGAAGCGGAGGTCAGCGCGGAAACGGACGGACAGGCGTCACCGCCCGCCAAGAACAGCTCCAGCCAATGTCTGTCCTTCAAGCTGATCATGAGCAAGAACAGTGAGGGCCGACCAGAGCGCACAACTCTCGTGGCCGAGTCCAGGTACATAAGTTGAGCAACAACTACATTTAATGGTGACAAAAAAAAAAATGCAGCAAACGCCATTATATCAAGTATGCTGCTTTTACGATGCTCTTCACTTTTGCTTGATGCTGTCAAGATTCACATTTGTTCAATAAGTTAACTATTGTGGTTGTAGTTTGCAGAGGTGCTCCTAATGTTTTAGACTGCCTAGTGTAACCAATGAGCTCACCAAATAGTTAAATTAATTCCTCTCTTGGCACTAAAGAGTGTCCATTTCATGAGATCAGAGTGCTTAGCTTTGGCTCCCCCTGCTGTTTGAAGTTAATAACTACAGTCTATCACACATAAACTACAAATATATATATATATTTTATATTATGGTGTTTTATTGAAATATATTTTTCAGCTCTGCATTTTCTTCTTTTCAGTATCCTATTTTATTTATTTATTTTTCTGACATTACCCAGGGTGGACCGGGCCCGTTGGATAGTTGCGCTCAGGGAACACAAGCAGACAAAGCTTTTCTCCTGCAAAGACGGTAAGAGTGACAAATCGACGGGTACTTAAAAGCGGCATCACTGTAGGGTTCACGTGACCTGACTTGGGTGCCTGCTGATAGCGCCATTTGTTTTGGAAGGGAAAACAATTTATTTGGATGTTAAACATTGTTTTAATCATGCACATTCGAGATGCGCATTTTAAGCCCTTTATACAGACAGGCATGCTGTTATATGGTTTTGAATCCTTAAAAAAAAAAAAAAAATCATACACAAACAACATTATTTCTGGACACTAATACAGTACGAATAATTACAATTGCTAATATTAGTAGTTTAAACTACAATCTGTGATCCCAAACCACTGATCTGTATATATTACTGGATAGCCTGAAACACTCCCGTGCAAGCCGTTGACTCCACAGAGCAGCCATCTTACCACTCCCATCTCACGAGCAGACTACTGTATATATTATATGTACAGATTAGGTGTATACAGCTCGTAGGCTCTTAGTATAGGGCGGCGGTTGGGGGTTTTGTGGCGGATCAGTGGACGCTATGCGCTGTTTTGAAGACCCCATTTTTCTTGTATCAGTTCCTTAGACCCCAATATTAGATTTATTTTGTTGAATTACGGGTATAATTCTTTGATTAATAAAAAAACAAAACAATTTTCCTACTGTAAACATCATTAAGCATATAATTTATACATGTATTTAAGGCAAGTTATAAAATGTCTGAAGTGTAGTCCAATGTCACTGATGCGTTGAAGTTACACAGAAAAATATGGGAACTTGTACTTCTGAGTCAGTATTTTAATCAACCTTCTTCATTAAGTTGGTTCTTCAACTCAACAAGGCAGACAAACGTATGCTATCTGCCTATCATGTCAACATTATAGTTACATGTTTTGTTGTGCACTTAAAAGGGCACGCAACTCTGGCTACAGTGATTAAGAGCTCTAAATTCTGATTTTCAATTGAACACACCGTCACAGGCGAAAGAGTCTTTTGCCAAAAAAAAGGTGTTGTTTGCTTCCAAATACTTCTTTAGCACCAAAATGGCAGAAAAAACTGCAACATGCACCAAGACAAGATGACAAAAAAACAAGACATGAAGTTCTTCAACTCACAAATGGTTCCTTAGAGGATCAACATTACATTAAGATCCTATACCCACTTCTTCATAGTCCCTTGACACCAAATGGTGCCACACCGTCTTTTTATATTAGACAGCGCTTTGGCCTGAGCACAAAAACCGCAGTGGTGACACCGCTACCAACCCCCACACTTTGAACCACTGCCCTAATCCTTTTGCTCCAAATCAAATGGAACAGGCTAGGCCAGACATTAAAGCAGTGCATGCTGGGAACGCGTTTTAGGTCTGACCCAGTACGAGGCCACCAAAGCCTACATGCCCAAGGAGCCCGACGAGGTGGGACTGCAGCAGGCTGAGCTCGTCCTCGTCCAGAGGACGGAGGAGGGTGAGCCCCCCCCCAACTGTTAAGACCCCAATGTGGCGTTCCCTCTCCTAAAGATGATGTGCTCTCGCCAGGCTGGTGCTATGGGGAACGAATGCGCGACGGCGAGAGAGGCTGGTTTCCGTCCAGCTGCGCCACGGAGATCACCGACCCCACGGCCAGAGAGGACAACATGCAGCGAATGAAGCGCCTCCGCAAAGAGACCAACGTTTGAAGAGACAATAGAAATACAGAACAGTAGTGAGGTCAGAGGCCACGTCAACCTCATCTTACCTTTGCATGTCTTGGTAAGACGGAAGAAGTGACATTTGAGGGGGAATATGAAACACAGCCCAAGGAGATTAATGATTATATTCATAAAGATGTACAGTGAATTTACTGTATAGCGCTGTATTCCTTATTTCTAAATGGATTTTTATTTTATTTTTTAAACACACAAAACTTCATACTAATCAACCCATGATTAAGTTATGGACTTATGTTGTTTTAATTCCATTTTGGAATAAGTCTATATACGGTGCTTTAAGATATGACTAATTTTTTCCGTGACCATGCTTGTAACTCAAAAACAACTGTAACTCAAATCATCTTTCCCCCTTTTAATTGAATGGAAATGCCACCGATTGTTGCAGCCTTGTACTTTTGTTGTAGGAATTAGCCTAACAGCATATAATTAAAAAGAAAGTAAAGAATCAAACCGTTTGTTTCATGATGTACCCCCGGTTGGGAAACACTGGCTTGAAGGGTTATAATACCAACCATCCCTTATCGGAACCATTTATCCGTGACTGTTAATGCTTCTCATAAGCACAGTAATGGACTTCTCCGCTATGGTCTTTAGGCCCACTCTTATTTTGTGAGAAATGTTGCGAATATTGAAGTGCATTTCTGCATATTTGCTTCACCTCCAGATGAACTTGAATCTTACATCTTGAAGAAAATTACATTGCTGTAGGATCTACCAGTAGCTGGGGGGTGGGCAAAATGTGTCCGGGGCCCCAGACGGTGGTTCTTTATCCAGTCCATAGAGCATTCACATTAAATTTGGAGTCCTGGAATATTTGTTGCATTAATTTTGACATTTGGCCCCCCTTAAAAGGAACCCCGACTGTAATGACAAGTTTGCTCTATATTATTTATTTTGTTTTTACTAACATAACTATGATTTTTGCTTCAATCTATAGACGTTCAAGGAATCATAATGATCTACTCCAGTCTGACTCGCTAATGCTAATTAGTGTGCTTCTCGCGGCACTTTTATCACTCAAAGTTACGGCTCCACGCTGCAAAAAAACCAAACTTTTATTGGAATAACTTAATCGGGACTTTTTCCTTCTACTCTCTAATGTGGCTACAACTTAACAGTGTATCAGACCGCATGGAACCACACTGCCCCTATGTGGCCAAATTGGGTACAACATGAACAGCACTCCCAATAAAAGGCACACACAAACAAAGGGAAGACAGTATAAAATAATTTAAGTAAAATCGATTTTGGGACATTAATAATCTATTCTGAATCTTACTAAATGAGAATCTTTTTTTTTTTTGCACACCCATAGAGGCCCTTATGCACAAATGTTTGCCCTCCCGGGTCCAACTGAATACTGGCAAATGTGATGCTCATAAAACGGGTGTCATATTGTTTTGTTGCTACGAACAAATGACCAAGATCAGCCTTGTGTACTTGTGAAATCTTTAACTAGCTTTTGGTTGCCTACATCCAGTAAATAAAACAATCACTCCTTTGTCTCTGGTTTTTGGACTTTTATTTGAGCTTGCATTTTGTTAAAATGTTTGAATAGATAAAAAGTTATTTAAAAATGTCAAACTGACCAGATATCAAATTTCATTCATTCATTTTTTTTTTCTTGAAAAATCATTTGGTGTAAAAACTTAGGACAGATTTAGAAAAACGTGCTGTTTCCCCAAAATGTGTTGTAGCTGTCACGTAAAAAGAAGGAAAAAAAACACGTCTGCATAGAACCTGCAGGCAATCGGGTGGTAATCTGTTCAAATGCATGGTGCAAGCTTGTGACGGTCATCAAGTCAAATCTTTATTGCTCTGATCTTGTTGGATGTTTCTTGTTGACAAAAAAAACTGCAGGGGGAAGAGGGAAAAGTTGCAATTTAGTTTGCTGCTCATCAGCACCACGCCAACTACTTCAGAGTTTAGAGGCGCTCACCCGGACGATGGTAAAAGATGGTAGGTGCCGGTGGGCAGGTTGTTCCCTACTCAGCCCCACCCTGCTGGGCCTCGGGAGCGGCCGCTTTCTCTACGGAGGCGTCGCCTCCCGCCTTGGCCTCCTTGGTGTCCTGTTCGGGCTTGCCGCCGGTCGGTGGGCGCGGTCGGCGGCGGTAGTTGACGTTGCGGCGATAACGTCGCTGGCGGGGCTGCTGGTTGGGACCCCCTTCGCCACCCTGATTCTCCTTGTCCTCCTCGCCGTCCCGCACTGGTCTGGGACGGGGTGGACCCCTGCCGTAGACGGGTCGGGGGAAGTCAATATCATGCGTAGCAACTCACACATTTCTAAATTGTCTCTAACACAATAGAAAAAGTCACATTGACTTCAGTACATTTGTTTTGTTGGCGTTGCTCTTTGAACACCTTGATTGTGTGCGCAATTAGGGCTGGGGGGGAAATATATATAAAAATCATGTGTCTGACCTTGCGGTGGGGTGATTTTTTATCTGTAAAGCACGTTGAGTTACAGTTCATGTATGAAAAGTGCTTCATAAATAAAAGTTTTGATTGATTGAAGACCTTGTGGTCCAAATCCTCTGAATTTCAGCTTTTTCGTTGCAACGTGCAATTGGTGAGGCTCACCTTGGCCGGAAGCCTCTGATGTAGTTCTGCCTGGCGGGTTTGTTTCCCTGGTCTGGACCCCCCTGGTTCTCATCACCCTCATTGGCCTGAAAGCAAACACGTGACAAGATTCCTTGAGAGCAGGGTGACATTTTAGCCGTCAGGTGTGATCAAGGTGTTATGTCCAGCTTGAAAGTTTATATCTGAAGCGTGGAGTGCTTATTGTTTACGTCAAGACCCCTGATACACCAATTTCTTTGTTCACAACCACAAGTGTTTTTTTTAAGACTACACTGGGTCATGAGAAACGGAGTGCCTGCTTCAGCATGGTAGCCACGTAACGGCATACCTCAGCCATTATCTGTCTGCATGGTGCGGTGGTGTACGGGGGGCCGGCGGCCGAAGCGTCTACGTACAAAGTATGGCGGGTAGCGCCGCCTGCCGGGGTAGGCGGGCCTACGCGGCTGTTGCTGCGGGTCTCCCTCGGGGGCGCTCTCTCCGCCGTCCCGGCCGCCTTTGCCTTCGCGGCCTCCGGCGCTCGGCTCGCCCTCTCCGTCACTCTGGTAGTTCTCTGGATAGTCCCCGTTGCGGGGGGGACCCCTCCTTCGGGGGTAGCGTCTGTAGCGGTTCCTGTCGGCAGCGTACTTGCTTCCCTGGACCGCGATGCCCCCTGGGCCGGTGACGTTGGCCGCCTCTGCCCCCTGTTGGCCATGGAATGACGTCATTGGGAAACCGGTTTAGGCGGCGAAGCAGGCGACATTAGTGACACACTCACCTTCTCTCCCTCGACTACGTCAAACTCCACGGTTTCGCCATCGCCAACACTGCGAAGGTATTTTCTCGGGTTGTTCTTTTTGATGGCTGTCTGAAATGACAAATGGAAATTAAAAAGGAGGAGATTCATATGCAGTATATACCTTGACTAATGGGTAGGGCTGAAATATTTGTTCAAAATTAAAACCCATTAGTGTTCCCTTACTTTTACGAGTGGTACGTTCCACGTAATTTCTGCAAGTAAAGGTTGTTAAAAAGCGCCCCCCCCAAAGTAACTGCTAATACTGCCTGTCACCTTATGGAGCTCTTCCCTAAAATTCGAGCAATCGTTTCATTTTCTGTAACTCAGTAATGTTTGTCTCATTCCACCAACACTTCCAATTCCATCACTTCAAATTCCGTGCTTGTGTTGCTCTCCCAAATATTGAATATTAAGCACTCACTAATGGAAATTTTAGTAAACTCTCTCTCCCCCACCCCCGATTGGGTTTTCGGCCCTGGGGTTGTTTCAATGGGAACCCTCAGCCCACAACTTCAGTGACCACAAAAAAAAGGTGACACTTTTCTTTGACGTTCCATTAGACAAGTTCCATTAGAAGGACCTTAAGGAGGACTGTTTGGAGAAGAATATACAGTCAACGTCACGAGAAGTAAGCTGGCTCCCATTTAAAGCAGTCACATTTTTACTTGTTCAGCATCACCATAGGCATTTGTTATCCAAGGTTGTTCATGTTATAGTTCACTGTGTTTAAGTCTTCATTTACACTCGCAAGACAGGGAAAATGTTAACATATAAACACACAATCCATCACTGCATTTTATAGGACCAATACAACCAAATACTTAGAGGAACTTATTTTCAAACTCACTTGCTAGTAAAGGTTAAAATGTTACTTAAATAAGTGATTATGACAGATTTATGGTGACAGCTTAAGACTGGACTTCATTTTTATCAATTCCCAAAGGAAAACGTTTAATTTCAAATTAGAGCAACCTGGAGGTTAATTAGCCTTACACGGTTGTAGTGATGTTAAAAAAAAAATAAAAAAAAAGAAGTGACATGGTCGTCACAAAATAAAATCAGCGTCTTAAACTTACCTGGTGTACAAAAACGTCCTCTTTAGTGTCATTCCTGTGCAAAGAAGAAGATAACATTTAGTTAAAGAGACATTTCAGACTGAACCATTCAGTCTGTGGACAGACTGCAGCTGAAGTTGCAAGTGTGAGGATTAATGAAGCGGTGCAGGAACAGCACAGTGAGCGGGCAGACACATCGTCCCATCAGAATCGCGGGCAAATCAAAGCTATAATAGGATTGCACTTGTCCCTTCAAACACACTTAAAGGGCCTCTTAGGAGGAACAGGTGGGGAGTCGGGTAAGAGGGGGGGAGGCTCCACTTACCTATTGATGAAACCATATCCGTTCCTGACGTTGAACCATTTCACTGTACCCAGGACTTTTGTGGCTGCCGAGAGACACGTCAATGCACCATTATAAACTTGTAAGAGCAGAACACACATTTACTACCTTACTTCCTAATGTTCTAGAAGGCTGTTTGTATCTTGGATTGCTATTCGGCCATTTTCTGTTGTCATGATCATTACCTTGCGTTTCTGGTTGGCACCCTTTGTCACCTACTAAATGACGCATGGTGCAAATTGGCGCATTTCCCAAAGAAATTAAAGCGGCCATAACTTGCTGAAAGGTCTCATCAACAGCAGCATCTTCCCTAGCCTTAACTTTTAGTCAAAAGGGCTTGTAGCACTTCTCTGAACATAAAGACAATAAAATGTTACCAAACAGCCCCTGTGGCTATGGCGCAGCACGGATTGTGCCGAATAGAAAGACTTCAATGCTGCCCGCGGCCGACATTGGTGGCGGCAAAACGGCATGTAACCCAAAAATCGGACATGCGGAAGAATTGAGAAACATTTTAACTAATGTGGCTGTCAAGTTCCAATATTCGTAAGTAGGTTAGCATCTGTAATCCATTTTTTTGCACAGAAAATAAGCCGTTTTGCAACCCACATTTTTACACTTTCGTCACACCCACTGCAGATCTTTAGTGGGGGAGGAGCAATGGCATCAAATAACTTGACCAAGGCTGGAAGTTATATTTAACTGCCAACTGCCACGCTCGTTTTAGACCTAAGGGGTGCCCCTTGCCAGCTGCACTCGACATGCAGCACTAAGAGCCAATCCGGACAAGTATGGTTTCCTTCTAGCGTTGTACATCATGTTCTATTAAGCTGCTGTACACAACCAAACTTTTTACAATTATAATTTACTTATGGAACATTAAATTGGGTATGTGGGTAGAACGCAAAAAAATTGTAGAGTTTGTGGACCAGTGTTTCTTATCTTGGTTTTGTCGCAGAAGTGGGTCATGGGCCCTTTATGGGTGTGTCACTGACAGGTTGTAAAAAGAAAAAAAGACGGATGCATTACAGTTACATATGGCGCAACAAGGCATGCTCATTTTACCGCCAGTACAATTGTAAATATATTGTGTGTTAATAAAATTAACAAATACAAACAATTGAATAAAAACAAGGGATTTAAATACATCATTTAAAAATTCACGCTTAGTTTCTGACCCCCTTATTTATAGATCACAAGTACTTTAATACAAATATTTATTGTTATTGTAGCTTTACTGATGCATTAACGAAGGTTACAGAATACAGCATGTAACGACTTGCACCAATTCAGATTAAAGCGTTAGAGCTGAATGTACAAAGATACGAGTGTGTGTGTGTGATATGAGAATGTGACATAGAATTCGAGTGTGTGCGTATATTTTGTGCAATTATGGCATATTGCAATACTGTATGCATTTCTGTACATGTAGTTGTGTTCTCTGAAACGCTCTTCAAATACGTAGACAGCATGTTGTTTTTTTGAATGGCTATTATTTTTCTTCATGGTTCTTAACGTCTGTAAAAGTGGGTCACGACTTGGCTTCAATCTGAAAATGCGGGTATAAGTTTGACAGCAGTTGAGAACCACTGCAAACTGGAGTCGTAATAAATATTTCGCTGACAGTTGTGTAAGTATCCCTATGTAATTTGAAAGACTGAACATTCTTTAAGTATATAATCTAGTGGCCTACTTTAAGCCACGGCGCGCTTTGCACGTGGTGATGTCGCGCGGTGACATGTTAGGATAGCTGCCTGATTAGCACGGCTAACTAGCCTAATGCTTTGCAACCATGTGCTTGAAACGGGGCCAACTAGCTCGAACCACCAGGTCTCAAAATGACGGCAAATATAACGAACGTACCGAAAATAAACAATTCGCCTGGTATGCATCACCCGGGAACTAAATGACAACGAGTAGAATAAGAGTCGGGCCGACATTTTGGGTGTCCCCTTCAACCACGAAAATAACCGAGCTAGGCTAACGTTAGCTTCGACAGCCATCATCCGCAGTCGCCGTTTAGTAGCTGACGAAGGCCGCATATGACAATAGAATTCGACTATAAATCTAGGCTGTGTCGCGTTTTGTGTTCAATCCAACATCCGTCAATCGTGTCGTTTGCTGGTTTTAAGTGAGCGCCGAAGTCGTTTTGTGGGGGAAAGCAGCCGACAAGGGAACCGGAGGCTTTACTGCGAACAAAGGGACGGCTAAATCACGCTGTTAGCATTAGCTCGTTTGCGGAGGCGACTGTAACGGCTTTTGAGGCGAATTGTAAAATAAGATATGTCAATTGGTAGTCTAATCTAAACGACAGTTCCAAGAGTAGCGGTCGAATTTGTGACGGCCGGTCGGTAACGTGGCACGAGTGGACGGACGTTAGAAGGCCAACTGAACCGTGGTTCCCGCATGTTCGGAAAAATTATGCCCCTTCAAAAACAAGAACGATATTAATTTAAACGCCACAAAAATGTTACGGTGCAGGTTTAAAATTACGCATAGATTACACTTCCGCTGCTATTTTAAACTTCTACTCACATTCTAGTGAATTGAGTGACACTTAACACTTTCCGGGTAGATTCAACATTTCTACCGTGTAACTAATTTGTACAAGTGTTATGGCGCTGATAAACATTCACCTGCGATTTGATGGCTAACTAGACACCGTGGCTAATAGGGCAAATGAGCTAATTTCCAGCCGTAATCTTACCGATGACCTTCTTATCCCCCGCGGAAGCTGCGGCTACCGGGCTGGATGGACTCTCCTCGTCGACAGCAGGCTGCTGCGGCTGTTGTATCTCGGCCTCGCCGCTCATGGTTACTACTGGTTGGTAATGGCTTCTGCCGGCGGCGGCTCTCTGTTGTCTCTCCCGGTGCAAGATGGTAACCTGGGCCGGCGGTGGTGGGGGGCTACTGCCTTCGGGCTCTCTGCTTTCTTCTTCCCGCTCCCGTTGCCGATCGAACTGGGCAGACCGTAAACTGTGCGGGGAAAGTTCCTGGACTGAGCACAGCTCAGACAGCGATTTGATTGGCTGTGATCTCTAACGGAAATGAGCGTGCGCACCGATTGGCTATGACAACTGTCAAATAAGGCAAGAGAGGCGTTTGTTAAACTGTGATTGGCTGGGGAGAAAGTACCTGTCAGTCCACAGCGCCCCATAGTGACGTCAAAGACAGACGTACAAACTGACACTTTTGGAACACGTTGATGTGATACAATATGCATAATGTTTAAATTACGTATTAGAGAACAAGTCAATCTACAGTATGCATATGAAATCCACAGGCTAAAAAATGGGTGTTATTTAGTTGATTCGACAGCAGTAAAACATTTTGCCATATATTTATTAATTGCTGTCATAAAAGACAATTTAAGATATAGTAAGATATAGTGGTTGTGTATGTCAAATAATTGAAATAATTGGACTGAGGTTGAATGTATTTTACCCACAGGTACTGGAAATGGCATTACATTTTCTTCCACTGGACATGATGAAAATTCTAAATTTTTTGTTTTTAATCATGTCTATATTGCATTCCATCATGTTAAAGCTCACACTACGTACAATACAACTCCCAGTCACTTAAATCACTGGTTAAATGCAGAAATCAACAGCAGGGAATCCAAAACTGGACGTCCAGTATAGCGCATAGCAGACAGACCCAGACTGGGCGTGAGACAAGTCCACTGCAGCCCCCCCCCCCCCCTCCTCCATTGTGATGTTAATGCTCCACTGACACTGTTTATGAGCATTGGCCAATGTGTGAAGAGCTCCTTGTTCACGTTCTCCCACACAAAGATGGGTTTTCGCATTGACTTGAGAAAGCCTCCCCATGAAGCCACCCCTCCATCTCTTCACACACACAAAACTGAGGGGGGGGGGGGGGGATCCTTCCTCCAGCCTCCATAAGAACAGTCCCCATCTAAAAGGATTCTTTTGTGCCAATGGAACGAGGTCCAAGGCAGAACAGCGAGAGCGTGGATGGGGGAGGGGACCGAGCTTGGATTTGTATGGATGGCTGGGATAAGAAGGGGGAGACAAGTTCAGCAGAGGATTCCTCGCTCATTCTGCTTCGTTTTAAGTGTTTGAAACACCGTCACTGGATTGTTGCTCATCAATTCACTTCAACCACAAATATTCAGCCGAGCCCATTTCTTGCCATGATATCCTTGATTTGAGATCAATTAGGGTTGGTGGGGAAGGGTGGGACTGACTGGCAACGGGGTTAATAAAGCACTGGGAACACAATGTCCTCGCAGTATAAACATTACATTACACTCCGGTCTTGTCATTCAAAAGGAATGAAACCTTGGAGTAAAATAAAACTGCCCAACTGACTATGAATTTAGGATAGGACATTTTGAAGTGCAATATATTAGATATCTTTAAATATATATATATATATATATAATATATATATATGTATATATATATATATATATGGCACAATTTTTGTGTTAATGGTTGTGTCTTATCACACTAGGAATAAAAATGTGCCAATGTAGGGGAAAAAAATAGGTTGCTTTAGCTTAAAGAAGCCAAACCAAAGAGGGCGGTATATTATTACCATTGAGCTTATAGGCTCCATCAATCTACTGTAAATATATTCCATAAATTTGAAGAAAAAAGGCTATTTCAAACAGCTGTCCAATACATTTCATTTGAATACACACAATTTATCAATAAATATATTAAAACTGATGGTAGTTATGGTGTCTTCACTCACAAATACTGTAAATTGATTATTTTATTCACAGAGACACACAAATGTCAACATGTATTTTTATTAATTTTTTTAAAAGGTAAAAATTTATTTCCTGTTCATAATACAAAGTTGGGCTGAATCTTTGGGTTTTAAACAGTATGGAATTAGACAGCTAATGACATTATGCAGGGTCACCAAATTGGACATACTGCAACTTCATGCGCACAGAACCACATCTCCTCCACTTCACATCTCTCCACATTGCGCAATGAGGATCGGGAGTTTGGGCTTGTTGTTGGGTCCCGTGGGAACATTCTGTTGGGGATTGGGATAAAGAATATCTTTTTTTTTTTTTTTTTTAAATATACAACATTACATTATGAAAAAAAAATAATGTAGCACACTGCTCAAAGTGCTCATTCTATAAAGATGACTTGTGTGAAGTGAATTTATACAGGGATGTGATTTGACCAAAGTGAAATTATCTGAAAATTTAGCCGGGGGTCTGGGGGCCGCTGGCACCCAGCTAGGTCCAGGAGCTCATGGGTTTTCCGTGTTTTTAAGTACTTTCAATGCACTCACATGACAAAGAAATAGACAAAACAACAGCATAAATTTTCAATGTATATTGAACTATCCCATATAAAATGGCAGTTTTAGTCAACTCAAAATCAGTCACATTCAAAAACATTGGACTGCCTTTGCTTTTAAAAACTATCACTGAGAATATCATCATATCTAACTAATGTGATTACTAAGTTAACACATAAATAATGTTGAAGAGTTCAAATTTCATGAACAAATAATTGTATCATGACCAAATGAAAAGTAACTCATATTAGAGCATACCACAAATGTCTTTGTTATAGCAGAAGATGTTATCTGTCGGAGTCATGTGAATACACAATGAACTACAAAAAAAAAAAAAAAAAAAAATCGGAATTTTTTTTTTTTGGGGGGGGGGGGGGATAAAAAAAAGCGGAATTCCGCGAATTAGCGGAAAAATCACATCCCTGTTTATATTAAATGTAAATTACCTCAATCTTTCTCATTATCAGCAATCCATCCACAACTTTACCTGAAACAAGCACAAATAGGAATATTAAAGCAATTAGCATAATCTAAAGCTTTAAAAACCAATTCCACATTATTGTGGATTTAGACTCACCAAAAACAACATGTTTTCCATCTAACCAGTCACATTTAGTGCAGGTTATGAAAAACTGGCAGCCATTTGTCCCTGGACCACTGTTTGCCTAAGAAGAATGATTATAGCAGAATTTCAGGCAATAGCAAAAACAGGACAGTCTGCGAGTCATATTCCAACAAAGATCTTAATGTCCCCCAGAACAAACAGAATTCTATATTCTCTGTGTAAAAAAAAAAAATTCTGAATATAAACAAAAGTAGAAATTGAAAAGACTCCCACAATGAATTGTCAATCAAAGGGAACCTCCACTGGCATAAAAGTGAAATAAATCATTATATTCGTCAATGTAAATCCAACAATTACCCGCCACTGACACATGGCAGGCAAATGGTCTTTCACGTGTACTGCTTTTATAGCATGTTTCCAGAACTTTTTCACACTGACTTCGCCTTCAGCTACTGACGGCGCAGCATCACGAGCAACTGAGGGTTTAGTATCTTGCCCAAGGACACTACGACATGGTCACAAGGACTGGGGATCTTCACTTGAAATGTTGCCTAAATCAATGCCAGGCGCCATTAAATACCATCGATAAAGAGAACATGTCCAGTTGACAATAGGATAATGTCAACAACACTGCCAGAGTCGCAATAACTTTCTAGTAAGTGCATGAATGAGCTCTAGTCTTACTGACAGAAATGGAGGTCCCCAAAATTTTATTTTGCTTAGCGTGGGAAGGCTCTGATCAAAACGACGACAAATGACATACCATGGCCAGAAGACCAGGCGCAGAATGCTTCACTCGAAAGTTTTCATCTGCAAATGGACCTCTGTAGATGCTGCAGATACCAGTACCGTCACCCTTTAAGAAACAGTGTATAACATTAAACAGCCATCCGAGCAGTACGTAATCCCATCAGAAATCAAATGCAACTCCTTGTCATGCATCAACTAAAAATGTCCGACTAATAAACGACAGACGTGGGTTTTCGTCTGTTTGTGTAATCATCACTCACCGGGTCAGGTACCGACATACTTCTCACAGACGGACGCCTGTTTTGCTGATGACTGAAGGAAGCATGCGCTGCGCGTCTCTCGAGTGTGTTTAATCGCGTGTGTTGCTTAAGAGGACTGCATTGAACGTATGTGTGTGAGAGTGACTACTCCTGTGTTTGATAAAGGATCTCTGCTGAGACTTGTGAAAAACTAAGGACTGGCTAAGGAGGCTTTTTATTTTGTATTTAACTTTATTTAAACAACATGTCGAAAAATTGAATACTGTATATCCATTGTATGCAATACAAAATAAACACGCCAAGGTTTCAAAGGATAAAGAATGGAAGCTAAACAAAACAGATCGGCTAAGGAGGCGGAACCAGACTAAATTAGTAAAGATGATGTCTCGCCATTTTGCCATTGACAACAACACAAATCCACGATATTTGTTTGAGTGTAATATTTTATTTATGTACATTTATTTACATATAAACATTTATGGTTGTGATAACTCTGGGCGAAATGATTTATTTCAAGAATATTTTTTACTTTTATTTTATATTACTTCCGGTTTGGGAATGTACGTGAATGTGAACTGTCTATATTATGAATTGACTTGGCAACAGTCGACTACGGGATGTATCAGTGCTTATTTTTTATATTTTCTTTACTTAAAGGACTACTGACGCCAGTGACATACAGTCCGTCAATGTTGACGGAATGCCCACCTTTGTTTGTCGGTCCTAAAATAGCGGTAGGGAAAGGACGAAGGAAGCGTGGGTAAACTTAAACAGTGGACCACCAGTTACAGGTTAGTTTAGCTTGAAAAAAAAAAAAAAGGCAGACTGACAATGACGGATGGGGGAGCTAGACACAGATGAATAACAAACCGCGGGACGTTCAAAATTATGTAAAATACCCGCCTCTGGGAATATATACTCACATTCACAAAGTCCCCTCCTTGGATCATAAAGTCTTTGATCACTCTGTAAATGAACAAAATCACAGGTAGTATCTTATAAGAGGCAATGAAGATTGCATTGTATGACTTGAGTGTATATTATTTTTATTCATACCTGTGGAATGTACAGCCCTTGAAACCAATGGGTACACCATCCCTCCTGTAAGACAGATATTTGTTTAATACCTCATTAACTGCCATTGACGGCTATAGACATTAAAAAATATATTTAAACTATTTCTATTAGTTTAACATTTTTTTCCACTTTTGTTAAGAGTATGAAAACCTAGAAAAAAATGATTGTACATTTAGAACAGATATAAAATTTGTGATTAATCGGGAAGTCAGGCGAATTTTAATCGCCTGACGCCCCTAATTTTTAATAATCTTTCTTGTTCTTAAAAAAATATATATATATATTTTATTTGTAATAAAAACATATTTTTTTAAAAGAAAAGATTATTAAAAATTAGGGGCGTCAGGCGATTAAATGTTCTTAATCATAATTAATCGCATGACTTCACTAGTTAACCCACGATTAATCACAAATTTTATATCAGTTCTAAATGTACAATACATTTTTTATATGTTTTTATACTCTTGTTAACAAAAATGGGGAAAAAATGGTAAACTAATACTGTAGAAATAGTTCAAATGAATTTTTGACGTCTATAGCCGCCAATGGCAGTGAATGAGTTAAAGGTAGACCTGTTTGTTCACACTAAAATCTGCCTTACCGGAACTCTCCAGTGCAGAACTGCCTGCAAGAAATGATCAACATTTAAGTCACTAAATTGAAACAGACTTCTACACAGTATGTAATAGGGATGCATCAATACCATCTTTTTGAGACTCCTTACATTTTTTGGAGTGGGTGACAAGGCTTCCGAGCTCTGTACTTGCTGGATGGTAGCTACTTCCGTTCCTGCCCAAGCTGCGTTCATCAACCATTTTGTAGAGAATCATTTGCAGTCGGCAATTAATGCCTTGTCATCCGAGTTTACCTTAAAATATCTCCATACAGCTGACATGGCTCCGACTACACATGCTCGGAAGGCTGGTGAAGTGGTATCGTTTGTTTTGTTTTTGTTTTTTTTTTGGGGGGGGGGGGGTATGGGTGCACAGTATTGGCACAGATACTAATACTAGCATTGTTGCATCCCTAGAATGTTGAATGGTATTTTTCAAACACACATATTTCCCCTCACTGTCATTCACAGACGAAAGCAACGTGCAGTTTTAAGGCGGCCTTAATGCCCAGTTAGTACTTGTAATCATTCGGAAAGCTGAAAATACTCAACAAAAAAAAAAGGCACAATAATACAAAGCTCAAATTAAGATCTGAACTCAACGTACCGGAAATTTTCTGCCGTCTTTGGCACGACATCAGCAAAAAGTTCGACTTTCATCCGCCCCACATCCTGAAATATAGTGAAGAAAATGATGTGTAAACAGCAGATGAGACATTAACAATCACAAGGGAAAAATGTGAGAGGAAAAAACTGAATATTCTAGACTGATGTGGGCAGCAAGGCAGTAATGATGAACTTTCAAAGCCGTGACACATACAAATAGAGATAAATGATCATGTCTATCCTTTCTGTGACTCTTCCAGTCTCTCTGTACATCCATTGCAATGTGCTGATGACAATGTACACGTGTCACTGTAGGCAGACGGGAGGTTGAGTTGAGTGACTCGATTGAAAAAAATCAAGTATACCACTACAAAACGTGCAGCGTATAATGCACGGTCGAAAACGAGAGTAAATCTTGGCTTGGCATTTGAAAATGTTAGCTTGCTGATTTAGCGACATGCTAGGTTAAGTCACAGTGACAAGCGCAACTCGGCAATATAGAGCAAGGGTCTAACTTTTTTTTCATATTCTTATATTTACACTTGCCAATAAGTGAAGCTAAGCCAAATGTCTGTGGCAACCTTTGGGGGTGGGTTGCGGTTTGGGGTAGTTTCCGACGCTTTGGACGGGCCGTGAAGGCATCACAGGCTGTTTTTTTATGGGAAGCTATGCGCGCTATTGGCTGTTTTGTCCTTAAAAAAATTTTTGTTAGCTCCACACCTGATTATTTCATCATCGTTACAAGGCAAATGTTGTTTTTAACTATTATCCCTGTCGGTGATCGCCGGATCAGTAATGTGACCATTTGCAAGATACCTCGTCACCCACTCTTGCTTGCTTGGCTGAGTGTGGTCAGAGGCAGGGGGCGTGAACGTTGAGCTCGTATGGGTTGAACCATGGGAAGGGTCCGTTTTGAATTGTTTGTTTACAAACCAAAAAAACAGTGCCTTTAACTTTATGTGAGTAGTTTACGTACAAATCTGAATTGGAAGCGGATTGAGACAGGTGAACCGGGACATTTCAAAGTTTCAATAAATGAGCAGCTGTCATCTTCTGCATTACCTGCAACAGTATACGTAAGTCCACATGTGAGGTAAACAAGGCAGACCTCCTTGAAAATAACAGAAGGCGGGACCAATGAGGCGTTTGCATTAACTAACGGGGACCAAAGAAGGTCTGAGGAGAAACAAGGCAACTTGGATGTTTGACTGAAAGTCACAAGACAGGAAGCAGGTGGAGGTACATATTTGATAGGATTTTGTGATTGCATTGTGTCAAGCAGCAGAACTTGCTTTGCCAGTATTCACTCGCGGCTGAAACTCGATTCTGGAAAGTCAGGTTATTTGTGTGCTCGGGGATCAACTATTTTGAAAATTAATCTTATTGCAAAAACAGATGAATGATGTTTATTTGATATTCTTTTTATGTTTAAACAATACCAAATAAACAGCAGCTAAGCAATATTATGAGAGGGAGTGAATGTGCATTGTAGTCACCAATGTTTTTTAACTAAGCTACTTCTTAGGTGCGAAGGCGAAGGGCTACTAGTGCGATATAAACTTCCGAGGCTACTTCAGGTTTAACTTCATATCAATTACAGATTATTCATATTATGACTGCAAATAGCAATTATTGTAATAGTTAAAACTTAGGGCTGGGTTTAAAAATATCAAATAATATCAAATCGATTTTCCTTTGCAAGCCCGATATTGATTCATAAAACCATGAATCAATTTTTTTAATATCGCTTTTTCCCAGAAATTCATAAGAAAATTGAATTTTAAAGGCCAAACTTTTTTTTGTATCTTTGAGCCCCGTACTGTGTTCTTGAAATTTACTGTTCACGTAAATTTTAAAACATTTTCTTACATTTATGAAAGACCTGACTTAAGACAATTCTGAATATTTTTTTACTTAACACAATTATTGAATTAGAATTATGAAAATATTTGCATTTCATCCTTGCTGATGTCAATGTTTGTGGAAACTTCCATTAACAAACTAAATCATTTGACCGATTACTACCTCAGCAGAATTTATTTTTTGTGAAGTTGTTTTCATGTCCTTGACATTTAAAGAGAATTGATGTTCTATAATTAATCGATATTGGATTGAAATGAAGTGAAACGAATCTGGAAAAATCTTAATCGAATTGAGGAAATTTGAATTGATACCCAGCCCTATTCAAACTAAAACTTTTTCCATGAATTGATTATGATTTGCAGCACGGTGGCTGACTGGTTAGCACGTCTGCCTCCCAGTGCAGAGGACGTGAGATCGAGTCCGGGCTTCGGCCTTCCTGGGTGGAGTTTGCATGTTCCCACCGTGCTTGCGTGGGTTTTCTCCGGGTACTCCGGTTTCCTCCCACATTCCAAAGACATGCATGACAGGTTAATTGAACTCTCCAAATTGTCCATAGGTGTGATTGTAAGTATGGTTGTTCATCTCTGTGTGCCCTGTGATTGGCTGGCAACCAGTTCAGGGTGTACCCCGCCTACTGCCCAAAGCCAGCTGGGATAGGCTCCAGCACCCCCTGCGACCCTTGTGAGGAAAAGCGGTCAAGAAAATGGATGGATGGATGGATGATTATGATTCAGTTATTGGTTTGGTCCATAACATGCCAGAAAAGAGACAATTGAGAGAGAGAGAGATAGTTGTTTTCCAAAGTAATAGCAGATGTTTGAAAATTTCTTATTTTGATTACGCTGCAAACATGGAGAAATCAGAGCTTGTTGAGAGGATAAAATCGATTAATTTGCGGTCCGATTAATAATTTTTCTCTAAATAGAATTTCCTGGAGCATCTTGAGCTCATCACTGTGGTGAAGTCACATCGCCGAAGGTCCTTGAAAACCGTCCGTCTACAATGTTGACGACCATCATCAAGAAATGGGAAGACACCAGCTGCCACGCTGACTATGCGACAGATTTATGATACTTCTGCTGTCCTAGGTGGCATTGTACGTTTGTGTGTTCTGCTTGTACACACACAGTCGTTTGCTAACCTCATAGCTGGGTATGTGCGGCCAGTCCGTCATCCTGGCTGACCTTGTGGTGGGATTGCATATGGTCACTTTGTGGTCACCGCAACTGATAAAACAGTTCTGGTGTTTGAGGTGCAGGATGCTGCACTGCTCACCTACATTGGTTTGGGTCTTTTTGGCCTCTGGATTTGTTCGAAGCTGCCCCAGTGCTCACAGAATCTACGATGGATGAGTAGTTTGGAGAGGATGTTTGAAGCAAGGTACAAACAAGAGAACCAGCGGAGTGATTTGTACACATTAATCCATCGCGCGCACACGACAACGCTTGAGGAGATTGATGTAGCAGACAGGTAGCAACCACCACTAGGGTTCAGCCTAGTTTTTGGCTATGGTACATTATGGATGCCTTGTGTCTTTTTAATCACAGCCAGTCTGGTTCTTGGCTTCTGTGTACCTGTATTTCTTGGGGTGAACCTTATGTGGTTAGAGTGTGCCAACAGTGTAACAGCAGGGGTGATGTTCTGGTTAATTTACCCCCTGTGAGACATCACTCATATCTCAAGTAATCTTGTCCCATTGAAATAAATAGAAATGCCAATAATCTATAATAATAATAATAATCCAAAACAGCTTCCCCCACAAAAATAACTTTAAAAAAAGGGGGGTGGGGGGGGGGAGTCAGGTGTTTATTTTATTTTATTAGAAGAACAATACTAGCCTACAATATTGTACATTATATATAGTAATGGCATTATGGAGTAGAGTTAAAAAATAATAATAAAAATAAAACAGTGCTTGTCACATTTTACATCAAGGGATGGGTATTTTAATTTAAGGTTTTTAATGATACTCTTAATAATAATGCTTATTGCTTTTCAATGCAGTACTTTAACCATACTCTTAGTTGGTATTTTTTTGTAAATATAAATTGTCTTATAGAATGACAAAAATAAATAAAATTAATAATTTACAGGAAAAAAAAAGTGTGTTGATGACTTAAACAGACATTGGTATTAGTCATGTACTAATGTTTTTTGTCGTTTTATTTTTTTGCTTAAGTAGCTATACAAAATGAAAGTGTGAAAATATGCATATACTTTATTCAGAAGTCTAATTTGCAATTTTAAAAAAGAGAGACAGAGAGATCGGTATTGTATGAGATATCGCTCAACCCTGTTTCACGAGGGGGATATTCGTACCTGCGTGGTTGAGTGCGATATGATCGATATATAATGCTCATTTGATTTTCTTATATTCACCTTAAATTATATTACGAATTAAGAAACATGGTAAATTTTACTTTAATTTTCATTTTAAGGACACAACCAAAGATTGAATGATTGATCATGCAAGTTTGCATTCTGTCAGCAATTGTGAGCCTCATCTTGGTTGTGGACCAGCGTTAAGAAAGTCTTTCTCCAACTCACCTGTCCTCCGATTGTAACGTCGAAGAAAACGATAGGATTGTTGGGGTTTGTCGCTTGAACAGACATTAATCCACTCTCTTCTTGTTTTAGGAGACAAATAAAAAAATGCTAGAACGTTTTTCATAAACGAATTTGAACAACCGGAAACACGTACGGAATCTCGGACAAGCCATTTTACGGCTAGGAGTTAGGGACAAACAAAGCTGGCAAAACGCGTATTTTATTTAACGAAAACTTGACTCGATTAACCATGCTCAGCTGAAGAAAGTAATAGTTTTCCATAAATAATTGGACAACTTCATTATTTTTTAGGTATAAGTAATACCTTTTTTTAAACACAATTTGCCGCTTGCTGTCGACTGAAAGACATTACGTGTGCTCAGGGCACACGAACGTCCAATAACCAAATAAGCAAACAGGTGAGCCGTGATTGGTCGTTAACTAGGTTCTGACTCTTGAGCACCTGTGATGTTATTTCAGTCGACAGCAAGTGGCAAAAAAATGTTTTTTGATTAATTGTACATGAAAAATAATGTTATTAACTATAGACAAAATATTAACTTCTTACTGCTGGAAATAGCTAAAAAAGTCAAGTATCATTCTATAATGTTATTAACTATAGACAAAATATTAACTTCTTACTGCTGAAAATGGCTAAATAAGTCAAGTATCATTTTAACTAAACGTCAATTAGAGGTGCATCATGCTTACACTTTGTAATGTAACCACGAGGCAGGTCAATAGAATTGCTGGCATTCATAATAGTTGAATATAGCTAGATCGGTAAATTGCTACAAAGAAAATGCTTACATATTTTGGTGAAGACTTTAAAGGGGAAACAAAACAAAAAAATCCACCTGGCAGCATTAACAAGTGGGTAGTTTATTTGCCTCATAATTTTTGTATGCTACCGCCTGTTTTTTTCCCAAGCAGTCTGGCTTCCTTTGACTCTCAAAAACATGCACGTTAGGTGTCTTGAGGACTGTAAATCATTCTTATGTGTGAATGGTTGTCTATTTGTGATGTGATTGACTGGCGACCAGTCCAGGGTGTACTTTGGCTCTCGCTCATTCAGCTGGGATAGGTTCGAGTGACCCTGATGAGGATAAGCTGTAGCACGACACAAATTGCATAGATGGATGAATGGAAATCCCAAATTGTGAATCAGTAAGTCTAAATATCACAAATATCACCATTTATTATAAACCACCGCTCAAATATTGTGTACTGAATCATACTTTATGAATACTGTACTCCCAACTTGACTGGAAAATTCTACTCAACTTTTTGATCAAATTTTGAATGATGCAAACACTCATCCTAGACACCCACATTTATTTTATGGTTTTATTTATACAATAAAACACACGTTTACAAAGAAAATTCATGAGCGGAACCATAATAATAAACAATGACTTCAAAATGTGTCAAAGCTGCACCAAAGCATTGTGATTGAAATTAGCATGTTGACAAACTAGCGGGTTAGCCAGGAATTACAACTAGCTAAAGCAAAAAACACACATTCTATGTAAAGTAGTAGGGCTTCTTGACATTGACGCCGTATTCCGAAAGAGCAGGGGCCAGGTCCTCCATTGTCAAAGTATACTTCTTATCCTGTAAATCAACAGGACAAAACATTAGAACATCATCAAATTATTGGGAACAAAACAATAGTGGGGTTTCCATTCACCCATTTTTATTCAAAGTTTCAAGAAATGCACAAATTAAAACTGAATGGAAAACTAGACATTTGAAAAAGGGCCCAAGAGTGTGGATTTTGAAGTATATCGAAAAAAATAAAATGCGAATTTTGGCTATGGAAACGGGTTTTGTGAATAAACGCTGACAAGACCGGATACACGTTGCATGTTTTGATTGGATATTACGTCATAAAGTAATGGTGGACGAAAAAGTAAGGTCTGTTTGGGGGGGGTGAAAGAGAAATCACCTACAGCAGCGGAGTACTATCTCAATCTTCGCAAAAGTGAACAGATGGAAATGGGCATAAATTGCATGCCCGTTTTGCGCATTTTCAGTAAATTTGCGTCAAAAATTCGAAACAGCTGGATGGCTGCAACCCAGCCATGGCATTGTGCACATATACTCATGTTTAACTCATTCACTCCCAGCCATTTTCACAGAAGCAATCCCATTCACTCCCGGCTGTTTTACTGGATTTTGACGGATCTCGCAAGGCCCACAGACAATTGTGTTCAGTGTTTTTCACAGATTTGAAATCTACTTGGGTGAGTGGACTCCAGCGGGGGTGGGGAGGGGTGTTGGAAGGGAGTTGTGTCTCAGTCCTGTTACCATGTCTCCTCTAGCCTCAGATCCACAAGTGAGTGACGGCAAACTAACGTTACATGTGGTATATCCTGTCGCGACACGTTTCCTTTTTCTTTTTAAATATATTTTGGATAGATTTTCTGGAAAACTTATTGGGTGGTGGCCAATTATTGACATAGTATGGGAAACACTGGTGTTCTATTGCTATAAAAACATGGAATCTACCAAAAGAAAGATTAGAGTCTCTTCTTTCATCAGGAAAAAAGTATATTTCTATCAGTTACCCTTTTGCAGCAATTAGCATTAGAATATAGCTAAGTTTCATCATTATTCACAAATCTGTTTAGAATTGTGAGTAATTGAGTTTTTTTTTTTTCAACATGGCCCTGGTTTATATATTTTGCTCTGCTGACACCTGCTGGCCGTTTTTGTAATAACTACCATTGCTTTAACCATTCTTTGCAGTTGAGAGGCTGCATCAAAGCTTTCTGTATACTCTAGCATTAAAAAAAAACAAAAAACATAAAAGACGAATAAATACGTCTTTGGGACACCTACAACATTTAAAATAGAACATATTCATACGTTTTTGGGAGCAATTTTTTTAATAAGCATGGGAAAATGAGAGAAAAGGGAGAAACAGACCTTCGTCTTGCTCCTTGAGCTTCCCGATGCAGTCCCCTTCATTTTACAGTACTGCAGCGCGTCATTGGCGATGTCCGAAATGAACTTCTGAGAGGCGAGGGAGATCAAACGGATACTAAAAAATAAAAAAAAATACAAGGTTTGACTAGGCTTCCAAGTTGATATACTGTAACTGTCCCACACTGAAGTTTTTAACAATTCCCAGAATCAAAAACATACATTCTTGGATCAGATGCTTCAAAGCCTGCCCGGTTGAGGTAGTAGCCAGTCACTGCATCAGGAATCTGACAAAACAAACAAAAAAAGGTCAACGCAAAATCCAAACTTGAAGGAAAAAATAGATTAATACTTTAAAAGGTCCATATGTTTTTTAACTGTAACAAATCAATGTTAACCAGCTTTACTCACTGGTTTGTGCACGACTTTAGAGGTTGCAGAATTGGGAAATCAGCTTGATAAACATCAGTAGTCAAGTTGCATGTAGTTTTTGACTTTTATATACTTGGGTTGCAATCGGTGTAGTACGGAGGCCGAGAAAGCGAGACTTGCCGTGGGAGTGTACTCTTCCAGCTGCATGACGAAGTCAGCCAGTGGCGTTGTGGAGGTGGCGGGCTTTATGTCTCCGTTAGTGATGCCTCCTGGAACATAAACTCCATTGGGTACAGATGAGTCTGACGATGATGTAGTCACCATTGGGGCTGTGGTGGAAGCTGCAAGACAGGTGACTGTGTTATTAAAGTATTTTAGGCAAAGGTAAATCCCTTTCGATTCGCAAATAACCAATTTTTTTTTTCTTTTTTCTGTAAACCATAAAAGCTCCCGGTGGCCACCAGCTGATAGCCAGTCGGTTTGACAATGAACAGCAGCATGATTGAAGATTCCAGCAAAAGTCTGACGAGCAGGCGAGACTTATTGTGGGGTTGACGCCGGAGAAGGCACGGCAAAGGTCTGTCGGTGAAATAACCCTCTCCGTCCATTGAAAAGCATTGGACTTTGGATTGTTGTAATTTGATTTGTGATGATTATTTTGATTTCAAAACGTGATGAAATGCAATTTGGCTACTATAACAATCTGCCTGGTTTGTATCCTAGTCACAGGCAAAAGCAATACAATGAATACGTAGTTTGTTTTCAATGTGTAAAGGAAGCGTCTGCATTGCGGAAATATCACACATGTTGGGAATTGTCAATAGGGTGGTTCATAATACGGTGAGCTTGTCACGGCTAGCTGCTCAATGTAAAATACAGTAAGTCCTCAACTAAAGATAAAGAGTGGTTTGCGATATAACATACATACTAGGGGTGTTCCCAAAAAATTGATTCTCATTTAGTACGATTCAGAATCGATTTTAAATGTCCCCAAATTGATTTTATTTAAATTATTTTATACCGTCTTCCCTTTGTTTGTGTGTGCCTTTGTTGTGAACACTGTTCATGTTGTACCTGATTTGGCCACTTAGGGGCAGTGCGGTTCCACGAGGTCTGATACGCTGTTAAGTTGTAGCCACATTAGAGAGTAGAAGGAAAAAGTCCCGATCAAGTTATTCCAATAAAAGTTGTTTTTTTGCAGCGTGGACCCGTTCTTTTGAGTGATAAAAGTGCCGCGAGTAGCGCACTAGTTAGCATTAGCGAGTCAGACTGGAGTAGATCATTACGATTCCTTGAACATCTGTAAATTGAAGCATAAATCATTGTCAATTAAAGCATTTTTAATCAAAAATAGCTCATCAAAATTCAATTCTGAATCGAATCACACCCCCAAAAATCGAAATCAAATCGTGAGACATTCAAAGATTCTCAGCCCTAATACATACAGTGGGATCGTAACAGTCTTTCTTCAGTGGCAAAACAAAATGAAAACTTCTTAAAATGACACAGAAGGGAGTGAAGCCAGGCAGGAAATCAGAGCTGCTCATGGCAAAATTATGCTAGCAGGAGAGTTGCCGGTCGCGGCAAAAATATCCCCTTTTTTTTTTTTTTGCGATATTAAAAGCAACAAACTATAAGGAAATGTTTATTTTTTTAGGTTTCCGGACGTTTGGAGCACACGGGTTTGCAGTTGTACACCACCATAAAAGATGGTTAATCATCGAAAGTCGACATGTTTAATACACATTTAGATTGGATGAAGTGTGCAAATGTACGCACTAAACGTTGTGATCATTGAGCCAAAGTTAATTAAAATGTTTTTGTTTTTAAATCGGTACCTGAGTTCCAGAATTGCCTTACCATTGCTAGCAACTGCAGGGCTGCCGCCGACGTTGCTCGTCGAATTCTCATTTGCGATACAGTTGTTTGAAGTTAAAGACGTCGTGGCGTTCGACGAAGCTCCGGTGGTGACAGACTGATTAACGCTGTCAACATTCATGGCGATGCTGTTCAAGTTCTCGCAGTTTTGGGAAACAACTTGGTGGCTAGCTAACGCTCAAAACCCAGACAGTAGCTCTTTGCCGAGTAGTTAAAAAAGGCTGCAAAACCCACAGGTGCAGCTGTATTTCTTAAAGAGCCATTTGTGGCTTAATAGTGTCTCGCTTACACCACTTTAGTAGCTTGTAAAACGAAACTAAATGCGGAATCAGGAGCTAGCTAGCATCACGGCAGATGTTTGTAGCTATTAGCTAACTAGACTTGCGAGCGCTCACGATGTTTAACAAATGGCGTCATGTGACCTTCGTTGTACGAATGTGACGAAGTGAACCGGAAATACCCGAATGCGCTTTTTCTTCTTCTGTGTTTTTTATTGGCAAACGTTGCCATCTCGTTGCTATCCAATTGGTACGTTCATGTAATCGTTTATTTCTACTTTATCTCAGTTACTTGATGTTACCTACATTATTTTAATGGAATGGCTTCGTGTATTAGCCTACTGGTCGCAACCCATTGTGGATACATAGTGCTCCCTCGCTTTCAGTTGATTTTTATTTTTTATTTTGTATCCAAGCGTATTAAGCAGAAACCACGAGATTAATCAACCCGTCAATGCTCATATATTCGTCTGATAGTGTTTATTATAACCATTCAAGAATGCCTTACACATTAGTGTACTAGGGCAAGTGATTAAAAAAAAAGAAAAAGAAAAAAGGACGGATTTATGAATATTGTAAAATGTCCAACTTTCCTAACCAAACCTGGAGTTACTGAACGCAACTGGGTGGGGCTTGTCTATGACCGACTTTACCATAGAACTCTATCGACTTGACAGGCACAGGTGTGCGGAAGGTTGGCGGCGACGTCGATATGGGTGCACTTGTCCACGTCATCGTGGTGGGAGCAGGCTGTCGAGGGGAAATCTACTCCCACTATTCCATCATCCATCCTGACCGTGTGAAGGTACGAGAGAGGGAAAACCTTTTTTTAAATTGAGAGGTACTTCTTGGGCAATTAACGCGAAAGGGCTACCAGTTTGATACACACTTCTGAAATAACACGTTTGCGTAAATTACATATCTTCTGAAAAAATACATCAAGTAAATCATTTTATTTTTTACAGCGAACTTGTGTTTCATCCTAAAGACCAAATGATTAAAAAAACAATTTACAACAATAAACAATAGGTTGGAAAAAATAGAAATCTTAAAATATGCTCTGTAACTGGTATTGGCACCCTTTCCTGTAAATCAGTATGGAAACACATTGGGACTCACCTTTGGTAAATCACAAATGAGATTTCCCTGTTCTAAATTGTCTGTGCCCAATTGACATGAATTAACCAATGAATGATGACTTTGATGTTTTAAAAAGCCACCTGTTATCCCATTTTCTTTGGTCAAAATCATGAAAACAAAGGAGCTGTCTGAGGACATCAGAAGTGCAATTATTCACAAACACAAGACCTCTAAAAGGTATAGAGGCATCTCCAAAGATTTTGGTAGCCCTGTTTCAGCAGTGTTTAATGTAATTAAGAAGTTTGACGAGCATGGAACTGTCAATAACATCCGTGGACGTGGGGGGGAAGAGAGAAATTGATGACAGAAGTCTTCGACGGTTGGTGCGAATGGTGGAAAAAACACCACGTTAAACATCCAAAGACCTGAAAGCCAACCTGCAACAGTTTGGGATCATGGTTTCAAGAAGTACCATGCGCCCACACACTAAACCAAAAACAGGGCTTCATGGACAAAGTCCATTCCTGAGACAGACATAAAAAAAAGAATGGCTAACCTTTGCAAAGGAGTACCTGGACAAACCACAATTCTTTTTGGAAAATGTTCTGTGGACGTTTTCAACAAAAATAGAGCTTTTCCGCAATACACGCCAACAGTTTGTTTACAGAAAACGCAATGAAGCTTCCAAGGAAAAGAACATCCTCCCTACAGTTAAGCATGATGGAGGATCCATAATTCTGTGCGGCTGCTTTGCTGCATCAGGTACTGGATGCCTTAACCGTATCACAGGAATCATGAAACCAGAGAACTATCAAGACATTCTAGGGGGACATGTCCTACCAAGTGTTAGACAGCTTGGTTTGAGTTGAATGTCATGGGTCTTCAACAAGACAAAGACCCAAAGCACACAGGAATGGTTAAAAAGCAAAAAATACTGTTTTAAAATGGCCAGCAATGACCCGATCTCAATCCGAATCTTTGATATGAGCTGAAATGTGCCATTGGGAAAAGAAACCTACAAACATTCAAGAGCTTGAACAATTTGCAATGGAAGTGTGTGTGGGGATGGGATGGGGGGTGGTGGTGGTGGGGGGCGAGGGGGGGGGTGCAATAAGCTTAGAGATGGCATTACATTATGTAAGTTGAAAAAAACATTTCCTTTGGACATCCAATTAAAAGGTCCTGATGATATAAAATTGGTACATTTCCATTGATTTCTGAAGATATTGTCAAGATCATGCAAAAAATGAAGGGGTGCCAATAACAGTGAGCGGGACTGTCTCCTTTGTGAGTCTGCTCATTGCTTCCAATTCGATTATATGAGAGAGATCAATAGAGCAGTAACACTACAAATCTTATTGCAGGTTGTTGGAGTAGCTGATCCCAGGAAATTTGCCCGCACTAAGTTCCAACAACTGTACAACATTGCGGATGAGAACCTGCACGAAGGTGAACAAGAAGCACCTTGAAATGTTGACAGTGATTATGTTCCTTGTTCCATTTTCAATGTTGCCTTTCCTAGACTGGCGTATTTTAGCTGAAAAAGAGAAGTGTGCGGACGCTGTTTTAATTTGCACTCCAGACATCCTTCATAAGGTCAATAATACCTTAATACAATACATTGTTATAATATGTATGTATATATATATATATATATATATATATATATATATATATATATATATATAATATGTTACAATACAATAATTGGTACTGGTTTGTCCTCCCGCTTTCTTGTTATTCCGTATCATTGTTGTATGTTTGTGTGTCTCAGGAGCCTGCAGTGGCCTTTGCAAAGAAAGGCTACCATGTTCTTCTGGAGAAACCAATGGCCGTAAGTGTCAACGTGGCAATTGAATACCATTTCAGCGACACGACAAATAGATGTTTGCCATTGTCTTAAACTGTAAATGAAATGAAAATGATTATTTATCTCCTAAAATAAGGTACTGTTATTCATCTATTTATACCCCTGACGTAAATGTAAAGTAGGCAGGCAGAACAAATACATTTCTCTTATGTTATTGTTAGATGGCCGAAGGTACAGAGATAAAGTTTTCTTTGTGACGTGTCTGGTCAAGTGCCGTTGAAATTTCTCTAAAGTAAAATATGTGCCTTGGTTCAATCCAGTTAGGGAATCGCTCATCTGTGTAAAGGAGCATGTGAATTATTAAACAGTTACACATTAAAGAAATGGATCAACTCAATTCTTAACTCATTTATATAGAAAGCAATAAGTAACCATAGCTGAAACAAAGTGCTGCACATAAATAAGAATAAAACAAGTAACCAAGTAAAAAAAAAAAAAAAAAGTCTCATGCTGTGTTGAATGCAAGTTTGAGGGCGGACTGTCTGAACCCAAAGTAAAGTGCATTGAAATAATCCAGCCAAGGCGTGAGGAAGGCATGGATTTCAAAGTGCTGCTGTAAAAGAAATGCCTTCATCGTTGCCAAATGTCTCAACTTAAAAAGCTGCTTTTATTTATTACACCAATCTGCAGATCCAATTTAAAATCACTGTCCAATTTAAAGCCTAAATTTGACACTGTTGGTGTCACTAAGTGTGCCAAGGGGCCCAAGTTCAACAGTTTATTTTAATTAAAGTTTTAAAAAGTTTAAGGCCACGCAGGCTTTATTTCTTCATGGCATAATAAAAGCAGTTTCAAGGAAAAGGCATTTTCTTTAGTGGCACATAATCTGAATGTGACCAGAATAACAGAATGTAGAAATAACATCAATTCACCAGTTGAATTATTGCTTTATGATATATAAAAATTTGCATTACAAAGAAATAAAACCTGCAATCTGGTGAACCATTTGGCTTCATTATTCACAATCACTAATTTCATTCTGTTCCATCTTGTTGTAATTTATGTCATTTAACTCATTCACTACCATAAATTCATAAAAAAAAATTAGGGGCAACAGGCGATTAATATTTTTAATTGTAATTAATCACATGACTTCACTAGTAAACTCACGATTAATCACTCATTTTATATCTGTTCTAAATGTACAATAACAAAATTCTAGGTTGTCATACTCTTGTTAACAAAAGTGGATTTTTTTTTAAGTAATAGAAATAATTTTAATGATTTTTTGACGTTGATAGCAGTCAATGGTAGTGAATAAATAAATAAAAAAGAAGAAAACATTATTAAAAATTTGGGGCGTCGGGCGATTAAAATTTGTAATCATAATTAATCGCCTGACTTCACTAGTTAACTCACGATTAATCACAAATTTTATATCTGTTCTAATTGTACAATGAAAACAAATTCTAGATTTTCATACTCTTGTTAACAAAAGTGGAAAAAAATGTTAAACTAATAGAAATAGTTAAAATAAATTGTTGACGTCTATAGCTGTCAATCAATGGCAGTGAATGAGTTAATTAAGTAAAAAAAGAAACTGTGACTTCAGACAACGGCTGAAGACTGCATCGAGGTTGTGGAGGCGTGCTCTCAGAGCGGTGTGATGCTGTGTGTGGGTCATGTTCTACGATACGACCCCTCCATCCGCAAGATAAAGGTGATTTGATTTTTGCCATTTACTTCTTGTAAAAAAATCGCAAAGTTTGCTGGAATATAGATAACTTACCGTTGAAAGTTGGTAACTTGGGTAGAACTAAATGGAACAGTCCTAAAATGGTTCCGGTCCTACTTAGAGGACGTGAGTTATTTTGTGAGCACTGGAAGTTTTGAATCTGATTAAATGGCCATGATGTGGGATCCCTCGAGTGTCACTCCTTGGACCCTTTTTGTTTAGCTCATATATGCTACCCTTGGGTCAAATTCTTCAGAACTGTAAGGTTGATTATCATGGAGCAGTGTCTCCAAAATGACTACAGTTGTATTGTGTCACTGTCAAATACAAATAACTGGATGAACCAGTTTCCTTCAACTAGACCAAAATAAAACTGAGATAATTGTTTTGGGCAATGAAGAAAAGAGTGCCTGGGAAGTTTTCGGATTCACCATCCGTGTTTTGTAAGTTATAGCTTATATAATTTGACAACCAAATAACTAATATAATGATATAGGTCATAATAGATAATAATAATATATAGATATTCACATTCTTCTTCACTTTTTTTCTCGCTTTATTAGCATGAGCGAGCGTGTCCATGGGTGACGTCACCACATGCCGTGCTAGTGAGACAGAAAAACACATCCTGCTTGAATGAGATGCTCCGACTTTTATAACTCTTTACAACCTTACGCCACAATTGAATGTTCCTTGAGTAGTTAAACAGTAACAGTCCCTAACTTGTGTAACTGTACTTTTCATATGTATAACTAACTACAGTAACTAATTAACATGAGCAAAAACAAAAATCACTTCTTCAGTATAGTTTGAATTCATTACTGGATATTGCTATTCATATTTTTCTATAATACCTTTTGTTATGTCATTTAAAAATGTCTTCTTCTTCCAGGAGCTGATAGACAATGGCGTCATTGGTGATGTGATCCACATTCAGCACTTAGAGCCAGTAAGCAGGAATAAAGAATATGCGGTTATGTACTGTGTACTATGTTTGGGCACACACACACACACACTCACGATCGACCCCTTTCTTCAGATTGGCTTTCATCACTTTGCTCACTCCTTTGTCCGTGGAAACTGGAGGAACGAAGCACAGAGCTCTTTCGCTCTTCTGGCCAAGTCGTGCCACGACATTGACCTGATCTATCAATGGGCCGGAAAACGCAAGTAAAAAAAGAATTTGTCACCATCCATAGAACATTTGAGAAATCTCTTGCTTCAGTCTACCAAGGAGTGCCACAAGGCTCCATACTTTGCCCCACTCCTGTTCAGAATTCTTGGTCAGATTATCTGCCAACGTATTTATTTACCTTTCATTCCAATGCTGGCGACAGTCAGCTCCGTGGCTACGGAGGCTTGCACAATTCACAACTTCTGAGTTTTTCTCAATGCAGCACTGGAGACTACAAATGGTCCATCCTTGCCACCATGACTCCAACTTGTTTGTAGCAGTTGACTAGATGACATGAAGACATTTGCCACCCAAAAGGGAATAGATGACATCACAGCTTGTTGTTGCAGGTGTTTGAAAGTGACGTCGTTTGGCTTCGTCAGCCACTTCCGTCCGGAACACAAGGTATTCTTCTCAACTAAAGGAATATGAAGATGCTATTGTAAATAAGTTCTTTATGCACACGTGAGACATTTCATATTAGCCAACAGGGGCTGGTAATCGATGCCTGGACTGTTCAGTAGAGGACACCTGCCCTTACTCGGCAAGCAAAATCTACTTGGACAGAGTGAAAAAGGTGATCATGGTAGCACATGTTGTACATTTTGCCTGTTTGACATGCTTTATCATTATTATTATTTTTCCTTAGGGCAACACTGGCTGGCCAACGTCAGTCATATGTCCCAACTCTTTCCCAGACATCGAGACGGTAACTGAGGCTCTGAAAACTGGACCGTACGGCCGATGTGTCTATGAATGCGACAACGACGTCTGCAGTAACCAGGTTAAAAAACCTTGAATTTGAAATGTTGATGTTCAAAACTTGATAATACTGTATAGTGGTGCCTTGAGATTCGAGTGACACAAGCCCTCATTCAAAATATATATATATATATTTTTTTTGATGAGCTTTACTTGAGATACGATCCCTGTATGGTGCCAGTGAACTCAACTCAATTCACTTCACAAACAATCAGCAGTTTGGTAGCTAATATAGTAAATATCTCTTCAGAAAAAGAGGCCTGAGGCTGTTTATTGCCATTCTCATTCAAAGCTTACTGTAAAACATAAAACAGAAAATTACACATTGTGTACAGTATTCAAAACTAATTAGATTTAAAGCCGCTAGCTTAGCTAACACATAATGGGAAACGCTACAGACGGGCTAACGAATAGCATCGGTGTTTCGGTATTTAAGCGATGGATATTTTAACAAATGGCAGAGCAAGCTACACGTAGGATAATATATGCTACATTCATACTGAAGGTGAAAACGACTTTTTGACCCTACATTTCTTGCGTTGTTTTTACGGATTACTACGAAAGTAGTTGCTTCATGCATGTCATGCCACAACAGAAAACAGGTCTGTCACCTGACAGAAAATACATATGGCGATAGCTACTCAATCAGGAAGCAAGTGGTTGTGCTAAAATTTAGGCTAAATGCTATCTTGGTTCATAGTTCTAAAGCTGTAAAAAATGTAATATATTTACCATATACTCCAACTTCCTCGTTCACAATTCTCCAAGCCTGCTCCTTTTAGGCTCTGTCCCAGTTGAAAGCTGGCTGTGTTGTACAGCTTCCACAGAGTGCAATTATTTTTGTCCTATATTGGTTTTCCAATTCTTTGTCCTCTAACCTCCCCAACTTGAGCAAATGTGCTCACCCACCACTCAAGTCTCCTCAAATGCGTTAATCGTGCCACCCGCTACTGATTCATATATATATATATATATATATATATATATATATATATTAGAACATATAAACAAAGAAAACACACTACAAGTTTAAAATGTAAGTTGAAGTAAAAAAGAAAAACAAGAATAGGAAGAAAGAAAAGAGTTTATATGTTCAAAAGGGTTAGGAGGAAGTTAAAAACGGACCTAGTCCTACCCCTTATTCGTTTTATGTTGATATCTGAAGGGTTTGTATTTCAACAAAAGGAAATGTATAAACCTAGTCATATATACAAGTGAACTTTGACATACGCACATTTGCCAGCGACATATGTACATGAAATTCATAGACATATACCATAATACATTTATAAATCATATCCTCATTATCACATATACAATTTTCATTACACTCATACCAATACATCGTAAGAAATTACAACATATATACAATTTTAACAGCTCATGACTGATGTAAGTAATTTTTAAAAACTTTGCTTTTAAACTATTTTTTAAAATTCAGCAAGTGACTGACATCTTTTCAGGTCAGTTCCAAAATCATTCCACAAATTAACACCTTTTACAGAAACACACCTTTGCTTAATATTTGTTCTTGTTTTAATTGTTTTGTAGACACTTGTACCCCTTGTGAGGACTCTCTCTAATTTCAAACAGCTTCTGAGTACTGTGGCAGAGTAGATTGTTGTGTACTTTATAAATTATTTGTGCTATTTTAAATGTAACTAAGTTGTAAAAAAAATATTGTATTTGATTTAATAAATTGAGAATTAGTTGGTTCTGTATATTTTGATCAATTTATAATTCTTCTGGCTCTTTTTCTTGCAGTTTGAAAACAGCATCGATATTTGTTTTATATGCGTTTCCCCAAATTTGCACACAATAGGTCAGATATGGTAATAATAATGAACAATAAAATGTGTATGATTTCTTATTCAGGACATCCTTAGTTTTAGAGAGCATCCCTATAATTTTTGACATTTTCTTTTTGACATTATCTGTGACATAATTTTTCATCAATAACTACTCCAAGAAATGTATTTTCAAACACTTTCTATTTCAATTAAATGTACCATCATTTTGACCTGTTGTGTGGTTTGTCTAGTACCAAAAACTATAAACTTTGTTTTTATTTAGGTCTAGTGATAATTTGTTCATATCAAACCAATTTTATAATGTGTTTAGTTCATACACCTATCTACGCAATCTGCATTGACTTAATATGTAACCGCATCACGAGAATAGTTTGGTCTTACTGTAGCATTACAATACTCACGATCATATACAGTATATTCATTACACTCTGCAAAGTACTACTGAAGAGATGAGACCGTCTTGATATAAAGTATGGTATAAACTACAAGCACACCTACTCCAGAAGCAGCACAATGACCATTGAATTGAAGCAACAAAAAAAGTAGCAAAATTGTTTAATTTTATTCTGTCATGTCTGTATGATTTATATAAAGAATATTATCAGAGCGTGCAATTTTTGTTTTTTACAAACAACTTTGTTGGGTTTCTTTTTCGGAGGCTTGAAAAGATTGATGGCAATTCCATTCATTTCAACAGGGAACGAACAAGATTAGAGATACCAGTGTTTTAAGTAAGTTGTGCAAAAATTCTGAAGGTTTGAAAAGTTCATTCAAAAGTTTAGATTAGGTCAAATTAAGTTCACTGGATAACCATTCCAAATCAAAAGGGTTCTAATTGGCCTGATGACAATCATTTTCCTGTTGTTACTCTTCCAGGTTGTCAACATGGAGTTTGAAGGTGGTCTGACTGCAGCCTTTTCAATGGTGGCCTTCACTGAAGATATGTGCAAACGAAAAACAACTATCTATGGCAGCAAGGTACAAAGAACATCAATTGTGATCTACACAATCTAATGTATCACAAATGTATACAAAATGACAATTCGTGTATTACTTTTCAGGGCGAGTTGACATTTAAAGACGACGAGATTCGCGTATTTGACTTTCTGACCCAGAAAGCCTCCAAATATGTGGTGAACGCGGCCCACCCCGAGAACTTTGGCCTGCCTGGACACTCTCAAGCTGATTACTACTTGATTGACTCCTTCATTTCTGCTGTGACTGTGAGTCCTCTTTGGTTCTCATATCATTTCCAAAAGTTCCTCTTTTGTCACAGCACTTTCACGCGTAAGCAATTCATGTTAAAACTGACATGGTTTTTGTCTTTGCGCACGCAGAACAACGACCCATTGCTCATTGCTTGTGGTCCAGAAGAAACTCTGCAGAGCCACTTGGTGGTGTTTGAGGCAGAGCGATCTCGAAGGGAAGGCAGGGTGGTTCACTTCGACCACTCTAGATGAGCTCTTAAAAATATTGATCCGATTGTAAAAATAGGTGATTTATTTCAGAAATACTAAGGAATCATGTTTGTGGTAGGGTACACTTGTAATACTTCCATCTTTAGTATTTAATTTTATTCAATTATTGCTTAATTAGTTTGAAAGTCAACTGGCTGTGACATGCAGTCTCATATAAACCCAATTAAGGCAATACACTTGAATAAGACTGTCAGATTGTACATGTACATACACAATAATGGCTTTTTAATGCCATGTTTGCTTTTTCTTCTCAAATGTTCTTCAAAATCTTAAGCCTGACGACACGATGAAGCGTGTCAGCTTTAGTCAAAAGTTCTGAGTCACCAAGTGTTTGCTGTTATCACCTGTCATAAGGATGCGAAACACAAAGGTGTGTGAGTGCACCCTTTTCGGTCAGACTCTCAACAGCCGCAGATTAACTTTCTCATTGTGCAAGATGTCCACTCAGTGCTGTCGGGCAGTGCATATCTTTGTCTATGAAAACAGTTCTTAGAGACACTCTTCTGATTGATACTCAAATCAGTTTTCCCTACACACTACCTGAGATGCTCATTCATGGTGTTTTTTGTTGTTTAGACTAATCCCCCCTCCTAACTCAGGCAGTAATATGCCATGAATCAAGCCATTCAGAATAAAAAAAAATATATTAAAAAATTGAGGTTTTATTGTCCTAACCTGTTGCAGTTTTTCTTTAAGAACTTGTATCTTGCACCTGCCATCTAAATGGAAGTCTATGTATGGTTGAACTAAAACTGATTATGAATCGAGTGCCTAAAAGAGCTACACATGTAAATGTGTTCATAACCATTAACTGCTTTTCTTTAGTTCCATTGCCTTCCATTCTACTTGAAATTTGAGGCTGTAAGTACAAGCCTCATAACACAATGTAAATCTGTTAACCACAGATCGACCGTTCCATTTGAAAGTCTTTTTCACAGTCCACACTTGCAGATTTGTGCTTTGACAGGCCGTTGCGCAATTTGGGAAGAGCAGTTCATATTGGGCCCGGTGTAAAACACTGCATAGGATCCATGTTGAACGTGAACATGTGCATGAAAGCTGCATTAGTCCACATGGAAACATCTGCACATCAGGACCAGCCTCACTATTTGCCATCATCCAAGCATGAATGGCTAATGCGGAGCAGCTCATTGTTGGTGCAAGTTCAGACCCCTGGTCCTCGTGTCTTCTTTCTCTCTGAGTCTCAAGACGAAAGCCAGATTTTAGTGATATCTGTAATCAAATGCAATTATAAATAAAATGAGCTTTCCTGACGCTGGTCATCTTCACACACTCACCCACTTATGTACTGCTATGGGAAGGCAGCCTCTCATTTGCTCCCTTGCTTGCTGAACGACTGCCTTTCCGGGCTTTGTCGTCACTGCATATCACATAATATACTTTCAATTGGTCTATTTTTTTGCCCCAAGAAAATGGTCAATAAACACAACTTGGATACACATTTTGTACAAATGCACCTAAAATAACTGAGAAAAAAAAAGCTAAGAAAGGAAAGGACTTGCATGTACAGTACAACAGCTTCCACTCTTCTAGAGAGTGTTTGTCTTTGGGTTACACCCTTTTTCCAAAATAAACACAACACCCCGTAGCGACAACATAAAAAAAGTTTGCGGCCTTTTGTCCAGTACTTTGTTGATGCGCATTGGACAATATACAGCATCAAGTCTTCATGAATATCGTGTGTGTATTATTGACAAGATTTACTATTTTATTTTTATTATATTATTTATTATTACTTTCAGCTAGAGCTTGGATATGGGTTTAAAATTAAAATAAATCACAAAAATGCAATTGGGTTCTGATTTTAGTCATTTTTCCTTCTTTGCTTATATAAAAAGCAAATGATTATGATTTTATTCAAACCAAGTTTTGCTCTCATTTTCCCTTCTGGGACTATAAATCCACTTCCACAGAAATAATACAAATACAGTAATGAATAAATAAATCAATCAATCTCTACTTAAAATATTCACATAAATGTTTCCTTTTGGAAAAAAATGTCCTTTTTGTCAAAACGTTTGTAAACCGATATAACATGAATGAAGTAATCTGCCAAACTGCATGGCTCAGCTGGTGCGAAAGTCCTAACACCTTAACTCCAGCTCGCTCATAATGTTTTCTCATGTGATCAAGTTTAACAGGTGAGATGGTAGGTGATAATTGATTACTCACCCAGCCCTCCTTCAAATGACATGTTATTCATGTTAGCATCTGCTTTGTAAAGAACATCTTTTGTTTTGATTTTTGGGTTGGTGGCTTGAATTCAAGACATATTCTTAGTCCAGATTGTTTTACTTTTGGGGTGTTTCAATCAATGACTGTCTATATACTAACATTGTTTATAATTGGTCCTTGTGTGTCATGTCTGGTAGTGATTAATTGATATAATAAGACCTACTCAGGCGGTGGGGTTGAAGCTGTGGCGGACAGGTTGACTGCTGGAGCATTCCCCTTCCCTCGAAATTGATCCGCTATGGAACCAAAGCCATCACTAACGAGTTCCTGATAGCGAGAAAGCACAGTAATATTCAATAATGAGCACTGTCGTGTACAGTAAGTGTACACCAGAAAATGTGTGCAAGTGGACACATCAATTGAGAAGTACACGTACACACTGTGTTAAACTCTCCTGGAAGAGAATGATGGCCTGCAGATTTAGGAGGTCGTTGACTTTTTCTTCCACCAGCTTCAAGCACGCCGTCATGTGCTCATCCAGGTCTTTGTCACTCACTGTGCTGGATGTATCACTACTTTCACTGGTGATGTCAACTAACGTTTGAACACCTGAAAAATAACAACATGGGTATTCTTAACTGATGGTTAATGTGTTATAAAATGTCTAAAGAAGAAGATGGCAAAGGAGAGCACTGATCCTCACTAGGGTCACAGATGAGCTGGACTTTTGAATTATTTAGTGGTGCCTTAATTGTCAAGTTTTTCGCGACATAAAATATCGCTTTGTCAAGTTTTTTTTGTCTTCAGATGCAAGTAAAAAATTTAAAATGCAAGTGCGTTTCAGACATCCAATAATAGGTGACGGCAGCAAACTTTGCAAAACCTGACCCCCATCGATTCACATTGGTTTCCTCGCAGCAATCAATTGGTGGTAGTAATGCACCTTTAAGCTGGTTTGCCGGCAATGGACCCTTTTCACACAAAAATGGAAAATACGTCATCACCAGGAATCTCAGCTTCCAGCAAGATGGATCGCATAGTATATTGCATTGTATCTCAAGCATTTGCCTAAAATCACCTTTGCCGATGTGTAAACTAGCATTATACAAGAAAACTCCATCACAGAAGAATGAAGAAAGGGTGCTCATTTTTCCACGAGAAACTCAACAAAATGGGGGCCGTCTAAAACGGTTTAAATGTGTGTCTGTCGCCTAAGGTCAGAAAACTAACGTATGAATGGTCACCAATATTCACCCACACATCGCTACGTCTTATGCCCAGTTCAACCTCTGAAATATAAAAACAATCGTCACTGTATTTTTGGTTGACATTGACATTCAGCCTTCCTCCCCATAAACGCTCATTATGAAAAGCTTTTAGTGCTATAACTACGATTGCCACCAAAATTGACTTGCACATCTCTGATTTAGGCCCACATTAATCTCTTAAAATAGCAATAAGAATGGCTTAATAGTTTGGATTTCATTAAGCGACATAACAAATGTGCGCACCTATGTGCAGGAGAGTAGATGCCTAATAAATCCAAAATACTGCATCAATCGCTCTCATATTTTCAGAGATTACTGTGGGCATAAAGAGATATGTGCATGTGGATTTTGATAATGATTGGTCGTAGTTTTCTGAAATTAAGCCATGTTGACCCCCTATGAGGGAACATCATGCTTGTCATCATCAGCAAAGACAGCCGGGAACTGTTCAGGTTGCTCTGCTGTACCTTTTTTAAGACGATCTACGATATTTTCCAGGCAGTCAATTCGCTTTTCGTAGCCGGACAGCTGCTCCTCAATAGTCTCTTGCTTTTTGGAAAGGGCCGCCTGAAGAGCTTGGCGGTCCTGAGCCTGCTGTTTCTGCTCAACAACAAAGAGCTCCCTCGCCTTGTAAAGCTTTGGGAGGGAACAAAGCCAGTGCTGCGTCAAATCAAATGACAACTGAACTGAACTTTTGACATAGTCTTGAATATAACTGGGGCAAACCTGAGCGATCTGCTGTTTAATGTCCTCTACGTGCCAGTGCTGATAGTTGACAAAGCTCAGTAAAGAATAGTTCTCCTCCTCCACTGTAGAAAAGAAAAACAGAAAATACTTTTCAGGAAAATGTATACTTTGATTTCTCGACCACTGTCGAATTTTAACCTACTTCCTAAGAAATTTGCCAGCAATATGTCCAGGTCATCCTCTCCCGTCTCTATCAGGATTTTCCTGATGGTATCTTCTAGATAGGCCAACTTCTGTAGCTGCTCCAACAGATCCGCTGTAGGCATTTTTTTAGAGTGTTTACCTTCAGACTTCTAGTATACGTTCATGAGCAACGACTTTTAGACATAAATATTCACAAAGATTCACCTTTCTCACGGTCGGAGCCCACGTCGCCAGCATTCTTGACGTTTAGCATAGCCTCAAGGTTGCAGTGCGTGGCGATTTCATGCTCCAAGTTGGTTGTTGTTTGAGTGTACTGAGATTCAAACTGAGCGTTTTGTTCCTTCAGCTTCTTCTGCTTTACCTGGATTGCAACGCTAGGTGTCGCCACATCACAGTTAGTGAATAAGACATCCAATAAGAAGAAATTATTTATTATTATTAATTATAGAAATTATATTTTTCCATCCATTTAATTGGTTGTACTTGTAGGTGAGCTGGAAATTTTCTCAGATGACTTTGTGTGAGAGGAGGTGAACACCCTGGACTGGTCGCCAGTTCATAAATACAGTATAGAGCAGAAGTATTTGCAATTTTTCAATAAAATAAACTGTTGTGGCTACATCAGTCCAATGGAGGTCGCACTCACACTATAATTTATTTATGTGAAAATGAATAACAGCTTCAGTTGAAAAGGGGTTGGTTTGGTGGAACCCTTTTGTTTTGTTCATGCACTGCCACAACGGTACAAGGCATGGGGTTAACTGCACATTTTTTCTTTGGTACAGTGTGATAAATCAGTTAAGGTTGTGAACGTTTTCAGATGATGCGTAAATTTATGTAACTTTAAAACGATCTTTTTTCAAGTTTGTTTTATAAAAGATACATGTTTTTGGAATGTGGGAGGAAGCGAGAGTACCCGGGAAAAAAAACATGAAAACTATACCCATAATTTTTCAGGTACTCCTGCTTCCTCCCACAATCCAAAAACACACATTAGGTAAATTGAAGACTCTAAAATTGTCTAAATTGTTGAAGTGTGCATGTTTGTTTGTCTCTGTGTGACCAGTCCATGGCGTACCTCACCTATCGCTCAAAGTCAGCTGGCGTAGGCTCGACCTTACTCACACAGCTAATGGATGGATGGGTGGGTAGATATGGTACATAAACTGTTATAGTGATATTTTAGTGATTATATTTCATGTAAAGAATAGTTCCTTCACTTACTATTGGAATAAATAAAAAAAAGATCAACATACATATGTAAACTCACATAATCATTTAAGTGGTTCATTGGCTAAAGACAAAAACAAATGTAATGAGATGTAAAGAGGTATTCACCTGGCAGTGTTTGCTTTAGTACACATAGCGCTCAAGTCAGAAATTTCCTTGCGAATGGCTTGCAACTCCTGGAGAAGACAAAACAGGCAACATCATACATTTGCTATTCAACAACAAGGTACAAGTTGGAGCAATGGAGGAACGCGGTGCTTAACACAACTACATAATGTCTTTTACACAAACATTTGAAGTGGAGCATTTAGGGGACTGGCCTTTTTCAGATGGAGCTGAACTTGCAGAAAGTCGTTTTTTTGCTTCTCCAGAAAATCGATGTCTGACTTTAACTGACCGTTCCTTATCATCAGCTCATTGAAGCAGATGTGACCCTAGAGAAAAGAAAACGGCACTGCTTTCATCTTTGGATGCTGTGCTCACTAATGGATGCTGTAGATGAAGCACTAACCTTGTACAGTTTGTCCTCTTTCAACACGATATCCTTCGTGGAAGTGTCTTCATTTTTCGTGTTATGCGGTGCAGTCCCCCCCCTCTGTGCTACTAATTTTCTCTCCCATTCTACAATCTGGAAAGAAAGCCAAAGTTAGGATGTTCGCATGACACTGTGCAGTGTTAAAGCAACCATTTTAGCGCAACAGTTCTCACCTGCTTTTTATAAGACTCCAGTCTAGTTTTGTTTGATAATAGCTCCTCCTCTATTTTCTCCTCATTGGACAAAAGGTTATCGAGATCGTGAGAAGCATTGACTTCTTTCTTTTGGTTAGAACTACTCTGTGCGATGGTGAGGGTATGTAACAGTTCGTCATGTTCAGTCTGGAGCTTCTGGATCTCCCTGCTGCTCAGATAAGGATAAAGGCAAATACACTTGCACCTCAAGCCAAAAGGACACAGAATGTTTGTTTATGTGGAACATGGACATAAGAAAGGAATAAGGGTTGTTTAAAAAAAAGTAACCCACTTGCCTGTCTTTCAGGAGGCGGCTTTGAATTTTGTCATTGAATGCCTGTTTGTCTTTTAAAGCTTGACGATATTGTAGCTTTAATTTGTGCAGGTCATTTTCAGCTGCATTTAAAAACAAGAAGGTAGTTTAATCATACGCGATGATTGTTTATAATTGTTTGTTTGTTTTTGTGAGGCAGACAGAGGGCAAAACTGTCAGGTTCTACAGATACAATCCACAATAATGTACCTGCAAGTTATGTTTACATGTGTAAAGGTATCTGCAATACGTAAAGGTCAACGGACAAGCCATTGCCAAGCCTATTTTCTGAGGGAGTAGGATCAGTTAAACACTCATACATTGATGTGATACTGGACCAACAACAACAGATGTTCGGATCTGGTATCTTTTTTTTAATGTAATAATAACAACAAAGTCCCTATGTGTGATGTCACTTACGATTTTCCTCCTGTGATCGACCTCGGGCAGACCGTTTCATGTTTCATTAGAGTGAGGGCACGCCTCCAGTCTGAAAAGGAACACATGAGTTGGTTGGATTAAAGTATGCTTTCAAAATGATAGTACAGTACTTTTGCATGTTTTACACTTATATTTTGTCTATCCAGTGAATAAAGTTGACATTTCAAAGGTGCAAAGCTAAATTATGTAGTTATTTGAAATTACATGGCAAGAATATACTAACAATATCATTATCTATAAAAAAAAAAATAATCAAAAAAAATAATTTACTTAAAATATCATTGTGCATTCACATTAAATTAGTTGTCCAAATGTTCTGAAGAATATGTGACTAATAGCACATTTTTGGACTTTGTGGACTTCACACAGTGTACCCAGTTGCCAGCAAACAAAAACAAAAAGTTCATTCACATCCAAGGACAATTTAAAGTTCATCAATGAATCTAACGTGCATGTTTTTGTGACGTGGGAGGAAGCCTGGTAAAAACACAGAAATGCAGTGGCATGCAAAATCCATACAGAAAGGCTGGAGAACAGTAAGTTGGATGCGCCATCGCCCACAGTACACATGGGGTGTATATTAATTCATCAATATGTCATTCTACGAGGTCTATCAGAAAACTTCCAATACTGGTCTTAAAAAAGATATATTTCAAACCCAAACTTACAAGTTTTTCCATGGGCCAGACAGATGATCAACCTGCATGTTCACAAAGAGATCATGTGATGTTTGCTTCAGTGTGTGAGAAAAGGTGAGAATTGTGGCCAGACAGCCCATGACAGACTCCAGTTTACAATCCCCTGAGAATCTAGACCAAGACGGACATCACCATCAACCTCCCAACACAAGCAACTGGGCTCCTTGTATTTTCATTTTTATGTTCCCACGGTCAAGGAGGTTATCCAGGGAACAACATTAACATTATTCTATTAAGGCTTAGTAAGCAAAGGCTAAGAAAATGTTTTTGACTCCAGGGGAATACCTCAAAGGGGGATTTCAATTGATCTTTTGTGAAGCTAGTAATGGAACTTTTGACACTTTGTATACCACTTAAAAAAGCTTCACTTTTCGCCCTCATTGGCCACATCTATCTATCTATCTATCTATCTATCTATCTATCTATCTATCTATCTATCTATCTATCTATCTATCTATCTATCTATCTATCTATCTATCTATCTATCTATCTATCTATCTATCTATCTATCTATCTATCTATCTATCTATCTATCTATCTATCTATCTATCTATCTATCTATCTATCTATCTATCCATCTATCCATCTATCCATGTTTAAGTAATAATGGGGGGAAAGAGTGGGGTTCGACCTGATAATGCTGCTTTGTCTCCCCCTGCAGGTTAGCTCAGGTTGCTAACTCACGTAGCATCACGTCCAACAGTCCACTGAGTGCACGTCCGCCTCGCCATTGTAGTGATTTTAAGCTACCGTGAAGCTAACGGAGGTTGGTTTCGGAAGAAAAAAAAAACATATCTAACTATTTGTTATCGTTGGGCTCACGAAGGAGCGTTATATTCTTGTTAGGTCACGTTGTACGTCGACGGTAAGTCAATGTTGTCAATAAACGCGGTCGTCATGTCGGAGCTCGATGGGCGCTGCTGTCGTGACGTCATGAGCCAGCTGTGTACTCACTTCCGCGTTTATTACACAGAGTGAGGCGCTGTGATACAGAGCACCGAGGTGGATGACGTCGTCTTTCACTTTCTTGAATATACTGCGCGGTAGTAAAAGGATCGTTTTTTCTTTCGCTCTTTATCCATCCATCCATCTATCATCCATCTATCTATCTATCTATCTATCTATCTATCTATCTATCTATCTATCTATCTATCTATCTATCTATCTATCTATCTATCTATCTATCTATCTATCTATCTATCTATCTATCTTATCTATCTATCTATCTATCTCATGCCTTTCTTTTTTCTCGCTTTTCTTCCTCCTCCACCTTAGAATTATGTATAACAAAATAATAATAATCACAGTATAATTACTTTTGACATACTGTACTAAAAAGTAAAAATATACAATTAAAGACACTATAGGGGACTATGTAAAGGACAATGATTGAATCGAGACAATGCATATTAAAATTGAAGTGTAAGACTTTAATTGTGAAAAGAATTGGTGGTAAAATAATAATAATAATTAAGATGACTTATAAGCGCATTGATGATTAATGTTAATTCATTAAGTTGCCTGGTGGTGCTCGGGTGGATCATTTCGATGGTCAGGGTCACACGTAGTCAAGTCACTGGTTCAACATTTTTGCAAACAATTTGAAAAGTGGTGTAAGTTAAGCATCGTGTTACATGTAAAAAATATATTTCACTATTTCCATTTATTTGCTGCATATGACTTGCATGCAACATTTTGAAAGCCTTTGCACTTGCAGAACTATTTAAGTGCCAGTGCGATGTTTGAATTTGATCTCTCATTTATGCCTTTTAAAGACTAAATTAGTTTATTTTTTATTTTTTACATTAAGTTATTTTACATACATTTATAAGGCTTCTATAAATTGTTGTATTGTTCCTGCTACAGTACATTGTATACCAAATATGTTTTATTTCTTAACTTTAATTTCACATATTTTATAAACCATGAATTTGAAATAGACGCTTAAATTGAACAGAATATACTGAATATAAAACCTGGAGCATACCCTAAAAATAGGATACTTTTTAGAACAGGCTCCGCAGGTCTGCAGTGGCAAGAAGGGTGTGTAGCACAATGATGTCATGATTGAATCACCGCAAACTTTGACCTGATGCCTGACTAGGGTTACACTACACTGTCCGTCAATCAAGTCTGATACAAGTACAGTACGTATAACCTACATGCACGTTAAGACAAAAGTCAAACTGGAGTTCTCTTATCCTTAACGGAGTCATTCAATCCTCACAACAAAACACACGCACACACAAAATGCCTGGTTTTCTCCAGGAGCTTGCACTATGAGTCACAAGCTGTTTTTTGAATGAGTCAACTGTCAGATAGCGCCGCCTCCCCCACCGCCCCAGCACAGCCCTCCCTCGCACATGGAGGCATATGCTACCCACGCTATTACGTGGGCTTTAACCTCAGCATGGCATCACTTCCTCCTCTTAAATCAGTTATGACACACCTTCAAACAGCCCAGAGCATTGGATCTTTATTGACTGCTGTGGTAAAATCCATCCACCTTAATGTTATAGCAAGCTTCAGGGGGGGGTTATTCTTTGGAATTCTTCCTCATAATCTGTTTCTCTTTTTCTTTTCCAGAGACATGCTGTGGCGAGTGGTGGCGTGTGGTGAATTTTCTGCTGAATTAATAGTCCAATAATAGTTCTTGCTCATTGGTGAGTCAACAGGAAATGATGGAGCGGGAGTAAGTAAGGCAAAGGAAGAAATTGGAGTAGAGGTTGGAAGAATAAAGGAGAAAATACAGGGGAAAGGAGCTAGTTACTTTGTCACGTCCCAGGATTGTGAGCTATGCAGCAGGGAGCAAAACACACACACACAAATTCTTCCGCTGCTAATAAAATGCAGTGCAGTTAGAGATGACATCGTCATTAATCCGTGGAATAGAGCAGTGGTCCAGAGGTTCACAAGCCATACCTTATAATTGCAAATAATTTGCAATAAATTAAGTTTAAAAATCTATCCCTACATTCTGTATGATACATATGACAGGCGCCGCAAACATATTACACAAAATACTCCTACTTACCTTAGCTTTGGGCTGATTGTGGTGTATCATAAATCTGACATCCTGCATAAATAATGTGTATTGTTTTTTTAAGAACAAGGAACACAGGAATGAAGTCTTGTTTTTGAGAACAAAAAGTTGTACTATTTTAAGATTACATCCTGCTTTAAGAGAAGAATTGAAGGAGGTAGTATTACAGGAACAAAATCATGATCTTGGTAATATTACAAGAATAAAGTTTCATTTTTCAAATCCACTTGTTTAAATTTGACTATTCTTACATCTGAAACACATTGGACACACGTCCTTGTAAAAGATTACAACTTTGTTTTTTTTTCTTAAAATGGAAATTTCTCGAAATGTTCGTTGATGTTTTGTCTATATATTTAAAAATCTGATAAAAAAGTTTTACCCCCAAAAATTGAAATTTCTTCACCTAAATTTATTCAGTATTTGTTATCGTAACATTACAACATGTTTAATTGGCAGCAGATTATGAGTGGGGAGCCACGTGAGGTGTCCCTGCAACAGAGACATGAAACACTAATTAAATAATATACTGAAGCTGACATCACAAATGATGAAAGTGATCAGATTAAAAATAGACTTTGACCACAGTCCAAGTTGCGAAGATGAAGCACAAGCAAATATTGACTGTGATGCCTATCACAGGTCAAACTGAAAAATATCACATGGATGAGATTTGTAAGTTATACCTGTAGATGTGCGGGCCATTCAAATCCATTCCTTTGAGTACAATTAAACACATGGAGTTGTGGGTGTTCTTTACTTTGCATGCGTCATTATTATGTCTGTAAGCATACAATTTGTGCGACTTCAAATAGCTCCCTAACGCCAGCAACCAAAAATATTTGTGCGGGAAATTTTATTTCAGCGACTAGTGTGGCTTTTTCTTGCTGAAAAGGAACTGTACAAACACTTTTGTCATAGTTGTGTGTACAGGCTGAGGCAATTCTTCAGGATACTGTTATCCATACAACAAGCTTTAAAAAAAACAAAAAAAAAACAGACAAGTTTATCGTTGACTGTTGCTCTCCTTTCCCACGTGCAACTACATTATTCCATAAAACAATCCTTTAAAAATGTGTTGGTTTGCCATCCTCTTGCCCAAAGTCAGCTGCGATAAACTCCAGTTCACCCGTTACACAAATGAATATAAGCAGTATGTAAAATGGGTGTATGAATAATTTGCAGTGGTGAACAACTGTCCTGCAACATACCGAAAGTTATTCATGCTTTGGAAAATTGTAACTGTTTGCCATTCTGTTCCCTTATAGCCAGCGATCAAAAGGCCCCATCAATCCTCGACCAGTCCTCCTCCTCTTCCTCTTCTTGGTGGTGGTTGATTATTTGATTTGAACTGAGCTGTATCCCCTCATGGTATGAGGTCAAAGGTCGTGTTATGAAGCCCACTCAGACATCGGAGGAGCTCAACTCTTTCCTGCATCCTCCTACTTGCCAGAGCTGATTTAAAATATATATATATTAAAGGATTAAACAATTGGTGTGCAGCAAGTAATAATAAACTAGGGCTGAATTAAGTTTATATATGAATGAAAGAAAACAGAAAAGGGCAGCGCAGTTTGAATCAAATCATTATTGTTCAATGTCAAGCTGGCGGAAGGAAGTGGTGGGTGGGAGCACACAGATAGAAAAACTTGAGAGTTTCTTAAGTGTTGGATGATGCCGCACCTTGTTTCACCATTTTGTAGCCTGGCAAATCACATTACTCATCAACTCAATAGATTTGTTTCTTGACTCTCACCTACAACCTACACATCTTTATTTAATCAATCCTTAAAATACTGAACTTTAGAAAAAAAAAGTTTGCAGTTATAATTTAAATTCAGGCACATTGAGATGAATAGCAAGGAATGCAAGCATAGTGGGTAGACTGTGAAAACACCAGTCTGGCTGTAATTACTATTACATGTTTGTACACAGCTGGTTCTTCTATAAGAGAATTCCCTGTGACACTGTGTCAGCAAATCAACTGAGCACAGATGTATTTACCATGGAGCACGTATGTTAACACAAACATTTCCTTCGTCCACCTTGAGATAGAAGACAGATACGGTGGAACCTCTGAAGTTAAAGTCTGTTCCTGCTTGTCTGGCAGCACTAAGAAGATCTGTCATCCATCAATCAATCAATCATAGACTTTCATTGAAGGCTCAAATTTGTCTAGGTTTGAATGGCTGTTTGTTGTCAACCAGTTTGAGAACCTTTATGGCTGTCACACTACTCCAACACGCACAGGTAGTACAATTTACGCTGTCCATGGTAAGTTTCTTGAAACACAATCTATTCTTCACAAGATACCCCGCGGACAGCCTGCTACCAACACCACTGACAAAAACATCAAACTCCTAGACAGGCTTGGGGAATAACGGAATACATGTATTGCCGTTATGTAATCGGATTACAAAAAAAACTACCTATTCCATTACAGTTACAGGGAAAAACATGTAATCAGATTACAGGTACATTTATTAAAAATGGGGATTACTTTGAGGGATTACAATTTCTACAATGAGAGAGAGTACAAAAGAGGGCGAGAGAGAGAGAGAGACAGACAGAGCGAGAGAGAGAAGGACAGAGCGAGAGAGAGAGAGGGACAGAGCGGCAGAGTGAGAGAGAGCGTGTGCATGCCCGCGCGAGTGGGACCGTTGCTGCTCGGCGAAGTGGGAACGAACGAACTGACGAGTCGTGTCCTCCAAACGCGGGCAGTTTGAAAAAGCTTCACGGACGGGAGGAGGAAATGGCGACCGGTTTTCACTGGAACTAACTCGGAGCGAAAGTTTGAGCTAAGAGTCCAGCGTCATTGCTACGCGCTGTAGCTTCTTGTCTTCATGAGCATACTCAATATTAGAGTAATCCAAAAGTAATCCAGTTACATTACTTCAATATTATGGTACTTGGATAACGTTATTAACTACATTTTTAGCAGGTAACTTGTAACTGTAACAGATTACATTTTAAAAGTAACCCTCCTAACCCTGCTCCTTGAGCAGGCAGGAAAAGTCTATCCGGGGGGGCGACCTTGGCATCAACAAAAGCTCAATTCAGCGGATTCTTTGGAGAGCAATAAAGCTTGTACTGTACTGATTTCAAGTTGTTCAAAGGCATCAAGCAGAAGATTATGATGCTCAACAACCTGAAGCGTAAATTGTACTTTAAGCAATTGTACTTAAGCAGTGTGATGGGCAGAAAGCTTTATGAATTCCAGTCGGGGGACAGAAAAATGTAAAGCTCTAAGAGTTCCGTGTTTTCATCACTGGTGTTAGTAGCAGGCTGTCTGCAGCGTGGCTTGTCAAGAACAGATCCTGTTTGAGTATCTTGTCGTGGATAGTCAGGGACTGAATAACTTCTTGCCATGCGACAATTTTGCAACGTTGCTCCGATGTCAATAGGCGAATCGTGATGTGCTTGCAAAAACTACAGCTGAAACCGTCAAATGATGGCATTACGCTCCGCCAAAAGTTCCTTTTCAGAGGAAAGTCCCTGTTTTCAATTTGTGCTGCTAATTTGCTGATCTATTATGGATACCATATCACATCATAGCAATCGCCAGATACCTGCGAATATGTACGCCCAGTCAACATGAATGCTGGACTTTGAGCAACCCCAAGCCTCGAATTACAGTTGAGAAAAACAAATCCTTGTTTGGCATCGTTTTGTACAGCAAATTCCTCCTTCACAGAAATGCCTCCTATCAAAGAAAACACACGAAAGGAGGCTACAAATGTGGGAGTTGGGTTTCTGACTGAACTGACAGCTGCGAGGGACGCATGGGCTCTCAGAGCAGGAAATGACTTGACCTCGCCCAGTGGGAGATCGGCCCGCCCTGACAGCAACCCCCACAGCTCTGAGTGTCCCGGGTCGCCACAGGCGCCCACAGAGGGCCGCGCAGCAAACGTGGTCGGTCGCCCATGTGGTGATAATGTCCAATCTAGTATCACCTCAGAAGCGTGAAAATCCAGACACCCTGTTAGCCTTTCAAGATAAACCTCTTTATTTATTTAGTACAGTGTTCTGTTTTATATTAAATACTGGGTAGTGATGGAATTGAGATATCTAAGCCACACCTCCAAAACTGGCCAATCACAACGCAGCACAGAACAGATGTTTGACACTTTTAGTTGTGACGTTATATTGAATTAAAGCATACATTTTATGACCTTTACAAAAGGTTTATATATTTTGGCTGAACAATGCTTTTCTTATTAATCCATCGAGGGAGTTATATCCCAGCTAACTTGAGAGTGGCGGACAACACCCTGGGCTGGTCGCCAGTCAATCACAAGTTACATTTGCCACTCACGTTCAAACGGCCGCTGAGTGAGAATTGAACCCACTCTGCATGGAAGTCAGGCGAGTTAACCACTGCACCATTAGTGACAATGATCAATGCTGGCTCTGCCTGAAGGGTTATTATAACACACGACACCAATGCTATTCATTAGCCCATTTGTGGTGTTTTCCTTGCTGGTTAGCATTAAGCTAAACTGATTTAAAGTGAAATATATAAGGTTGTTTTAAAAACACACTGTGTATTTTTTTCTTTTTTATGCCTAGTTTGACAGTAAACCTCTACTAGAAGTCGCCATAAACAGCTTGATGCCTATTTTTTTGAAGAATCAATCAATAGATTGTTGTGAAGTGAGTTAAGTTCACTACTGAATGACAGCTTGTATCTCTCAACAAAACGTTCTTAAAGGTTCATTTGTGTGCTCCTTGTCCTTGGCATACTAGTCAGACAACTACATGATTTTCATTTTTACCAGTGAGGACAAAAACTGTACTAGTACATCAACCTTAAGATGAAAAATCAAGAATATCATACATAGCATTATTGTGGTTGCCGTTTTGTTCATGAAAAACACTGCTACAGGTTGACCATTAGTGTTCTAATGGTGTGATGGCTGATGACACAACAGGATGTGAAACTAACACCATGTTTGTCAAAGTGTATGAGTATTCTTTGAGCAAACAAACTAGAGTACTGAGGACAACGGGTGATTGCAGCAATACTGTTGTACATATTCATTTGATGAGTACACACACAACAAAGATATATGTGGGTATAAAACACTCCTTGATATACTGTGTATGTTTTTCTGTTTTATTGCCGCAAGCTCAGCGGAAAAGATGAACAAAATAGATGAGGGCAACTTAGTTCACTGAGTCATCTTGTATCTTTTTTTTAATTGATTTATTTGATCTGTATAGTTCAGCGGCCCAGTGTTCAGCTCTCTCGGGAAGAAGGTTCCACTTTTGAATCGGTCTGCTGGGACCTTTCTGTGAAGTGTTTGCATGTTTTCCTTGCGCTTGTGTGGGTTCCATTGAACACAATGTGAGAGAAATAGCCTAAATCTTGATTTATTTTTTATTTTTTAAAAGACACCCTAATTGTTTCGAGGACATGCAGGGCCAAAGTAATCCGTTTCTTCAGCCTTTTCTGTCTTATGTGGTTGGACAGTCAAATGTAGTATGCTACCTGGTTTTGTTCACAAGTCTTGTATGATTTGATAAAATGAAAATGTGGTGAGAGACACTTGAACTATTTACACGCCTTTTCTGATTTTCAGAAGTGGAGGGCGGGGTCAACCGATTGAGTCATGTAATTTAGATTGGACCAAGGGCACCTTGAAATGATGTACAATTATGGAAGTACACAACTCATAAAAAGTTAGGGATCTCCATAAAATTTCAGCATGAACCTAAAATGCACTATAACCATTACGGGTGATCTGCTGTTCTGTAGAAGAAAATGAACGGCAAAATTCACAATCGGTGTTTGATCCATGAAAAGAGTGATTCCCAACTTTTACTATTAGAACTCATTCACTGCCACTGACGACTATAGATGTCAAAAATTGATTTGAACTATTTCTATTAGTTTCCCCTTTTTTCCACTTTTGTTAACAAGAGTATGAAAACCTAGAAAAAATGTATTGTACAAAAAATAAGTCATGTGATTATTTACAATTAAAAATTGTAATCGCCTGATGCCCCTAATTAAAAAAAAGAAAATATGAAAAAATGAGGGGTGTCAGACGATAATTTTTTTAAATTGTAATTAATCGTATGACTTCAATAGTTAACTCACGATTAATAACACATTTTATGTTTGTTCTAAATGTACAATCATTTTTTCCCAGGTTTTCATACTCTTGTTAACAAAAGTGGAAAAAAATGTGAAACTAATAGAAATAGTTGAAATGAATTTTTGACGTCTATAGCCGTCAATGGCAGTGAATGAGTTAAGTAAAAAAAAAAAAAATCTCACGGTATGCTAAACAAACAAACAAAAATGTCACAAACATGGAAACGCATGTCAGTTGCATACTTTTTACCATTTAATGTGTTATGTTCCAAATTTTGGGAGGGAATTTGCAAACACCTGCCATAAATAGTGTATGATATACTTTGCATTACCACAACAGCGGCACAAATGGCTATAAGTCAACAGGCATGACTCATTTATACAATTTTTTTTCTTTGCGATTGTTTTACAACCAATCCCATTATATGCATTTACATTTACTACACCATGTGTCCAATGGAGACTTACATTGGTCATGTAGCAATTCAGTTAGCTATTAATTCCGTTAGCTAGGCCTTGATCGCTCACGAGATGAGTAAAGTGGACTGATTCACGGAAGGCTATGTTGACGTTTGTCTAAGTAAACATAGCTGAACTGAAAATCAAGGAGTGTTTGTTTTATGGAGGAGGAGGATCGATTCCTGTGTGTCATAGAAGTTTGTCAGTCACGTACGCATACCAGTAGAAGGACCATGTATGAAATGACAGATCACGTAATTCTTCCAGGTTCCAGGAAGAATTTTGTATGTACCTGTGCCTTAAAAGTGAAGCGTGGATAGTCTCTGCTACCGAAATACAGTTCCTACAGTGGCAACGTAACCAGAATTTTATTGAATCTTCGTGCCTCCAAAATCAGAACTTTTCTGGAGACCCCAAGCACGAATACTAGGAAAGTCAAAATGACAGTAAATCAGTGCTTCAATAACAAGTAACACCGAAAAAGTACTTAGCACTTAATAGTATCACCATCATTACCAACATTTAAATATAGTATTGTGGTCAGCCTAAGTGTTCATTACCCAAAAAAGAAAGGGGTTTTATTCCTAAAAAGCATATTTACCGGTAATATTATAGTAAAACACTGTCACATCATGCACAGTTCAAACATTAACACTACTTTTGAATGTATTATGCATTAAAAAAAATACTAATAAGTTAAACATAACTGATTCTTTTATGTAGAGGGAGTCCACGTACCACAAGTGGCAGAGGTTAGTGGTGCTATAGAATCCACACTTTGAGAATCACTGGCAAAGTAATTTTCCAGTTTTACCTAATTGGTATGAAAATGATTATTTATTTACGACAAATGACAGATCTGTTCATCGAGCCACGCCAGCATCGTATAGTTACAGAAAAATGAAAAGTTTTTCCATTAACTCATTCACTGCCATTGACGGCTATAGACGTCAAAAATTCTTTTGAACTAGTTCTATTAGTTAAAAAAAATATATCCACTTTTGCTAACAAGAGTATGAAAACCTAGAAAAAAAAATATTGTAAATTTAAAACAGATCTAAAATTTGTGGTTAATCGTTAGTTAACTAGTGAAGTCATGTGATTAATTACAATTAAAAAAAAATGAATCGCCTGACAGGCCTAATTAAAAAATAAAATAAAAATAAGGGCCGTTTAATTATAATTAATCGCATGATAATTTTATATTTGTTATTAATGTACAATAAAAAATATCTGGGTTTCCATAAAAAATTAAATGAAAAATTGTTCAACTAATAGAAATAGTTCACATGAATTTTTTATGTCTCTAGTCGTCAATTGCAGTAAATAAGTTAAATGGCAGAAGCTGTGTATCCGATTAACGCCATCCCTACAACCAAGTTAAGCCATTTACCCTGTTTTATCAATCACTCCCTTGGTCAAATGACATAGAAGTGTTAGCTGGTGATGCAACTGGAGTTTTGCAAACCGGATATGTGTGACGTCAAGGTGAAACAGCCCTAAATTGATCGTTTTTTGTTTTGAACTTTTAAGGAGCGTTTCTCCTTTAAGAGGATGCTGGGCGGAGTTTTTGAGGACACGAGCACGTTTATAAAGAGGCGCGCTGACGTCACCGCGTCACTATGAGCGCACTTCGCTCTGTGGTTGACACATCACGGTGCGCATGGCGCGGTCGTTGATATGAACGAGAGATGGAGCACAGATTGACAGTCGGTGAGTACCAATGACCGTTCATGGAATGTATTCATACTGAGTACGTCGACCGCTGAACAATGGCAATTCCAATGCGAAGAGGGACGCTGTGATTTTATTCAATTAGACTTCCTCAAGTGAATTTGCGGTGAATAAACGAGTGAGCAACCATGACATCAAACCTGTTTTGTTGTGGGAACTGCGGGTGGTCTTTTACGTGTAATTTGCGTGTTATTAGGTGGAGAATGTGTTCTCTTTCTAATAATGACGCGCAGAATACTTAATGTTATAACTTCTTCTTCGTATGCTATATACTGTATACTACAGTCGGCCTATACTGTATAAATTCAAGCGGTCCTCGACTCACTTAAGTAAAAGTAAAAACATACAGTCTGAATTATACTTTAGTAGAAGACTTTTGTTTTTGTTTTTAAATTCCCGTTTTAATAAATTGGCACAATGGAACAAAAAAAAAAGAAAATTCTCATTACAAAATAGTTTCCCTCTCTTATTAAGTGCTCTAATTGAAAAGACAAGAAACAATACATTCACAATTAATCATTCTTAGAGCCGACAGCATCAAACAGTCCTCCGAAAACCATGGATTGGGAATATCTTGTTTCTTTGAATCTGTGACGTCTTTGGTCGACGCTGTCCCGGATTTTTTTTTTCACTTTAAAAAACTCCCAAGATATTTTTTTGCATCCTTTTCATATTCAGCCTTGAGCCCATTTTGCCAATGTAATGGGTAGAAAGTACAGATGAACAGAGATCTGCTTTGCTTTCAAAAATGGGGAGTAAAAGTAAAAAAGTCATTAGAAAATACATACTGATGTTAATTACAGATACCGGAAAAATCTACTCAAGTACAGTAACAAAGTTTTTGTAATCAAAACTTTGAAGGATCTGTACTTATAGTTACTTTCCACCACTGAGAATACATGGTCACGCGGCGCAGGCACAGCATACTTTTTTTTTCATGAGATTTTAGATTATAATCAAGAAGTGCTGTAAAGTACAAAAATGTACAGTACTGTGCTTATGACTTTACAAGGTTACACTGTGTATTAAGTAGTTTGGTCAATTGTGTAACAATTTGGCATAAAAAAAACATTCAGCTTCTATTGTTTTTTATTAGATTTTTTTTCTATTCATGACTTAGAAGTGTTTCCATTTCAGACGTATAGTCCCAATGAAGCTTTCTGTGATAAAATGATCAGTGAAAAAGACAAAATGCCAAAGCAATCCTTTGGTATGACATTGCTTAACAGGAAGGTTGTTACGTTGTTTTTTCAGGAACAGTCAGGGGCGCTGCCAGGAATTTTGGGAAAATATACAGTATATGTATATATATATATACGCTGTATAAAAATATAAATTGGGTCACACCGCTTCAAGAATACTTTTGAGTTTGAGATTGCTTGTCTCTCTTATGTAGAGCTGCCAAGATTAATCGACAAGTAATCGATTATCAAATTAATCGACAACTATCTTAATAATCGAGTAATCGTCTGGAGACATTTTTTTTTATGTTAAATTGTCCAAATCCTCTGATTTCAGCTTATCAACAGTAATTGTTCACTAATTTCTGTAGTCATTCATGAAAGAAGATTGATTATCTTCTATGTTTAATTAAAATAAGAGATTTGCAAATATCTGTTTTTAGTTTAGAAAGTAATCGGTAGCATAGTACAATATCAATGCCCCCCGCCCCCCCCCCCTTTTTTTTAAATCACTATACAGATACGAAGTACGAAATAAACACTGGTTAATAAACAGTAATCATGGGAAAAATGCTTTTTTTTAATACACTTTCATGCAAAATTTAAATGAATCTGATTAGTCAATTATCGATTGAATAATCGGTAGATTAATCGATTCTAAAAATATGACAGTAGTGACAGGACTACTCTTATGGTGCCCCTGCAGTAACGTTCCTGGGTCAATTTGAATGATCCAAAGTCTCAAAAACCCAATTCCACCATAAACACATGGTTTAATTAGTCTTATTATTAATCACATTAACTAATTTAGCACTGAGATTTCTTTGAAATGTAAAGTGCATTATAAATGAAATGTATTATTATTATTTATTTTTCATAAACAGTTGAGAAGTGATTCATTTTCATTTTATATGTTGGTTACACTTAACTAATTTGCTCCCATAAAACGTATAAATATGTTCTATTTTAAATGTTTTAAGTTTCCCAAAGACGTATTTATAAGTTTTTTAAATGTTTTTTTTTAATGCTAGAGCATACAGATGGCTTTGATGCTCAACTGCAAAGAACGGTTGAATAAATAGTTATTACACAAACGGCCAACAGGTGGCATTGGAGCAAAAGATATCAACCAGGGACATGTTGAAGAAAAAAAACTCAATTACTCACAACTCAAAATAGATTTGTGAATAATGATGAAACTTAGCTATATTCTAATGCTAATTGTTGCAAAACGGAAACAGATAGAAATGTACTTTTTTTCCCGATGAAAGAAGAGACTTTAATCTTTCTTTTGGTTGGTTCCAATTATTATTATTATTTTTAATAGCAATAGAACACAATATTCTGTGGGCCTTGCAAAATCAGTCAAAATCCAGTACAACAGCCATGAGTGAAGGGGATTGCTTCAGTGAAAAAGGCTGGGAGGGAATGAGTTAAAGTGCTCTTCAGTTAGGGATGCACCAAGTAGGCCTACTTTACATTTGAGTAGTCAAGATACCAAGTACCAATATTTGATAATGCCAATTAGACAAAGCATTTTTTCTTGAGCATGGCATACGTTTCACTCAAACTTGTCATTGCTGACATTTTTACATCAGTTTTGCCACAAATTTTACTGAGAGCGGAAGACCAGTCAAAAATGTTTTTTACCATAACATGTTGTATTTTGTCTTGTCCTGCCACTCGCTGTTGACTGAAAATGACATCAAAGTTGCTCAGGGCTCAGGTAACGAACCATTCACGGCTCAGCTTGCAAATGTCACCTGATCAAACTCAGGAAACAGGTGAGCCTTGATCGGTCGTTACCTGAACCCTGAGCAACTGTGATGTCGGCAGCAAGTGGCAAAATGGTCGCCCCCACAGATGGATAAAAAATGGGTGGATTTTGTTGCTTTTTTCATATTCCACCAACGTAATATTAATCAAAATGCTGTGTTTAGGCTTTATCCATCGCAGAGGGCGGCCATCTTGTTACTTGCAGTTGGCTGACAGTGACATCACAGTGCCTAAGCGCTCAGGTAACGACCAATCACGGCTCAGCTGTTTTCTGGGTTTTTGTTACCGCAGTAGACAGCAAAATGGTTATTGGCTGACACCAAAGTTTCTTTCATTTTGGAGTTGACATTTTTTCCTTCCTTGTGCTTGTGTGGCTTCTTACCTGGTACGTCGGCTTTCTTCAGCGTAGCGTTTGTTTCGTCGACTGCAGAGGGTACAATGTGCTTATTTAAAGGAAGGTGGCTATTTGAGAGTTAGATCTTTATTTGTACTCGTCGTGTTGAAGTGGAGCGAAACACACTGATTTCCGTTGACTTGTTTTGCGCAGATCATTGCTGATTTGTGTTTAGTTTGTCACGTTTTATAAAGTGATTTGTAGGGGTGAGAATCTTTGAATGTCTCACGAATCCATTCCGATTTTTGGGTCTGTGATTCGATTCAGAATCGATTTTCGATTAAGTGCGTTTTTGATTGACAATGCTTTTTGCTTCAATCTATAGATGTGCAAGGAATTGTAATGATCTACTCCAGTCTGACTTGCTAATGCTAATTAGCGCGGCACTTTTATCACTCAAAAGAACGGCTCCACGCTGGAAAAAACAAACAAACTTTTATTGGAATAACTTGATTGTGACTTTTTCCTTCTACTCTCTAATGTGGGTACAACTTAACATTGTATTAGACCGCGTGGAACCACACTGCCCCTCAGTGGCCAAACCGGGTACAACATGAACAGCGCTCCAAATAAAAGCAAGACAGTATAAAATAATTCAAATAAAATCGATTTTGGGACATTTAAAATCGATTCTGAATCGTACCAAATGAGAACCGATTTTTTTTTGGGCACACCCCTAGTCAGTTGTTTCTTTTAAAAACAGTGTCTGAAGAATAATGCCTCTTTTTTTTTTAACCAAACGTTCTTTCTTGTACTAGGGAATAGAAGGAATAAAAAAATCAATCGGAATGATAAAAAAACAACAACAGCAGTGCATATTTTATAAAATGACAAGAAAAATACAGACAAAAAATAGCCCCGTTTTTACACCCCCACACAGTACTGGACTGCGTGACAATTTTCATCTGTGTTGAATTCACTGGCGAGGTACTTGCTGTCCTGCTTCTATTTACGGAGCTCTTGCCTCTGACCATGTCCCGCATAGACACTCGCGAAGGAAAATCTAACAAATCGTGTATCAAACCGATTGATTGCTCTTGATGGAAGTGACGATAGTGAAAGTAAATACTCGAGTGACATCAACTGCAATTCCTTTCGAGGCGTGATGAACGAGTGGACGAAACGTATGGCAATTAATTGGGGAACGGCCTCTACTTGAGATTGTATGATATGATAAATTCAGTGTGTCAGCCTCATCTTGAGTCAACAAGGGAGAATCCATATGAGCCCCTCTCTTGACCGTTGAACATAAGCAAGATAGAAAATGGATGCGTAATAACATCTCTGCTAGCAGGAGTGCAGATTTGAGCCGGCCTGTGTTTTGTGTGGTTTGAAATTGAAATGGCTCCGGACAATTTGTTGAATTAGTCATTTGGATATGAATCTGAATCCATTGTTCTTATTAAGATGAATAACCTTTTAATGTCATGCATACAGTATATCGTTGAAGGAAATGGCACGGTACTGTCAAGTTCATTAATTTGTATGGTAATAAATGAATGAATAGATCCAAATCCCACTGAATCAAACAGTGTTGAATTGTTCCACTTTAAAACCGAACCATCCTTGAATCACAACGTACCGTATGTATCCAGGTACGTATCGAGTCGTCTTTTATTGGAGAAATGCATTCCACCCCCCCAAAAAAATGCGACCCTACCAAGATCACGTACACAATTTATGGTTTTAACACAGTCATTTCAAAGTATGGTACTTTTTTTAAAATAAATGTTCAAACTATACATGTTACAATGGCTTAACCGACTGATTAATCATCAGGCCGATATTAGCTCTTTTAAAATCTGCAAAAATCGGCAGAGGGTTATTTTATTTATTTATTATTATTATTATTATTATTATTTACACATTAACACATATAAGACAAAATAAATGACATTCAAACATCCCCATTCCCCTTGAGAAAAAAGTCATCCAATGTTTGCCATTTTTTTCTTTCTATGGTAAAGTTAAATGAATACTAAAGGAAAAGTATTATAAAATAGTCCAATGTTCTGTCTAAAATTCTTTTTTTTTTTTATTGTTGTAACTAGCATTAGGAACCCAAAAAGTTATTTTATTCATTATGTACATTTTTTTTTTAATGACGTGGCCGATTAATCAGTTATTGTGCCAAATGCACTGGATTCGGCCTCTCCTTTTTAAGTATAAAATTCAAGTGTTCAATCTGTTCGGACTGTTTTCAAACTGTTTTTTCTTAGGTAAAGTTTCTATTTAACTGATTTCACTTTAATTATTTAAATAGTGTTCAAACTGTAGTGTGTATTACAATACTTACAATAATGAAATATACTTTTAGGAACAAAACTAGAGCATTGTTTGCGATGAACAATTAAACCTCTGCTCTTCATCAACACACATTTTTCACTTGAATAAAACTAGACTGTCACTAGACTACACTACAACTCTCATTAAGAAAACAATAACTGGGACTAAATCAGTTTGTGCGTTTTCGTCGACTAATGAAGACAAGACGAAAATATACTTAATAAAAAAAATCGATGGACATTTTAGTTCATGAACAAAAATGAGATGAAAATATATGAAATCTGGTCTCTGCTAATCTGTCATGTGACACAGTGACACGCCCCCTTTCAAATCGGCAGCTAGCAAGTGCAACGTGCACAAGCACATGGGACAGACAGCAGGTGGATTCACGGTAAAAGGTTAAAAAAAAAGTAGATTATAGTTTTAATGTAACACTAATCCAACGGCTATAATGTTCCAACAATAATGTTAATCCGACCGCTAACTAATGCTGGCTAACTTACTAGCTCTTAGCATGGAGCTATAGTAGCCACTTGTTGATATACTGTAATTGTGTGTCAAGTTGTTTTTCATCAAAAAGATGATATTTTTTTTAATGTGAAATAATTTTAGATCCAAAATCACTCACACTTGATGTTTTGCTTGGTAAGTATTTGTCTTAAGCAGGTTAGTTTAGTGACAAGTCCCCCATTAGTGCCATTAATGAAGTGGAAGGAAGAAGCACAACAGGGCTCTTCCATCAATAGTACGGTAGAATAACCTGCCCCCCCTTCGGTTTCCCCTCCTGCTCATAGTTTGGCTCTGTCCGCACCTCATGGGAGAGTTCACTTGCATTCTCAGGCCTGCTTCACTGCACTCCAAAGTGTCACAAAGGCCCATTTATAGCTGAGAGTGGCTCCATTCATGCTTGCTGAGCCAACTGGCGGTACAATTCCTCCATCTCCGAGGCTCACTGAGCGGATTTGTCACCGCTATTTTTTTTTAAGAATGAAATAAAAATCCAAATAGATGCGTGGGACCCTGGTTGGTTATTTGTTGTATGGACTTTGTTGTGCATGCTGTGCATTGTTTAACCCACGACGCCAGTTGTGGACTGAATGAGGGATGGGAATTGCAGAGTACATCGTAATACACTATATTATCCTTTTTTTTTTTTAAATTTAAATCTAAATATCAAAAGGATCAGTAATACGATGTGTGACTGAAAAAGGAAATAATTAAATGGAATACTGAGTAGAATTAATATATCATGCAGTATATTCTCAATGAGGGTTACTGTATACAGTTAATACAAGTCAGTTGTCGAATGTTTTAAAATTGGGTAGTCGACTAATTTTTTTTATTGACTTTTTTTTGTATTAGATTGTTCATTTGGTTAACCATCAACCCTACAACAAAGTCTTACTAATGTGTTCTGATTACGTGTATATTAAATTGGAAGTCAACCCCAATTTTTTTTTTTTTACAATATGTTATATGTGCCCCCACTAGTCTAAACACAGCATTCTGATTAATATTGTGTTAGTGGGATATGAATTGAGCAACAAAGTACACCTGTTTTTATCCATTTCACTGGGCAGCCATTTTCCCACTTGATGTCGACTGAAAATGACATCACAGTTGCTCAGGGATAACGACCAATCATGGCTCAGCTTGCAGGAAACTGCTGAGCCGTGATTGGCCGTTACTTCATTTTCAGTAGACAGCAAGTAGCAAAATGGCCGCCACCTAAGATAAAAATGGGTGGATTTGGCGGCTCAATTCATATTCCACATTCACTCAATTCACTGCCATTGACGGTTATAGACGTCAAAAATTCATTTAAACTATTTCTATTAGTTTAACATTTTTCTCACTTTTGTTAACTGTTCAAATGAATTTATGGCAGTGAATGAGTTAATCATAATATGTTTTTTTAGACTAGTGAGCTACATAGACCACATTATTGTAAAGAATATTTTTGGATTGACTTCCCCAGTTTTTGGAAATATTTAGTTGCCTATTTACTTGACTATTAACTCATTCACTGCCATTGACGGCTATAGACGTAAAAAATCCATTTGAACTTTTTCTATTACTTTAATTTTTTTAGTATGAAAACCTAGATTTTTTTCATTGTACATTTATAAAATTTACAAAACAGATATAAAATTTGTGATTAATCGTGCGTTAACTAGTGAAGTCATTTGATTAATTACAATTAAAACTTTTAATTGCCTGCCGCCCCGAATTTTTTATAATCTTTTCTTTTCTTTTTTTAAATGAAGGACTACAGAAATCATACACAGTTGATATGCTGAAAGCTGAGGATTTTGACAGTTTTACATATAAAAAAAAAGGCTCCAAATGATTACTTGGTTATTTTATTTATATATATATATATATATATATATATATATATATATATATATATATATATATATATATATATATATATATATATATATAAAAGATTATTAAAAAATTAGGGGTGTCAGGCCATTAAAATGACTTCACTAGTTAACTCACAATTAATCGCAAATGTTATATCTGTTCTAAATGTATAATACATTTTTTCTAAGTTTTCATACTCTTGTTAAAAGTGGAAAAAAAAAGATTTTTGACATCTATAGCCGTCAATGACAGTGAATGAGTTAATTTGGTTGCACGATTAATGGATATGAATAAACATCATAATTGTTGGTGTTGTTTTGTGCAGTACTTCCTGTTCCTTTCCTTTTTCCTCTCAGCACCTAGTTACATGTTCACATTTTTTTCATTGGCCTATGGGGCAAGTTCCGAATGAGCCCAATGAATGCTAGCTTGACGGCTGCATCTGCTGCCTATAAAAAAAAGGGGTAGTTTTATAATTGTTCCTAAAAATGTCTTCCTTCCATCTTTTTGATGTGAAGCTTTGCAGTTTGGCCAGCAAAGGATGAAAAAACTACTGCAGTTTTCCATACCAAAACGCCACAAATGAAAACATACAGTACCCAGCTACCGACTACTGTACTAGACTTGGGTCAGGAAAAGGATTTTGATTATGTACGGGAATGTGTGCGTGCATGGTGGTGGTGGGGGGGTCGGATGTACCACGTTGAAGCTTATCATTGAGCATCAGAGGAATGCTACACAATCAGCCACTGTTGTGAGGGCGGATACTGCACGCTCTCATGGCCACACAGAGGAAGGAGGGCGGCGAGCGGTGCCGCTCGTCCTCCCACATCTGACCCGCCGCTTGTGCAATTGTCCGCAGGCAGATGGCATGAAGCTGACACATGACTCGATTTGTTTTTGTTGTGACTAGTTCAACCATCGACCACCGCTGTGGTGCATGCCGCACACCAGTGTGCCATGAGAGATCGTTGATGTGCCGCTGATATCATCCAGTTTCACTTAGTTGGACTGAAAATGATTTATTCACTACAAATAATGTGTCTTTTGTTCAGCTATCCAGTTTTATCTTAGGTGTAGTTCCACTGTCGACCAATAGATAGCAGCACACTGTTTAGTTTCTTTAAATGATTCAAGAAGAATACGGAAAACAGGAAGTACAGTATTTTGGCTCAGCCTCGTTTTTGCTGAAGATTATTTAATGTCAATCTTCAGTCCTGATTTGACGCCTAAGCAACTGCTGAAGGTTCAATTATAACCTTAATTGATGTATAGTGTGAGACAGGTTTGTTAGTTTGCAAAACAAAACAAAACATGATTGTTGTTATACTGGAAACACAGACCGATCAGTCCACCATTAATTACATTGTTTGTTCATTATTTTTTGTCCTATCATTGCTCTCGCTCTCTATATATATATATATATTTGTTTATATTATTTTAAAACTCTGCAATTGGCTGGCAACCAGTTCAGGGTGTACCCCGCCTACTGCCCGAAGCCAGCTGGGATAGGCTCCAGCACCCCCGCGACCCTAGTGAGGAAAAGCGGCCAAGAAAATGGATGGATGGATGGATGGATATTTTAAAACTGTCCTTAAAGACCTGTGTTGTAAAAGATATACAAAATATGCCTCAGGTGTATTTAAATAGAATAGGGTATTTCTTTATCGTAGGTTTCACTTATTGTGGGTGTGGCCTGGAATTAACAACCCCACTATTTCTGGGCTACCCCAAATAATAGTTAAAGTCGTTTTGCTATTACAACGCTGCAGTTAAACTGTATTGATCGAAGGGTTTGAGTCCTTTTGCAAATGTCAGTCTCGAGTCTCGACATAGCAAATTGTGAGCTTTGTGGATCATTACAAAAAGATTCATCTACATTGTCTACTTTATTTAAGAAACTCACTCGTAGTCATTCGAGCAACTGATCGGAAATAACTCAAAACGGGTCAAGCAATTGAAATTGAAAGCAGTCCAATCTAAACTTGGGCAATAACCTGGTTTTTGTTTCCTGTTTCTATTCAACAGCGCCGTTTGCGGTGAAGCTATAATGGGTTAAGCGGAGCGATCTGACTGTTTCCTGTAAACAAGCCACTACCTTGCAGAAACCACAACATGAGTGAGAATAACTACTGGGGACCACATGACTTCAGCAGGTACACAAACAAGTTGATTGAAACCCGCAGCACATCACCGGCTGGAGCACGTTAGGTCGTGGCTGCATGTAATGACTCACTCGGGGCGGGTTACGTGCACCAATGATTGACACGTGCACGACTCCGCGCCGACTTCTCAACCTACGCTTGCTTTGCAGAGTGTGCTTGGACCAGTTGAGCGGCGACGCGGAACACAACCTGACCGAGCAGCAAATGGTACAAGAATGCAACTGTAAGTCTCCTTTATATTATTATTTTATTATCTGTAGCCATACCAATATTTTGGAATTATTATATTCACTAGTATGAAGGGTGTTTTTGTGGAACAGCTAGTTTGACCTCTGAAAAGAAAACAGTTGGGAGTCTTCCAAATGTGTGTCGTGTGCTATTTCTTTCATGACAAATTATTATGCAAAAGTGATTGAAAACCAATAATTGAGAGCAAAAGTATAGTTTTCTCTCAATACTAATAAAATATTTTTTCCCTATATTTAACTCATCCACTGCCATTGACGGCTATAGACGTCAAAAATTCATTTGAACTATTTCTAATAGTTTAACTTTTTTTCCCCACTTTTGCTAACAAGAGTTTGAAAACCAAGATTTTTTTTTATTGTACATTCAGAACAGATATAAAATTTGTGATTAATCGCTAGTTAACTAATGAAGTAATGTGATTAATTACAATTTAAAAAATGTAATCGTCTGACGCCCCTAATTATTATTTTTTAATTAAAAATAAGGGGCGTCAGACGATTAAAATTTGTAATTGTAATTAATCGCATGACTTCAATAGTTGACTCACGATTAATCACAAATTTTATATCTGTCATAAATGTACAATCTTTTTTTTCCCAGGTTTACATTAAAAAAAAAAGTTAAACTAATAGAAATAGTTAAAGTAAAAAAAATAAAATAATCTCACGGCATGCTAAACAAACAAACAAAAATGTCACAAACATGGAAACACATGTCAGTTGCATATGCAATGCAGTTGTGCCTTGAGACATGAGGTCATTTCATCCCATGACCACGCTTGTAACTCTAAAACACTTGTATCGCAAATCATCGTTCCATATTGAAATGAATGGAAATGCCATTATAGTAAACCCACTTCCATTGTGGGGGATGCGTTCCTGACCCACCTCCGCAATAAGTGAAATCTGCAATATTTAGATTTAAATACACCCTAGACAAGATTTAATACCATTTATGGCACTTTGTACAGTATTACTGTGTTTTGAATCCTACAACTCAAGATCATTTAACTCATTGACTGCCATAAATTCATTAAAAAAAAAGATTATTAAAAATTTAGACTTAACTCACGATTAATCACAAATTCTATATGTTCTAAATGTACAATAAAAAAAAATCTAGGTTTTCATACTCTATTTAACAAAAGTAGAAAAAAATGTTAAACTAATAGAAATAGTTCAAATGAATTGTTGATGTTTATAGCCATCAATGGCAGTAAATTAATAAAAAAAAGAAAGAAAGAAAATATTATTAAAAATTCGGGCGTCAGGCTTGTAAAGTTTTTAATCATAATTAATCGCATGACTTCACTAGTTAACTCGCGAGTAATCAAAAATTTTATGTACAAAACTAAATGTACAATAAAAAAAATCTAGATTTTCAACAAAAGTGGATTTTTTTCTTTTTAACTAATAGAAATAGTTTAAATGAATTTTTGACGTTTATAGCCGTCAATGGCAGTGAATGAGTTATTAATTGAGTATTTTGTCGGTTAATCGATCAATAGGAATAGGGGGGGGGGAAGTTTTAATTTCCATCCCTATGTGGAAAAAAGGACATTATTTCAAACTGACTGTGCAGAAAATGCTCCATTAAGATTCAGTTCCTGCTGGTTTGGTTCATACCACGTGAAGTCCAATTTATTTATAGCTCTTCATCACAACGGAGTCTTAAAGGGCTTCACAGGCCTACAGTAGACAAATATTAATGACATCCCCTGATCTAATGCCCCCAAGAGGGCAAGGAAAAACTCAAAAACCCCACATGGGGAAATGGAAGAAACCTTGGGAAGGGACCACAGATGGAGGCGATTCCCCCTTCCATGACCAGGCTGTAATGGATCATGAAAATGTCAGAAAATAGGCAAAAACATTAACCCAAGTAAAAGCAAATGTTTGCAAAAATGTTATTTGGATTCAACATAAAGATAATAAATCTGCTTTTATGGAGGACTACAGAAATCAGAGAATCTTTACTGTTGAGATGCTGAAATTTCAAAGGATTTGGATGATCAAGGTCTTTAAACAATTAATCTATTATCAAAATAATTATTGATTAGTTGTTGATTTAATCAGCTGATATTAGCTCTTTTAAAATGGGTAAGATTCTGCCAGTTTTTGTGTGCGTGTTTGTTCAGGGACCAAATAGGAAGCTCTTTTCGTCTTTTTATATCTTTTAAAATTAATCAGCAGATTCATTTATAATCAGTATTTTATTCTGCCAGAAATTAGAATCGGCCGGCCGCTAATTATAATAACATGCTAGTATGTGATGAAATGATCAGCTTTCATTCTACTTGATTAACTAGATTTGTCCTGCTTAAGACGGTTAAGTGAAAAAAAGTATGGTTCCGTGCCATATACCGTATAAGGGCTCATTATGATAGCTCATTTTTCAGCTGGAGACTTTGTTATTTTTACATAGGCAAGATGATTGACTACAGCGCTAGGAAGTCACGAGTTGCTCAGCAGGCTTCGGGTGGACTGAGCTGTCTCACGGAGGGGATCCTATCAGTCCCCCCCTGCGCCCCCACCCCCTTCCTGCCAGGTCACCAGCTGCTCCTGCAGTCTGGGCCACGTCGGATGTTTCCATAAGGAAAGTTATGGGAAGCGGCGTTAAGATAGTGGCCATTCTCTGCGTTAATCAGGCTGTTGTGGCTGATGTTTGACGACAAAGGTGACGGGTTAAGCGCTTGTTTTCCACGCGTTTGCGCTGCCTTTCCTGTTTGGTCCTCCTCGTCACCCGCTCCCCCCCTCCCTGGGTGTTTTGCCCCATCCTGACCAATCACCAAGCTCCACTGAGGGATCACATGTTTTTTTCCCCGTGTTTCTTGCTCCGACAGCCGTTTCCTTCCGAGAAGGAAGCTGTGATAGGAAGACCTTGTACAGATAGGTCCGTCATTATTTGGACAATGATAGAGTTTTAATCGCCTTGCCCTAATACAGGACCGCAGTGGATGTGCAAAGGAGCAAACAGGCTGTGTGTCAGCCTAGTGGGCGTAACTGACACTTTTTATGATACAACCTGATGAATGCAATATGATAAGTCCACAGAGAGACAGGCTTTTTGCGTGTTAACTCATTCACTGCCATTGACGACCATAGACGTCAAAAATTCATTTGAGCTATTTCTATTTCTATTTTGTTTTCCCACTTTTGTTAACAATAGTATGAAAACCTATAATTTTTTTTATTGTACATTTAGAACAGATATAAATGTTGTGATTAACTAGTGAAGTCATGTGATTAATTACAATTTAAAAAATTAATCACCTGATTCCCCTAATGAAAAAAAGAAAAGGAAAGATTATTCAAAATTAGGGGCATCAGACAATTACATCTTTTTAATTGTAATTAATCGCATGACTTCAATAGTTAACTCACGATTAATCACAAATTTTATATCCGTTCTAAATGTACAATAAAAAAATTCTAGGTTGTCACACTCAAAAAAATGAAACTAATAGAAATAGTTCAAATGAATTTTTGACGTCTATAGCCGTCAATGGCAGTGAATGAGTTAAACTAACTAACTGCTATTGACAAGAATACTTGTCATTTTCGGGGGGGTTTTGGTCAGGGAAAGTCCGATCCTGCTCCACTGTAAATTTCAAGCTGGAAAACAACTTTACACCAGTAAAGGGAATTGATGCCCCATTTTAGACATACGCAACATCCCGTATGTCTTGAAAATGTCAAAATGCTCTAAAATGTCTGTCAGGAAGGAAAAATTATATAATTGTAATTTCCCCCCATTATTGACTAGGTTTGATCTTTGTAACACTGTATAAATCAGGGGTGTCAAACATACGTAGGCCGGATCAGGCCTGCAAAGGGGTTTAATCTGGCAAGTAAAAAAAAAAAAAAAGAGTTACGTCGGAACAATTAATCCTGAACATAAGTGTGTAATTGCACAAGCAATCCTCAGATGAGCGATGCAACTTGTACCTTGCAAATTGCCCTGGATGTCATTATTTTATACAAAACCTAAAGTTACAGTTTGTTTAAAAAAAAAAAAAAAACCTAGGCCGACAAATCAAACAAACGTGTTAAATACGACACAAATTCAATTACTGGTAACATAAACACATATGACAAGGATTAACGTCCTTATAACTTAGTTAACTGCGCCGCACAATGCATTCTGGGAACAATATACTCATTATACTGTATATGCAAAACAGGTCGATATAACACGTCCGGAAATCATACACAGGCCGAGTGTTGTCACGTTCAATTTGCATTCGGGTTATTTTTTGGAACAATAGAATTACATTTGAGCCCGACAATAGCGGAAATCTGCGTATAATTGACATCAATTGTTTTGAAGTTATGTACCATGATTTTACCGATCTGGCCCACTTGGTAATATATTTTCCTCCATGTGGCCCCTCAGCTAATATGAGTTTGACACTCCTGGTACTTTGACGAGACAGTATATCAAGTATATTATAGTTCTGTTCGGGTGTGATGGAAATTATACATAAAAAGTAACATAAAAAAACGGATTGAAATGATGCATTTTTTTTCTCTATGTATTTTTTTTTCTCAGCTCTGTTGCATACTGTACTCTAAGGCAGTGGTTCCCAACCACTTTGGACTGGGCCATGGCGGGCTGCACAGTTGAAAGATTCATTATTTAAAAAAAAAAAAACAGAAAACCCCCCACTGTATTTCCGGTTTATTTATATCCGAGGCAAAAAATATTTTATTATGAAAAGTGACTGGATTACAACTGTCTATGACGGACTCTTGATGCATGTCAAGATGCGCATATGGACTTGTATGAACTGGTTTGTGATTTAAAAAAAAAAAAGTTAGGGACCAGTGCAAAAAAAAAAAAAAAAAAAAAAATCACAGAGGAAAATTGATTTCCAACTGTAGTTAATGTTTGAATTTGTTTTTCACAGCTAACCCATTCCTACCAAAGTTTCCATCCTACTCCGATTCCTGCCTCCCATTGGACAAGACACTTGGACCTCATGAAGGAGACCAAGTGGTGCCCTATTGTTCTTCCCACAGATGGACAGTGTTTTGGGGCCCGCAGAGAGGAGCCAAACCTTTGCCGCCATTACCTGACCCCGAGGAGCTCATGTCCGACGAGTCAGCGGATAATGAGGTGGAGTTCTTCACCAGTGAGCGGCGGCCACTTCTGCCCAAAAGCTGCCCTAAGATGGTGTGCGGGGGCAGAGGTCAAGTAAATCCCGCCTATCAGGGGGCGTCGTCGCAGCCTGGGAATGCCTCCTTGGCGTTCTCCTGGCCGGGCCGAGAGGACAAATTAACCGGCAGAGGGTGTGAGCTCGGACCTGTTCCCCTGGCAGATCATCAACAGGATAGACATCCAGACTATAAACTCAACTGGTTGTCTTCCTTCACCGTCCCCACTGAGAAGCCCCAAATTCCTCCTCGCATCCCAATCCTCCCGCCCAAAACCTACTCAAAGACTGCGGCTGGTGAGGAGAAGCCACCCAAAATCCCGCCGAGAGTCCCTCTGGTGCCCCCGTGCCCGCCGCGTTCCCCGAGTCCCAAAAGCCTCCCGATCTACATCAACGGCGTGATGCCGGCCACACAGAGTTTTGCTGCTAACCCGCAATATGTGAGCAAGTCGCTGCTGAGTGAGAGGGCGCCCCCTGCGGCTCAGCTCTCTCCCTGCATAGTTCCCATTTTGAAGGACGGCAGACAGGCCAGCGCCACGCACTACATCCTCCTCCCGCCCCGCCAAAAGACATTCGCCGACAGACGAGGGCGACTTTTGAGCGAACCCGCCAGGATGGGAAACGAATGGCAGAACCGTTGAAACAAACTCCCGTGGGCCTGATTTATTTCACTTTTACACGTGCAAAAACGTTCACAGACCATGTGCAAGCTGAGCTACCGATCGAGCCTCTGCCAAACGGATGAAGTAGCTGAGCTATTCAGGTAGAAACGGGCAAAACACTGAGTAGATGCAAATAGTCATTTAGCTCACACAATGTGATTGATCAAACCCGAGACAAATAGTGGTGGCTATTGTTTTGAGTTTGAAAGACTAAAAAAAAACGATGACGACGACGACTGCGGTTATTGTATTATTGACGTCATAATAGCGCACCTTCACTGTGGCCCTGACGTCCGTTGTTGCCACCTAGCATTTTGTAGACCGAATCGATGGACTGACTCCACCCTTTAGGTACGTTACCTACTTTTATAGGTATGATATCACAAGCGTATGGTGTTGTACAATTGGTTATTTATTGTTCCACTGGTTTCATTGCCTGCCACAAATAATGAACATTTACTAATAATACCCCCCCTTAAAGGAAGATGTCAAATTCTTTACAATGCTCTTTGTGCCCCCCCCCCCCCCCCACTAGTTTAAACACTGTATTCTGATGAACTCATTCACTGCCATTGACGGCTATAGATGTCAAAAATTCATTTGAACTATTTCTATTAGTTAAAAAAAAAAAGTCCACTTTTCTAACAAGAGTATGAAAACCTAGAATTGTTTTTATTGTAAATTTAGAACAGATATAACATTTGTGATTAATTGTTAGTTAACTAGTGAAGTCATGTGATTAATTACAATTTAAAAAAATTAATCACCTGACGGGCCTAATTATAAAAAATAAGGGGCGTTTAATCGTAATTAATCGCATGATAATTTTATATCTGTTATTAATGTACAATAAAAAAAAAAAAAAGGTTTTCATAAAAAAAATGAAATGAAAAATTGTTAAATAATAATAATGTTAATAAAAATAGTTCATATGATTTTTTTGTTAATATTGCATTTGTGTAATATGAATATGCAGAAAAATCCACCCGTTTTTAATCCATCTCAGGAGGCGGCCATTTTGCCGTGTACTTCTACTTTGTCGACTGAAAATGACATCACAGTGCCAAAGGGCTTAGTTAATGACCATCAGGGCTCACCTGTTTTCTGGGTTTGGTCATGCGATGCCATCAGGCACTGGGATGTAATTTTTTGTCACATTTTTAATAGAAGGCAAAATGGCCGCCCCCAAGATGGATATGTGGATATTCCAAAAATGCCAAATCAGAATACTTTGTTCACACTAGTTGGGGCACATTGAACATACTGTATTGTAAAGACATTTTTTTTGACTCAACATCTCCTTTAAAAAGGTTTGTAATTGCTTATTGATGCCACAACATGGTGGCAAAGCACTACTTTCTTATTAGACAGGGCTATGTCTTGATTAAATTTTGCCTCACTTCAACAATTCTTTGGCACCAAGATGCCAAATCTCCCCATACATTAACATACATTTTCCCCCCCAGGAAATATTACCAGATCGTTTATAATCAGAAATATTTATGGCATATTTTTGTGCACGCAGCCATGATGGCTCTAAAAGGATATTTCCTTAAACAAGAGTGACTGCTAAAGTGTGACAAGTTCCACAAGCTGAATTCACGCGCCTTATCTTTCAATAGTTAATGTATTTTTGAGAATATTTTTGTTAACGCGGCACTGTGAGTTTGTTCTTTCTAACATTTTACCAGTGAGTATTAGCACAGTATTTGCTCCGGGTCAACCTGGAAATCCTCTTAACATTCCAGTATTCTCTCTCCAGTTGTAGGATTTAGTTGCCTTGTCGTTCCCGAGGAACTTCCTTTGGGGACAATATTTTATTCTCTGTAACGTTCCAATGACAAAACATGCTGCAACCCACGCAGAGCAGATACTAAAATATTGGACACTTACACGTGAGCAAATATTTACTGTATAAACAAGCTGGGCTTGTATCAGACTTATCATTCCATGTGTTATTTCTTCAAGATGCTGCTTGAATTCCTGTATGTATGATTTAGATAATATATCTCATAATAATGACTGACGGTTGATTGAACAATGAACACTACACTACAACACAGTCTTAACAAATCAAACCACATTTTCTTACCGGTATTTATATCCAAAACTGGTTTTATTATGTCTTTTAGCTCTGGTCACGTGGTATCTTCATTTTTATAAACTTAAATGAACTGTGGTTATTGAAAATCTCAAAACTGAAACAGTGAAACATTCACGGCCAACATTAACTGATTTATTTAAATTACTTGACAAAAATGAAAATTGTCCAAAAAAAAAAAAATCAGAAGATGACTGAAAAAGTCATCTTAAATGCTGTAAACTTTGTGATTCTTCAATATGTCCAGTGAACATAATGGGCACATATACAGTAATTGCATTTCATTTGTAGAATCTTCCAAAACACTGTACAGTACCTACAGTGTGTGTTCATGTATTCATTGGATGTGATGTTACGTTTCCTCCCGGGAGGATCAGTGCTGTGTTTACAAGCTCTGTTACACTGACAAATTTCACATTCTCTAAGGTTTGTGTCCACCTCAGCCACAGTGAACACTGTTTGGAAGTTATGAGGTTGTAATCATTGTTTTGTTTTGTTTAAAAATGATTTATTTATAAATAACTTATTAATTAAATTTGTGTAAAGAACTCATTTTTTCTCTCTAGACAACACAACATACAGCAGTAGCTTGACTTTAATTCTGTAACTCTAGATATTTCTAATGACACTCAAGTGGTTAGCTTCCAGCTTGATGCTGTGTAGAATCAAAATACATGGTCGTTGTCTGTGGTAAGTGTTATGGCTGCTTCAGGTGGTAAGTGGGCTTTCATCATCCACTAACGATATTTGCAGCAAATTAGTTATATTCAAGTAGTTTTTTTTAAACTAGATTTCATCCAAACATGGCACAAATACAATTACTTCACTACAACGTCTTCCTTTGCTTGCAAATAAGTTAAAAAAACAACAACAAAAAAAGCACATAAAACCTTAATTTCTTCTTCCAACTATCATTGCCCACCCTCCCCCCTCTGCAGTTCCTTACGGGCCTTTTTTGGACCTCTGTCTGTCGTCTTCCCCGGGCTCCAATGTGCAGCGTCCGGGCTGTGGGAAAACTTGGGACGCAGCTGGCGACTGCTTTATCGCCAGGCCCTGTTGAGCAGCTTGACTTCGGCCAACCGTTTGCTGATCATGGTGGCAAAGAAGAGCGCGAAGAGCACGCTGCTGATCAGCATGTAGTCGTAGTCGTCCTTCAGCACGTCGAATTGTTTCGAGGGATAGACGCGGGTTTGGTAGATGTCTAGACCGTACGCCACCACCTGTTGGGGAAGGGAGTCACTTTAGTGTTGTGCAGAGGTAGTAGTAGACTGGTAGAAGTACTGATTCAATTCCTTTACGTCAGTAAAAGTAAAACTGTAGAAAATTTAATTTAATAGAATATAAAAGTAATCAATTTGTACTGTGAATGATATACTTATCTTATCTTTAAAAAATATATAACATCTATTTTTAATAATTGGCATAACTTATTACATAGTGCTTGAAAAAAAGCAACATTCTTATTTTTACAAATAAAAAGCGCAAATATTAGTTCCCAAATGGAGGACCAAAAAAAAGTCAACCGAAAAATAAATACTCAAGTAAAGGACAGACAACAGAAAAATCTGCTTAAGTATTGTATGACATTACAAACAATCGCTCAACATCCAGTTCGGGCAGACTCACCAGACATGTAGACTCCAGTCCAGAGGGGGCAGTGTAAATTCCTCGCACTCTTGAAACTGTCTGATTGTAATTGACGAACCATTCTGTGCGGATGATCAACTCTGGAGCGTAAGGGATGAGGTTCTCCTCCCTGGACATTACAACAAAATATGAAAAATATAAATATATAGATTGGCAATTTGTAACTTAAAGGTTATAATAATTTGGGGTTTTCCATTATTGTTAGTTTCTTGTTTTGATTTTATTTTTCAAAAATACATTTGTTTGGTTTACTTTTATTCTTTTAAAAAGGTCACTAATTATTGCCCACTTAAGTAAAGTACAATTCCCAAACGACTGTCCAACCTTCCTTCTTCTGTACGGTCGTACAGTAATACACAAATAAAAACATTTAAAATAACCCCCAAAAGCTCATATATGAACTACATTGACAAAGAAGAAAAAATGACACAAAAAAAGACTATAGTTTACTTTAGTTTTATAAAATCGACGCCTTCTTAAAATAATTGCTCGAGTCATTTTTTTCAGATTTTTCAGGAAATACAGTACCATTTTTTTAAAACATTTGCATCATGAGATGATTTAAACCCCAAAAATATTTTTTGCAAAAAAATTAAAATAACAGGCAATTATTTTAATAGGGTGACCCAATGTAAAATGTAGTTAAGTTATTGTTTTAAAAGCAGTCTCTTTTTTTTATTTTATCATTAGTTTTCATTTAACTGTAGTTACCTTTTCTAGTGGCGATTAAGCTGGTAAAATAGACATCCATCCACATGTTCTTCATGGCTGACACATTTCAACACTCAACTAATCATGATAAAAAAATAAAATAAAATAAAAAGCACGTCAAACTGACATACTCACCGACTCTGCTCAGATATGATTTCAGGCCTCCGAGGGTCGAGGAACATTTTGGGCAGTGATAAAATACCTCCTGACGGCAAACCGACTGTGGAAAAAAAAGAAGTTTGAACTTTGCCCGTTTCTAAAGATATTTAACAAATGTCAACGCAACTCACTGAGCAGATGGCGACTTGTGATGCCTTTCTCGGTGAGCGTGGCCTCCATGGCGGAGATGGACGAAGGGAAAATGTAAGACTGCTGCAGCACCTGCGGGGCGTGCGGCCGATCCAGAGAGCTGAACGCGGTGCTGTTGTACAGCTCCATTCCCTCGTACAGTTCGATCACCGAAAACTCGTTCCTGCGAGACTTGGTGCTCCAGTACTCGTACTACAAATCGGCGAAATGCGATCAGCGATGACAGAACCCTCAGACGGCTACAATAGGGGGATGTTGACGGAGCGAGGCTTACCACCACCCAGTTTTCAGAGTGCACGACGTGAACGGGCCCTCTGGCCTTCCTCTGAACCGCCTCGTGGATAATCCGACCAGTCACACCGTCGATCAGCAAGATGCCAATGAAGCTTCGTTCTTGGTGCATGTCCATGCTCTCGGTCACCACTGCCAGTAGGTTGGGATTCAGGTACTACGGCGTGCAGGGACAACAATTTAAAAAAAAATCGCTATAAATTGTCCTCGCATTTGTAGGGCTCTGTCCCGATACCCTGTGGATAGCATGAGATTACTCTAGTAGACAATATTCCTATAAAATACATATTGTTTATTTTCATAATCTTGGTGGAAATGCTTCTGACCAAACATGGCCAGAGAAACATCTCCTTTTTGTACCCACCTTATAGAGGACGCTGCGATCTCCCATGACACGGCCCTGGGAGTGCACGTGCTCATTTGGCCTTTTCCCTTTGACTGAGACAATTTTCTGCACCTCCGTGGGGATGACGACCTCCCAAATGACCTCAGTAGACAAATCCTAAGTATGCAAAATAGGTGGTGTGACCACATTTGTGACTATCTCCTGTGTCCATTTTGAACCATGTTTGTATTATACTGCCCCCATGTGGCCAATGTGTACACACCAGAAGAAGCCACACGATTGCAACAAATTACTAATGATGCACAAACTGCTCAAATCCTTATATTCCATTTAATTGATGTTATTACTTCAAGTCAGAAATAAAAATTGCTAGTCAGTTTTTTGAAAAATAATTGTATAAGCAGTCATAAAAGTCATCGAATATGATGACTTTGTCATGAATTTGGAAAAACGGTCTGTTAGCAGCCATGTTGTCAGTGTGAGCAGCTGAGATGTGCTTTGAAGTACAGAATCCAATTAAAATTGACAAATAAAGAAGAATTGATCCCAAAAAAAATTAATTGCTCAGCCCAAAAAACTATGGTAAGACACAGTTAATACAGGAGTCACTTGCCGTTTGCAGCCTATATCCAGAAAGCCTCCCCTGGCTGGAGTCCACCAGGTAGAAGAAAATAGAAGAAGCCATTTCCTGGAGCTGCTGCAAGACATTCTTTGTGGACGGGAAGGCCAAAACCTGTGGTAAAACAAAAATACATGTCGCTACAGCAGGATGTTCATTTATACCAGTGTGCAGTCTGACCTTATACTGGTCGTCGACAAGCAGTAAGACTTTAGCGTAATCCTGGTCCATGAGTGGAAGCAAGAGCGACTGAAGTATTGGCCGAGGCAGAGCAGGTGGGGCAACGTGGCTCTTCTTCCCAAAGATGGGGTTAAATACGTGGAGTGTTGTCAAGCCTGTGTCCTGGTAGGAAAACAAAACTCTCAGAAATACATGATTTTTTATATTTTTTTGGTCCTGTGAGATCATGTTGAGCATACCTTGTCTTTGATGAGCAGCGTGCACTGAGGCGGGTGCGGGAAGTGGGCAGTGGTCCGTTGCACCATGAGTTTGAAGGCTGCATTGGATGGGACGTTCTCCAGGTAGTGCCGCCATAAAATAGTGCCCGTCTTGCTGTCAATGCCGAAGAGCTGAAGATTTATTGTTTAACAGATTAACACACAGATAATGAGATTCAAAACCCCCCCACCCCCCCCCAAAAAAAAATCAGGCGAGTGGCTCTCTGTTTTAAATGAATAAAATACTAAAAGACAAAGTATCGTGAAATATTCACACTTTTTTGGGGGAAAATAATTGATCGAATAACCAGAATTTGATTCTGTCAAATATTGGGGGGGGGGAAAAAATCCCTAACAATCAGGCCATGTCGGGCATAATCCTAAAACAAGAACCAGGAGACCATGTACCTTGCCAGACGCGGTGACCATGACCATCGTTTTCTGGAGGTTGAATTCATCTCTGGACAGCGTCTCGATGCTCACGTGGTTTTTAACATGGCTGTGAGGTTTGCGTGCGTTGTAGAAGAGCTTCCAGAGGTGAGCGATCCAGGCTTGCAGCAGGATGAGCTGGGAGGACAGGCGCTTCAGCACCATGGACATCAGGCCATCTTCACAAGAGTGCAAGCACAGTCCATGTTTGACATAAGGCATGCAATCGCTCACGTAAGCATTGGATTTACGCTGCATGGTTCAAGTGACACAACTTTTTTTTTTTTATATATATATATTAAGTGACCATCTTGATATGCGTTATGGCAACGTAAAGAGGAAAGATACTGTAGTATGGAATCAAACATCTTCAAATTTGAATATGCCACTTGGACATGCAGTGTAAATTCAGCCTCTTTTACCTTATGAGGCTATAGTTTGTAGAAGAACAATGTGAGGAGAAACAAGACTACAAGATGGATGGCTCATCTATACCAATTACAAAGGCTAAGACATTTGCGTTTTACCTTGAATGGCTGAATCCAAGTGCAGCAATAAAATGGATAGAAAAAGAAAAAGTGATTCGCAGACACTGCGTCACGCTGTGAGTCATAGAACGCTGCAGGACTCAATGCTTCAAAAGAAAAAAACGGCGGATAAACTTACCGGCCTTTTTGCCAAATTCCCCCTCCAGTTCGGCCTGTGTTCCCGTTAGGGGCAGATCCACCATTTCCATGGTCACCACGTCTGAAAGAGACTCCTCTCGGATCCACGTGACACGTCCTGAAAACAAAACGACACACTGATTTCTCATTTAAAGAGACAGAGCAACAGGCAAATTTTACGTTACACTTCTAGTCTGATTTTATCAATTCATTTGATTTAACTTGTCAAGACAATTTTTTTTTTGCTGCTTCCATAATTCAGAGCACATCCATGATAACCACAACTGACGCTCAAACTGGCTAACGGTTAGCCGCAAAACTGAACTCATAAAAACTAGCGCAACAGGAATACGCTGACACCCACATCACTGACAAGCCCAGGCCCTGCCTTTTAAAACCCTACACACACAAAGTCATAGATAAAATAGTGAGAAACTTAAGGGTGGCGACCCCAAGTGGACAATAATAACACCTGCACTTCACACACACATTTTGATCTTTAACTCTTTTCCTCCTGTTAACGTTAATTACCGTTAACGGAAATCCCAACTAGAACCGCCATCGACGTTAATTGACGTCAACTACATTTCTTTTTCTCCATTGGGCAGCTCTGGTTTCATGAATGAGCTGAAAAAATAAAAAACACCCACTATCGCCAGCAGATCGCAACATTGCATCTCTTTTCAATGGGGTGTCCAAAAATGGCAACGGTGTCACTTTCAATACCGTCATAAAAAATAAAATAAAAATGGCAGCGCATACTGACCTATTAGGATATTAAACATATTTTTGGGATAACACGACAGTTGTAGTTGTGATTTCAAATTAGTAATACTATAACAATTAATATTACTATAACAGTTTAAAATTGGTAATAAGCTGTTAGTCATGTGACAGTCACATGACCGCTCAGACGGAGCGAGACAAAATGATCAGTCGGCACAGCTCGGTTAAGCGGTCCCCTGAGAAGAAATAAAAAAAATGCAACTGCTACAATTTGGCAGAAAAATGTCGATGAGGCCGGTATGCAAAATCTGCATGAGGACTGTAACGGTTTGAGATGGAACATACTTCGTACCTCCGGACTCATCGAGGCACGGTTCTGGTACCAGTATCGTACCGTGCAACGCTACTTGAAAGATGAGTGAAAATGCTTGAAATCTGCTGGCACGCTCGGGGTTGTCTTTTTGGATAACGTTTGGCAGTAAAAGATAATAATAATACAATACACATTTATTTTCATCCAATTACTCAATGGAATAATTGGTAGAAGACTCATACAAACATGGACAGATAATATTACCACTATTCAGGGCCAATAATGTATCTTTGCTCATCTATGCCAGTGACATGTATTCTGTTACTCCCCAAGCCTGGTAATTAATATTAAAAGGAGAACAATATAATGCAAGCCATTCAGCTCACCAACAAACCCTAATGGGGACATTGGATGTTCTATTTGTATTAGCATAGCCCCAAGAAAATGGCAGCATATGACTCTGCCCCTTTTTCAAAGCAACATCACTACCTGGCTGTTGAATAAAGCTCAGCGTGTGGTCTTCAGTCTGCACCATGACCCTGTAGCCAACAGAGTCGTCTTTCTTCAAGAACGTCTGAACGTACAGCTGAAAGACAGAACCAAAACAATGACAACATGGCACAAATGCACGGAAAGCCAACGTTAACGTCCATATGAGTCAATCAGCAGGGATGACTAATCCAGGGACTGGCCAGAACCTGGAAACTGGCTTTGGAAAACATTCCCTCACCTTCTCTGCTTTGCCACCATTTGGATCGATGTTAACATTCAAGGTTGTGTCGAGAAGTCTGCGTCCAGTTTCTGCGCTGAACAGGTTAACGTTGCAGGCCTAGAAGGAGGACGAAAAGTGATCATCAGAAGTGTTTAACAAAGACGTGGCTTGATTCCAATTGCAGAAAGGATATTCAAATGACATGTCAACTCACCGTTTTATTCTTGGGTGACATAACGGCAAGGACCGTTTTATCTCCAGTGGTGGCAAATGAAGCCAGCATTGCCTACAATTCAAGATACAGGTAACGGGTCAGTTCCAGTGTTCAAGCAGATGAAAGCACAATTTTTATTTTTCTCTCCCGTAAATTACACTTTTTTATCAAACAAGTAGTGGAAGGGACTAAATATCCAACATATCCATATTTTAAATAATCAATAATATTCCAAACAGTGGATTTAAAAAAATACGTACAGGCTTGAAATCCCTCAGTGTGACGATCTGTCCATTGTTGAACTGAAGAAGCAGGTAATGGTCAGGACTGAGCTGAAGGAGGAACTCAGAGAGTGGGCGCCGGGACGGATTGGGCTGGGTGGACACCACTACTGGACGGAAGTCGGGTGCAACATCAAGCCCCAGTGACTGCGGATGGGGAAACGGTTTGAGACAAATTCAAATTCTGTGACCACGGAGAGAATTTTACTAGGCCAATACCTGCAGAGAGATTTGGGTCATCTGTGTCTGTGCATGAACATCAAGCGTGTACAAAGAGGTTGAGACGGTATCCACGCACGTCAATATTCCCTGGCCGACCATGGCACAGCTGGCTTGTATGTTGGACAGCCACGGCGCTTCGACTGAAACCTCAACAAGCAAACAAAGAAAGTCAATCACAATGCTTGATTATGACCAACGCGCACTTTTCCACAAAGGCTTTAGATACCATAAACCTTAATTTGTGAATACCTGTCTTAATATCTCTCCATCTTCCACACTGTAGGTGACAATAGCAATGTGGGAATGAGGCAGGACTCCCAGTACATACACTTCACCAGTTCCGCCAGAATACACAAACTGGTAATCCACTGTCTCACTAGAAAGACAAAAGAAGAAAGACAAAATGTGTTACTTAACAATTCATGATGAAAACTAAGTTCTGACTACCACTATGTACAGTTCCAATCCTTTTTTTGTTAACGTTGCAAGATTCATGTTATGGCTGAATGATTTAGAAAAATAATCTAATTGTGATTTAATATGCGATTAATTTTTCTTCCCATTTTTTTTTTTTTTTAAGCAAACAAGCAACATCAATCTGTATTACAATAAACAACACTACATTTGTGACACAAACATTTTGGTCTTATAGGTTATGCTTATCATAAAATAAAGGCGAATGAACCATGAATTAATATAAAAACTGTTTATCTACTTCAACTAGAGTTGTTACCTTGCACACTTTTTTTTTGTAAACATCACTCAGTGAGTCCTAACTCAGTTTACATGCGGCTTTTTAAGGTCAACTCGTCATGATATTTAAAACAATGATATGTAAACATGTGGACTGCACAGCTTAAGCACTGAACCTAGCTTGACACTATTTAAATAAATAAATAAAAGCATACATATACAGTGGGGGATAGGGACCAGGCTGGGTCGCAAATAACAAAACTGCATATAATTGATCTACATTGAAATACATGGCTTTGGGGGAATATGTTTTTCTAAACTCAAAACAAATGTTTGAGAAAAAAATAATCACTTATAAACGTCCAATACGCATTTTACACGAAAAAACAAGGGGTTGGATCATTTCGATGTATATGTTCCAAACTCGCAACATGGGAAAATAGGCTGGTCAAATATCTGGAGAGACCATATTATTGTTTTACCCCTCCACATGCTCTACACATTTAAACTTACAAAAAAATAATAATAATATGGCTATAAAAACGTCAGGGTGCTTACCTATCTGGAAGATTCTCAATCCACTTTTGATGACCATTTGAAAGATAATGAAGAGACAAGGCAGTTTTCTTTAAAACAGCCACATGCTTCACTGTGTCTTGCTGCCCAACAAAACATGCCGCCTGGAAACTGTAATGTTGAACAAAACCAGACATTGTTCGACAACAGTATTGACAATGCGGCATTCAATAACACAATTTATGCTGTCTGTCACCTGCCAGAGTCCAGGACAATCTCCCAATTCAAACCACCAACATTTATATCCCAGGAACGCAGTATGCGGCCATTTCCTACCACAACCACAGCATCTAGTAGACAAAATCAAGAGTTCGGTAAACACTATACAGCTCTGTGTGCCCGCATTGGTTCTCAAATTCACCTTGTCCATGATGCAGAAGAGCATTGATGTTTCCCTCTGGCCCAGTCTTATCCACATGTCGCCAAACTATGACAGGCATGAAATCACACACACAAAAAAAAAAGATAGCTATACTTGCCATGTCAACCAGGAAAGGAAGCATACAACAGACCAGTAAAAATACTCACAAAGTTCTCCCGTCCTGGTGTTCACTGCAGCAAAAACATTCTTCTCGGTTGCCAGAATCACCTTTTTGGATGACTGGAGGTGTGCGTCAAAATGAGCGAAGCGGACATTCCCAACATACTGCTGCCTCCTGTTTAGAAAAATGAGTATGGTCTGTTTTGGTGACAATAATACTGAATATGTAGTCTAAAAAAATGTTTAAAAAAAAAGTGGCAAGGATCTGGCAATTTTTTTTATAATATTAGTAATTACCATCAGAAATAGTATCGGTTTTGTAAAAATATGAATAGTAATACTAAAACATTAAATATAGTATCTGTAGTATATACTAAAAAAAAAAAAACATCTGTATTGTAAAGCATTAAATGTGTCTGTGTAGTAAAAAAAAACATTAGAAACAGTATCTGTGTAGTAAAATATTAACAAAACTATCTGTATAGTAAACATTTTAAATTTAGCAACCATATTAAAATGATATGAATACAAAAAACAGTTCGTATCAGTATGAATATCAAAAATTATATCTGCGTTGTAAAAACATAGTTTTGACATGACCAGAGCATTGATTCTTGTCAATGAAGTCATTAAAATGTAAAAATAATAATAATAATAATAATAATTATAATAATAAATACACAAGTACTTTTATATTACTACCAGATCAAACCAAACATCCTGAATGCAGTCAAAAAATATTAATAAGGCGGCAGTGTTTTAGATATATTATGCATTTTCTTTTGATACATCCGGTTCAAATCCAGCACACATCACACACTGGCGCACCCTAGCAGGTGTTAGCATTAGCATGAGACTACTAGCAGACAAAATTAAAGGTTTTTGAAAGCACGCGTCTTTCAAACATTTGTGATATTATCTGTTACCAGTCAAATTTCCCCACTTGATCCTCAAACACGGCCTCGACGGCGAAGCATAACAAAATCACTTTGAACGACAACAAAAAGAGCTTAGCCATTGCCACAGTCAATGTTGCCCTGCACTCTTCAGGACGAACAGCAGGAAATCGGATAGTTTTCGCTTTTCCGTTTGGGGACGTCTCGCGAGACGTGTGCCCCCTATAGTTTGGAGGTTTTACGAGCACTAACAAAACGCAGAACAGTTATTCTAAAAACACATTAAGTATACGTCATTATTGGGTTGCATCAACACGACTCGAAAGCCTCTTCCAAACGTCAACACATTCGCTTTTTGTACAGTACAGCAAAATTGGCCTACACATATATACTTCGCTATGGTCTAAGTCGAAGTGATCGCCATATTGGATGTGGCATGTCTCATTCCTTTTCTGCCTGGATACATGTCAAAGGCAGAGTACATGAAGAACGCTTACCTTAAACCCGTTTCCTGACAAATGAGTTTTTAAGACTGAGGTTTGATTTTGATGTAAATAATTGTGTGTTCTGTGATGTGGATGTAGAAAATCAGATTTTGATGTTTTCTTCCATTGCAATGCAGTACATTCCTTCTGGAATAATTTAAGGAGTTGGTTACAATAAATAAATAAATAAATCTTGATTTCCCGCTGACAGTCTATTTTGTTTGGTGTGTTTCAGGAAGATGATAAATTAGAATTTGCTTTGAACGTTCTGTTGCTTTTAGGGAATTTTATTTATTCACAAGTGCAGATATTTCAAAACAAAACTGTGTCGACTGGAAAAATGCGTTCCTACTACTTGGTAAATCTTTGAAATTGGTTATGGATAGAAAAGCCCTTCATTTAGTTTTATTGGAAATATTTGATTTGTTATAAAAATTCCTCTTATAAACATAATTTTGGTGTTTTTTTAAATTTTGAATTTTATTTTTTGGGTTTGTTTTTTTCCCCTTTCTATGTTCATCTATATTGTTAGAATGCTTATGCTCAATCTGTGTCAAGTAATTTGTCATTTGATGATACACGAGTGCCTTGTTTGTTTGTGTATAATTGTTCAATTACAAAACAAAAACAAACAAACAAACAAAAAAAACTGTTTCCTGGGGTTTGTCAAGTGACGTTGGCTCACCTAAGCCGTGATTGGTCGACTCGTTATCTGAGCCCTGAGCAACTGTGATGTCATTTTCCTTTTCAGTCAACAGTAAGTCACTGAGATGGGTAAAAAAGGCGAATTTTGTTGCTTAACTATCTACAAACGACACTAAATATTCCCCTTTAATTAAGAAATTCCATTGTAATTTTTATTTTATTTTTTACATAAAAAAATAATGAGTTTGTGGGATCCCTATAACCAGCTTTATGGATTTGGATAATCCTGATTGCTTTCTTTTGCAATATGATGAGTGGATGTATTTAAAGCAGCATACATTCCCGCAATGAAACCAGAAGAAAGTCAGAAGGGAAGGGGTTTTCTGTATTTGGTCTCAGTGAGCCAAAATTGACCAAATGTCTCATATTTCATATATGTTAATTTCAGTGGTTGGGAAATTGGAACAACTGGTTGGAGGCAGAGCCGCCACATCCAATATGGTGGTCTAGCTGACGTGTCGAAGCAACAGGCCAGCCCAATAAATTAGGTATCTACGAGACACTACCAGTCATGACGTTTTCCGCTCGTCAAATCTGGCGTTATTTCAAAAACTCTTTGAGATATTGTACTTAAATCTGTATATAAAAAACATTACAGATTGAGTCCTTCAATCAACCTTAATTTGTCCCTGCGTAGTAATTACCGCTGTTATTTCTTTGCGACTTGAGCCCTTCTCTTCTAATTTTATGTTGCATTGACAAAAAACAAGACACATACAAATATCAAAGTTGGGCGGACCGAATCGCATTTAACGTAATATCTGACGTTTTGTGACGTGATTTCGAGGGTTTAAGTGAAAGAAAGAAAATGTCGAACGGTCGCAACGAGTTTGGCGTGAGGCATTTACTGGCTGACAGCGCCCCCTGTGAAGTTACGCACCCAGTTTCTTCTTCCTAACTAGCTTTTTTCTCTATGGGATTTCAAGATGGCGTCGAGCGGAGGAAATGGGGAACAAGAATGGACAGCGGCGGTACGGCCGCTTTTATCGGCTTCTTACACCGCATTTGAAACGAAAGAGCTACCGCAGCTTATCGGATCAATTATTAACAGGTAAGCGGCCGCGTGTCAGCACGTCGCGGCTCCGCATTTCCACGAACACCGGTCGTATCCACCCAGGAGTGCGCTGGTTTGCTAACCTGCTAACGTAGCCTGGCTAGTGAAACTGGATGGCGAAACGTCAGCCACTTAGCATTTGCTTAGCTAACGTTAGCATCTAGGCGGCTATTTGAGCTTAACTTGCATTGGCAGCTGCTGGCGTTAGCTAACATAACTACTTACAATGCTTTTAAGCTTAACCTAACTTGGCACTTAGTTTTATTCGAACCACAGTATACTGTTGGACATGAGCCCATTAATGCGTGCTCGAATAAACATTTTTATAACGTTATTGTGAAATGTTAGAAAAATCTGCTTCATCATTAGCTAGCTAACCAAACATTACTAATCAAGCTAGCAAATGGGCCTGTCAAAAGGTTTGGATAACGTGACGAAGAAATGGCCACATACATGACTATGTTTAAGGTTGGTTTTGAATAGGTGGCTAGTCTGTTATAGACTAGCATGTGTGCACCGCAGTGACATTTCAGCATGTTATCTACTCTATGCCAATTAATATGTGTGTTTGTGTTGATAGTAGGTGGGCACCCTGAACTCTCCCCCTAATTTTCTAGGAGCAAATCTTTTACAGACATTAATTTAAGACCAATAATTCAACACATTTGAAAAGATACATTACCATTCAAAAGTTTGTGGTCACTTAGAAATGTTTTCATCTTTTAAATAGAATGCATTTGTTTCTCAATTAAGGTGATATAAGAAATGCAGGATAGACATTGTTAATGTTGATTAAAAATAATTTTTTTTCTTTTTTAAAATAAGAACATATCATTAGTCTAGTTGTCTGATTGCCTAAGTCATTTTTCTTACTATTCTTTATTTGCTTTATGTCTTGACAGATTGTTAGATTCAAGTCATGCAAAGATTGAAATGAGGCAACTGTGCTCATTGTGTTTGTCGAATGTATATATTTATTTATTGTTGTTTTTAGAAGAGTTTGACTTGGGCAGTTATGCTTTTACACTATTTTACACTGGTGTGTTTTCTTGGTAAACATGAAATTGTTTGGGTTATTATTGTCACACTACCAAAAATCTGACTTTGATACTACACCCACTAAAAGCACATCGATACGGAAGTCAAATGATACCGCAGCAAAAACATGGGACATCAGTTTAGCTGTGGAGTCGTAGAAGTTTAAAATAAACGTGGAATTTCAAATTCTTCGTAGTTACATGAATTTCAAATACTTTTGGGGCAGTGGAGGTTATTATATATTTATTGTTTTCATAGCATGTGTTTTTTTGACACTGAATTAGCAAATTCTAAAACATTTGTAATTTTTTAATTAGATCAACAATCAAGATCAATGACATCTCTATACTTTACTGTCCATACAAATTTATCACTCACTCACTACAAGTCTGAATTAAATGGGTACTGAATCAATTCATGAACTACAGCAGTAATACCATAAAGCAAAAAGGGGTTATGGTAATAAAAACTCTAAGCATCCTTATAATTTCTCCCTTTTAAATCTAGCTGTAATTGCCACACAAGTACAACTTTGAGAAGTCCTAGGTATCTGTGTGTGCAAATGCGAGACTGAGTGAAAAGCCAATACAATGTTCTAGTCAAATGATTGTATCCAACATGTAATTAATAATTTGACTTTTCGTTTACAGTGAATCAGACATTCTTCATCACGACAAGCAGTATGAGCCATTCTACTCGTCATTTGTGGCGCTCTCTGCACATTACATCACAACAGTATGTGGGCAAAGTACGTATCATCCATGTTCTGTAATGTAATCACTATTACACTGCTTCTGTAACGTCTTTGATGGATGACCTTCAGAAAAAAAATCTTGTAATTTTTTGAGGCCATTTATTTGTTTGTTTATTTATTTATTTTTAGTACCAAGGAATCAGTTGCTCTCGGTGGCTGCAGCATGCAAAGTTCTTATCGAATTCTCCTTGCTGCGCCTGGAGAACCCAGATGAAGCATGTGCAGTATCACAGGTGAGATCAGCCACTCAGGATGTTGTAACTCAAATTTACCTTTTAATGGCAGTTTACTTTCATTTTGTATTTGAATTATTTGAGTTGTTTTGGGATTTTTTTCTCCAATGTATTCAACCACGCCTTCCAAACAAATTGTGCTATGCATTATTTATTTTGCAGAAACACTTGATTCTTCTAATAAAAGGACTTTGCACTGGCAGTAGCAGACTGGACCGTACAGAAATTATTACGTTCACTGCAATGATGAAGTCTGCTAAGCTGCCTCAAACAGTTAAAACCCTTTCTGATGGTAAGAGTGGTTTTAATGCTCACAAAAAGACTTAGAGGGACAGTCATGTTTGTATTGTGGGTTGTTTTTGTCATTTACAGTGGGCAATGTTATCCTGTGTTTTTTCTTTTTTAAGACAAAAAAAGGTTGTGCTTTACCTTGATTAGTTTCAGCAATGACTGCCGCCTTCCTCAGTTGTTCCCGAAACTTGTCAAGGTAAAGCACAACTTTTTTTTTTTTTTTTCGATTTGTAGACAAGATTATTAATTTTTTTAGCCAGTGGGCAATATTGTTACTATTGTCCATAAAACTGTCCCAATAATCCCACGATATGATGAGGTTGTATATCACAACTCTAAAATTGCCAATTTTGCTTTTGTTTTAACAGTAGAGGATCAGAAGGAGGCGCCGAGTGCTGTGAACCCAGAACTGCGTCATAAAGAAGTGCAGTTGAACTTCTTTAATCAGCTAACTTCAGTGTTTAACCCCGACCTTAGCACCATTTTGGCCCCTTCAGCACACATGCAGGTAAAGTTTTATGCTAAATATGCACACTGTGTCATGAACAACTGGAGGATGTCCGTGATTTATTCTACGTTCATGAATTTTTGTTGTTGTAATTCTGATTACTTTTTAAAAAAAATTTTTATTATAGGCTGAGAGTGATTGTGATGACCAGACGTCTGACCAAGCTGTTCAGGCCAAAATGAAGAATGCATTTGTCTCTCAGAATGTGTCAAGCTTACAAGAACTGGGTGAGTATAAACTTAAAACGCCTTTGGGAAATTGGGACCAATGAAGCAGACCGCGCGCAGCCGGCTCGCGGAAACCGTTTGGCAGCAAGGCGGGCCCCGCGCCGCTGGCTTGCAGAAGCCGCTCGGCAGCAAGGCAGCGGAAGCAATGAGGTAGGCCCCGCGCCGCCATCGGGGGGCCTTCACGAGAGAGAGAGAGCGGGGACCGGCTGGTCTCACCACCAGCCAAGCGTGGACCTCCGCTTTTTCTCTTGTAAAGGTCCACCGCCGCTCGACCGAGCAGCTTCTGCGAGCTGGCTGGCTCTGTGAAAGGACAGCCGTGTGGGAAACGGCAAACAAGTTTGCCTAGACGGGCGAAGCAGAGAATAATGTAATTAATTATGCATGTTGTAATAGTATTTTGTATATTAAGGTGGCATTTGTTGACCATCTATTGTAACTGAAGAGCAAAAAAAGCATGTAGCCTATCAATATTTCTCAGGTGCAGACATGAAAGAATGTGTAGACTGAAGCAGGTGGCACAGGAGAGCCTTGGCCACGCCCAACTCATTTTGTAAACAGAAGCGCTTGGAATCAGGCAAGCCTTGGCCACGCCCACCAAAATCCATCCGTTTGAAATTGGGTTTACAGTAGACCATCCTGTAGACCCTGTATTTCTACAATGAGGCAGAATTTCACCCAAAAATATTTTGATACAGTATAAGGGCATCCAGAGGATGGTTGTTTTTTCATTAGGTCCACTTTTAGGGGACCTAACGCAGCCAGTCCCCTAATAATTCATTTAATCAATCAAAAAATCTATTCTATCACATCAGCATATATTAAAAAAAATAATAATTCTATCTTAGTCTAGTAATCACTAATTATAGATGGCGGCGGACCTTTTAGAAGGCAGACATGTTTTATGCCATCTTCCTGCTACGGATATCGGAATGACAATTTTGCGACCGCTAGTTAGTCCCGGTGATGCAGTGGGTCGATCGCTTACCTTCCACACCTGGGGGCCTGCAGGTGGTCATCGCTGAGTCTAGTGATTCAGGCTCCCGCCGCTTGTCACCTTCTGCTTCGCTCTTGCAAGCTTTTACTTTTTCTTTTTTTTAACTAGTTCCTCCCGCTAGCCGCTCTTCTTAGCCTCTCCGGCTGATGGCTCTGACTAACTCCTACTAGCTGCTCTTATTAGCTGCTGCGGCTAAATCCTGCTCACTCTGTCTTTCGGCGTAGCTTGACAGGCTTCACAACGGCTTGCAAGTTTGTCGCTCGCCGAGATGTTTGTTCTCTGCCACAAAATAGGAATTGGTTGTAGCCTTGCGAAGTGTGATCTCTTATGATTCAATATAGTGTGCGTGCTTCGAAATGCATGAGATCTGTCTGCATTCTATGATATAGCGACATCTAGTTGTGAACATTTACACACCGTCACTTTAACTGTTATCTGTGTCAGGAGGATTCACTGCAAAATTGAATGGGAACATAACTGGAAGAATGTCTAACCAAAAAATGATGTGGTTGAAATATACATTTTGCAGACAGCAAGTTACTCATAAGACATGCCAATAAAATGTGTAACTTCTTTTCTAAACAAATATTGACTTTTAAATTCTTAATGTAATTAAGTAATTGATGATCAGGGGTTCAACTTGACTGGCAGATTTTCCAGCAACCAATGTAATAATAGAAGAATAAGCGAGGGATGAATGCGGCTGAATAAAATTAAATGGGGGAAAGTGTGACACCAGAGACTCTTTTCCCACAATTTGAAGTAATTGCAAGGTTACGTTTTCAGTTTTGTGCAAACTTTGTCAAAGTGGCTTCTGATAATGCCAGTTTTGTACAAATTGTTTAAGAGGTTCCTCTTCATTTGCCTTCTCAGGTGGATCTGAGAAGTTGCTTCGAGTGTGTCTCAACCTGCCCTACTTTCTACGTTACATTAACCGTTTCCAAGATGCTGTGTCAGCAAACTCTTTCTTCATCATGCCTGCCACAGTAGCTGATGCCACAGCTGTCCGTAATGGGTATGCTGTGTTTGTGCATATTTTTTAGTGTTTACACTATTTGGGCCGTGTGGTTTGTGTCAGTTTCTATCTAATGTGAATAAATAACGAATGTACGCTAACCCACTCTTACTCAGATTTCATTCACTGGTGATTGACGTAACTATGGCTTTGGACACACTCTCTCTGCCTGTACTGGAGCCACTGACACCAGGCAGATTACTGGATATGACTGTCCTGGCTTTGAGTTGTCTTTACGCTGGTAAGCAGATCATTCACTTTTGACTTATCGTTTTATATTATTGATCTCAGACAGTTTGAAAATGTGAGTTGTCTGCATGTAAAACATGTTCTTTAAAGTGTGGGTTCAATAACTTTGTCCGTCGAAAGACAGGCCTTTCTACATGTGAATGGTGCGTATTTATTTAATTTATTGGCACTCCACTTCCTACTTCATATGTAGGTACAGTATGTACTTAAAAAAGTGATACAACACAATGTAATTTATAGCAAATTGTTTTGTGGAGCCCAAAGTTGGCACTTGCGGACCCCAGTTTGTGAGCTACTGCTATAAAAGCACTGCAGTGATTCGACAGAAGCCTGTAAGGGGTGCGAATGCTCATTTCTGTTCTTGTCCAATGGCTCTATTGTTTTATTAGCTCATGCACTTGTTTCCAGAGGTGTTTAATCATATTATGATTTGTGGTTTGGTGTATTCATTTCCTAACTCAGTCAAACGCATTTGTGCTTTTACCTTCAGTAGGGAAGGATTTTTCTTGCTATTGAATTGTAACAATATGAATTTGTACTCCGTTATACAGTTATTAAACACTTTATAAAAAAAATGCATATTTGTTCAATGACTGAAGTGATCCTTGTCCTCTTGAGAATGTGTACATGTGACGTAAAATGAAAAAGATGTAAGAGAAAATTAACCTTTTATGTTTAGGTGTGAGCGTGGCTACCTGCATGGCCATACTACAGGTAGGAAGTGGCTTGCAGCTTCGCTCTGCCTCGTCAGGGTCTAAAGAGGAGGACTATGAAAATGATGCTGCGACAATAGTCCAGAAATGTGTGAGTTTTATTACTACAATGTTTGTGTCTCTTGCCTAAGTGAAGAAATTCTTGTGAGGTGTGTATTTTGACTGTTTACTGTATTGTGTTTTCCCACAGTTGGAGATCTATGAAATGATTGGACAAGCCATCAATAATTCTCGTCGAGCTGGTGGAGAGGTGAGCACCAGGCCCTCTAGAAAAAGTGCTTTTTCTGTGTGAATTTCAGTTTGATGTTATGTTTTACTAAATGCTTTGGTGTTGTGTTCTGTAGCATTATCAGAACTTCCAGCTGCTTGGTGCGTGGTGCCTTTTAAACAGCCTATACCTAATTCTTAACCTGAGCCCCACGGCCCTGGCAGATAAAGGCAAAGAGAAAGATCCTTTGGCTGCCTTGCGCGTCCGAGATATTGCTGCACGCACCAAAGATGGAGCTGGGTCACCGAAGTTGGGTCCTGGCAAAGGGTAAATAATGACTGGGCATGTGATATAAATATTTACTTGTTTTTATAAACGTTAGTTGTTTTTTTTTGGGCTGTGTTTCTTTGTGGGTTTTTATTGGAAAAAAGTGATGGAACTTGATAAATATATAACAAGGAATTACTTCAGCATTGTTAATGTCCACAGATTTTATACATATGGAATGTTTGATTTCATTCCTAAGAATGAACATTACGAATGTAACTATGGTTCTTTGAGTCCCTCCTGACTGCCAGAAGCGGTGCTTTAAGCGCTGAATGTTAACTGCATATGCGCGAAGGGGACTTTCAGCGCTTGAAGCACCGCCTCTGGCGGTTGGGAGGAACGAAATAGAACTTCAAATATCCACATCCAATAGAAAAAGATGATTGGTTGTTGATTAATAGAGAATCAGCAGCAGAGCATCTCACAGGGAGTGGCCACATCAATCAACTGCATTGTGCGTGAAGTTATAACCTTCAATCATGGCATTATTTTTTTTCCTTTCTCCAAAGACACCAAGGATTTGGAGTTTTGTCGGTGGTCTTGGCCAACCATGCCATCAAGCTTTTAACATCACTTTTCCAAGATTTACAAGTTGAGGCTCTGCATCGAGTAAGTTGCTGCTCTCACAATACTGCTTTTGTCATGAATTTTCAAGATAGGTACCAATTCATTACCTAAGACTCTTCCCCTGCAGGGTTGGGCAAGTGATGGTCCACCTGCTGAGCTTAATATCATGGCACAGAGCACTTCCATCCAGAGGGTCCAAAGGCTCATTGACTCTGTACCCCTGACCAACCTTCTCTTCACCCTTCTCTCCACTGCTTACAAAAAGGTACTGTCAATGAATCCTGCCATTTCCCCTAACTCCTATGAATGTGATTATGGCTTATCAAAAGATGCTTGACCAGCTAGAGATAACGGGGGTAAAAAGTTAAGTGATAAGAGCAGTGTTGAAGAGAGCACTGACTGATTTTTGAGAAGCATTACCTTTTGCTTCCATCAGGCTTGTGTTCTCCAGCGCCAGAGAAAAGGCTCAGTCAGCAGTGATGCCAGTGCTTCCACTGATTCCAACACCTACTATGAGGATGACTTCAGTAGCACTGAAGAGGACAGCAGCCAAGGTAAACTGTGCTGAGCATCTTGGTAAGCCTCAGCACAAAATTCAGCATATATAACATTTGCAAAATAAGAAAAGATACACCTTTGCGTCCTTGGCACCTTTTGTAACAACCTCAACTCAAACATGAAGGACAATGCCCAATATGGATGAATTGCATTTTGACATTTTTCTCTCCCTTTCTAGTTAAGTGCATTTATACATACTTTTAGTCCATTAGAAGTCAGAGCTATTGAATTAAAGGCTAGTTCTCATCATTAATGTAATGCTTCAGCAGTTCTTAATTGTAAATGGACATGTAACTTTGAAGTTGTTATACAGATAAACACAGCCTGATCTAACTTGGGAACTGCTGTAACATTGTATAGACCAATTAGTTAATATCTTTAAAGTTTGGTGTACTGCCTCCAAAGTATCAGATTTGTCTCCCCCACAGCTTGTAGGCAGGTGCAAAATTAAATCATTGGCTGGGTTTGGTGTTAGCGCTAGTGTCAGCATATGGAGCTGTTTAAAAATTTAAAAAAAGCCATGAGTCACCTGACTCACCTCTATCTGTGGATAGGTCAGTCATGACATAAGAGCAGTGTGGAGGATAAACACATGCAGCACACTCACAAAAATGTAATTAACATTTTTGTCCAGTCACCCTATATGATAGTGCAGTTGACAGTGTCTACTATCTCAGCAGAGAGAAGACAGGAGAAGACAAGTGCAGCTTGTGTCTCAGGTCAGCAGTTTTCTGTCCTCAGGTCAAAAGACTTGGTGTACACTTCACTGTCCTACACTCATTTTGTTATTGTATGTCTCACTATGTAGGCTATGAGCTACAGCTATATTAGCTAAGAAAAGAGCCACAGAGGAAGAAACTTTGACAAAATATCAGTTATGTGAAAGGTGCATTTGTCATAATTGGCTGAATTATTAAAATTAGATTTTTTGCCAAAGAGGTTCATCTGTGGTTCAATGTGCTTCAAAGGATAATACCAGTGGTCTAATTATGTGGGTCCTTAGCATATAGTTTATTACCCCACTGGGTGTTGATGGGAAAGAACCTGTGCTTCTGTACCTTTTTTTTCTGCCCTTTCATTGTATGGTCGCCATTGTTAATGCTGTTTGAGGTAAGTTTTATATATATTTGTACAGCTTCAACATCTGCTCTTTTCGCTGGACAGTTCAGACTACATAAGCGTTGTATTTATGACATACTGTATACTCCTTATTTTTCTTTTAAAGCATAAACAAAATTTTTGCCAGTTACCTCTTCATTTTCATTCGTGATATATTTTTTTAAAATGCACATTGCATTATGGGTCATGTCTAAAATATTAACAGTGCCAAAATAATGTAGAACCCACTTGAAATCAGTGGTATTATTCTTGAATATAATGAATTCAAGTTGTGCTTGTACTGTTTGCTTAAGCATACTATGCTGCGTCTCACTGACACCTGATAAGTTACATTTTTCTGTTGCATGTAAATGTGAATATCTACTTAAAGCTCTACTAGTTTGCAATTTAGCTAGAAACTTGCGTATTATTTTTTCCTGTATGTGCAATTGCACACTTAAAGCCCAAAACTGAGAGGCACAATATTTGATTGCCAGAGTCATGCACAGGTACTGCCGTTTGCTACTATTCAATTCACAGTCCCACAGTCCACCTTCACTCCATAGTCTGGGTAGAGTAAATGTTAGGAAAATTGAGTCTGTTTGAGGTGGGTCAAGGCCTAGATACACCAATCCGATGTCGTGAGTCGGACAGCGTTGGGCCGACAGCATGCGCCGTCTGATCAGTATATAAATTACTGTCGTAAAGTCAGATCAAGTTGGAATACGTTGGGGCGTTTTCAGCAAATTTGACATGTTGAGTCGGCGCACGGGTCAAGAAGAGGAAGTGACGAACCCGGATAAACAGTACTGATGGAAAGCCTAGAAAGTTTTTTCCCCCTGCTCATTTTGCGGATTGTCACCCTGCTGTACCCTCCACATTTGAACGTATAATGTCTGTCTGGACAGAAGATCGGGAAGATGACTTTGTCTCTTTGGTTCAAGAGAAACCGGCATTGTGTGATATTTTGCCCATTTTGTGCGGTTTCTCCTTGTCTTGCGCCTTTGCTGCCTTAATCTTTTTGAACACACAAGAGCGAGAGTTGATGATGAGAGCATTATACGATACTATGCAAAAAGCCGGACGGTTTCGTTTTCATTCACGTGGGAGGACATTGTGAAAGAAAAAGTAACCGCCAACCGGTATCTATTGTTTACGTTTTTATATCCCGCTGCCGTAAAGAGGTTTCCGGTTGCCTTTAGGAATAATGATTACCGCTGACGATGGCATGGAGGGGAATTACTTCTCGCGCATGCGCTTGAAGGTACGTAATTGTCGGTCGGTCGGTGCGGTGTGTATTTGTCATTTTTCTACGCAACGTGCCGACGCCAGGGGGTTACATTAGGCGTGTAACATTTGGCCGACGTCGAATTGGTGTATCTAGGCCTTTAGTCTCATCACCCTACGATTTTTGCTTGTAGTGTGGACATCCTGATTTGAGATTTTTCTAAGTTACCCAATTCTACACCTTTTATAGAAACTCACATCCTGTTTGTGCCTAGTCACACGAAGTTTTGGCAAAAATTGTTGCTCCTCTTGACCATGCTCGCTCAACAAATTGTCATATAAATTGGTTAGGTCCATCTGGGTGATGAAATTTTTACTGAGTTGGCAGAATTAAGTGTTGTACCCATGTAGTCAGCAATTAATAATTGGTTTTATTCCAAAGCAAAAATATTTTACCATGTAACTCCTTTCTTTGTAATCTTTCTCCTAGGTTCACTATGTATCAAGTGGTTAAATGGGAGATCTTGCCAGCCTCTTTGGAAGTCTTATATTACTTTATTGACATAATTTCTGCAGAAAATAGAATATACTTTGCTGGGGTTTTAATAATTTCTGCTGTTGCAGCATCCTACATTAAGCCTGTTTTACAGTGCCACAATGAGCCATATTGTGGTGGCCCTGTCAGAACCAGTCGTATAGTGATGTAATCTAAGATTAAATGGTTGGTTTATATTTAGCTTCTTTACACTGATTTGTTTACACGTTTAAGGAAATAGTTCAGTGTAGTAAAATTTTTGTCATATTTTTTTTGCTGTAGAAAATTTAAATTCCTTGTTAAAACCATTCCTAATGGAAGGATTTTGCGGTAAAACGTGTGCTACGGTAAAAATGTCAATGCTGATTGATCAATGTAGGTGAATAGAACAAAATATTAAAAACTAAAAACAACAAGAACGTGGTGATTAATGTAGAACACTTGTATCTTTTAGAGAGAAGCATCTCATGCATTTCATTTTTGAAAGACATTAACTTAAGTAGTGTGTCTCATTTGCATCCTTTAACAGAGATTGTGTTACATTGTCTTCATGCATGTTGACACAAAACACAACAATGCTTGCAAAACCAACACACCCTGAACCAAGGATGCAAATCAAGTGGTGATCTGCACTACTACTGCCTCCTTAACGGATTTATAGCATTTCATGGGTGTTGCTTTTGGTTCCTTCTTTCTTTGGTGTAGTAGTGTAAAAATCCATGGCCTTACAAAACGTGTGCTTGAAAACTAAATCAACAGTTAAAATTTTTTTTTAATGTAAAAACCAATGTGATTTGTGAATGAAAATCAGTAGTGTACCACTTTTTTTTTCTTTTTTACATTGTTGAACACTTATATGATTTAGGGCATAATTGAATTTGCAGTTTTGTGAAAGTGAATCATCGTGGGCAAAAATTGGGAAACACTAAATGAACAGTGACACTATCCTTTAGTTGAAGTTTATCACTTGAAATGATTGCAACTTGAAGACAAATTATTCTCTTCAAGCATATATACTACTTCCTCCTTTAAGTGGATATTCACCCGTAAATGTTCACTATTTACATTTTCTTGTCCACCACTTGCAGTGTTGTAGGCGTCATGAGATAGTCTTAAGTTTGGCATAAAAACTTGGGAAGTCTTGGGGAACTTACTTGCATTGCTATATGAAGTGGTCATAGACACACGTTTTCCATTGCAGATGATGACAGTGAGCCCATCCTGGGACTTTGGTTTGAAGAGACTATTTCACCCACCAAAGACAAAGTAGCCCCCCCACCGCCTCCACCACCACCTCCCCTGGAGACCTCTCCAAGACTGAAGAGCCCCAGCAAGCAAAATCCAAGCGAAAATGGCAACATTTTGGCGGGCCGTAAAGATCCAGAACTTGTGAGATTTTTTTTTTTTTTGTAATCCAGAAATCTTGACCTTCACTACCCAAGTTGATCATATTGTACAGTCAATTTGTTTGTCCCTCCAGTTCCTCAGTTTGGCCTCTAGTATTTTGAACTTCATTACCACTTCCATGCTCAAGTCCAGGAACAACTTCATCCGCAACTACCTAAGTGTGTCGCTAACAGAGCAACACATGGCAACATTAGCCAGCATTATTAAGGATGTGGACAAAGATGTGAAAGGTATGCTTCAAAAATGCTGCTCTGAATTTGAGTTCTTTTTATTGCTGTTTGTTAGTTTACTTACAATATATACAGTGTATATATACAGTATATATTTCCCCTCAGGATCCTCAGATGAAGCCTTCTCTTTAGCTCTGTATCACTTCAACCACACCCTAGTGACATCAGATCTGCCATCCCCATCCCTGCAGGTAAGAGGAATACAATCCTGCATGCAACCATTTCTTCTCAAACGCTACAGTCCAATTTTACACTGAAACATACTTTGTTTTTTAATAGAATTTATTTCAGGACATATGAAGTTTTACCGCTCTGTCTCTTTTCTTAGAATACCCTTCTTCAGCAACTCGGTGTTGCCCCCTTTTCAGAGGGTCCCTGGCCCTTATACATTCACCCTCAATCACTTTCAGTCCTCTCCAGGCTCCTCCTCATCTGGCAGCACAAAGCCAATGTGCAAGGAGAGCCCGATGTGCCAGAGTGTATGAAAGTTTGGGAAAGGTAACAATGCCGTTACATTTTCAAAGGGTTTCAAGCCCAACCATAGACTCATTACTGCAAAACAACAAGAGCCGCTGAAACCTCAATAATACCTACAGACTTTAGTTTGATCGTTCTCTTTATCTTTCACAAATAGATTTTTGGGAACGCTGAAGCAGCACACCGTTCAGGGAGCTGTTCACGGAGAAGATGACCTTAATGTGGAGCACCTTCAACTCATTCTTTTGCTTTTCCACAACTTGTCGGAACGTGGCAGATGGACAGTGCTTACTTTGGTCACCCAGGCAATCACTGACGTGGCACTGAGCAGAGACAGCCAGTTGAAAGCTGTGCCACTCAACCTGGCTCGTCTGCTGTTGGTTTTTGACTACCTGCTGCGCCACTACTCAAAGGCCCCTATGTACCTTTTTGAACAGGTAGATTTTGTAGATATCTCTCTCAATACCTGGTGTATTGATAATGTTGTTTTTTCTTCCTGATGACTAATAACCAAAACCATTCTTAATATAACTACTTAAAAATAATAATAAACTACCTTAATCCCTGTAATAGTACCAGTTAGGGTTGCGAAATTCCGTGAATTTAGAAAGAAATGGGAATTTATGGAAATAAAAATAAATTTACAACATTGAAGGTTGTTCCTCAATAGGGGACTTTATATTGTAACATTATAAACCTGGCCGAAACAACCACATTTAATGCAAGCACACAGCATTTATTTTAAGTCCTATCCTAAGACGTTCGACTGACCCTCGCAAACAGTTTTTCTTGTAGCTATCAAATTTTGAACATGTTCATCTTTGCTACGATATAATTTGCACATCTATATTCCAGTTCCCTGTTGAGGTTTCAATTTTGTAAATTTATTTTTATATATTATAAATTTGTGTTTATTCCGATGTAAAGTGTCCAACTTTCAAAATTCCTGGAATGTTGCAGCCCTAGTACCAGTTAATTGTATTCTTAAGCCATAATAGTAGATATTAAGCTTCTCCCAATGATAACCTTTTATTTTTAGGTGCAGTACAATCTCCTCACCCCTCCATCTAGCGGGCCAAGTTCTCTCCAGGATGTCGGCAAGCGCAGCAGTATTCCGCTTTACTATGGCTTTAAGGAGGTGGAGGAGAATTGGACCAAGCACTGTCCAACCAGTAAGTGCCGGAGCCAAAATCCTTTTACTCACAAGGCACATGGTCCAAGAAGAATGGTTCAACTAAAACGCATCACAAGCATGAACTAGTTGTAGAATAATCAGCCAAGCACAACTCTTGCAGCCTTAATACTGAAAATGGTGTTCCACAATGATGTAAGAATATTTGTTTTGCCCTTTTTTTTTTTTAGATTCAAATGCTCAGCCCAAATTCTACTGTGTTCTGTCCCCTGAGGCATCTGAAGATGATATCAGCAGACTAGACACCAAGGTGAGGCCATTGATCCTCTGTATGTATTGTTCTCAAGGTCATATGATGAGAGCCTTTAAATGTGCATTTCCCCCTTTGGTAGGTATTTTTAAAGCTGTTCAATGGAGCAGTGAAATATGATGAACTCTACGCTTGGCTGATATCACTCCTGGCAGCAGGCTCACAGCTCGACACAGCAAGAAGACAGGAGAACAAGCCCGTCACTCCAATGGTGAGAAAAAACACAAATGCTTACAAATTGGAGACACAGGCTTTCTCACAAACTTGAATGCTAATCATATACCAGAGTAATAAAAAAAAAAAAGTGTTTCAACAAAGATGTACACGAAAACAAGCATATTTGCCTTAAATTAATGGTTAAACTGTATTGACAAAACAAGGGTAGGCAAATTGTGAAAATGCTTTCTAGGTGGTTTGACTAAACAACTGTTAATTGCTTTGTACAGGAGGCTTGTTCTCTTCAGTACTTCTTCTTAGTGCTGTGGAGGATATTGGGGGCTTTACCACCTTCAAAAGCCTACATGGAGCAACTCAAGTCCGGGTGTGGGGATCCCAGTGAGAGTGACATCCTTCATACGCTACGATGGTCATCACGCCTCAGAGTGTCTACTTATGTGAATTGGATTAAGGTTTGTTGGCTTTACTGTACAGTACTGTACAGCGGGGTGATTTTTCACTCTGTATTTCATTTGTTCATTCTAGTCTGTTTGTGATTTATATTGATTTGCTATGTCCATGTCCTCACTGACAGGAGCATTTGGTGAAGCAGGGAATGAAAGCAGACCAAGCAGCCTCTTTGGTTGAAATCACAGCTGCTAAGTGCAACACAGTTAAATATGATGTGGAGCTAGCAGAGGAGTACATTGCCAGACAGGTAACATTCACAAGGCTACCATGAACAACTGAATACAGTGATTATGGTCCCCTTTTTTTCTTATTTTATTTTACTGTCACACTGCAGATTTCAATGTTCTCCAGTGTCGATCCAAATGTCATAGTTCAACTCGATCAGCTGCCCTCGCTCCAAGCTATCTATACACTGGATGCAGTTATCTCCAAAGTCCAGGTGTCCCTGGATGAACATTTGTCCAAGGTTGCCATTGAGGCAGACACTCAGAAGTCGTCAGAGATCACAAAGAACTTGTTGTCTGCCACGCTGCAGCTTGTTGATGTTTACACAACTTTTACAAGGTGAGTTCTTTTGGGGACTACTTGTTATTTTAACCAGCTGCAGTTAGGTGTGATGTAAATTTCAATACCAGCCTGAGCCTTTGACACTATTTTTCTTATTTGTTTTTAAATCCATGTCTTTTCATGTTAACCTGTTCAATCCATTACACCCACATTATTAATCAGAAATTTAAAGCCTTGATTTCTCTCAGGTCTTATCTACTAATGAACATACCAGAAGAAGGGGAAAACAGGTTGTCAGATGCCAAGCTCCAGGGTTATGCTGCTGTGCTGTCGATTGGCTCCTCTCGCTGCAAGGCCAACTTGCTGGGTATGTAGCTGTATTATTAGTGCAGAAATGTTCAACAGTGCAGTAATTTTTTTGCCTGGCAAGCCACACCCAATTTCTTGAACAAAAGAAAGTGAGTCTGGTCACTTGGCCGTTGAAAGCGATTTCAGCCCGGTTAAAAACGAACCGTGCAATCAAATTTGTTTATTTGCTGTGACGTATTCTTCGTGAGCAACGTACTCTTTGGCACTGGAGGTCTATCATCACACTAATCAGTTCTTACTGCTACGACAAAAGTCATTCACTACTGTCTCTCTTCGAGTAGCCATGTTGAATTTACTTCATATCCGCCACCCGTATTGGTTACTCACGGGACTTACATATGAATATTATATATTTCATATGTACGTCCGTGTGTTTACTACTCCAGGGCTTAAAGTACTCGGGCACCATGACAGATCTCTGGCTTATGGCTGATCAAAAAAAATAAAAATAAACTTTGTAACTTTGTGGCGTGCCCGCTATTTCCAAGTGGTCTTGAACGCAACATCTAAGCCAACTGTGGTTTCACCGAAATGGAAAATCAGAAAAAGATCAGAAAAATTGAGAGTAGCCAGGGAAAGATGTCCGAATTGAGAACGGTCTTAAAAACAAATGGCGCTGGGCACAGATAGAAGAAAGTGGTGGACTGGAGAGCCTCTTGTTGAGCTGGTGCCAGAAACGAAGCGAGCCAGGTACTTCTTTCACTTTCTGTGTGTTGTGCTCGAAGAAGCTTGCGGCAAAAAGTTCTACGACGGCACCAATTAGATGCATACAAATTGTTGGCCAGGACAACAGCCACAATTGACGTTGCGGTAGCTGCCCCGATGACATCGATTGAATTGTGTTCATTAATTGCGGAACATCAATTTACAATCGCACATCCGCTCGTAGATATGTGTTAAAAAGTAGCGGTGGAAAAAAAAATGTGTGACAAAACTTTCCAATGCCAGTTACATGAACACACATGACATTGAATGTCTGATTAGCTAAAAAGATGGATGTGTTCTCTGAATGTTTATGAAGCATCCATATGGAAAAATATTAAATGTAAAGGTTCACTTTTTTTTTAATGATGCGGCTGTAGTAAAACACAACATCTTACAAGCAGAAAAGTAAACATTAAGCAATGCTTCAGCACTTAGGATATAAATTAAAGATGTCCTGCTGTGCTATGATATTGAGTGGAAAATACATCAACCTATTAAGTGTATTTAAAAAATTACATTTGTTTATTTTCTATTTTGTATTTCCTATAACAAAATTTGTCAGTGTTGCTTTGTAACTGTTCATGCATTTTTGTAGAAATTGCTTTACTTCAATAGTTGTTAAAAAAAAATATTAAAATGAATTAGCCTGATTGAGTTTCACATGTCCTTTATTCATCATCACCATTACTTTCTAAAATTTACATTTAAACTGTACCCTGCCAAGCACATTGCAAAATGCAAAATACCCTCAAAGTAGAGTTCTTTTTTTGTCCTTTGTTATCTATTTATTTGCCTCTATTAAGCCATTACAAACGCCCCACATGGCCCCCACCCTTCTAAGCACTTAAACACTTACAAAATGTAACTTTTCAAATGCAAAATGTAGAATAAATGCCAGGCTGTTGATTATAGGCAGCATTCACAAATTAATTTGAGCAGAAGATGTGTGCTCTGCACCATGGGAGAACGACTATGACGCATTGGCAAAATAACTTTGTTCAAGTTTTTCTTTTTAATCTTAAAATGGCTTACTTTTACAAATGTCCCAAATGAAAAGCCATAATAGTGAATCCGCAATAACCAAAACACGAAGTAGCTAGGAAACACTGTAGTGTGTATGCCTTTGAATCACTCCACCCCCACTCCCCAGAAAAAAGTTCAGGCTCAGGATATTTTTTTCTACTTTAAGCCCTGCTACTCTTCCACACATACCTCCCACTTTTATAACATCACGTCCGCTCTTTGCTGATTGGATCTTTTCACTGCCTGTTTGGTAAGGTTTGCCACCTCAGAAATGTGCTTGATGCTGTCAGTGACCAGACTCATCTGCTGGTTACAGTAATGAGTCTGGTTTCCAGGCTAGTAAATTATACTTTGTCTGTTGACTCGCTCAACTTTTGGAAATTAACACTTTCAGGGCAGAATGTTATGCAGAACTTACCACCAGCTGTACAGACATTATGTGAGACATGGAACAGCATCCATACCAACGAATTCCCCAACATTGGATCTTGGGTAAGTAACCAGAAGGACATGATACTAAGTACTGGATTTTACTAACTAGGATTTTTTTTTTTTTTTTAAACCATCAACTTTTTTTTAATGATCGGGACTAAATCCCTAAAAAGCATTTTCCATGAAACCTCGGGGATTGGCTCAGAAAAAAAATAGGTGAATCTGCGGAATGTTTTTGGTTAAAATTTTGTTTTTCTTTTACAGCGCTAACTTAGAATGCTTTACATGTTAAAATTATTAATACATAGACAGAAAATCTGAATAATGTAAAACACCAGCCTGTGTTGGCCAGTAATTTGTTTGATTCCATTTTATATTTAGTAGCCTGACAAAATATCTGAATGTTCAAGGGCCCTTCCCCTTTCTCCCAGAATGGCACAGGAGTAGTAAGTACAGCCAGCAGTTGTTAAATGTAGCTAGAAGTACAGTAGACTGCTGGTCATGTTTAAATGTACTGATAGTATCATTTGTAATATGATTTTCAAAGCAGTCCATTACATATGTCATTACATCAATCATTTGACTAATATTTAGTTTTGCTTTTCCTTTCAGCGAAATGCATTTGCCAATGATACCATTCCATCAGAGAGCTACATCAGTGCCATCCAAGCAGCACACCTGGGAACACTGAGCTGCCAGTCATTACCTCTGGCATCGTCTCTCAAACACATTCTACTGTCTTTGGTTCGCCTTACCGGTGACCTCATTGTGTAAGTGGTAGTCCAGTGCAGACAAGATCTGGATCAATGTACATATAAGCACCAAATGTGATATGTTATAATTATGATTTCTTAGTTGTCTATGTCATCTTTTGAGATGAACAAAATGTAGCTTATGAGAACACTCAAAATATTTTCTTATTTGTCTTTTAGTACAGAGGAGGTGAATCCTACTCAGATTGTGCGTACACTGCTTCCCCTCCTCCTGGAGAGCAGCACAGAGAGTGTGGCGGAAATCAGCACCACATCACTGGAGCGCATTCTTGGCCCATCAGAATCTGATGCCTTTCTGGGCCGCATCTATGAACGTTTGGTGACTGGATGTTACAACATCATTGCAAATCACTCTGACCCCAGCAGGTAACAGTTTCACAGTGTAGGAGTTTTGTTTCATCCCTACTGAATACCAGAAGCGGTGCTGAATGCGCGGAATGTTCCTTTCACACATACACAGGGAACATTCAGTGCTTTCAGTGCCATGTCTGGTGGTCATAGGGCTGAAATTGTACCATAATTACTTAAGTAACTTTTGTTTTAATTCTTCTTTCATTTATTTACTTCCAGTGGTTTGGATGAGTCTGTCCTTGAGGAATGCCTTCAGTACCTTGAAAAACAACTTGAGAGCGTTCAGGTCCGCAAAGCCATGGAGGAGTTCTTTACATTCAGGTATTTTCTCAACCGATGACATTACTTCCCATGATGAACACAACTTCCTCGCTCACTGTGTTCTGTTTTTTGCAGCGGTGAGCTTGTCCAAATTATGATGGCAACGGCCAATGAAAGCTTATCTGCAAAATTCTGCAACAGAGTGCTGAAATTTTTCACAAAGCTTTTTCAGCTAAGTAAGTCTAATAGCAGTTGATTATGATTGATGTTGTCATTATGATAGTAATTGAAGACAAGGTTTGATGCTGTACTAGCATGTAGCATAGAATAAGCCTTAATTTAGTCCTGCAATGGTGAAATTCCGTTTTATAGCAGTCAGTGTGCAATGGTGAAATTCCATTTTATAGCAGTCAGTGTACTGTACCAGCATACAAGAAGAAAAATATCAAAAATATCTGTATATATTTCCAACACCAGTGAATGAGCAGAAGTCACAGATGTAGTGTGTGCTGTACATAAATAACAATTACTATAAATCAGGACAACTGACATACGAATCACAAATACTGTGAATGTAAATACTACATATGTACAAAGTGATAGTAAATGGCAGCATGATGGACTATTGTTTTAATACTTCAACTGCACAGTCGAAAGGTTTGAGATTAAATCTTAGGTCAGTCCTTCCTGTTTGGTGTTTACATGTTCTTCCAGCAGTTTAATTATCAACAGTACAGTAACAATACGTATGTCATATTGAAGATTTTTTTAATTAACTAATTTATGTCACTGGGATGCTTTATTTATTCATTTATTTATTTTCACCTCTAGCGGAAAAGAGCCCAAACCCCAGTTTGCTCTGTCTTTGCGGCTCTCTGGCACAGCTGGCTTGTGTGGAACCTCCTCGTCTGCAGTCCTGGCTGATGCGCATGACTGCCACCCCACCCAAGGACTCTGAGCAGTTGGAAATTGTGCAAGAAAACCGACAGCTTTTGCAGCTCCTCACCACTCATATAGTGCGGGACAACAGCCAGGTGGGAGAAGGAGTGTGCACTGTTCTCCTGAGTACGTTAATCCCCATGGCAACAGACATGCTGGCTAATGGAGATGGGACAGGATTCCCTGAGCTCATGGTCATCATGGCCACTCTAGCCAGCGCTGGACAGGGAGCGGGTCACCTGCAGCTGCACAGGGCAGTTATTGACTGGCTTACAAGATGGTAAGTTGTTAAACCAGTGTGAATGTGTGAGCGCACAAATAATGTGTCCACTGTGAAGCGTCTATGAGTGTCCAATAAATCATGCATTATTATTATTATTATTATTAAAAATACAGTCTGTACATACATTTAAGGAAATGGGCTAACTTGCATGAACATGCATCTTCTAAAACATTTTTTCTATTTATAGCAAGAAGTATTTAACACAAAAGAATGTTGTGGAAAAAGTGAGCATGAACACATCCCAAGGAAAGGTATGTTATTATTTATTTGGTACTAGGGCTCACTCATTTGGCAGAAATGAAAGTCATTAATTTGTACTCCTTTGCTTTCAGCATGCTAGCATGTTGGAATGCTCCTGTCACATCATCTCCTACCTCGCTGATGTGATGAATGCCTTGAGGCAAAGCAATGGTCAAGGTAGCTCCACATTACTCATGGATGGGGAAGAGAAGGCCATGGAGGTGGACTCAGACTGGGTGGAGGAACTAGCTGTAGAGGAAGATGATTCCCAGGCAGAAGATTCTGTGAGACTTAATTTTTATTTTCTTGCATTTCAAAAAAGGGGACATTAATATCTTTGACTTCACGTTACAGTTCTTTCAAGCTCAAGAGTTCTGATAAATATTAGTAATGTACATTAAATGATAAACGTGCATTGTTGCTACATTCTACTTTTACACCTGTTAGAATATCTGCTCCATTCATAACTGTATTTACATAAAAACTGTCACATTCAAGTCGCAATTTGTGTAACACAATTTGTCATTGACTCACAGGATGAAGACTCTCTCTGCAACAAACTTTGCACCTTCACCATAACTCAGAAAGAATTCATGAACCAGCACTGGTAAATAAAAGTTCATTTTTATTTCTTCGGTTTTTTTTGCTGCATGATTTTGGTTTACAGTAGTAGACTCTAGATTTGTCCAAGCAGTTCTTTCACTTCAAAGTAATTTATTCATCACATAGAAACCTACTACATCTCAGCAAAGAGAAAATATCTTCAAGCAGTGTATTGTGTAAATTATAGTTAATAATGAAAAAAATAAGACATGACACAAGCGTCATTAAAATAACACTAACAGTTACTGTTCCCAAACATGACTAAATATCAGTGCCATTGTCAGGACTAAAACTGCTGCATTTCATTTTATAGGTACCACTGTCACACCTGTAAGATGGTGGATGGGGTAGGTGTATGCACTGTGTGCGCCAAGGTCTGTCATAAAGACCATGAGATCTCCTATGCCAAATATGGCTCGTTCTTCTGTGACTGCGGTGCCAAAGAGGATGGCAGCTGCCAGGTGAGACCGAATACGTCAGGTCATCATGGGAAGAGAACAACAGCGGTAACTTTGGCTTGCAAGTCATTCCACCATTGACTTCCATCCAGTCATTTCATTTGATCAGGGCTCTATAGCTAGTCCACACATGCCCAGTAATATTTTACAGAAATCATGTTGCATTGCATAGGTCATGTTTGAGAGGCCAGTTTTCCTAGTTAATTCTAAATGACTGCTTTTGTGTAGTTTGCATGCAATGAGCAAACCATCAACCCCATATTATGTCCTTGTAGCAAATTGTTTGACTGTTGCATTATTTTCAGCCTTGCTAATGTAACTGCTAGTACAGTACCTCAAAAAAGTAATAGTATATATACTTGCATGTCACATTCTTATAATAAGTTATTGTGCCAATATTTCCAGTCTTGTCATGGTGTCAGTTTCTTTGCAATCTGTTAAAAGCTCTCATTCCGTACAATATCAGCTGGCAATTGTTTCACTAATCAATTTTTGGATAAACACATTTCTCCAAGTTGTAAAGGTAGATGGTGTGATGGATTATGTTGCTATTTGCCCCTTCACCTTTCTCACTTGTTCATATTGTGTTCATCAACAGGCCTTGGTGAAACGCAGCCCCAGCAGTGGCATGGGCTCCACTCTCAAGGAGTCTTCAGCCTTCCAGAGCGAACTGCGCATGCCCGAGAGCACAAGCCGCCACCAGAATGCTTCGCCCTCTGATAAAGGAAAGGTGACCATCTGTGATGGCAAACCTGGTGATGAGGAAAGACCAAAGAAGAGCAGTGTGTGCAAGACTATTGAGGGATGCCAGGAAGAGCTGCTTTCACAAGTGGTGAGGAAAATAATGGAATATTTCCGGATTCATCACCACCAGTTGTTTTATTCTGATGGCTATCTTGAAAAAGCAGTTCCCATTACGGAACGGTTCCTTTGAACTTAAGGAAATTTGGATTTTTATTTTTTATTCCCAAAAGTTCTCAGGGGCCTCATTTCTCAAAGAGTGTGTAGGATAGGTTCGACATTTGTCAGCACGACTGAAATTTGGAGTGTGTGTAAATACATAAAAAATCCATAATAATCCTGCGTGCGTACAACAGGTGTCCAGTAAATAATGTGTGTTGATAAATCCCAATTTTTCTAAACAGCCACACTGGCGCACGTCTAGCCTAATTTGTTTTGAGAAACACCTCCAATTGACCATATATAGTAGCAGCAATCCCTTAAGAAATCAATTAAACTGATAAAGAGGGCGAAGAGAATCTCAGATTCCGAGACGACGTGATGTTCTTGTCTGAGTACAGTATGTGGTAACAAATAAATAGTACTGTTTGGAACAATTAATTCTGACCTTACTGTTTGCCCATTTTACATACTGTCCCGTTGGATGTCTCTCAACAGAATGCATCGTCTACTGCTGCCGTGATACTGGAGATGCTCATGTTCCTAATGGAAGCCATTCAGAACAATTTCCACCAGGCATCTGCTGTAGGGAGCAGCAGCCGGGCACAGCAAGCCCTCAATGAACTTCACACTCAAGACAAAAGTGTGGATATGACAGATCAGCTAATGGTAAAACCGTCTATATTGATGTTTTTTGTATTTGTCGTGATGGCATGATCTGTCATGCTCTGCACTCGTTGACGTTTATCAAAGACCATGCGCTTCAGTTCCTCATTGTCCCACTTTCTGTTCAGGTACCCACTCTTGGTTCTCAGGAAGGGGCTTTTGAGAATGTAAGGATGAACTACAGTGGTGACCAGGGGCAGACAATCCGCCAGCTCATTAGTGCTCATGTGCTGAGGCGTGTTGCCATGTGTGTCTTGTCATCCCCTCATGGCCGCCGACAACATCTTGCAGTCAGCCATGAAAAGGGAAAGGTGAGCCTCACTACTCACACTGCTAGACTGAACATTTGCTCTCATTAAAATCGTATGATGAAAATTTCTCAGGTACATCTTAAAAGCCAATACTAATATAACTGTTTTAGATGCATGCGTAACATTTAAGCCAAGAAAAATGTTCAAATGTCTACCAGCAAGAATATTATTCAATTATCAATATTCATTGTCTAATTTGTTTCTATCGCAGATAACGGTTTTGCAGCTGTCCACCCTTTTGAAGCAAGCTGACTCAAGCAAGAGGAAGCTAACACTCACCCGTCTGGCTTCTGCGCCAGTCCCTTTCACTGTCCTGAGTCTCACAGGCAACCCTTGTAATGAAGATTACCTGGCCGTGTGTGGCCTCAAGGTAGGTTCAGCACGCCAATCAAATTAATACATCATATTCATTGTATAAGGGAGAAGAAACCAAAACGTTCCAGTTTGTCAGTCTTTTGTTGAGTGATTTTATTTTTCAGCAGGCTTTTTGGCTAATTTAACAACTCATTATGAATAGCTGTTGAGGTGATCTCTCATTTGCTCTTTCCCAGGACTGCCATGTGCTCACCTTCAGCAGCACAGGCTCTGTGTCTGACCATCTGGTGCTGCACCCACAACTTGCTACTGGCAACTTTATCATCAAAGCCATTTGGTTGCCAGGCTCACAAACTGAGCTAGCAATCATCACTGCTGATTTTGTCAAGGTATGCATGATGAAAAATACATGTACTGATACCTTGAAGGCCGATTTAAGATTTGTATTTGTCACATTCAATGTGTCCCACAGATTTATGACTTGTCTGTGGATGCTTTGAGTCCCATGTACTACTTCCTACTGCCAAGTTCCAAGATTCGTGATGCTACCTTTCTTTTCAATGAAGAGGGAAAGAACATCATTGTCATAATGTCTTCAGCGGGTTACATATATACTCAGGCCATGGATGAATCCAGCAGTGCTCAACATGGCCCTTTCTATGTTACGAATGTGTTCGAGATAAGCCACGAAGACTTGAAAGTAAGACACAATTAAGACATTCTCTGTGTTGGATGTTAGAGTATTAAAAGCCAAAGATACTTTAAGTGGGAATATACTGTTTTCAAACTGCTTGCAAGATTCAAATGTAGGCTCACTTCACTTCTTTCTTTTAGGATAGCAACGGTCAGGTTGCTGGAGGAGGTGTGTCAGTCTATTACTCCCACGTGCTCCAAATGCTGTTCTTCAGTTACAGCCAGGGCAAGTCCTTTGCTGCCACAGTAGGTCGCAGCACCACTGAGGTCCAGCGACTCTTCCCCATCAATGTCAAAGGGTATGGGTGTTTTGTCTAAATATTAGAATTAAAATTTGAATTATTTTAGTAAGGCAAGTGGCATTGCTGACCTGTTAATTGGTGTCTTTTGTGCCCCTTTTTAGTTCCAATGGCAGCAGTAGTAAAATGTCACCAGCACTTTGCCAGTGGTCAGAGGTCATGAACCACCCAGGGCTAGTATGCTGTGTGCAGCAGACGACGGGCATTCCACTGGTTATTATGGTTAAGCCTGACACCTTCCTCATTCAAGAAATTAAAACTCTGCCTGCCAAAGCTAAGGTAAGGGCCACTAGAACATGTGCATTGCTAACGGGTTGAATAATAGATTGATAGGTAGCTTTTATAAAAAAAAATTTTTTTTAAAAAGCATGGGGTGGGGTGCATAGGTCTTGTTTTTCTTAATGCTTCTTTAATCTCTCTGCTTCTAGATTCAAGATATGGTAGCAATTAGACACACTGCCAGTAATGAGCAACAGCGCACGACCATGATTCTTTTATGCGAGGATGGAAGCCTGCGAATCTACATGGCCAATGTGGACAACACCTCATACTGGCTCCAGCCCTCTCTACAACCCAGCTGTGGCATCAATATCATGAAGCCTGTTCGCAAGCGCAAAGCTGCTGCTACAGGTGAGTTAAGTATTTTATCAATACTAAAATAAAACATTCAAATTTAGATAATACATGCGTGCATAAGCAAACAACCAGAAAGCGCACCTAATTAAACTTGAGTAAATTGCCAGGAGATCTTCCTTATTTTTTATTGTGACAGTTTTGTTTGGTGTATTTTTTTGTTCTGTAAAATAGTGCCTTAGCTCAATAAAAGTTGGGACACTGCTATACAGTCCAATACATCCGAAATGACCACATTCATATAGACATTATACCACTTGTTGACTATTCAATTTCGGAACATTTAGAGATAGGGTGTATGGGCTTATAAATAAACATACATTATGCTTTATGCAGTTTCAGTTGATGTAATATAGTCAATTAAGAGTAAGCCTTTTTGAGTTAAATGCTGTACATATTTCCCATCCTCAGGCATTCATAATACTGTATCTGTAAGAATTTAATCTACATGTTGCGTTTCTGTCTCTAGCAACCCGAACCTCCAGTCAGGTGACATTCCCAGTAGACTTTTTTGAACACAACCAGCAGCTGACCGAGGTGGAGTTTGGAGGCAATGACTTGCTGCAGGTCTACAACGGACAGCAGATTAAACACAGGCTCAACTCTACTGGGATGTATGTGGCTAATACAAAGGTAGGATCAGTGATTAAAAGATACTGTTAGCTTTGATGTCATCTTTCTGTCATTCGGTAAATAATGAAGATGCAACTATTCCATAATTCTGTGCTTTGATCCAAGCCTGGGGGATTCACCGTGGAAGCAGTCAACAGCAACAGTTCAATGGTGATGACAGGCATGCGTGTGCAGGTTGGCACTCAGGCCATTGAGAGGGCTCCCTCCTATGTAGAGGTCTTTGGTCGCACCATGCAGATAAATCTAACAAGGGCACGCTGGTTCGACTTCCCCTTTACCAGGGAAGAGGCGCTCCAGGCTGACAAGAAGCTGTCAATTTTCAGTAAGTGCATGACTTTGTGCCGTTTCACTTGTAACTTGCTTACGGTTTGAGAAATTGATTTGAGGGTAAATGTTATTTTTTTCATCTAAAGCTGTATTTGGTTTATGTGCAGATTTACATGCTGTTTTGATTTCCTTTTGTCAGTTGGGGCATCGGTTGACCCGGCTGGAGTCACCATGTTGGATTCAATTAAGATCTATGGAAAAACTAAAGAACAGTTTGGTTGGCCTGAAGAACCACCCGAGGACTTCTCGTCCACCTCTGTAAACAATGTCTGCAGTCCCAACCTTAACCAGAGCAATGGCACCTCTGATGGCGACGTCGTCACACCATCCACCACCAATGGCACCGTGTTGGAGAGGTACGGCTTTCGTCTCATTTTATATTTACTGTGTGGTTTAGGCCTCCGTTATCTCTGTTTAATATTTCTGTTGTTCATCATACTGTGATATGTATACTTTGAATAAGCACAGACCTATAACAGTGGCAGTGGCGTTTTGTGTATTTTGTAATGACAGGCGATTTTGACTAAAGTGTTTTGCTTATATGGTATTAGTTTACCCAATATTTTGGGTAAACTAATACCAAATAAGCAAAACACAAAACAGTTCAGATAATAATTCTATACTGTGTATATTTTCCATTGGTTTTCCATGAGTCTAATCTTAAAGCTTGAGCTGTATTTAATTATTGGTGGTGGGGTTGTTATTTGAGTAATTAGTGCATGGCTACAGCAGTCATCTTTCTTGCATGCTTCATTTGTTTTTAGCAGTCATTTATTTTCACTTATTTCTTTCTGTGATCCTCACACGTTTTTGTTCTTTTTTTTCTTTTGCTCCCAAATATACAATAAAAAGTTGTGAAACTGAGTCCTTATCCACCTTGGACCGGTTAGTAACAGCTCTTTCTCTGCTCGTTTTGTTGTATGTTTTTGTGCATGTGTGCCTGTTTGTGTGTCCATGCCTGAGACTAGGAAAATACCATGCACCATCTTTTTCTAAAAACATCTTGCAGTGTGATATACCTTTTACAGCTTAGAGTAGTTTGACTTTTTGCACTTATTCACTTTTCGGGCAAATTTGAAAACAGCGGTGGAGCTCACTTTTTTTATTTTTAATTGTAGGCTTGTGGTCAGTGCTCTTGAAGCTTTGGAAAGCTGCTTTGCCGTTGGTTCCTCTAATGAAAAGGTACACCAATTAGGATTTGCAATGCCGTATTACCGTACTGAAACATTTAAATGAAACCTCGCCTGTCTTTGGGGTGCCTTAATAACCAATGACTTTATGCAGGAAAAGAACAAGGCTGCTGCACTGGAGCTGGCCACTCTTCTCCTGTCAATGCCAACTCCAACAGGTGTGCAGCAGCAGACCAAGGGGCTTCTGGCCAGCTTGCACACCAGTCGTACTGCCTATCACAACCACAAGGTAAACCAAGACATTTATTGCATGATGGATGGTGGCAGTAGCTAATCCGTAAGGATAAGCGGATGCAGCCACAGGTTCATGATTTAAATCGCGTTGTGGACGTACTTTTATATTCTGGATAACATACGGTAATATAATTATGCTTTGGAACCGAAACATATTTTTTATTCGTTCCATAGACCCCACAAGTTCACAAAAAACATATATTCAGAAACACAAAAAACAAACAGGCCCCCAAAAACCATATCTGTAGACAACTTAACATCTTAACATTCACACGAACATTGTCATTATCGTTGTCGTCATCCTTCTTTTTTCTTTTTTTTACATCATCATTGTCATAGTCCTCAACACAAAAACATGATGAAAGAACCAACATTTAAACATAAAACAATAAATACACAAAAAATAAATAAACGAACATAACATAAAAGCGCACACATCTTAGCATTCCACACAAACATTATTCTCGTTGTCATCATTCTAAACATCATCATTATCATAATCATCAACCCAAAAACATGACAAAAGAAGCAACATTTAAGAAAAAAATAATGAATAGAAATCGGTCCATACCACAAAAAGTACCGTCTTCGGTACCCATCCCTACAGAATATTATATTGTCTGTTTACATGTGTTTTGCTGCACCATTTGTTCAAATATCCGCTGTTTAAATAGTTAAAACATTGTTACATTGATGCGGTTAGTCAGCCTGTTTATGGCATTTTGCATTATATTTTTGCATTAACCTGACAGGCTTTATTTTACTAAGGCCAAGTTTGGTGGGTTTTAAATGCACATGTAGTTCTCTTTTGTTTTGTTTTGTTTTGTTTAATAGAAAACTTGATCTGTGCTTCAGCACACTGGTTGGGAAATGCTGACATACCGGTATGGAGTAAGCAATTAACTTGTCTATGTGCTCCCCAGGACCAGTCCTTGCTGAGTAATGCAGTGCAGTGTCTGAACAGCTGCAGTCGCGAGGGCAAGGAACTAGACCCAGATGTCTTCCAGAGGCTTGTGATCACTGCCCGCTCCATTGCAATCATGAGGCCCAATAATTTGGTGCATTTCACAGAATCCAAGTTACTTCAACCTGACTCTGGTGAGATGCTGTTAAATTGATTTTCCGCTTGCACAAGTGTTTTATAGATATATGGAAGAATTGACTTGTCTTTTATTTGTCCAGACATGACAGATGATGGGCAAAAACATGTGTACGGCGAAAGCCATAATTTCATCACACAATTGATGAGTAACTTTTGGAAGCTACACTCCCTGAAACCTAAGAATGCCTTTCTTGCTCCTGCGTGCCTACCTGGTAAGTGTGTCGTCTATCTGTGAGGGGCAGCAAGTCGTAATTTTTAGAGATGTAAACAAGCATGAAGAATGAATGAGCAACCCAACGTATGGTTGTTTATCTTCTTCTCCTTCCAAAGGACTCACTCACGTGGAGGCAACAGTAAATGCCCTGGTGGACATCATCCATGCATACTGCACCTGTGAGCTTGATTACATCAATGTGGCCTCCAAAATCTACATGCAAATGTTGCTCTGCCCTGTAAGTACACTAGCAAGTTATTAAATTGTTAGTATTTGTAATCTATATACAGTATATACTGAGTGATACATATGTGTCCCTAAGGCTACAAGCAAGTTGAACCTTCCTTAATTGTACCTTTTTGATGTTTTCTCATTTCAGGACACAGCAGTGAGCTTTGCTTGTAAGCAGGCACTGATCAGAGTGCTTCGACCACGAAATAAGCGTCGCCATGTTACCATTCCATCTCCACCACGCTCCAACACACCCACAGGTATGTTTTTACAAGCTTTATGTGATAATTCTTGCATTCACATTTCAGTTCCTTAAGACTTGCTGGCTGTTTTTTTTTTTATCAGGGGACAAAGATGATGATGACGATGACGATGCGGAAGACAAAATGCATTCATCGGTACTTACTGGTGAAGAGGAGGTTAGACCAGAGAGTCAAGAGCAGAATGAAGTGGATCATGGTGACTTTGAGATGGTGGTGAGAAAAAGAAGAAGTCATTATTTATTCTGGTGTTTGCGTTTAATACAACTGACATCACAGTAGCCTTAAAAATCGTTTACTAACGTACAGTGACATTAAAACATTGTTTGGTAACATTTTGTGTATATCGTCAGTCATTTGACTCATAAAGGATGCAAGTAGGAATATGTTTGGTAAGAAGGAATGTTTAGCTAAGCATGGTTATTTGCATTCATCAGTCAGAATCAATGGTCCTGGAGACGCCAGAAAATTTAAACAATGGAAATCCATCCCCCCTGGAAGCATTGCTTGCTGGAGCTGAGGGTTTCCCCCCCATGCTGGACATCCCTCCTGATGCTGATGATGAAACTATGGTAGAGCTAGCGATTGCTCTAAGCCTTCAGCAGGATCAACAAGGTCAAGAGAAAAAAAAAAAGAACTTAGGATGATTGATTTCAATTTGTTTGGTCAGTGATGTGCAAATGTAGATATTTATTGGCATTTTATATGTAATATTTTAGGGAGTAGTAGTAGTGCCCTTGGCCTTCAGAGCCTTGGCCTGTCTGGTCAAGCCCCAAGCTCCTCATCCCTGGACGCTGGCACACTGTCAGACACCACTGCATCAGGTAATTGGACCACCTTTTGTGGTATCTGCACATTTCAATTCATAGATTGGCAACTGCCCATCGGCTGTTGTCATTTAACACTAGTAGCCTCATTTTAAGAAACCGTTTGGAGTTTTTGACTCTGTTAGATGCTTTGGATTGTTGTGATGTAATTTATGAATTTAAGTCTCCTATCCTGGCCCAGATGACTGCGTTTTATTTGCTGTTACAGCTATTGCTATGATTTCAGCCCCAGCATCTGATGACGAGGGCAGTACTGCTGCAACTGATGGCTCCACACTGCGGACCTCCCCAGCTGAGCATGGCGGCAGTGTGGGCTCAGAGAGTGGAGGTTCTGCTATCGATTCTGTTGCAGGGGAGCACAGTGGTGGGTGATTGAAAACAACACATGCGGAATTTAGAAACCATATTTATAATCTATATAATAATCTATCAAAATCTAAGCTGTTAGTATTATCCATTTGCTTTTTTACTTTGTCATCATCCCCTTACGTAAAAAAATAAATAAGTAGTAAGTACACCTAGGTGTTTTCAAATGTAGGTAGTAAATGTAAAAAGTAATCAGAAAAGTAAATTGTCTAATAAGGTACATAACAATGCTTCTTTCCACAGTGTCAGGACGCAGCAGTGCATATGGAGATACAACGGTAGAAGGCCACCCTGCAGGTCCAGGCAGTGTGAGCTCCAGCACCGGCGCGATCAGCACCACCACAGCCCAGCAGGAAGGTGAAGGCTCAGAAGGAGAAGGAGAGACTGAGGGAGACATCAACAGAAGCAACAGGTCAGACCTGAAAATTCTGCTCTAAGCTCTTTGTTGGTCAACTTGTCTGTGCTGGCAAAATTAAATTTTTACTTTTGTGATTAGGCTTCACATGGTTCGCCTTATGTTACTGGAGCGCTTGCTGCAGCACCTCTCTCAGCTCCACAACGTTGGTGGCGTTCAAGCCATACCTTACATGCAAGTTATCCTTATGCTGACCTCTGACCTTGATGGGGAGGATGAAAAAGATAAGGGTGCCTTGGACGATCTTCTTGCGCAGCTTATTGCAGAGCTCAGCATGCATAAGAAGGTGACCACAGTGTATTCATTAGGAATTATCTTACATGTGATTTTGTTGCTCAACCTACCTCTTCTCTCTGTAGGATGTTTCAAAAAAGAATGATCGCTGCCCTATGAATGAAGTACACCTGGTCATCATGAGACTGCTCAGCGTCTTCATGTCTCGAACCAAATCTGGCTCCAAATCCTCCTCTGAGGTACATTATAGTAGAGAGGGGTTCTTATAAAAATATTGTGGACATTATAAAAATCTCAGAGCACACTGCTAAGAAAATGTCACAAAAATTATATGCTCACAAATTAGTGTGTGCGCGTAGCATTTTTATGTGTTATGAATGACAAAAGGTAGACGTGTTAAGAACTAATTGTCAAATGAAATGAAATGAAGTATATCGGTAATTGGATAATTTCCCACGGCACACCAATGTTCCGCTGCTCGCTGGTTGAGAATTACTGTAACTACAGTAATTTCTGGACTATAAGCCGCTACTTTTTTCCCTTTCACTCGACCCTGCGGCTAATACAAAGGTGCGTCTTATCCATCATATCACAAGGGGCCGCACTATAAAGGAAGCGCATGAGGCAAAGCAAAACAAACCAAGCGAGCCCAAATACAGTAAAAGAGACAGAATGAGAGGCGAGACAATTGGCACCCTCATTATGGAAAAGAAAGTAGCGGGAACCCGGTGTGGTAACATTAAAACACCTGCGGCTTACAGTTGGGTGTGACTTATATTTGTAGTAAAGTCGAGTATTCCTTAGTCAGGTGCGCCGTATAATCCAGAAATTACTGCACTTCTTGAGTTTAAATGCATTATTTTTATTTGAATGCCCTACTTTATAAATGGTTGTTTTTATTAGTGGTTCATGCTGTGTGCTACTTTTGTCTCTTCCAGGCATCCTCACTGATTTCCAATGCTACGGCATCTGCCTTGCTTAGCCTGGGTGCCATTGACTACTGTCTCCATGTGCTCAAATCCCTTCTGGAGTTCTGGAAGAGCCAGCAGGGTGAAGAAGAACCTGTGACCACAAGCCAGCTCCTTCGCCCACACACATCTTCCTCTCCCCCAGACATGAGCCCCTTTTTCCTCCGCCAGTATGTCAAGGTATGTCAGGAAATCAGGCCAGTCATGTGGACTAAAAGTGATAAGGAAATTTAAAACACAGTTGTTCTTGTCACTAGGGACATGCCGCAGATGTGTTTGAAGCCTATTCGCAGCTGCTCACTGAAATGGTACTCCGACTGCCGTATCAAATCAAAAAGATAGCTGACACCAACCCACGTATCCCACCTCCTGTCTTTGACCATTCCTGGTTCTACTATCTGTCTGAAGTAAGATATTGGGATTTGGTGTGTGGCATTTTCTATTTATTTCATATAGTTTAAAAAAAATCTTTCTTTCCAGTATCTGATGATCCAACAAACACCGTTTGTCAGGAGACAAGTTAGAAAATTGTTGCTGTTTATTTGCGGCTCCAAAGAAAAGTATCGTCAGTTGCGGGATCTGCACACTCTCGATTCTCACATGCGCAGCATCAAAAAGCTTTTAGAGGAACAGGGCATCTTCCTCCGGGCAGGCATTGTTACAGCATCATCTGGCTCAGCGCTGCAGTATGACACACTCATCAACCTGGTGAGTGTAATTTTGGTGGATGCAGAGTACTTTTTTTTTTTTTAAATTATGACATTCTGCAATATATTATTGTCACCTTCTGATTTTGGCTGTTTCTGTGAATGCAGATGGAGCACCTGAAAGCTTGTGCTGAAATTGCCACGCAGAGGACAATCAACTGGCAGAAGTTCTGTATGAAAGATGACTGTAAGTAGATTCTAATTCCAATTTTTATACTTGAAAGCATCATAACTTAAAATAGTGCCTGAATCATCATGTCTTTCCTTTCTCATGTTCTTTTTTCCCCCCTTCTCTCCAGCTGTGTTGTACTTCCTGCTCCAGGTCAGCTTCCTGGTAGACGAGGGTGTTTCCCCAGTCCTTTTGCAATTGCTCTCATGTGCCCTGTGTGGCAGCAAGGTGCTGGCCAACTCTTCATTGTCAGGGGGTTCTAGCAGCGGACAGGGAGGAACTTCTCAGTCCTCTCAGAGCAAGTCCTCTAGTAAAAAGAGCAAAAAAGAGGATAAAGAGAAGGACAAAGATGGTGAGGCTATGACACAATCTTTATGTTGAGAGGATGCCTACTTTAGTAGCAGATGAGCCTATTGAATGTGCCCCCCCCCCTGTCATGATCATAGGGGATGGAGTTGTCAGCCAGGAGGATCAGTTGTGCATGGCGCTGGTTAATCAACTAAACAAGTTTGCGGACAAGGAGACACTCATCCAGTTTTTGCGCTGCTTTCTGCTTGAGTCAAACTCATCAGCAGTGCGCTGGCAAGCTCACTGCTTGGCATTACATATCTACAGGTACTTTGAAATTCTTATTTTCACATATAGGCTCAGCTCAGCCCAACACTCATCTTTATTAAGATCATATTGAGACATAACAGGTCCAATGTATACTGTATTTTCACTACCATAAGGCGCACCGTATTAAAAGGCGCAGTCTCAGTTACGGGTGTTTCTGTATTTAACACACACATAAAGCGCACCGCACTATTGGGCGCAGGCATGGTTAAACATACACTAGCTCAAAACATATGGTAGCATGCTTTCACTTACTAGCAATTTTTTTTTTTAAAGTCAGTGGAGTAAAACTAAGTTTGGTTGTACTTGAAGTATTTAACAATGTACTCACGTTACTCTTGATCAATCCTCATCCACAAATCCAAATCAAACAGCTGGGCAAGTTCTCCATCAAACAAGCCAGGTTCCCTCTCGTCATTGTAGTATTGTCAAGTCAGTCTCGTTAGCGTGAGGCTCCTTATGAATGATGCCGGCTTTTGCGAAAGCTCGATTAGTGCAAGCAGACACGTTTAGCTCAAGCATGCATGCACAATTCATTCACAAATTGTGGCGTAACTCGCTCAGTCTAGCAGTTCCATAAAGCAAGAGGAATGAGCACCATGACGTCCTCCTGTATCTTATATACACGAAACCTGGCCCTAGTTGAAGACTGGCAGGCATGAGAACCCAATAGACTCACATAATCTTTCATTGGAGTCTTTCAGGTTCTCATGCCTGCCAGTCCTCAACCAGGGCCGGATTACCTGTGTTTAAACAATATGTTGGCACTGCTCCGCTGTCTGTTGGCAGAAATGCTTCCACACAGTGAAACGGGGCGCTTACCGAAGTCGCACAACAACATCTACAGATTTTGGAACTCGGTGCACCTCACTATTAGGCGAGCGATCGATTTTTGAGAAAATTTAAGACTAATAAGTGCGCCTTTTAGTCGTAAAAATACGATACTAAATAGTGAATTGCTGCTTAAAGACCAAGTATGACTGAATATGATATCATAACCTCCCAATGTATGGATTTGTCACCAGGAACTCAAGTAAATCTCAACAGGAGTTGTTGCTGGAGCTCACATGGGCCATCTGGCCAGAGCTCCCAGCATATGGCCGCAAAGCTGCACAGTTTGTCGACCTTCTCGGATACTTCTCACTCAAGACCCCGCAGACCGAGAAAAAAGTAAATAACACAGACTTTGGAATCTATTTTCTGTTTCTTGTATTGTAAGGCAAGGGCATTAGTGGTAGTTCTGTAATGTCATTTGTGTGAAATTGATTTTTTTTAATGTACTTTCACGGTTGTTTGATTCCTTCCTGTTTGACAGAGTAAGCACTAACTGCACAGGATATTCCATCCATTGGTTATTCATGCACATCATAGTTTTGTTTCGTCTTCTTTCAGCTGAAGGAGTATTCTCAGAAGGCTGTGGAAATCCTGCGAACGCAGAACCATATCCTGACGAATCACCCAAACTCCAACATCTACAAGTATGTTAGATTAGCCATGCTGTCTTGTAAAAAGAGTGTAGTGTAGATTTGTTACACATTTATTTTTGCCTTCTCTTATAGCACTCTCTCAGGTCTGGTGGAGTTTGATGGCTTTTATCTGGAAAGTGACCCCTGCTTAGTGTGCAATAATCCAGAAGTTCCCTTTTCGGTATGTATAAGAATACTTCAGTCGATTTGGGGGGGGGGGGGGGGGGGGAATCTGTAATCCTAAACATTCTTAAAAATATTATTTCCTATTTACCCTCAAGAATATCAAGCTGTCATCTATCAAAGTGGACACCCGCTACACCACCACACAACAAGTTGTCAAGCTGATTGGCAGCCATACCATTAGCAAAGTTACTGTGAAGATCGGTGACCTCAAACGCACCAAAATGGTCCGCACCATCAACCTCTACTACAACAACAGGACTGTGCAAGCTATTGTGGAGCTGAAGAACAAGTATGTTTGATTTTTCCATTTGTTTGATGCCATGCTGTCGTACTGACCACTGGGTCACATTGCACAAATGAACTGTGCTTTGTCATTTTTAGGCCTGCTCGCTGGCATAAAGCCAAGAAAGTACAACTGACCCCAGGTCAAACGGAGGTGAAAATTGACCTGCCCTTACCCATTGTCGCATCCAACCTGATGATTGAGTTCTCTGACTTCTATGAGAACTACCAGGCCTCCACAGAGACGCTGCAGTGTCCACGCTGCAGCGCCTCTGTGCCTGCCAACCCTGGAGTGTGTGGCAACTGTGGTGAGAATGTCTACCAGTGCCACAAGTGCAGGTGAGTAGCACACTTCCCAGCCATTCTTAAAGTACTTACTAAACTACTAGAAACAAGTCCATTATATTTAAACATGATTCCATGTTTTATTTTTTTAATCAGGTCTATCAACTACGATGAAAAGGACCCCTTCCTATGCAACGCCTGTGGTTTCTGCAAATATGCCAGATTTGACTTCATGCTTTATGCCAAACCTTGCTGTGCTGTGGATCCTATTGAGAATGAAGAAGACAGGAAAAAAGTAAGCAGTCACTTACTCATACTTCAAAACTTTGAGTATGTTTTGCAGATAACTTTTTTTTGTGCCTTTTAACCATCTTTATATATTTTATAATTTGTTTTCATCTTTGCAGGCTGTGACAAACATCAACACCCTTCTGGAAAAAGCTGATCGTGTCTACCATCAGCTGATGGGTCACCGGCCACAGCTGGAGAGCCTTTTGTCTAAAGTCAATGAGGCAGCACCAGAAAAGCCACAGGTAAGGCTTGGACTGCTTTTGTCATGTGATGTTGCAGAATTTGATTGACACTGTTCATATGACTTTCTCAAAAAAATATTGCAGGATGACACAGGAGCTGCTGCAGGTCTTGGTACATCTTCTGCCAATGTGAACAGATACATTCAGCAGCTGGCTCAGGAGTACAGTGGAGACTGCAAAACATCATTTGATGAACTCTCCAAAATCATACAGGTTAGAGGCAAAGTACTTGTGGCCTCCGAAAACACAGAAGCATTTTCATGAGTATCTCATTGTTTACATAAAATATGGTGTTTGATTCATTTTCCACAGAAAGTGCTTGCGTCTCGCAAAGAACTGCTTGAGTATGATCTGCAGCAGCGAGAGGCTGCCACTAAGTCCTCCCGAAGCAGCAGCAGCCACCAGCCGACCTTCACGGCCAGCCAGTACCGCGCCCTCTCTGTGCTGGGCTGTGGCCACACCTCCTCCAACAAGTGTTACGGCTGTGCCTCAGCAGTCACAGGTCACTGTATCACACTACTGCGTGCACTGGCCACCAACCCAGCACTCCGGCAGATCCTTGTCCTCCAGGGCCTCATCCGAGAGCTTTTTGAGTACAACTTAAGACGAGGTACTGCAGCCATGCGAGAAGAAGTACGCCAGCTCATCTGTTTACTTACCAGGTACAGCACACTAACTTTAACCTGCCTGATGCTTGTTTGATAAAATAGTATCAAGCATTTTGTTATTTGTCCATTCTGTAGCAGTTCTGCTTCTCAAGTAATCATTTGTTGTTTACTATTGTTTTTAGAGATCATCCAGAAGCCACTCAGCAGATGAATGACCTCATCATTGCCAAGGTTTCGGCAGCCCTCAAAGGTCATTGGGCCAATCCCGACCTGGTATGTGTCTGTTCATCTCCTTGTTCAAACCATGAATCTATGCTGTGCTTCTGTTTTATTGTGTCTTGAAGCAGTGACACATTTATCTCAGCATGAAAGCTACTGGGCAATTTATTTGACAGAGGTGTGTTTTTTACAACAGGTTAGTAATCTACAATACGAAATGCTGCTGTTAACTGACTCGATTTCAAAAGAGGGAGGCTGCTGGGAGTTACGGCTGCGCTGTGGTAAGTAGCTGAGTTACTTTGGAGCATCAACAAACAGATTTTACAGTGCCATTTATGCATTATTAGGTCAATGGCTCACCTACCTTGAAGTCTGCATTTTCAATTATATTTATACTTCCTTTTCTAGTCTAATCTGTCTAAATCTGTATTTACAGCCCTTAGTCTGTTCCTCATGTCAGTTAACATCAAGACGCCTGTCGTGGTGGAGAACATTACTCTCATGTGCCTAAAAATCCTGCAGAAGCTGATCAAACCCCCTGCTCCAACTAGCAAGAAGAACAAGGTGAATATTAAGTAATCATGCTGAGGCTTTGCATTTGCCTTAGGTTCAATTCAAATGTACTGATTAGGTGAGTGGGAGGTAATTGGCTGAAATGTTCATGTGGAACCTCTTTGCAAGGATACGATACACTTTTATTTTCCCCGTGGGGAACTTTTTCCTGGACTCCGTCCAGCTGCAGTTTACAGTAAAGAGAAAACAACAGAATGGAAAGAGATAAAATTAAAGTTAAATAAATAAGAAGTGCAGCAATAAGTAGAAGACTTCCCACAATATCATTACAGTGAATTACACACACAAAAATCATTTAAAACTATGCCAACTCTTGCACATGTATTTTTTGATCATACCTGACCACCTACCCATCTGTTAAAGGATGCTGCTACTGAATCCCTGACCACCGTTAGGCCCTACAGTAATGAAATTCATGCTCAGGCCCAAATGTGGCTCAAGAAGGACCCCAAAGCTTCATATGAAGCCTGGAAAAAGTGCCTCCCTGCAAGATGTAAGTGTTGTCCAGACAAGTAGAATACATGTCTATGTCGCTGAGTACTCACTTTTGTCTCCTATGTACCTGCCAATTTATGGGCATGACAGGCCACGAGATGGTAACAAAACCACAGGGGAAAGGTGAACTGCGAAAGCAGTATCTGCTGGAGAAGTATGTGTGGAAATGGAAGCAGTTTATGAGGTCCAGAAGAGGTGAAATCCTTTTCCCTCGTCTGCTCAGGCTTAGCCACAACAATTGGCTGCGGCAGGTAATTAAAGATTTTTAATTAATTTTGTCAGAAATGCACTTGTATTAGAAATCAGTTGAAATAAGTATCTTTCTTGCTGCAGGTCCTTTTCACACCTGCCACTCAAGCTGCAAGACAGGCAGCTTGCACAATTGTGGAGGCTCTCACGACAATCCCCAGCCGCAAACAACAAGTCTTGGGCCTGCTCACCAGGTAAGACTCATTTAAGAATTAAGGTAGCACATGCTGTTAAATTCTGGTCAGCGTATGTAAACGGACGATGTAATGGTAATCACGCTAACTGGGCTCCCATATTCCCAAGTCTTGCGAGTATGTAGCCAACAGGAAAGCCTTGTGTAGTGTGACAGTGTGTTTAATCTCTTGTCAGTTATTTGGATGAGCTGAGTTTGGCTGGAGAGTGTGCAGCGGAGTACCTTGGTCTCTACCAAAAGCTCATCAAACCAACCCACTGGAAAGTTTACCTGGCTGCACGTGGAGTCCTTCCCTACATTGGCAATCTCATCACCAAGGTAAAGTATGATTTAGAAATGTTATATATACTGTATTCTCACAAATCAACAACATACATTTCATCTATTTGAGCTCTACAAAAGTGATTGATAATAGGCTTAAACTGCTACTGATAGCCAGCTATCCAATAAATGTGTGTTGTGCAATTATTTCAATGTTACGTGTGCAATTGCCTCCCACAGGAAATAGCCAACCTGCTGGCACTGGAGGAGGCGACGCTGAGCACAGACTTGCAACAAGGCTATGCCCTCAAGAGCTTTACTGGTATGCAGTCTTGAAGCAAATGATAGCAAAGATTTCAAGTGTTCTTTCTCACATTTGATAAAATTGTGTTGTGCCATGACAGGATTACTATCATCATTTGTGGAGGTGGAGTCCATTAAGCGACATTTTAAGAGCCGACTGGTTGGCACAGTGCTGAATGGTTATCTGTGTCTGAGGAAGCTGGTGGTCCAGCGCACCAAACTAATCGATGAGACTCAGGACATGCTGCTAGAGATGCTCGAGGACATGACCACAGGTCAGCTGAAGTGAAATCTTAACTACGGCTTTAAAAGCCTGTAGCAGAGTCTGGCAATGTTTGTCGTATTGTAGCATTATTGTTTTCCGCAGCTAATATAATGTACAGTGATAGTCTGACCATCTTCCGCTGTTTGTAGGTACCGAGTCGGAAACAAAGGCTTTCATGGCAGTGTGCATAGAGACTGCGAAGAGATACAATTTGGATGACTACAGAACACCTGTGTTCATTTTTGAGAGACTGTGTAGCATCATTTATCCCGTAAGTTAGCTTTAGCTTTACATGTTACATAGTTTTACATAATCATTACTTGACATTAACAACCAGTTTGAATCTTAATCTTTTCTATGCCTCTTTTATTTTAAGGAGGAGAACGAGGTGACAGAGTTCTTTGTAACTCTGGAAAAAGATCCACAGCAGGAGGATTTCCTTCAAGGTCGCATGCCTGGAAATCCTTACAGTAGCAACGAGCCAGGTATCGGGCCCCTTATGAGGGACATTAAGAACAAGATCTGCCAAGACTGCGACCTGGTGGCACTCCTTGAAGATGATAGTGGCATGGAGGTAAAATTCATCTGTACCTTACTTGGATTGCCATTTCAATAGGTCCTTCTCTTACTCTTCACTTATTGTCATCAAGCTAAGTCATTGCAAGAACACATTGTATGTCTTTTCCGCAGCTTCTGGTGAACAACAAAATCATTAGCTTGGATCTGTCTGTCGCTGAAGTTTACAAGAAGGTCTGGTGCCCAACAAATGAGGTACATTTCCAAGACGAAACCAATAATAATGACCGAGCCTTTCAAAGTATATCTGAAATAGATAAGTCATCAAGGTAACATTGCCCGTACTTTTTCTAGGGTGAGCCAATGAGAATCATTTATCGAATGAGAGGTCTGCTGGGAGATGCAACAGAAGAGTTCATCGAGTCGCTGGACTCGACCACAGGTTCTATTACTTCTCTTTATATAATCTCCCACACTATTTAAACTGTCAAGTCTTCTGAGCTTTTTCTTGCATGTGTCTTTTATCAAATCATTTTGTTCACACTTGAACCACAAACCATTTTTATGGATTTTCATATCACAATCGGGAAAAATTAATAATAAATTTGGTCACGTCATCTTTATTTATATAGCGCTTTCAAACAGCCGTAGCTGTAACAAAGCGCTTCACATAAACATAACATCAATTTTTTATTTATTTATACTCTTTTAGATGAAGAGGAGGATGATGAGGAGGTGTACAAGATGGCAGGAGTCATGGCACAGTGTGGCGGACTGGAGTGCATGCTCAATCGGCTGTCAGGAATCAAAGATTTTAAACAGGGACGTCATCTGCTCACGGTAAGCCAAACCCTGCGCTTCATCTACAATAGGAAGACTGAACTATGCTGTAAAAATGATGATTCCCTTTGAATAAGGACGTAAACAAATGCATGTTTTTTCCTCAAATGAACGATTGAACAGGATGAGGTGTTAGGTGTGCAAGAGTATATATTTGCAATGTACAATACCAATTTACAAGATGCAGGATGTCTTAACTCAAGCAAGATGGCCTTTTTTATTTGATGAAAAGTAGTAGCTTTGTAGTTGCGAGGATTCTGACGACACTATACATTCTTAATTCAAAGCCGATCTTTATCTTTTTTAGGTTTTGCTGAAGTTGTTCAGTTATTGTGTCAAAGTGAAAATAAACCGACAACAGCTAGTCAAACCAGAGATGAACACACTCAACGTCATGCTCGGAACTCTCAACCTGGTAAGTGACTTTTGTTGTTATGGTTCCTGAAGAGTTTATTCTTTAATCAAGCTTGATCATACACACATTGAGGAACAACATTAATTTATTGTTCCCTTTTAGGCTTTAGTGGCAGAACAGGAAAGTAAGGACAGCGGTGGAGCCTCAATAGCAGAGCAAGTCCTGAGCATCATGGAGATCATTCTGGACGAAGCTAATGCAGAGATTTCGGAGGACAAGGTTTGTATCAAAGAAGGAACATGAACACTGAGGAGCACAGACTGCCACATAGGCTAAATAGGACTAAAAAGCTGTCCAAATAAAAACAAAAACCCACATTGATAAAACCCTGTCCTTTGAAAAAAATATCTATATATATAATCAGTATCATTGTTTTTTTTCTCATAGGGTAACCTGTTGCTGACCGGCGACAAGGATCAGCTTGTCATGTTGCTGGACCAGATCAACACTCCGTTTGTGCGCTCCAATCCCAGCGTGCTGCAGGGTCTGCTTCGCATCATCCCATACTTGTCGTTTGGCGAACTGGAGAAGATGAGGATCTTGGTCGAGCGATTCAAGCCATGTTGCAGCTTTGACAAGTGGGAATTCTCAAATGTCTTTACAATGTCTTGATGCAATGCTTCCGTGTTTTTACACAGTACATTGAAACATTTTTTTTCCTCTCAGGTACGACGATGAACATAGTGCTGATGACAAAGTGTTTCTGGATTGCTTCTGTAAAATCGCTGCGGGAATAAAAAACAACAGTAATGGACATCAACTGAAAGATCTTATTCTGCAAAAAGGAATCACACAAAATGCACTGGACTATATGAAGAAACATATCCCAAATGCTATAAAGTATGGGCTTTGTTATTCTTTACATGCCTTTGGTAAAAGCATAAAATATTGGCTCCACTGGCTGAAGTTTCATCTTTTTTTTTCTTGTCAGTCTGGATGCCGACATCTGGAAGAAGTTCCTCTCTCGACCAGCGCTACCCTTCATTCTAAGACTTCTACGCGGTTTGGCTACCCAGCATCCTCCCACACAGGTAGTAAATGTTTTAATGAAATGTATCATATTGCCAATGGCAAGCAGTGACCTTTTAGAGTGGGCATGTGCGAGCGCGCCCGCAAGGGCCCGAGCGGAAAAGTTTTGCGGTATTTTAATATCAAATATTGTTTAATTATTATTTTATACTGTGGTGACAGGTCTGAGAATTAGTCAGCCTCCTAATATGGGAAATTGAGGTAGCCCGACAATTTTCCAGGTAGCCCGACCCTTTGATAAGAAGTATGGTCAATTTTTCCAAGTCGTATAGTCACAAAACTGAAAATAATGCAGGGTTATACGTTAAGCCTTTTCAGATGGTGGCCATAAAACAAATTGTGGTGGAACCAGTACTGTCCCTTTGTATCGCTGGCATAGTCCGATACCTCACATATCATTTGGCCAATTTTATATATATATATATATAAATTTTAAATCTATACTATTAGTTGGTCACAAGTGTGTTATTTTTGACAAATTATTCACCAATAAGATAACTATAATAAGTAATAAAAGAAAGCAATGATTCCTGTAGTCATAATAAAAGATGAGGTGAACATTTTTGTTTTTTAAGTGTTGATTTCATCACATTTACTTATGAAATGTGTAAGGCCATTTGTATTTCCAGCTCTGTGCCCAGACTATAGCCTGTAGAATACACTATTATTATTATTATTATTATTATATATAACTAAATACATTAATAAACGGAAAGAAAAATATCTAGTGCCCATAAAAATTCCCATTCAAACTGTGGTTGTACTGTATAAGCTTTTTCAAATAAAGTGCAAGGAATTAAATTACATCCAATACAACAGTATGTATGTATGTTTAGGAGTACAGTAGCTCACATGTATCTATAGAGTTCATCACAGCCTGCGTTGTCGCAGTTTGAACACTGAGTGGCGCACTGGGTGCCACCTACGTAATGACGTACTATACTGACAGCGGAAGAAGAAAGTCATGGCTGAAGATTGATGAATGGATTTTAGCATTGTAATTAAATATTAATAGAAGATTGATTGCTGAGAATACTGCACAGATAATCTAACCCAATGTCCGCTACAAGCACAGACAGTGCCCCCTCATAATTTAAGACTATTTGCGGCGATCGAAGGCTTTTTATCTGCCGCAATTGGATCGTGATGAAGTTGCATGCTATGCTAACTCGTTGCACACTCGAATGGGAAAAGTGAAAGTATGGAAGAGGTCTTGTGATTAGGGATGCTCTGATCCACTTTTTTCATTACCGGTTCGATACCGATACCTTGGGTTCAGTATCTGCCAATACCGATCCATACTAAATTGTCTTTGCACTAGTCCCCCCAATAATATTCAATATATTTCCACAAAAAAAGCTCACATGATTTTATTGAAGGGCTTGGACATGCACTGCATTAATAGGTTATTATGACCGCTCGCCACTGCATATTGCACTATACTATTTAATATCAAAGTCAGGATTAATGCCATCATCTTCACAAATGGGTGGAAGAAAAGCATTTGACCTTTGTTCTGTGCAGGTGCTGATAGGCACTGATTCAATTACCAGCCTGCACAAGCTGGAGCAGGTTTCCAGCGATGAAGGTATTGGTACGCTTGCAGAGAACCTTCTGGAAGCACTGAGGGAGCACAGTGACGTCAATCTGAAGATAGAAGCGGCGCGTAGGGAGACCAGAGCTGAGAAGAAGCGAATGGCCATGGCTATGAGACAGAAGGCTCTGGGAACACTTGGCATGACGGTACACTCTCTTTTTCACACCACTTTGTTTTTATTTTGGTCACCAACAATTTGAAAAGTAACATGGTGTGTGTGCAATTGCCTTTCAGACCAATGAGAAGGGTCAGGTGGTGACCAAGACTTCACTGTTGAAACAAATGGAGGAGCTCATAGAGGAGCCAGGCTTGACTTGTTGCATCTGTAGAGAAGGTTACAAATTTCAGGTACAACAAGGCACATATCATTAGTGGTGTTTTAGTGAGGTACAGCAACTTAACAGGTATGCTTTTGATTCCAGCCCACCAAGGTCCTGGGTATTTACACTTTCACAAAGCGGGTGTCGTTAGAGGAATTTGAGAATAAGCCTCGCAAGCAGCAGGGCTACAGCACTGTATCGCACTTTAACATTGTCCACTACGACTGCCATCTGGCAGCTGTCAGGTAGAAATGTCTCTGCTTTTTAAGAAGACATCAAACACTGTTTAATATATATATATTTTTTAAATTCCTATTTCTTTCACAACCACTGCAGGTTGGCCCGTGGACGAGAAGAGTGGGAAAGCGCCGCTCTTCAGAATGCTAACACTAAGTGCAATGGACTGCTTCCTGTTTGGGGGCCGCATGTGCCAGAATCGGCGTTTGCTACATGCTTAGCACGGTAAAAACATGCAACAACATGCATTACAACATCCTCCCTAGATGGGTATAATTATAATCCCTGAAGAGAAAGCAAATGGGAGAAGAACCTGCCTTCTCTCCAGTAATTAGTCCCAAATTCTTTCTTTCTTCTTATGAGCTACTGCCGCCCCTAAAAAATAAAGAAAGAAAGAAAAATGATTAAAATGTGCTGTACAGCATTGAAGGCTGTTTATGGACTCCTGTTTTTCTGTGCCACACAGACACAACACATATCTGCAAGAGTGCACAGGCCAGCGTGAGCCCACCTACCAACTCAACATCCATGACACCAAACTGTTGTTCCTTCGCTTTGCTACCGAACAATCCTTCAGCGTGGACACCGGAGGAGGCGGACGAGAGAGCAACATACATCTCATCCCCTACATCATCCACACTGTGCTCTATGTGCTCAACACGTATGTTCGAAACTTTACCCTCCAGAATGTCCCAAATAGACAATAATAGGCCGTCATAACTCACGAAATAGCAGTCTTGCATTTTACAGTTAGTGACCAAAGATGAGAAAATAATTTATAAATATATTTTAGAATATCCAATAAAATGCTGGAGGGCCTTAACTGGGGCTACACAGATTTCTGATTTTAGCGCTATCCCTGCACAACAATAATGTTAATGAGCACAAAAATTGCTCCCCAACAAATTGGCAAGTTTGTGAATGCTGAACTGCCATTGTGTTATGTTGAAATTGGTGCAGGTTTAACAAAGACAACCGTATAACCCCCAAAAGTTGTGCTGGTTACAACGAAACTACAATAAAAACTCTAGTAAAAAATAAAAAATACAAATCTCAGTAAATAAATAAAAACTGGAGCTGAGCAGGTAAAAAAGAAAAAGTATTAGCCCAAACAATAGTCTGAACTAGAGTCCATTTATTCAGTACCTCTGGTCTACACATTTTAAGTCATCCTCTCTAAGACCGCAGAACTGATAGTGTATGCAAGAAACTTGAAACCAAAGACTCATGCGCTATACTGGTATTCCTTTACAACCTTTCCAGGACACGGGCTACTTCCCGGGAGGAAAAGAACCTTCAGAGCTTCGAGGAGCAGCCGTGTGAAAAGTGGGTGGAGAGCTCGTACGAAGTAGAAGGGCCGCACTACTACACCATCCTGGCCATGCATATTATGCCGCCCGAACGCTGGAGGACCTCACGGATCTACTTCCTCCGGAGACTCCTGGTTAACGCACACACCCGTAAGGTGTCGGCGAGCAGCGTCAACAAGTACGAGTGTGAATGCCTTTGAGTGGCAGTTTTAATTTTTTGGGTTGTTTTTTTTTTGAAGCACGTGTGAGTTGAAATGAGCCCCTCCTCATCTTTGCTGTCCTTCTTTCGCTTCCTCAGACTGACGGACAAAGCACCAAAGGAATATGCAATCTATCGCTCGCCCCTTCTCTTCTGGGGTCTAGTGGACCTCGTCTATGACATGTTCAGGGTAACGTATGAAAAATTAAAGTGGTGCTTTGACTTCCGAGTTGAGTTTGTTCCATGACCATGCTTGTAATTCACGTCATGCATTTTTCAAATCAACTTTCTCATTGAAATGAATAGAAAGGCCAGTGTGACAATATTCACTTTATACACGCACTACTGATTAGCGCAAATGTTTTGACCAAGCGACAAGAAGCTTGCTAGTTGGGCCACTTTTAAGTCAAGGTACCACTTGTATTTTTGCTTATTGGCCACCGTGATCCCGCTGACGTTTCTCAAACATCGAGCATGCTGACCTTTTCTCGGCCTTTTGCCTCCACAGAAAGTTCCCACCAGCAACACGGAGGGTGGCTGGTCCTTCTCACTCGCCGAATACGTGCGTCACAACGACATGCCCATCTACGAGGCCTCGGAGCGCGTGCTTAGGGCATTCCAGGATGAACTCATGCCCGCTGAATCCTTGGCAGAGTTCTTTGACGTTGTAGGTCAGTATTACACACTGACGACCGAGAGATGTGCAGTAATTAAAAGGTAGAATGACATTTTCTGCATGTCCTAGGCAAACCAAATGAATAAGGACAAAACAAATGTATCAAAAATTCCAACAAAATATTCTGATAACTGATAAATAACTGATTTTATAACCACTCTCAGAAAGACACTCATGTAACCCCTTCAGACCCGTATTTTTTCTGCTGGGCATTATTATTATTTATTTTTTTATTTTATTTTTTTGACTGAACTTCCTTCATAAGTACATGGGGAAAAAATTGGGTTTTCTCATGTTTTATTTGTTATAGTGGATGCCAGGATAATATGGCTGTGTTGTAAACTTACGAAGCTTATATGTAAAAAAAATAATAATAATTCATGCACATCAACTTTGGATTCTTCAGCAAGAATCGTCACTGATTCTAAAAGTGTAGTGGTACATTGGCTCACCCTAGTGGTATGCCAAGGAACTGCATAGTGTTACTGTTAATTTTCATTTATCTTATGTGTAATTCATACTGTGTAATGTTCCATTACTCGGAAATAAAACCGCAGCCTAATTTTCCATGAAGACTTAAAACTACTGCGCTAGTGTATTTTAAATTTGTGTCATTAAGTTAGTACTGGGTGTAAAAAAAAACAACAGTTAACCAGTTGTCTTAAAACATAACAAATCATGTTCTTCCTTATCAAAAAGATGAGCAAAATGCACAAACTTCCTATGTTGACATGTTTCAGGTCTCCTCGCCGAAATCCCAGATCCAGACCTCTTCCTGCAGGATTTGTTGAACTCTTTGCCCTGATGGGTAGTATCATCCCACCCGCACAGCAATTCCCAATCCAAACCGCATCACAACTACATTTGGAACAGCCACCAAATAAACACTTTTCCTCTTTGTGCACACAGTGTATACGCCATGCTTCGTCCTCAAACTCTCCCACCGACCCCCTAATGACATCTTTAATTGAACCTTCAGCAAAATCTATGTGTAATCTTCTAATACACCATGACATGTTGAGCACACAACTAATTCCACACAAAGCAAACAGATGACGATGCGCTGCGGTGGTCGGTGGTCGGAGATCAGTCCCACGACACAATGAGATTGACATTCGATTTTATCTTGTTTTGCTTTTGTTTCCTATTTAAGGTTTTGGTCAGCGTGTTTTAAAATGGCCGAAAACGCCACACGTGCTTGTGATCCAACTTGTCCTTCTTTGGTCGTCGTGTATGGTTCTAACTGGAATTTGAGTGAAAGACGCCCTTTTTGTTAAGTGTGTATGAGCAAGGTTTGTTTTATGAATTTAGCAAGCAACAGCAAGAAGAAAAAAAAAAAAGAAGAAAGTATTGATGAGTAAGTACGTTTTATTTTCATCCTTGACACTATGCCTTGGTTACCTTAACCTTTTGTCAAGAGTTCATCTGTTGCAGTGATATTTTAGATGTCCTGTTGCAATACATAATGAAGCAGATGTACGTTATATCCCGAAACACTTACCGGTATTTTTGTTTTCTCTTAAAAGGTTTTGCATTGGATACAGTTTTTTTTTTTGTGTGTGTGTGTTTTTTTAAACAAGTGCTCCAATTAAATTCCCCCCCCCCCCCCTCCCCCCTAACAACAACAAAAATCAAGGAAAGAGGTGGCAATGCAGCTGCTGTTTCTGGCCAGCAAGGTGCAACTGAGTTTTAAAGTCACCAACCTTGAGCAAAAGTAGTAGTGTTTGCCAGCCGAATGCATGGTGTGGACTTGACTCACTTTATTGTTCATTCGCCCGCTGCTACAATTGTTCAAATGTTGCTGAATGTCTGCTTTTTGAATTAGCCCTATGATTAATAAAGTTGATATATGGTTATGATGACTTGTTTGAAATTATTTGAAAATATTTTTTGTCGCAAAACGATATAGCTAGAAGGATGTGCACAATTGTAGCCAGTGCACTTATGTCCCTTTGAGCCCTTAAATGTGTTAACCTTGGGACACCTTTGGGGCAGAAAATAAAAATAAAAAATGTACATGCACACGCAAGATTAAATGCATGCTCGTGAGAAGACCCACCACCCGTGTGATTTGTGTTACTTTTAGGTAACATCCAGTCCCAGGTTGGCAGGAATGACTTTCAGGAAGCTCTCTGAAGTATATGCATGATGTATGACTGCATTTAAATTGGGGGGGGGGGGGTATGCTTTGCCTCATGGCGGGCCACGGCGCACTCAAAAACAGACCAATATCAAATAGTTATAAAATAAAGTTATTTTCAGTCAGTCATTACAGAAACTGGCGCTTGGATGTATCCATCAGTTCAATAACCTTTCAGTGAGATTTGAATGCTAGATCCAATGATCACATGTTTGTCATAATTGCAAGTATTTCTGTATAGGATTCCTTTCAATAGTGCCAAAAAATATTAATCACCCAGAATGTTTGATGTTGTATGATCATACAGATTTCCATAGTCAAAGAGTAACATGTTCTTGTCTTTCTGTCTTGATCTTTGGGACAGAGGTAGCCATTTTTCTTTTCAGCAGGCTGCCCCCATGTATCTCCCGATGAGGTTTCAGATAGCCAAGTTTTTCGAAGAGCAGCTTTAGAGTGTTTGCATATTATTCCTAGCTTTTGGACTCCCCTGGTTTATTCTTCAACAAGGCTTATTCCGATCTCCACAAGGAATTGCCTTCTCCTGAATGCACAGCGGCGCCGTACTTGCCAGTCTGCAAAGTTTGCAATCCTGTATTTTGACCTGATCGGCACCATGGATGAACCATATCATAAATTACATAATTTCCTTGGTTGACCTCCCTAGCTGCATCAGGCTGCTTCCCAAGACACGTTCTAAGGGGGTTCATAGGTCAATTATAGTTTCAAAGTCAATTTCGAAAATTGGGGTCCATTGGACCCCACAAGGTTTTGTATATCTAAACAAGAAACCACTAGCCTAAATAAAATTTCAAGCGACCCCATGTGTTGCCAATAGGTTGGGTGAGGATGACATAAAATATGGACTTGATATCTCAAATAAGAAATATATATAAAAATGAAACTGGTCCATTGGACCCCAAAAAACAGAAATAGGGTTAAAGTAACATTGTAGTATGGGGGGGGGGGGGGTTAATTAGCGTTCCCTCGAAAAAAAAACTTTGCGTTTTCTCGCAAAGATTGCATTCTCTTGCAAAGATTGCGAGATAACTCAAACTTTTTTTTTTTTTTTTGCGAGGACGCTTTTTTTTTTTTTTTTTTTTAACGAGTTGATGTACATCTGGGTCGGGGAAGCGTTCCCACTGCTACGCTCCATCCTCGTCGTTTTTGGTCATACGGAAGGTGACCCGGAAGTACATCAACTCGTTTTAATGCGAGGGAACGCAATCTATGCGCAAAGAGAACGCAAAAGTCCCCCCACACACTATGTCACCTTAGGGGCGCCTTAAAATAATCAGTTCATACATTTCTGTATGTTCCAAACACTTACAGTAGTTGAATAAATCTTGTCTGTAAGGGTAGCCAACTGAACTAAATGTATATTCAAGCATGCTTACCACTGTTGAGGCTTTAGCGAACGCAAGCTGTAAGCTATGAAATAAACTATTGAACCTAAAGTGAAGTATGTTTTATTCTGATTTAATTTCACACACATGAACTGTGTAGGGGTTGAGGGTTAGGGTTAGTCACTTTGCCATTGTGCCATGTCACTACTAGGCTTTCCCTCCCAATCTGCAAACTGATCACATGATTGAAAGCTAACTGTACTGTACAGTTGAGAAAACAAGTAGCCGATGTGAAAAGTACTCTTTAGGTTTACCTGGATTTCTGTATAAATACTGTATATCACATCAATAAAACAAACATTTCAATTACCACACAAACCGTTTTCATGTTTTTATTTTGTCACACGTAAACCATAACTTCACAACAAGCAGCAGTTGGGCAGATAGCTAACCATTATTATTATTATTTTAAAGACTTCAGGCTGTCACTACTAGCTGTGTTTTAAAGTCATAAACATAGGCAAGGAGATTTAAATTAGCTTGTTTTAAACAGTGCTTCATGCTAACAAATGATGCAAAACGCAGTAAAGGGTCAAACGAATAGCATCACATTTAAAAGGAAAAAAAAAAACTTTACTATAGGCATGGCCCCTACCACTTTATTTCAAATGTTATGGATGTTTAAAAAAATAAACATCACTGTAGTATAATACAAAACAACTGTATAATATGCATCAGCATAAACAAACATCCTTTGTACAAAGGAATATGGCTTTTTCTTCACAACAAACCTCAACGTGATCTTTTTTAGATCACTTTCAAGGAATATTAAGGCTTATGGTGCACTAACAATAAAAAAAAAAATTAAAAATCAAGGCCCAATTTTGGGCCAGTCAGTCATTGTGGAGTTAAACCCCCAAATAAAAAAAAGTTCAATTTCTGCAGCTTCTATCGAAACAAAATGTTGAAAAATCCATCGGTCACTGGCAGCACAGCGGGGGTGACGTCGTCAGCGGGTGAGGGGAACGCGCGCAGGGCCTCTCTGGACGATTTGGTGTAGCCGTTGTGGAAGATGAGGGCTTTCTTTACTGTGAAGAAAGACACCGTCTTGTCCCACGCGTCCAAACCCGAGCCGGACATCCCCGCGCTGAGTTGCCTCTGCAGGGCCGAGCGCATCCTCGCTGCTTTGTCTGTGCACGTCCTCTCCATCAGCATCACCTTACACATGCTAGGGTCGGGGGACATGTTGGAAAAGTCAATCTAGTGCAAGAATTCCATTTTACTTGAACCAGGAAATTCAATTGGTTGATCATGTATCAAACACCTGTTGATAATTTGTTGTCCAAAAGTACTTAAACACTGTAAAGTTGACGTTTACACAAGGTCAGATTACGTTCACCTTTAAATACAGTACATTGTACATTCATCTTGATATTTCACCCAAATCTCAATTTTAGGCCGCCTCTGTCTGTAGCATGACATCATCTGTATCCGAAACAGTTGGAAGTTGCTCCTAAAACTGTCACCAAATAGAGCCTTGAATTTACTTAACCTAATTACCGGTAAGCAAAACAGTTAAAACACATCTACACTTACGTTGTGTGTTGCTCAATCATGCCGGCGTCCACGTTGTAGTCCAGACTGATGTCGACTTGGAGATGATTTGGCTCGACAGCCACACCAGGTCCCTTTTTTATACCCTCTGCTGTCGATTTAATGCGGCGCCGGTTCTCACGCCGTTCGGCCAATCACAAAGTGGCGTTATGACAATGCAAAATGGGAATAAATGAGCTGAATTCATCACATTCAAAGGCTTCAATCCAAACAAACAGGTGGGAGGCCACCCCCCGACCCACCCTGCCTTACTTGGCCCCTTGTCAGCCCCCAGCTGATGTGTGGTGGGAACACAGACGCAAACATCTGCTCCATGATGTCAAAATTCCCCGACTGACCAAAATATGAATCAAGAAAGAATTAGCGAGAAGATATAATTTTTGATTTAGCCCTTGTACACCAAACTTCAACACCCTGCTGAAAATGAGCCTTTTCACACTGCTGTTATGTTGCTCTCTTTAATAGGCCTACACTGAAAATGCTCATGGGGCAAAATGACCCACGGCCATGTTTCTAAATATTTTTTTCAAGATTTATGAGATTTAAAGCCTCCTCTTTTTATTCAGGAAGGGTCAATTTGACATTCTAGGAAAAAATTGTTAGCTTATTGATAGCTATTAGCATAATTCCCTAAATCAGCTATCTATTAGTGTAATTATAGATAAAGCCAGATGTCTCAAAATCAGCAAATAAATATCATACTGCCAGCTAAAATGTTTTTTTTTTTTTATGTCTGTGCAAATTCTCACTTATAATGGTCATGGTAATCCAGAAAGGTTAAATCAACCCGATTTTACTCTTCATTTGAAAAGGTAATTACTTATCAATTTTTGCAACTGGTGTAATGATTTTAAAATTACTATTAAACTTACTCTGCTAGCCTTATTTTTACATCTTCTAAAAAAAAAAAAAAATCTAGATTTAGAAATTGCTACTTGTGTTATATACTATTTTGATGAAGAGTGGCTCACATTGACCCAACATTGAACATCGTTTGGTAAGAAACAAACACAACAGAATGATTCAAACGGGTCAATTTGACCCGCAACATAGCTTAGGCTTAAAATGTTGCATTGACTTTTTAAACATTCATGAAATTTGTAGCAAATATTGCTAAACATGCATTAAGAACACAACGCACGCACACAGGAAAAGTGTAATCTCTCAGTCTCTATTTCAGCCTCCAGTTCACACGGTGAACATCTCCCAAACTGACAATAGCTACCATGAGTCCAGATGGTGTGCCTGGAAGCAAGTTTGTGTTCCTCTGTGTGTGTGTGTGTGTGTGTGTGTGTGTGTGTGTGTGTGTGTGTGTGTGTGTGTGTGAGAGAGAGAGAGAGAGAGAGAGAGAGAGAGAGAGAGAGAGAGAGAGAGAGAGAGGAGTGTGCATGGGTGGGGGCGTTGGTTCACTCAATATCTCTGTTGAATAGGGCACACTTCCTTTGTGCGGGCGGCCTCAGTGTCATTAACACTGTAGTGTGGGAAGCTCGGGAGCACCTCATCTCCCACGTTCAGCACAAGGCAGGGACAGAAGCGTGTGAACGAGACGTGGCCAGCTGCAACCTGTCTGTGTGTGCGTGTGTTGTGTGTTTGTGTGTGTGTATCAGGGATTCTCAAACTTTTTGGGTACAATTGAGAATTTTTTTCGTAGACCCCCTCCCCTAATGCCAAATGAACATATATATATATATATATATATATATATATATATATATATATATATATTTTTTTTTTTTATAATATATCTATATATATATATAGATATATATATTTTTAATATATATATTTTAATTTTTTTTTTTTTTACAGAAAAAAATGTAACGTAATCAGAACAAAGTCATATTTTCAAGATGTGTTTTGTTTTGTCGGGACAAAATGTCAGTTTTATGCCAATGTGCCTCCTCCAATATAAAGTTGTTGTATTTGTTTGAGGGAAGGAAGAAAAATTCAACTTCATGACTTTTATTTCAAAGGCATGCCTACACCCTCTAAAAAATAGTACTATATTCTATAAGAAAAATATTTCATAATAAGCATTTTGTTTTAAAAACTAACATCAAAATTCAAATAAAACGCCTGTATGTGATGACACATCACGTTCATATCGAACATTTTAATTGGCCCAAAGGTGAGATTTGATTAGTGGTACACTAAATGATACAGCAAAAAGTTATTGCAAATTATTTTGCTGACCTCCAAATTATGGCTTGCAGCCTCCAAATGTCCTCGGTTTGAGAACCACTGCCCTAAATATCCTTGCTCTAAGATACGTTATCCTACCTTACCCTCTAATTTACTCTTCATTACATTACCTTACTATGTCTGTCCTCTACTCGATCTTCTAATCTGCTCTACCCTACTGCACCCTGTACTTTCACCTACTTGACTTTATCCTACCCTGTCCTCTACCATGCACCACCCTAAACTCTTTCTACTCTACTCTGCCCAATCCCTCTACTCCAGGAGTGTCAAACATACAGAAGGAGTTTAATCGGCCCGCGAGACGATTTTGGAAAGTAAAAAAAAATATTGTAACGTCGGACCAATTAATCAGCCGGCCACAACCCAAACATATACATTTGTAATTTCACAAGCAGTCCTCAGATGAGCAATTTGTTTAAAAAAATTATAGACCGACACAAACGTGCTAAATATGACACAAATTCAATTACTGGGAGCACAAATACATATGACAAGGATTAACACCCTTATAACTTCATTAACTGCGTCACACAATGCATTCTGGGAACAATATATATGCAAATAGTAGATCTAACACGGTTGGAACTCATATAGGCAAAGTGTTGCCGCGTTCTATTTGCATTCGTGTTATTTTTTGGAACAATATGATTAAAGTCGAGCTCCGTCATTTAGAGTTAGTCCACAAATAGCCAAAATCCGCGTATAATTGACGGCAATTGTTTTTAAGTTGTATACCTTTTTTTTTTTTTTAACCGATCCGGCCCACTTGGTAATATATTTTCCTCCATGCGGCCCCTGAGCTAATATGAGTTTGACACCCCGGCTCTATCTAGTAATCTACCCTTTACTGTACATTACACTACCAGGTACTCTACCTGTACTCTACAATTCCAAACTACTCAAACCTAACCACCCTCTACTCTACTCTACTCTACTCCAATCTACTCTGCACCAAAAAACTGTGCGTTTTCAATGCCACTACCCAGGAGCCCCTTCTCACCTCGCCGGTGACGTCATGCTGCAGCAACCGTAGCAAGCGTGCACTAATTTTAAAAAAAAAGGAAAAAAAGGGAGAGTGCTTACAGTATATGCAACATTTTTAACATGAACATCATGCAAATCGACTTGCGATTGTTGACATCATCCAAATTATGCGTTTTATTGGTTTAGACATGCAAATATGTCATGTCCACTGCAACCATCTATGGGGTCTGAAGGGGTTTTAATATTAAAAAGGTTTGCACCTCCACAAAAGTCCAAGTATTGATCTACACGTACACACCGGTGACTTAAAAAAGAACGCAAATACATGAAAGAGGAAGACATTATAGCAGGATCTGTGTGTGTGCGTGTGTCAGTGTAGAAGTGTGTCAGAGCGTGGGAACACTGGAGCGGGCAGGAGTGCGTCGGATGTGTGAACTTGTGCTGGGAGTGTGTGGACACTTTGTGTGTGTTTACACATTGACGTCTACTGTGAAGTACGAGCACACACACAGCGCTTCAAAGGGACCCACTGACACATTTAAGTCAGTGTGCGTTGTTCTCACGCTGATTTGGTGTTGATGTCCAATGACAAAAGGCAGCTGATATGACATTTACTACACTCTGTCTGCGTTTTGTGCATTTAAGTCTGCAATTACCCCAAAAATCTTCTCCAATGAATGAAATTGTATATGATAGATTTTTGATCATCTTTCAATCCACTTTAGTTGAATTTCCCCTTGACTAGATTAAAATAAAATACAAACGGGTCATTATGTTTAACATGAGAATGTTTGCAAATTTAAAAATAATTGAACATACAGTGCAATATAAACTGCAGAAACATTTAATCAAATACTTTTTTATGTATTTATTCTTTCTGCTCAAGTCTCAGCAAACGTTTCTCTTTAGGATCTCTCATCTTAATTCTGAGTGACGTCGTTTTAAAGGAGATTGAAAATGAATGGCATTTTTTATCTTTATGACATAGTATAATATAGTGCAGTCTTGCGGTAAAAATCGATGATTAAGATTCAGAAGACCAATAAGGTCAAGCAATTATTTTACAGTATTGGCCTGTTGATCTCGTCTGTATGTACTGTAATTATAACCAATCCAAGTCACAAGTCTTTAACTGACAGATCCAAGTCAAGTTTCGTGTCATCAAAACAGAACTCTTTTTATGCGACCTCACAATCATATTATACACTCTAAAAAACGATCCTCAACTTTGAGTTATGAAATGGGTCTTTCAGCGCAAAACAACTCATAAATATTGGTCAGATCCTGTACTTGGGTCAAAAATTTGGGTCAAATTGTATAAAACAACCCAGAAAATTGGGTCAAATTGACTCATAAGGGGGATTGGTCCATTTTTGATCCATAATTGGGGTTACTTTTGACCCAACTGTTTTTAGAGCGTAGACTTTCATACTTGAAAAACAATTTATTTTTGTTGTAACTGCATTTAGCAAAAACAGAAATCACAAAATATTTTGTAGGAGATACTTTATGTGAAACGTGTGAGAGCCACAGCCTCATATACCAACTCTCTTATTTCTTTTTTTTTTTTGGGGGGGGGGGGGGGGGGGCCACGTGTGCACACTGTCAGATTCACTTTGTATATGATTACATCACGGGAGTGCGGCGTGCTTCCCTCGGAGGGTCACCACTTTCCCATATCAACACAAGCAGTGGGTCAGATACCCTCCGTCCCGCTCCCCCACCCTCCTCCAGCGCCCCACCCGGGCTCTTTTCTCTCTCAGTCTATCCCTCCACCTGCTCCCCGGAGACACGCTCCATTGTCCCCGGGGCCATAAACACTTCATTGAGCATGTGGCAGCCCTGCGTTCTTCTGAGCCCTTCCCGGCCTTCCCATTGGCTCGGGGAGTGTGAGAACCTCCGCTGAGCCTGAGCCCCACACATTCATATGGAGATTGGCGTGTATAAATACAGGGAGGAGGCACAGAGGAAGGCAGCTCACATTTGGAGAACGAGCAGACCTGCAACCATGGCTCCTGCCGTTTGTGGACCGAGTCACTTCTCCAAGGAGACTTCAGCTCACAAGGTAAACCTCGTTCCTCGCTTGGTGTCTCTCTTGAAACCAACCACGTGTTGTCGCAAATACTTTCAACAACGCCAGTAGACTCAATTTTTTTGCTGTCTTCTTTCAGCTGAGGAAACCCTTGGTGGAGAAGCTGCGGCGAGACCGCATCAACACCAGCATCGAGCAGCTCAAGTCCCTGCTGGGCCCCGAGTTCCTCCGACAGCAGCCCGACTCCAAGCAGGAGAAGGCCGACATCCTGGAGATGGCCGTGTGCTACCTGAGGAGCTGGCAGCAACTGCAGCAGCGGCCCCCCCTCCTCCTCCCCCCCCTGCTCGTCCTCCTCCAACGGCTACGCACATTGCGTCCACCAGGCCGTCAGCTTCCTGTCCCACTGCAAGGTCCAGAGCCCGGCTCAGAGGCGGCTGCTCGGACACTTCCGGGACTTGCAGGCCAGGTCCAGCGGGAGCACCCCGTCACCCCCGGCCTCACCGCTCAGGTGCGGAAAGGGTGCCGGCCCGACTCTGTGGAGGCCCTGGTAGACGCTGAAAGAGGAGCGCAAGCCACAAGTTAAAGACTCTGTGAAGTCGATTTCTTTTGGGTCACCGTGTGGCCAAATAGCTGCTGCGTGGCCAGTACTCCTTTGGGAGGATTTGATGAGGTTCAGGTTTTACTGAACGGCATGTGTGGTCACCATGTGATCGTGTGTATTGACTGTGACATGGCACCCAAGTTGGGTTTAGATTTATTCAAGAATTGTTTCGTTTTTGATACCGTGTATCACTTAAGCATCCTGTACTGTATCCTATGGATTCACTCGTGCTGTAAATCCTATTTTGATTTAGCGCTACTATGTAGCCTTATGTTTGTCACCACATTTTCGTGGGAGTGTCAATTGTGTTGTTCAAAATGGATGTCATGTTCTACTTTGAATGCCTTTTGAAAAGGAATGACGTGTGCTTCCCAGAGAAGAAAATAAATAAAGAGCTTCAGATGAAGTTTTGCAAATCCTATATATTCATGTATTTATTCCACAAAGTGTCATGCATTTGAAGAGAACGCACAAAGCACTTATCTGGGTAATGTTTGTATTTCAATTATTATATATATATATTATTATTATATTTTTATTATTACGGATGTTCCAGTTTTTTTTTAGACCGATAGCAGTACGAGTACTCAACTCTTTTGTCACCGACACCATGTACCTATACCACTAGTACTTTTGATATAACCTACATTTAAAAAAACAAAAACAATGACAAATCATTTTAAAGAAAGACCAATGCATCCCAACAAAGCATTTTTCTTAAAATTGAATGAAACTAATGGATTTTTTATTTTTTTTATTTTACAACAGGAAATAAAATCTAGCCTCCATTTACTCCATTTACTTCATCAGTGTGAAATTGTGCCGTTTAGTTGAACCTAAAGCAATTATTCCGCTACAATGCAACAGATGGATACACAGGTACATTATTTGCCATCATTTTCATATTAAGGTAAAATAGGATCATTTCCCATGGTGCACCTGATGAGCCCTCATAACGTATGGTTGGCAATCACTGCATTAACATCATTTTGTATTGTTCTTGGGGGTTGGGGAAGTAAAAACCACGCCACAGATTGGCTTTATCCACAGGTGCTTCCACTCAACTGGCGGTTAAACAAGCTTGTCTCCACCTGTTGAATAGAAGCACCTTTGGCTTCTGGGTTTCTACTTTCTGGACCTGAATCCCCCCAACCCTGAGACATTTTACATAAACCCTCCTGTAATGTCAAAGTGACCCATCCATCCATTTTCTATCATTCTTATGAGAGTTGTGGGTGAACTGGAGCCTACCTCAGATGTTTGGTAAAATTGACACAAGCTCGTGACTGCTGTCAATATTGAAAGAATGCAATGAGATGGTTAAAACGTGTTCCTAAAAACATGAGGGGGCTAAAACTTCATTTGAATTCATGTGAGCTGCTTCCAGTTGGCAGTCAAGTGCTCGTCATTAATGGTGAAAGATTTTTACTATAGAAATCCCCTTTCCCAAATTATGCAAATGTAAATGAGTTGCACCCACGTACTTGATTTCACTGCAGGTGTCCACTGCCAAGAAGTTTCATCTGCTTGGCGGACATGTGGCGACCCCCGGCCCCTCCCTCGTGTCCCGCTTGTGTTGTGGAGGTCGGGGCGTGCTGTCTCGTGCTTGAATTATGTGTCAAGTGCCTCTAAAGTCTTTCACAACTATTTGTGTGTGTACAACTTGTGTGTGGAATGTGGCAATCCTTTCCTGGGACTTTCTCAGGGTCTCGTTGGCTGAGCCAGATGGCCCTCGCAGGCCCCAGCTCCCCTCCGCCTCCCGTTTCCCCGCCGCCCACCACCCACCTCCAACAAGAGATCAAACACCGTAGCTAATGTGATGTGTAACAAGACACACTTCTTTTGTTCCTGGCCGGGGGCCCTGCTGAATGGTGGCGGACTGTGGGAAACCACAGACAGCGCACTCACAGAGGGACGGCTTGACGGGAAGACGCTCTCTGCCGCCGACCAGCCGCACTTTATGGCAGGAATTCCGAAGCTCATAAGTGGGAGGGGGACTTGTCGTCAAACACTTGTGGGCAAAAAAAGAGGAAGAAAAAAAAAAGATCCCTGGAAGGCACAAACAAGACAACCAAGCAATGGGAAAGACATGAAGAACACGACACATAATGAAGCTACTGTGTTTCTGGAGCACACGCTGAGGAGAAAGACGTGTTTATGTTGAGAATCTGTCGATAGATAGATAGATAGATAGATAGATAGATAGATAGATAGATGGATAGATAGATAGATAGATAGATAGATAGATAGATAGATAGATAGATAGATAGATAGATAGATGGATAGATAGATAGATAGATAGATAGATAGATAGATAGATGGATAGATAGATAGATAGATAGATAGATAGATAGATAGATAGATAGATAGATAGATAGATAGATAGATAGATAGATAGATAGATTGATTGATTGATTGAAAGATATATGAATGGACAGATGGATGGATGGACAATTGATAGACGGATGGACGGACGGACAGATGGATAGATAGATAGATAGATAGATGGATGGATGGATGGATGGATAGATACATAGATAGATAGATGGATAGATAGATAGATTGATTGATTTATTGATTGATTGAAAGATATATGGATGGACAGATGGATGGACGGATGGATGGATGGAAGGGTGGATGGGTGGGTTTATGATAGATGATGGATGATGAATGGACAGATGGATGGATGGACAATTGATAGACGGATGGACGGACGGACAGATAGATAGATAGATAGATAGATAGATAGATAGATAGATAGATGGATGGATGGATGGATGGATGGATGGATGACGGCTGGACAGACAGACAGATTTATGGTAGAAAGATATATGGATGGATAGAAGAAAAGATGATTGGATGGATGGATGGATGGATATAGAGTGGGATGGAAGATGGTAGGTAGACCGATAGTTTTGGGGTCATTGCAGTGAAGACAGTTGACTTGATGCAGATGGTGCAGAGGTTTTATGTGTGTGTCTGCATGTGTGTGCGCGCGCAAGTGTGCTTCTGCCCTGCAACCACAAAAGATCAATTAAAATTCCCAGTGGAGCAGGGAGGAGCGGCGTGGGGCTTTTGTGGTGCATTGAGCCTGATGTTGGGAACTGGTGGGAAAGTGGGCGCACAGGCCTACTCACAGCACACACTCACATCTGGGGGGCGACTCCATTACTACAGCAGTACAGCACTGCTCCCTGTGAGGAGCCCTAACAATGCCATTAAGTTGACACTAATCTGACACGTCACTTGTTGCCACATGGCTTGCAGCCAAAGTGTGCCACCGCTCTTTTAGTGCTGCAAATATTATTATCATGCAATATAAGGTCTAGACAGGGACTATCCAAGACCCTATAAAATTATTAGAGGCAAATAGAGGATGCAAATACAATCACTGGCCACTAAAATAGGTACACTAATATCAACCACGGATGGGCCAAGTGTGTATGACCCGCAGGCCACGTTCTATGATACAGCTCACATTGGAGTAGGCCTGTCATATTTGTTGAATTAATTCAACTTGTTTATTTTTCTATTATTTATCTATAAATTGATTCATTAAAAAGTATTTATTCCGTTTTTTATTTATATGTATTGATCTCGTTAAATGTTTCTTTGACATATTGTAAATACTAAAATGCTAATATTATTACGACAAATAATATTGATATATGCCTGAACATTTTTAATTAATGTTATTAGATAATTTGTTAATTTACTGTAAAAAATAGAATAAAAATAAACAATTATAAATGGAATGGCGAACAGTCCAGTGAGTATAACCCCGCCTCTCACCTGAAGTCAGGTGGGATAGGCTACAGCACACCCACAACCCTGATGAGAATTAGCACTGAAGAAATCGTACATTTTACACGTTAGATCGATAGATAGCATTAATTTTCATAACTATCTTTTTGTTTATTTTATAATAAACATGATATGCCACCTGTTCCCCAGGAACATTTTACGTGTCCACTGTTCCTGTTTGTGTGCCTCACTTGCACTCTATATTGCTTTAGTGCAGTGACATTTGGCCTTTTAATTGCAGCAAAGTCGTCTTTGAAGCCGCAACCCCAATTCACTTCCTCTTATTTTGAGCTCTCCAAAATTGCATTTTGTCCATAAATGTGCGGTGATGAGTTACTGTGCCCTGCTTTATCACTCGTTGCTTATCTTGGGAAACATGCCCGGCACAGATACATGACCTCTGGGTTATTGATGCCTCTTCCATTGTTGTGTTGAGAGTCCCACTGGTCAGAGTGTGGGAACCCCAGCCCGGCCTGAGCCACAGGCCTTTGTTATGCTAATGAGAAGCTATAAAAAGAGGAGCAAGCCCTGCACAGACACCAGAGCTGACACTACTGTCATAGAAGAAGCTTCTCCTCTACACCTGCGTAGACATGGCACCTTGCTCCTCCAACTTCGCCTTCGTGCAGCACGTCGGGATCTCAGAGAGGGACAACATCAAAGTAAGTCTTGGAGACAACTTTTTGTGATATTGCAGATAAATTGAAATAATTGAACAAGCTAATTCTATGACGACATTATGCTGAATATTTCTAGCAGAGGTGATGGTCATCTATGGATTCCCTCGAGTAACGTTATGATGATGTGAAAACTTTATACATGTAAAATGTATATCACATCATTACAATGATTGCACGATTACATTTACAGCAACAAATTGAATGTATCTGTTAAATGCTTTAATTTAAAAGTGAAGAAAAATTGCAATATTGGTACTGATATTTTTCCAAAAAAAAATCAGCTTAGCAAGACACATAAAATAGACATACAGTATTTTGTTTTGTTGCTTAACTCTCACTGCCATTGACGGCTATTGACGTCAAAAATGAATTTGAACTATTTCTATTAGTTTAAAATTTGTTCCACTTTTGTTAACAAGAGTATAAAAACCTAGATCTTTTTTTATTGTGCATTCAGAACAGATATAACGTTTATGATTAATCATGAGTTAACTATTGAAGTCATGCGATTAATTACAATTACAATTTTTAATAGCCTGATGCGATTAAAAAAAATTTTTTAATTAAAAATTAGGAGCGTCAGGCGATTAAAATTTTCAATCGTAATTAATTGCATGACTTCACGAGTTAACTTAATCACAAATTTTATATATTTTCTAAAAGTTCAATAAAAAATGATAGGTTTTCATACTCTTGTTAACAAAAAGGTAAAAAAATATTAAACTAATAGAAATAGTTCAAATGAATATTTGACGTCTATAACCGTCAATGGCAGTGAATGAGTGCAACCATATTACAGTACGGCCATATGCTGACCTCCGCGTCTCCTCTCTTCCCCTTTTCAGTTGAGAAAGCCCGCCGTGGAGAAAATGCGTCGGGATCGCATCAACAGCTGCATCGAGCAGCTCAAGCTCATCCTGGAGAAAGAATTCCACAAACAAGAGCCCAACTCCAAGTTGGAGAAGGCCGACATCCTGGAGATGACCGTCAGCTTCCTGAGGCAGCAGCTGCAGCCCGCCGCCGGTACGAGTAGCGGCGAGTACAGCCGGGGTTACTCTCACTGCTGGAGGGACTCGCTGCACTTCCTCTCCGCGGGCCCCAGCAGCACGGGGGCCTCACTGCGGGCTGAGATGGTCCGGAGGGACTGCGGCTCCTCTCCGGTGCGCTCGCCGAGCAGAGGCACCAGGCTGCGGGAGAACAACGGCGGCGCAGTGTGGAGGCCCTGGTAGAAAAAGACTCTTACCCGCCTTCACTTCACAGGAGATACATTTCCAGCCGTGCTCCTTCCTCAATGTCTCATCATATTGATGGAGACGTTGTAAAAGCCACAGCTCTCTCTTATCTCCATTTGCTTTGACTGTGATTCACCATTCAGCCTTTTTTTTTATCTGGTTTTGCGTGATGATGGTTTTGTTGACTCGTTTACTCCAGTGGAGTTTTTATATCTTGATTGTAACAGTGTATCTCTGACAGCCCGTGTTGAGAATATTTCTCTCTTATCGTTGGATGAACTATGCCAAATTGTATAATGCTGAGTGATGCGACGTCTGTGGACGTGTGTGCGTGAATGTGACCGTGTTACTGTTTTTGCTATGACATTTATGCTCTTAAAACTCCTTTTGTATGACAATTACCAATAAAAATGAAACAATCATTTTAAAAAAATCATACTGCTCTATATTTGTGACTCCCTTCACTGTAGCCTCATTTTTGTCGATAACTTAATTGACTAAATGGCTATATTACATTTAGGTTTGGGTGAGTAGCAAAGTAGCACATTTTTACAATAGTACTTATTTAAATACCGAACACTAAAAGTACCATCTTGGAGGCAAGTCTGCCATTTAGAGTGGATATGTCCAAAGTGTTTGTTCTCCCTGTGCTTGCATGGCTTGCCATCGTGTACCCCAAATCTTAACCAAAGTCAGTAGATACTGTAGGCTGATCCTAATGAGGCGGACAAGTGCTGCAAAAAATGAATAGATAACCCAGGTATCACGTAGAGTAAGTTATGTGACATTTTTGGACATACAAAGCAAAATTAGACCACCTTCAGATTTGTTGTTATAAAATGTCATACCAAAATGGATCTAATTTGTTCTCACAGGTTGGACAAATTACAGTGTGTTCATTATGTTCTGTGTTTTGTTGATGCGGTTTTGATTAGATTAACTTCCGTTTCCAAATTTGATATTACTGAGTCCGACTCGCTTTTTCCATCTAGAAGTTGCAATAATTTAGCATCTTTGTTTCTTAGAATTGATTATTTGAATGGGAAATATTAATTTTTTAAGTAATTTCTCACTAAACAAAAGATTAATTGATTTCAAACAAAGTAGCACATTGAAATCTCATACATACATTTAACATTTTTTTATTTATTGAATACTCATTTAGTTAATCAGAATGAATGACGTAATGCAATTAAAAAATAAGTGTATTTTGGGCTGAACTGTCCACATATCAAAAATATTGATATAAACGATATTGAGGTAATGGGAACGATAAAGGCAATGAAAATTCAATCAGATTTAGCAATTTCATTATGAATCAACCTTAATCAAAAGTATCTGTATACTGGTCCGGTTGGCATCGGACCCAAACCAAACTTTGGAGCATTGCACATCACCAATTACTGATACATATTACACGTACACATTTTTACTTTTAAAATTGGCATACCTCATGTACAAATGTGGCCTACCCCAATATGACTAACATGACAAATAAAGATGCTGTAGACATTTATGTTGTGATTATGGGGTGTTGCGTGTCGATTTTTGAGGGAACACAATCAATGTATTCAATTTTGGGATGAAGCTGCAACATGTATTTCTGAGATCCAGGTATGGCGCATTAAGGACAAGAGTGGAAGAACAACAAAACCAATGTTTAGAGTTTCTTCTGGATGCGCTTGTACCTTGGTGGTGGGCCTCATTAGCATAGCGTACCCGTGTGACTGCACAGGGGGAGTAACAATGGTAGACACATCAATAACTCCAAGGTGGGGCAGAGTAGACGCCGGGCTGACCAAGGGAGATAAAAGATCTAAATTAGAGGGAGAATGATAGGCTGTCATCCTCTTATCAGACCACTGCTCTTATCTCTTATCCCATTCCCAGGCAAAAGATCCCAGTGTGAGTCTGGGAACAATTAAAGACTGGATTGAATGCATGGAGGGGGTCTCCAGGGAAAGGTACTATCTGGATAATTGATGATATGAATGAAGCACTGCGATTGGCAGGTGACCAGCCAGCATGTAACCTGCTTCTGACCCTAATGAGGATGAGTGCTGTAGAAAATAAATAGTTGAATGAATGGCACATCAGAAATTTGCATTTTGTAGGTTGTCGTTTCAAAACATGATCTACTGCTACTAGAACAGTAAATGTTCCAAGCTCCTTTTTTAAATGGCTCCACAAACCCCCCCCCCAAAAAAAGTCTAGAGAAGTCGAGCTCCAGTGTGTCCAACGGCACTTTTATTGGCCGTCAATAAAAGTGGCGCCTGTTGATCAGTGGCACACTTTGCCTGTTGACCGAGCACACCGAGTCGTGAGTGCGGCGCAGACTGTGGGAAAGCCCCGTTCGGACTCTACTCACACGTCTACTCGTCAATGGGGTTGACCTCCCAGCCACAAAAGACCTTTTCATCTCCTCTCACAAACAGTGGCTAACAGCACTGTGTGTGTGCGTGAGACAGACACAGAGAGAAAGAAGACAGGCCAATTGTGCTTTTATTCAAAGTGTTAAATGATCTCTTAAAAAATATGTTTTTTTTTTTGTTTTTTGTTTTAAGCAGCAGCAGCACTTATTTTTGACTCTGTGAAAATAGAAAATACAGTATCAGTACCTTATTTTGATTGATTCCATCAAATAGAAAATAATTACAAACAAATAAGTATGAAGTTGGATAGAACTTATTCAAGCTGTTTATCCTCATCCAAAACTCACAAGGAATTTGTCTCCGGTAGAATGACTAATATACAGTATCGCAAATTTGCGGCCATCTCCATGTATATCCATATATTTGTATTATGCACAAGGCATACGAACCGGAAGGAGCAAAAAAATGGCAATTGAAGTTAAGCAAATAATATGGTAAAAACTGTTTCATATCTACCAGGTACACAAATATACTTACCCACACTGTAAAAAAAAAGGAAAAAAAAGGAAAAAAAATAATTTCTAAGCAACAAACTTCGATAACGTTTTCAATTGAGCAATTAAATTCAATATTTTAAATGTTTCTCTTAAAAAAAACAATAACATAAATTACACAACCTAATATGACAATACAGTACTGTATAATTAAAAACAACTCAGCAAACTAATTTGGAGCGTACAATTCACTTGCTTTGTTGTGCCAACTCACATTGTTGCCATAAATATCAATCAACCATTCATAATTTCAACTTCTTACAACTTAAATGACTGTTTTAGGCTAAAAACAATGTTGTTTTTTGCAGTGTACAGTCACAAAGTATTTGTACTTTGCTACATGTAGGGATGTTCGATACCAATTTTTTTTGCAGACTGATGCCAATTGTGCTTATGATGCAAACAATTTCCTCCAAAAAAAACATGACAGATAATTTAAAAGAAAGATCAATATTGATGGCAGTTTTCTATTCTTATAATTTCTAGTTCCTGATTGTAAAATGTCCACAAGAGGGTGGCAAATACCGGTATCAGCTGTCGCAAGTACCAATACCTCGAAGGCCGGGTATTGGACCGATACCAGTACTAGCCCATCCCGAGTCACATCCCTGCTATATATATATATTTTTTTTTTTTAGATAAATACCATTTCTCAGTCACTGTTTGCTCATGGTGTACATCTGAATGCAGTTTTGGAAATGAGCGGTTGTGTTCATTTGCGGCCTCAGTACGATGATGTACATTTTGGGCAGGAAGTAGCCCCCCAGGACAGCCAGAACGCTGAAGAGTATGGCAAAGACATGCGCGGCCATGGTGAAGGGGTCTCTGCTGACGAGGTAGACGGTGAAGAAGCTGATCCAGGAGACGAGGTAGACCATGAGGCTGAAGGTGACGCACTTGGCCTCGTTGTAGTTGGCCGGCAGGTCTTTGCCCATGTAGCTGAAGGAGAAGCAGACCCCGCTGAGGAGAGACATGTACGCCAGCTCTACACCTGCGCCGAATGACAAGGTGTTGCTGCACTCCAGGACCATCCCGTCCTTGTAGAAGTCCACATCCTGGGACGGCTCAGGTGGTTCGAGGGCCGCGCGTGTCACGGAAATGAGCAAAGCGATGGCGGATACAATAAAAATAGTCACTTCGGGCCCTTGTTTTTTGGCCCACTTGTCATAGGCCGGAGGCAATTTGGATGCCAGCTTGAAAATGCAGACCACCTGCAGGGAGCGCACGGCGATGCAGGCCAGGCAGGCGCTGAAGCTGACGGTGAACAGCGGCTGCTTGAGGATGCAGGACACGCGGGACGGGGGCCCAAAATGGCACAGAGAGCTCAAAGCGGCGGCGGTCAGGCCGGCCAGCATCAGCAGGCAAGTGCGTCCCCCGGCTGACTTGGCCACGGGTGTGCGGAAGTGGAGCAGGAGGATGGCTGCTGAGCTGGAGGTCAGAAGGAGGCAGCAGCCCAGGAAGAAGAGCAGCGCCACGGCGAGGGGGGCGTCCCAAGCCAGAAGCAGAACCCTGCGGGACTGACACTGCTCGCTGCTAGCGGGAGCCCACTGATCGCGTGGACAGGGATGACACTGATTGGATTCTGGGAACATCAGATTTAACATCAGGGAGGATTCCTGTCCTGTCATACAGTACAGGCAGGCAGACAGGCAACCCCCATCCCCCCACTCTACAGCAGGGAGAGTCTATTATGCGGTTTGATATGGAATTCAACATCTCAGATATACCCAGAACCCAGACCATTGTCCATCTGGAGCTATCAGACCATTTTAGCAGGGTCATATAGAACTCTACCGCTTCCCCTTGATAAACAATACCAGTTGGATATAAAGTCTTCTGGCCAGGGCAAAACACACATAATTCTTTTGTTAGCCAAAATATATTCAAAATCATCTTTAACCAAAATGAGAGACATTTCTTCAGGTTTAGAGCATAAAACGCATTCATTCTAGTTGGGGTTAAGCACAAAAAGTTTGCCCAATCGGGTAGGTTGTTGTTGATCATTGTATTAGTGTTTAGCGGCACCTAGTGGTTGATCTAAAAATAACAGTATCAGTAAGTCTTGTGTTTAGGCCTGCTGTATGTGGTTCCCCTTTGTCATGTGTTAGGTAACTTTTCACACACAAAAAAAGTGTATTTCTTAATAACTAATGGATGGATAAACAATCCAAGGATGTCAAATCAAAATCAAATAAAAAATTGTGACATAATTAAAAAAAGGAAAAAAAGCTTTTTACCTTTGAGAATTTAGTGGATTTTAGTACTGTGAAATTGTCTTTTTAATGTTTAAACATTTATGTGTCACCACTGTTATCTGGTCTCATGGTCTGGCGTCAGAGAACCAACAGAGATGGTACTGACATTCTCTACTTGAGTAAAAATACAATTACTTGTGTAAAAAACAACTTTCGTAAAAGTAAAAGTACTTACTCAAATAAATACTCGAGTAAAAATACAAAAGTACAGGCTCTGAAATGTACTTGACGAGTAAAAGTTTTTTAAAAAATTACCGTATGTTTCCTCCTACATCAATTTGAAAGATATTAGCTAATGGAGCAAAAATGGGGATAATCGGCCAATTGACTCTCTGACTTGCTATGTAGTGGCGGCGCACATTGCCCTCATATTTACGGGTTGTTCTAATCTAGCCAATTGCATGTCATGTGATCGCGTGTTGTAGAGCCAATCACAAGCTGGGATGTAGGGGACCTTGCATGTGTAACTTCATATGTAGCTTTATATGGTTGGCGGAGCCAGGAGACATTGATGCTGCGTTTTTTCAAGTATTTGAATCGTTTTCATGCATTTAAAAACAAAAACAACAACCTTGTTTTGAACATGTATCAAGTAAAAAGTACAGCTACTCATGTTAAAATGTAACGGATAAAAGTAAAAAGTAGTCTAAAAAATAAATACTCAGGAAAGTATAAAGTACTGAAAACAACCACTCAAGTAAAGTAACTAAGTATTTGTACTTTGTTACTTCCCATCTCTGTAGACCAACCACTAAGTGTGGACTGTAAACTCCCAATGTTTCGAACAACTTTTGGATTGTCTAGCTTCTGCTATCAGGCAGCTAAATTGTGGAATGCTCTCCTCATTTAACTTAAATTGGAGATGTTGTATATTTTCATAAGCTCTCAGAACATGCACAACAGAGACAAATACAAAGGTCTAAAAACTCACAATAGTGGCTGAAGTCGGGCCAAATTGAAATCATTGAAATGAGACAGATGTGTGAGCACTATCACTTGTACAGGAAATTTGTGGAATATTATTGTATATATTTGTAAATTGATGTGTGATCTTAATGCTTCTCATTTTAGGCTGGCTAAGGGATGAAAATTAGCTTAATTTATAGCTAACTCGGGCATATTTATGTGGTAGAATGTTGATTAATGTGCATTGTCCCTTTTCATCCATCCATCCATTTTCTTAACCGCGTATTCCTCACAAGGGTCGTGAGGGCGCTGCAGCCTATCCCAGCTGACTTGGAGCAGTAGGCGGGGTAGCCTACACCCTGAACTGGTTGCCAGCCAATCGCACAGAGACAAACAATGCATTCACACTCATAAACCAGGGACAATTTAGAGTGTTCAATTAATCTGCCATGCATGTCTTTGGAATGTGGGAGGAAACCGGAGTACCTGGAGAAAACCCACGCAGGCACGGGGAGAACATGCAAACTCCACCCAGGAAGGCTGAAGCCCGGACTTGTCCCTTTCAAATAAATAAATTCACATTCAAATGGACGTAGAGATGTGTACCACTTGTGTTGAGGAAGGTGGCAGCAGGACAGGCCTGGCAGTCGAAGCAGCAGACGTGTTGACCTCTCATCAACTTCTTGTGGCCTTTCGGGCAGGGTGGAGAACAGATGGACAAGGGTACCTGGGCACAAGAGAAATGAGGCAGAAAGGCTGTTTTGCCTCTCCTCTTAATTGATGCAGATCAGAGTTATTCCATTTTAAAACTCTAACAAATTTATTTGAACTCATTTACTGCCATTGACGGCTATAGGCGTCAAAAAATCATTTAAACATTTTTCACATTTTTCTCCACTTTTGTTAACAAGAGTATGAAAACCAAGAGGTTTTTTATTGTACATTTAGAACAGATATAAAATGTATGATTAATCATGAATTAACTAGAGAAGTCATGCGATTAATTCCAATTTAAAATTCTAATCGCATCGCGCCCCAAGTTTTTCATAATCTTTTTTTATTGTATTTTTTATTCATTCACTGCCATTGACGGCTATAAACGTCAAAAATTCATTTTAACTATTTCTATTAGTTAACATTTTTTCCCGCTTTTGTTAACAAGAGTATGAAAACCTAGATTTTTTTCCATTGTACATTTAGAACATATATAAAATTTATGATTAATCATGAGTTAACTAGTGAAGTCATGCGATTAATTTGCAATTAAAATGTTTTATTGCCTGTCGTCCCTAATTTTTATAATCTTTTTTTTAATGAATTTATGGCAGTGAATGAGTTAAAATGCATGTTTCTCCTTTAGAATGGGCTTCATTCATTCATTTCTATGATTTTTCCATCCATCCATCCATCTTCTACTGCTTATTCAAGGTCGGGTCGCGGGGGCAGCAGCTTTAGAAGGGAAGCCCAGACTTCCCTCTCCCCAGCCACTTCAGCCAGCTCCTCCGGCGGGATCCCAAGGCGTTCCCAGGCCAGCCGAGAGACTTAGTCTCTCCAGCGTGTCCTGGGTCGTCCCCGGGGCCTCCCGCCAGTGGGACATGCCCGGTATACCTCTCCAGGGAGGCGTCTAGGAGGCATCCGAACCAGATGCCCAAGCCACCTCAGCTGGCTCCTCTCAACGCGGAGGAGTAGCGGCTCGACCCTGAGTCGGATGACTGAGCTTCTCACCCTATCTGCCTGGCGGAGGAAACTCATTTCTATGATTTTTAATAAAGGAAAATCAGAATCAGATTTATTACCCAAGTTGAATTTGTATTCACAGTCACAACTCATTGGAGAAACACGAAAAATAACAATGAGCAACAGAGGGAGCCAAACGGGAAACCTGGCGTTTTGCTAGCGCCTCGAGATTCTTATTAAATGGGAAAAAGAGATATGATGAGAGAGAGAGAGGGGGCAACTATATTTTAATGTTGGTCATTATGGTGATACTTGGCCACCGGCATTTTTTGAAGTGGTGCAAACAGTTTGAGAACTTTTTTTTCTCTCATCTAACCTTTTTTTTAACCAGTTAGGTTAGTTGAGAACCATTTCCCATTTACAATGATCTACGCGGACACATACAAATTCCCTGCAGCCTTAATTAATGAACTCCAAGATAACTGCTCGTATCTTTTGAACGAAATTGTTCCAAGTGACAAAAAGGTCTGATTGTAAATCTTACTGATCGGGACGTCGAACCAGTGCTCTGCCACTCAATGGCGTCTTCATCAAGTGTAAGCTGAAGGGGATGTGGGCTGAAGGAGCCCACCACTCGAAGGGACCACTCCGTTCCCCTCCAAATCCACGTCACTATATCATATCCAGTGGGAGGGTCTCCGTTTACATCAAAGTACACAGAAGTGTTTTCCAGAGAGAATCTTGTATTTTTGAGCATAGGCAGGAGCTGAAAGCAAAGAGGGAGAGTTAGTGAAGAAAAGACCTTGGTTGTGTTCAGAATCGGAATCCATTGTACTACTCATTTTCATTTAATGCCCACAAATGGCTTGTTGTCATCCAAATATGTGAACACTGCTTGTGGTATTAGCCTACTGTATTTATTTATTTGTGTAATGTAATAGGTGGATTTTGACTCCAGATGTTATTAAAGGGGAAGTCAAGCTAATTTTCGTTGCAATAATATGTGCTATGCAATGCATGGCAATGGCATTAACCTGTTCGGTAGCTGCTTTTTGAAAATCTTTAAGAGGCCACAGATGGGCTGATGAAAAGCACTGGTGTTACAGTGTTATGACAACAACCCAATTATTTGTTGAAAATGTATTACAGAAGAACTACCAGTTGACATGAATCTGCTAAATTACAATTATGTGGCAGCAATAATGTAACTAATTAGTGTTCAAAATTTCCATTTTTTATTTGACTGATGAGTATATCGTCCACTACACTCTAAAAACAGTGGGTCAAAAATGGACCGATCCTCTACTTGGGTCATTTTGACCCAACTTCGTGTCAAGAAATTGGTCTTTTAGTGTAAAACAACTCATAAATATTGGGTCAAAAATGTTGGTTATTTTAAATAAAACAACCCAGAAAGTTGGGTCGAATTGACTCATAAAGTGGATCGCTCCATTTTTGATCCATAATTGGGCTACTTTTGTTTTAGGGTGATTGTCCATAGAAAAAACTACAGAGCTGACCTGCCAAGGATGCACCTTCCTTTTTTGGCACTTTCCGGAATCACATTGAAGAGCTCGGTGCAGAGCATGGGCAACAGCATACACCGCCTTGTATACATTGAAGGAGGAGGTGATGTCATACTTCTCCAAAGTGAAGTTGTTCCTGGCCAGGCTGAACACATTGGCGCTCTGCAGACAAACACTGCCGGTGACCACTGAGCCTGCCTGACCGCCACCGTGACGCAACGAAGCCTCCACGACGCTCCTCTCAAACGTCCTAAAACCACTTATGTCCGCGCTCTTGATGAACACGCCGAGTACAGTTCCAACAGTGTGGATCCCGGGAATCCCGGAAATGCGCGTGGCTGCTGACCAGTCCTCCGTGCCAATCCACACCTTACCTGTCACGTTGGCCTCGATAACAAACGGGAAGAAGCCACTGAGTTTGGACTTACTGGAGAAGAGCACAATGGTGTTGACCTTTGCCCTCAGTATGCCCTTCACCATGCTCCTCATCATGTCAGCTGTCTCACTACTGTAGGCCGGGATGATTCCCTGGTAGGCCACGCAGATGCCGTGGTCAGGGGCCAGCTGGAGCAGGCTCTGCATGCCACCCAGGCCATAATCGTTGTCGCTGCCCAACAGAGCGATCCAGGTCCAGTTGAAATGAACCAGCAGCTGGATTATAGCCTCCACCTGGTTCTTGTCGCTAGGAATTGTGCGGAAAAAGGATGGGTAGAGTGCCTTGTTGCTCAACTTTTTGTTTGATGCTTCGTAAGAGATCTGTGGGAAAGCAAAAACAAACACTACTCATAAAAAGTGATGGAAATTAGGCTTTTGGGTTACATTTCAATGATCATTCCAGCCCCCCGCTGCATTTTCTTCCAAAAATCAAATCATGAAATTGGTTAGCTGGTCTCTCAGCACAATTGATCACATTTCCTGAACAAGAAGAGCAAGAAAGGGTGAACCTGCTTGTCAGGATGGAACGTTCGGGGCTGGGTATACTTTGGATTCCTGGAACATGTGAAGATAGTATGCCCATCGATACTTTGGATATATGGATGATGTGGAAGATGCATACATTATTGGAATTCTGATAACAAGTAGCCTGCTGTTCAGAGCTGTCACGTTACTGATTTATCGCAAAATTCAGATGATACAAGCAGCTTTATTGGAAATACGCCAGTCATGCTTGATGGCTTGTATACACTCTAAAAATGGATTGGTTAAAAAGAAAAGAAAAGACCAATCTAGTAGGTTAAGATCATATTGGCTTGATTAACCAATAGATTGGTCAGACATTGACCATTCCGGGTGGATACCGGCATACCAATTTTGTTGGTTAGCCAAACAACCAATGAAATGGGTTACAATAGAAAGTAAGTCTAGATAGAACACTTGAAAATATATTTATTGTATCAATTTATTGTATTCTAAATGTATTTATTAATTATTAAAAGTGATTACAATAGATTATAATATATGCTATATTATATATAATATAGTGTTTAAAAATGGAAATTTGTGTCTCGATAGATCACTCGGCGTGACCAGCTCCGTTGCCTAGTGGTAGAGTGTCTACCCTAAAACTGGGAGGTTGTGGGTTCAATCCCTGGCTGGGTCATACCAAAGACTATAAAAATTTGCCTTCCTGCTTGACACTCAGCATTATGGGTTGGAGTTGGGGGGTTAGATCACCAAATGATTCCCGAGCACAGCCCTGCTGCTGCTCACCGCTCCTTCAGGGGATGGCTCAAATATGGAGAATGAATTTCGCCCCAATTAGGTGGGTGTGACAATCAGTGGTACTTTTTTTGCAGCCTCTAAAACAGATTAACCAATATCTTGGTCAGAATGACCAATTTGTATCGGTTGGCCCAATTACCAATATATGCTGGTTGAAAATACCTACCATTCTAGAGTGGTCGTTTTAAACAAAGGATCTGCTGGACAGCTAGATTGGTCAAATTTAACAGTTTTTTTTTGGTTTGTTAATTTGGCCAATCTGTTTTAAGGGTGTAGCAGGTGATCAACACTCAGACTCAGATGACGAGTAAACTAAATCGTAAATTGAATGCTGCGGGTACCGATAAATACAATTTCCATTCTTTCTTTTTTTTCAATCAGTTATGCTAATATAACTTACCTGTGGCATGAGGTAGGCCCCCAGTAAAGCAGCAGGAGTAAAAGTTTTGCTGCTGCTGTCTGGCCCAATGACAGCCACAGTCATGTTGGTAAGGACTGGCTCTGTGTTGGCAGGAGGGCCACGGTACTGATCGGCCAGTATGTCCAGCGTGGCCAGCACACTGGCTGGAACAGAGCAAATGTCGTACAGCTGATAGCCCAGTGAGACTCCTGGCAGGAGATAGTGTGCGCCGGTCTTGTTGTTGATTTCTTCTACAGCAAACCGCATGGCTTGCATCATGTGGAAGCCATGCTTGTTGTGACGGCCTCTATAAATTGAAATCAAATGAATTGGATTTAAAAAAAATACGTTTTTTTTTTTTTTACGTGGGGTCATAAAACAAGAATTTAAAAACAAAAAACAAAAATCTAGTTTCAGTAAACTCACTCATTACATAGACCCAGAGCAGGCAAACCAATACTTGGGCCATTTGTGTCATGGAGAGGAAAGAGTCCAGCAACGGAGAAGTCTCCCTGCAGATGTAGTCCTTCTCCCTGGGAGCTGTAGTCTAGTTTTCCATCAGCCACCTGCAGGACCAGGCAACATGAGAAGAGACATAGAAGTGTCACACACATGTCAACACACGTTGAATGCTAACAAGGCTGAAATGGATGAGGCACTGCTTTTCCAGCTATGGATTTAAGGCTGTAGGATGAGAAGGTCACTTTTGCATCTTTTGCAGGTGAGTAGTATGCATTTGCATATCTAATTTGTTTGTTTGACGCATGCTTACCGTGTCGCATAAATGCCGTAACCAATTGTTTTTGAAAATGGCACATTTATTGTTTTTTGTTTAGTGCTTGATTAATAAAACCAGCATGAGAATGAGCTTTTTCTAGATTTACTTGGCATAAACATCAGTGTTGGATAATGACATTTTTTGTTTACGTATTTGTAATTTACATTGCGGCTGATATTTGAAGCTTATTTTTTTTTTAGATGTGCCTGTTGAATTGGCAAAAATTTGACTCTCACTTGCATTCAAACCGCAGTTATTATGTTTTCACAGCAATACTATGTATTTTGTCAACCACAACATCAAGGATGCAAATGGCCATGCAAATATTTGGAACGACAACATTTTATGGAGAGTATAGGCCTACACCAGCCGATATTCAAGATATAGAGTTAAATGTTATGCGTTGCAGAGAATAATGGCTCATGAAAAAAACAACTGTCACATACATGTTTTTGGAATGTGGGAGGAACCAGGAGAAAACCCACACAAATGCTAGGAGAAGTTGCAACTGGCACACAGTAAGGCCCAACGTTTGTCTCAATACTGTACACATCTGAGAATTATCGAAGATAGGAAATAGAGAATTTGTATATACTGAATTCTTTTCAGGTAGCAAAACTATTAGTAGAACAAACAAGTAAAAGTAGAAAAAATAACTTTCACACAAAACAATTCAAGTAGGAAATAATGGAGAAAAGTGACGATATTTTCTAAAAATGAAAATTAAAAATTATAATAATAATAAAATTAAAAAAATCGTGGAAGGATGATATAATAATAAAAATTGTGGGGGGAAACTCGAAGAGGTGTTCGGCAGTTGGTGACGTCACTACTCCGCGACGCACATGTTGAGGTGAAAGTGCGGGCTGCCATTTTTTTGATAATTCTTCTTCATTAGTTCAGCCACAAGAAACAAGCTACGAGTCGCTCCGACTTGACATTTACCAATTTATTTATCCCGCTGTGGTGCCGAACAGGTATTCTCCTCAGAATTACTGAAGTTTTGGCATTTAAACTCAGGCTAAAGCGTATGCTAGCTCGTAGTATGCGTATAGCTACTTAGCTGTCGCTGGCTAAGCGTTAGCCGTGGCTGTAAACAAACGCTTGAGCTATTGAGCAAACCGCTTCTTGAGAGCCAACTCAAAGGTTGCACGTTTGTTGTTTCCTCGCAGCATTCCTGTATGTTTGCGACTAATATAACGTTATAACAGTGTTTTGGTGAAGTAAGCAGCGGAAGGACGCTCCTTTTTTTCTTTTTTAAATCTTGCGTGAAGTGCAACTTTGTTTTGATGACAGTTCGGGTTTCCCCCAACTAGCTCGAAGGTCCGTTAATTCATAGCGGAGTCGCGGTGAGTCTGCTCCCAAGGAGACGCGCACCAACAGACGGACATGTCGTCGTTTTCCGAGGCGGCCCTGGAGAAGAAACTGTGTGAGCTGAGCAGCTCGCAGCAGAGCGTGCAGACTTTGTCACTGTGGATCATCCACCACCGAAAACACTCGGGCCTCATCGTCAAAGTGTGGCACAGAGAGCTAAAGAAAGGTGAGGCTCGGATGTATGTGATTATTTGCATTACTGATTTGCTAATTACAATGTGGGTAATAAGTAATAGGGCGGTACCATTTTGAAAATAAATAATTTCGAGGCTACTCTAACCTATTCCAGTTTCCTGCGCTCTTTCTGAAGCTAAGGTAATCTGTTTTGAATTGAATTAGGATTGTTATTACTCAGTTTTTTTTAAAATCAAATGATACATGTTTTTTAATGAGAAGGTAAGATGACTTTGATATTATGTTTCGTGAGACTTTTCTTATGTAAAATATGTGCCATATGACAATGTTGTTTTTGGGTTTCAAGATTAATTTGTTGTGCTGCAGCTAAAACCAGCAGGAAGCTGACGTTCCTCTATCTGGCCAACGATGTCATCCAAAACAGCAAGAAGAAAGGACCTGAATTCACCAAGGACTTTGAGACGGTCCTCATAGATGCCTGCTCTCATGTTGCCAGGTACGTAGCGATAAATAGAGCTTTGGGATTTAAAAGGAAATTTAAAATTATTTTGTGTGTTTGTAAAGGCCTGTAGCTTTTAGGACAAGAACCAAGTTTAAGGATTTTATATTGTGGTATATGAGCTTGTAAATTACATTTCATTGTATTAATCTCTTTTGAAGTGTATTTGGATAAAGACCATTTTAAGACTTTCCAATACATGTGGAGCTTAAACCTATAATGTCTTAAAGTCATATTGGGAAATCATCTCATGTTCCGTTTACTTTGAGCGTTTGTCTTGTCTTTCCTGTTTGGTGTTCCACTGAATTTCGATATCCTGTTGCAGTGAAGTCGATGAAAGCTGCAAAAAGCACATGGAAAGGCTCCTAAACATCTGGAAGGAGCGCAACCTCTACAGAAGTGACTTCATTCAGCAACTCACCCTGGCCATAGAAGACTCTAACAGCCCTCCGCCTACAGGTTGTCAAATAATAATTTTTTAAAAAAGTTGACATGTTCATTATTACAAAACACCACGATTGTGACTGTGACATTCACAAATTTGGTGCTGTTGCCCATTTGGTGGTTCACATGACTTTTGCCCAACTGTTGTGGAACCACTTCTAACCAGGATTATGGGTTTATACCTATAATCCTGGTTAGAAGTGGTAATCACATGATGTCGTATGGTTACCTAAATGTTTTCTCACCACAAGAATGTTAAGCAGTGGCAATGGCTAATTACTCTCCTGTGGTCTTGACAGTAGAAGAAAAGAAACCGGTGAAACGAACCTACCAGAAGATCCAGCAAGAGGAAGAGGAGGATGAGGATGACGACTACAGAAGCATCACTTCTCCTCGCAACACGGACGCCTCTGCTAATCAACTGGTAAGACGGTAACTCTTCTCTCTGTCAGAACTAAAGAGAAAATATCCTTTATTGGTAATTTGGTACCGTAGGGGGAACGCTTTGTGAACTTTTCTTCCATAACGCAGCACCTTGTGTTGCAGTGGCGCAATTATGTATTGTACGTACTTACTAGTTTTCATTTACTTAATTGCGAAGAGTACCAGGCAAAATAGGGGTTCTAGTCAAAACTCCAAATTAAGGGTTAAGTACGATTTTGAAATAGGGTTTCTATTCAACATTAGGGTGTGACCTAGTAGAGACCCTAAAGACCTTTTCCTTCCTTCCTTCCTTCCTTCCTTCCTTCCTTCCTTCCTTCCTTCCTTCCTTCCTTCCTTCCTTCCTTCCTGTGCAATTATACTAGTGTTCATAATAAAATAAAATAAAAAGTATTCTACAATAACAGTACTCTATTAGGACCTCCGCTCGTCTCCGTGAGTTCCTGTAAATGTGGCCCTGTAAATTTACCCCGACGTTCCTGCGCTGGAAACGGGCTTTATGTCTATTTGGGTCTGTCCTGTGTTGCTCTTTGTTTATTTGCCATTCTTTCCTCCTCTCCTACGGTCAATTCTATTATTTAATCACATTTAGACAGAGGAGTTGGTGAAAGCGCTGCAGGACTTGGAGAATGCTGCATCAGGCGACGCAGCTGTTCGACAAAAAATCGCCTCATTGCCGCAGGAAGTCCAAGATGTCTCGCTACTGGAAAAAATAACTGGTAAATTGAATATGTTTTCCTTCTCTATTGCAAACTGCAATATAGATCATCTCCTGAATGGCCAGAAGCCTTTGAAGGTGCAGGAGGCTTGGGTGGCCCTTGTAGGGCTAAAAACTAATTTATTCAAAAATACGTGATGTAACCAGCGGTCAATCATGCAAGACTGTTTAAATGTTTAATATTGTTTAAAAATATAATGGTTACTGCATTTTAATCAATATTTAAGTTTTCAATACTGTATAGTATTTAAATTAATACAAAAAGCTGTCAAAACCTATAAATAACGCTGACATTCCAAGACAGACGGGTAAATGTGTTCCACATAAAAACCCAACCACTTTGGTAGGTGACCCGCAATATAGCGGGGATCGCTGTAGGTTCTTATGGAAGCGTATTTCAAACTCCTGTTTTCTTGACAATTTTTTGGGGAGCTTTGTATTTAAAAAAAATATATATATTTTGTTTTTCTGAATATTTTTTCCCATTTTTTTGACTTTTTTTTTTCAAATTTTAAAAAGTTTTTTTTGTCATAAAAAATAACAAGAAAAACAGGGGGGGGGGGGTTAATCAGAAAAACGAGGACCAAATTACTCAGAATTTTTTTTCCAGAATAACAGCGCATCAGTACGGAAGCGTATTAGATTCCGTAGGTTCTAAATGAATACAAAACTTTTTTCTTTTAAGATTGCGCTTAAAAAGCCCAAAAGAACGAGGGGCTGTGTTCACAACAGTGGCATGCGTGAATTTGAATATAAAGACAAACGGAATGAATCATGAAATGAGATACATGTCCTTCCATACGCCCCCCTGTAGACAAGGAGGCAGCAGACAATCTGTCCAAGACAGTGGACGAAGCGTGTCTTCTGCTGGCAGAATACAACGGCCGCCTGGCCGCAGAGCTGGAGGACCGCAGGCAGCTGGCACGCATGCTGACTGACTACATCGGCAGCCAGAAGGAGGCGCTGATGGAGAGGGAGAAGAAGCTTGAGGCAAGGCAAACTACAAAATACACTACACCATTGTTTACCAACATTTTCTGAGCCAAGGCACATATATCTCATAGTACACCACTAAACACAATGTCACAAAAAGTGCACTGTAAAAATGAATATATGGGTAAATAACATTGCTAACCATTATTGTGTGAAATGCGGATTTGTTTAGTTGTTATTCTTTGGTGTGATTAGAAATGTGGATTCCCATCTGCTCTATAGTGGGGGGAAAAAAATCAAACTCTAGTGTGTACAATACAGTACCGGTAGTTTCCATCCACATGAAGAAGAACAAATATTTTTTTGTATTAGAAAACCTGAACTAAAATTTTGCTTTTTGATTTTCCAAAATATCTCATTCGTGTGTCGTTTTAAATATGCTTCATTATCTTATGCAGTTTCCACGCTGATTCAATTACATGCTGGACTTAAAACATGCATGACCGATTTCAATGACATTGTCATTTATAAATGAGTGGTGTTGTCTGAATGCTGCTGTTGTGTGCAGGAATACAAGCAGAAGCTGGCCAGGGTGACCCAAGTGAGGAAGGAGCTCAAATCCCACATCCAGAGTCTGCCCGACCTCTCCCTCCTTCCCAACGTGACGGGCGGCCTGGCCCCGCTCCCCTCAGCCGGTGACCTCTTTTCCACCGACTGAGTGTCGGCGCTCAGGCCAGCTTCCCCCTCGAGTCCTCCCACACCCGCCAACCCACACACAGCCTCAGCATAACATTTGCAGGCTGTGTTGCTTGCTGGGGCCTGATGAGGTCAGCAGGTACCGGCAGGACAAGAGAGGGGCGGGATCGTGGGATCCATCGTGGGTCGGGACAATAACATCAGGTTTTGTGAAATCGCAGCACTCTGCAAAGACTACAGAGACTCTCTCAGCCTGGATTTTCCCGCTTAGTTTTCATGCCACCAGCTTGGAGTTAGTTCTTTCCTGTTTGTTTTTATTGTTATTTGTATTTTTTTTTTATTTGTAATGACTTAACATGTAAGTGAATGAAGAAGCCACGGTTAGAAGGCCGGCGAGTTCATGGTTGTTGGGTGGCGTTCGTGGTGCTGTTTTTGTTACCTGGATTGCGTTTGCTGAATTGGCCTTATTAGAGCTTGTGACTACATTCTGGTGAGAATGTACCATTGATTAGTTGAATTTAGTTGTTTTGTTTCAAATAATTCAGGTGAAGGTCACACAGAAAGTGCCATCATGGCAGATCAAATCAGTCGGGCTTGGTTGACAAATAGGCATTTGTGAGACTTGCTCATCACCACATGATTAAGAAATAGAAGTTATCCTCTATATCCAAGTATTGCCCCGGTCCCAAATGTGTATCCAGACGTCACAAAACAGCCACTGTGCGTTAGGTGTGGCTTACCGTCATTTAAGGTCAGCAAACGTGAAATAGCTGCTTTTGGTTTACTATGTGTAGCGCATTATTTCAACTGGTCTGCAAACAAAAAGAGGTTTTGGAATGTCAGGAATATGTGCAGCTTTCACAGTATTTGCTAAACCAAAGGGCGTGTGTCTATTTTTTTATTTTTTTAAAACAATGGTGAGCCTCCCAAGCACATTCTTGACCTGTAGTCAATTAAAAAGAATCTGTGTGAAAAGGTACAAATGCCCATGGAGGCACTGGAAGCCAGGAAGGACTTGGACAACAGTATGCGTCACTGTAATTTAGTCACATCTACTCTTGCCCTCACGCTGTGCAGTCTGCATTTTGCTCAACATAACCACACTGTACAACCCGGAGTCTACCAGTTAGGTAGTTTTATTTCTGTAATGAAAGTGATTCAATGGATGCCAATAAAATGGAACCATTTGAACAAATACATGTCGTCAACAATAAACCAGGTAGAAAACAGGCTATGCATACACTACATACAGTACGTACTACTAGAACGGTCCACATTTATGATATGACTAGCCCCCAAACAATTGGAAATTAATGTGCAAATATAATATTGATCAGTTAGATTTTAATGCATTATCCCAAATAGTACATAATACAACTGTTACAAATTGTATGACATCACGGTTGGTAAAGGGAATTTAAGCACCTTGGCATTCTTAATTCCACTGTAACAGCAAACTTAAGCCATAATGAAGAGGCAGGATTGTATACTGTGTGCATATGTGACATGTATGTCATTTTTGATTGTTTTTTGGTTCTGTTTCCCAACTATGTTGGTGTGTGCTGTGTGCACCGAATATTTGGGAAACTGGTTGGCACCAAAAACAGTGTGGTGCATTTTTTTTATTTTTTATTTGATGATTATACATGTTTTTCCCCCATAATTTGTTTAGGTAAATTGCTCATGTATTTTGTACATTATTAATCTGTCAAAGACAATTGTCCACATTCCAAATCACATGGGGGCGCTCACACACTTCGCTGCTTGGTCAGCATTGTATTTTTAAACAAAACGAAGAAGAATCGTTTTTGGATTTCCGGTGTACCAGAGTACTGCGGACCATATTCCAGGTTTGTTATGCACTACTTGCGCCTTTACAAATCTAAGGGTATCGTGTCCTAGCGTCTAAATTCCAGGAATGCAAACACGGTTGTGTACTCGTTTAATTCCTCTATTCGATGAGCAATAATTCCTCGTCCAACAAGAAGTAAGCTTCATGTAATTGAGGCAAATGTCGCTCGTGCCAATGATTAGCTGGTTGACGTTAGCTGAACGTGTTTGCAGTGAGCCTACTTGGTGTTTTCTCTCTCTTACGAACTAAACCCCAAATAGTCTGTCGTTTTCAAAGACAAACCTTAAATACTTGCGGTAGTGGATATCTGGAAACTTGGTAAATAATAAAAGCGGTCCTCATTTTACGACGCTGCTGAACAGCACGCTCAGTTAGTTACTTTATTCGAGAGCCTCTCGTTCTACTCTGAAGAATTATTATCTATAATATTTTTTTTACCTCCACAAATTAAATGTGACAATAATAAAATTATTCAATAAATTAGTTAGAGCTAGTTCACCAGACCTTAGGCTGCTTGACATCTTGAATCAATGAGTTGTTGTATGCTAAAGAAGAAGTTGGTTCACGGCAAAATAACAGGAGAGTTGCCAGTCACTGCAAAATATTCAATTGATTCAATACATTAAGTGAACGTGCTAAAACTGACGGCAACTCATTTCCCCAGGTTTCTTTTTTATTTTCAGAAAATACGGAAATCTGAACGAAATACCGTTTATATACAATAGTTTGATTTCAAGCATGTAAGCCGACAGAGGTGGCCAGCATCCTAAAGGAGGTAACAAAAAAAATGCTGTTTGTGTACTTTTGATTTGAGAGCTTGGCAGCTTCAGTATATTTCTCACATTAACTTTGGTTGTCAGCCCCCCCCCCCCCAATTTTTTTTGTTATAGTACGACTTCAGTCATTATTTTAAGAGTGACGATATTGAAAATGATGCATCAGTGATTTTGAGATGCGAGTTAATTTGTTCAGTTACCACGCATGCACGTAACTCAAAAATATTAATATCTCAAATGATTCATATCTCCGTTCCTTCCCCCCTCCAAAATTGTAATGTTTTTCATTAAGGAAAAAATCACGCTAATATTGTACCTTTTAAAAATAAAAACTTATACTAATAGTATTAGAGGTGCAACAATTAATTGATTAATCAACTAACTGATCATCAAATTAATTTTGCACTTAACGAACATAAAGTGCATGATCTTGTTTTGTGCATTTCTTTCCACAAAAAAAAATCCACTCACTTAAAATGTTGACTATACTACTTTGTATGTATGTCCTGCATATAATTCAAAATCTCCCAAATAATTTGGCCTACTTCCTTTGCAGTATAGAGCAGTTCATTCTGCTTTGAAGGTACCCCCAGATGTATATTCCCTGTCCTACCGCTTGTCCAAGCCTCCATACGTGTTTACAACACCATTAACTGTGTTAAATATGTCTATGTTTTTGGAAGAGACCATTTTAGTAACCCCTCATACACTTTGAACAAACTGTCAACGATTTTCATGTAGAAAAAAATGCTGTTTGTGTACTTTTGATTTGAGAGCTTGACAGCTTCACTATATTTCTCACATTAACGTTGGTTCTCAGCATTCATTGCACCATTTACGGCCTAATTTTTTTCATCACAAGGACGGTAATCATTATCGTTCAAGTGCGTTTATGGTTACCTGAAGTTCCTTGAAAGTACGTCTTAATGAACTGTCATGTTGCTGTTACTTACGTTTAAGGTGCACTTTGTTTGCTTGAAACCCTGACTGAGGTGTGCGCATACAATACCATCACCGCCGGGTCAGTTCCATTGTATGTTATGCTGAGCCAAGCGTTACCTGGATTCTTGCCAAGTATCGGATGCTAATGTGCTCTTCTTGGTAATTAGGGTCACATCCTGTTGCCCATCGCTGTTCTAGATTTTATGAACACCCTTAATATCGAGTGCTACTACAGTGAAATCATTGTTCTGCGTCAGTAAGACTCATTAGTTTGATCAGGACCGTAAAAATGACAATTTTTCTTTGCCACTTTTGTGATGATCTCTTGAAGTGTGTTTGTGTGTTGTTTTGATGCAGGTGGTGGAGAGTGGATGCTGATGGGGGACGAAAAAGAGACCTGGAAAGTTAAAACTCTCGAAGAAATACTACTAGAGAAAAAACGCAGAAAGGAATTAGAAGACCGAACCGATACCAAGCACACTAACGATGTAAAGTATATCCAAAGACTAACGTCTTTATGTAGCTCATATCTGAAAAATAGTTGCTTGAGTTTATTTTTTTAAATTAATCAATCATTCTTATTGGTCTTTACCACAGATTTCCCAAAGCATTGTTCCACAGGCGGATGCTCGGGAAGACAAACGAGAGACCCCGGAGGAAGGAGAACTACGGGATCAAAGGATGGAAATAACAATTCGCAATTCCCCATACTCTCGTCAAGATTCCACAGAGGACAGGTGCTTGTACCAGACATCAGCAACACAGTGGAATACAGCAGCACAAAGTCAAAAGCAATACTTTCCATCGAACCGTTTAACGTCCAAGTTTGTCTAATTAAAACGTTAGTCTCTCCAAAATATATTATTTTATCAATCGATTGAAGCGTATTTTTCCAGACAATATTGGTTAAACTCCAAATTTAAAAATTTGTGGGGATTGTAAGACGTGGTAGGTACAATTGTTTGCAACATTTGGTTGTAAAATTCATCACTGCAATAACATAAAATATTCGATGGTGGTGTTGTATTAAAATGACACCATCTTCACTGTAAGGGTATCTTGTTGATGCAAAATATCTTACAATTGAATTTTGTTTGTATTTTTGAATACAGAGGAGAGGAAGACGATTCCCTAGCTATTAAGCCTCCACAGCAAGTTGCAAGGAAAGAGAAATCTCATCACAGAAAGGAAGAGAAGAGAAAAGAGAAACGACGCCATCGCAGCCACTCGGCTGAGGGTGGTGAGGAACTTCATTTCTTCAGTTTGTAAGCCCTAAATATGCATCTATTGATGGCATATTGCCTTTACAGCAGGGAAGCATGTACGGGCCAAAGATAAAGAGAGGGAGCGAGATCGCAGGAAGCGTCAGTGGGAAGAAGACAAGGCCAGGCAAGACTGGGAGAGGCAGAAACGAAGGGAGCAGGCCAGAGCTCATTCACGCAGAGAGAGGTGAACACAACGTAGCAAAGGCAACTGGCTAAAATGATTATTTAGGAGCCGTGAAAGTTACCACAAGTCCCTGATGGAGAAGATTTTGTTGCATTTACCGTAAAGTTCAGACTACAGCGGTGTGAAAAAGTGTTTTTAATAAATCAAATCACCATTTAAAAACTGCATTTTATGTTTACTTAGGTCAGTGGTGTCCAAACTTGGTCCTCAAGGGCAGAGTCCTGCAGGTTTGAGATGTTTCCCCGATCCATAAACAGGATCGTTATCAGGCTTATGCAGAGCTTGCTGATGAGCTTCAGGTGGACTGGAGAGAAGAAAAATCCCAAACCTGCAGGACTCGGGTTCTCGAGGACCGAGTTTGGACACCACTGCCTTAGGTTATATTTGTTTGAGCTTTACATTTGTTTGATCTTAAACATGAAAGTGAGGGGAAATACTTTTTCATGGCACTGTATAAGTCACAACTTTCTCTCCCAGCATTAATACCTGCACCTTAAACAATGATGTGGCTCATTTGATCTGGGACTATTACGTTCTTGGCTGTTCTTCTCTCTCTAACTCGCCAAAACCATTTTTTACAGTTCATAAATTTGTCGATGAGCTCCATGTTGAAGTGTTAACTGTTATTGTAAATTATTTCCAAAAGAACAATCGCTTCTTATGTTGAAAACGTGACATTATTTTATTTATTTATCTCATCCATTTTATTGTGTCACTCGCAGTATTTTCACTTCTGTATTACTTTGTGCTGTTTCTCCCTTTTTATTTCTTACCATAAGTTTGGCCGTGTTTATTTCCCCTCCGGCTCATGCAATGTTTTTAGTTTGGCAGATAGCTTCTCATTTGGGCAAATGTTAGCTCAGTGTTCTTTTTTTATTTGCCATAAAAGTTCTTCAAAGTACTTTCAAACACAGTATCACAGGTTTTACCATTAGACTCACTTACATATAATATATAGATGGGCTAAAAGAAATGGCATTACTTAATAGCCGTGTGGCTTATAAGTCTTGTGTGAAAATATTTGAAGCCGATTTCTTTTTATTTAGTAGATGCGGCTTATCGATGTGCTCAATAGACTCAATTTTACAGTCGTTTTAACAACGTTAAACGTGTCACTTGTTTAACATCTTTGTAGTCCTAACTTTGTGCTGCATGATTTAGCCGTAAGGTTTCTAATACACAAAATCTGCATTGACAAAACTGGGCTTCTGGTTGTCCGGACAGACCTCGACTGGAATCTCCTGGGTTTTTTTTGGACAACAGGGACCGTCTGGAACAGCAGGAGCGGCAGCGAGAGCGTGACAGAAAACTGCGCGAGCAGCAGAAAGAGCAGCGAGAGCTGAAGGACCGAGAGAGGAGGGCCGATGAGCGACGCAAAGAACGAGAGGGTCGACGAGACGGTCAGTAGTCGAACCCTGCAAGGTTGGCTCATCAAGCACTTGAAGGTTTTATAGTAGAACTGATGTCTCAATCTAATTTTTTTCTAAGCTGAGTCTTTTGATTTTGAGTATTTGCCGAGAGTAAGTCCCAATCCGAAACCTAAGCAATGCATAAAGAAGTATAAAAAATAAAAAACACATCCGATTTGTCTACATTTTTTAAATTTGAATAAAAGTATCTTAACGTGATACCTTGTTATATGGCTATTACTCTAATGCAGAAGTGGTTCAAACCAAGTAAACCAAATATTTTTCTTTTTTTTACGGTAATAGCATATCTGTGTTGTTGAAACACAAAAAAACCGAAGCAAAAAATATTTTTCAATATATGATTTTAAATAAATTTAGTCTACATAATAAAAGTACGATAATCAGTGAATCAATTTGTCAATTGACATAATGCAACATTGTAGAAGTACAACTAGAGCACTTCACATTCAGTCACAATTAAAACCAAACTCTTTGGTCCACAGTGCCTTCACACCACCGAATATTACCAGACGAGTATGGTGAGAAACCGAAGCAAAGTCACCGCAGTCGCAGTCCTGCGCTCGCTCCTCGGGAGAAAACGGAACCCGAACTACAGAAACTTAGTGAGTTTGTGGCACAATAACAACACTTCCTTTATTGCTGTATCATAGAGATGCTGTCATGGACCTTTTTTCTTTCTTTCTTTCTTTTTTTTATTATTGCATAACTTGTGTTTTGCAGCAACAAAGGAGGAGAGACCTGACCTCCAAGACCTACTTTCAGACCTCCAAGACATCAGTGACAGTGAAAGGAAAACCAGCTCTGCTGAGTCTTCTGGGGGTAAGAGATTATCATAGCAAGAACGAAAGCAAACATGCTCGCTTCAGGTGATCAGCAGGAAAATAGCGCCTTACTCATTCAGACTTCTCTATCTAGCATCAAGATCTGGTTCTGAGGAGGAAGACGGGGAAGAAGAGGAGTCCAGCAGCAAGACTGATGGTGAAGAAGAAGAAGAAGAAGAAGGAGAGGAGGAGGAAGAAGAGGGGGAGGAGGAGGGAGAGTCAGTCTCGGTCTCTGGCTCAGAGAGGTCTGAGCAGAGTGCAGGTAATCAATGTAATAGGGTACAAGGTACTAGAACTGAAAAGTGTTAGACTTAACATTGGGGCCTCCCTTTTACAGAAGAAGTGAGTGAGGAGGAGCAGTCAGAGGAGGACTTTGAAGAGGAGCAGGAAAATGGAAATCATATACCTGCAGGTCAACCACTGATGCTTTTCAGATTTTAGGCCTTCTTTATTCTGTTCTGGATATTCTGCACGATTGTTTAGTACATCAGACTTAATAGTCATCATTTATTAGATTGGAGTGGTCAGTAATTTAATAAATTACATTTGAATAACAAAATGTGCTTAACATGAACCACATGAGGGTTTTTGAAATGCCTTCCGAGGACTCGTTGCTGCGGGCACATCTGTGATCCAAATGTAAACGAGAAGGCAGACCACTGAATGTTTTTGAGCATAGCAAGAGACGCCTGTAATCAATTTCAGATTCACTCTTTTACCGCAGACGCTTTTACTTGCCACAGTTTGGAAAACACTGTTGTGATGCTGCATATTTCAGTTAAAAAGTAGTTTAACTCCCAAACTTCTCTTCAAGCTGTAATTCTTAATACATGGTTATGTTATAGAGCACTATTCAGGTGCAGAATAATTAGGCCTCAGTCTTTGATGAAAATTGAACATGGTCCTCATCTTCAACCTTCATCCAACAGTACCAGAATCGCGGTTCGACCACGACACAGAGGAAAGTGGTGAGGATATGGAGGATGAGGAGGAAGAAGACGCAGGGGATGGTGACCCTACGCCTCAGTCGCAGACTCATTCACGCTCCCCAACACCGGAAGGAAACTATATTCCGGACTCCCCCCCGATTTCACCGGTGGAGCTCAAGAAGGAGCTGCCCAAATATTTGCCTGCTTTACAGGTGCATGTCAACACATCACAGATATGTTAATGTTAGACCATTAATATATTATTATTATTTGTGACTCAATTATTTGCATTCACATAGCCAAATAAACTCTAAAATACTTGTATATCAATGTAGATTTTAATGCAGTATAATTGTATACCATATTTTTCCGAGATGGATTGATAACATATAATTTTATATGCCTTTGAAATGCTCAGTTAGAGTGGTGTCTTGGCTTTCAAGGAACCCAACTTCCAAATTTTCCTGGGCTTTGAGCCACTCAGCTGTTTTTTGGGGGCTTTGTGAGCAGAAATTTAAGAGCAGAATCACTTCACAACAATAAGCAGTTTGGTAGATAGTGAATTTGATTTTCGAAAAAGAGGTTTGTCGGACTCAACATAAAGAGAATTACACGTGAATGTAAAACGACCACACAATCTTGCCTATGGGTTAGCAAACAGGATCTATAGTCGCGATGTCATAACCCTTTAAGCAACAAATATTTTGAACACAATCAAGGGAAAGCAACACAATGTCGACAGACATAATACAATACTTATTAGACTATTCAACAAATTAATTGTACTGTATATACTTGTTTTTATGTTTAGTATTCTGACTATGTCTACAGTCATTTCTGGACTGCAAGCCGCTACTTTTTTCACTTTTATTCGACCCTGCGGCTAATACAAAGTTGCGGCTTATCCATCAGCTCACAAAGGGGCGCGCTATAAAGGAAGCACAAGAGTGTCAGAGCAAACAGGTGGAGGAGAAGCTAGAGGCGTGTAGGTTTGCCCTGGAAAGCAGGGGAATGAAGGATAGCCGTAGCAAGACGCAGTATCTGTGTGTGAATGGGAGGGACCCAAGTCGAAGAGTGAGGATACAGGGAGAAGAAACCACCAGCAATGTTGTTTGGTCTGAAGACAGTGCCACTAAGGAAAAGACAGGAGGCAGAGCTGGAGGTGACAGAGATCAAGACGCTGAGGTTCTCTTTGTGAGTGACCAGGATGGATAGAATCAGAAATGAGTACATCAGAGGGACAGCATATGTTAGAGGCTTTGGAGATAAAGTCAGAGAGGCCAGACTGAGATGGTTTGGACATGTCCAGAGGAGAGATAGTGATTATATTGTCAGAAGGATGCTGAGTTTCCAAAATGCCAGGCAAGAGGTCTAGAAGAAGACCAAAGAGGAGGTTTATGGATAAAGTTAAAGAGGACATGAAGGTAGTTGGTGTGAGAGCAGAGGATGCAGAGGACAGGGTTAGATGGAGGCAACTGATTCGTTGTGGCGACCCCTGAAGGGAAAAGCCGAAAGGAAAAATAAGAATTATGGAAAAGAAAGTAGCGGGAACCCGGTGCGGTAACATTAAAACGGGTGCGGCTTACATGTGTAACAAACTCGAGAGTATTCCCCAAATTTAGCTTGCACGTCTTATAGTCAGGTGTGCCTTATAGTCCAGAAATGACTGTAATTGTATTCCCCCCAATATTGCAATTGTGATTTAATATACAATAATTTTTCAAGGTCTTCTTACCATAACCTGAATTTTTCCTGGCATTTCAACAATATTAAAAAGTATTGATATCTCAGCTCCTGAAGCATATAGAAACATAACAAAAACATTTCAGCGCTTACACCTGTCGCGTTCACACAAACAAAGTTTATCATTATAAACCTTCAATATATATGTTTTTAAATCAACAAACAAATGTCGCATCTGCGGGTATACAACTCCAAATATATTTATCTTCAACACTGGAGCGCAGTTGTAATAACCTCAGGGGATCGAGTGGTAATTATTCGTCGTCCATTCCGTTACAAAGCCGTCAAAATTTTCAACACACTCATTGTCTACAAACATATTTCTTAACAATATGTCTCTGTCGACTCGTTACACTGATGCAAATCCATCGTCAATCGCGTCATTAATTTCATAACTCCCGCGAATCTGCATCAACCATAAACGCTCGAATAAAATTCCAGGACATGCTACGAGGCCCACGTCACCCTCTCATGTATATTCTGATTAATTTAGTCGGCTACGAGACCAAGAGTTGGTTAAAACAAAACAAAATGACATCCGCTCTCCCAGGTTTAAAGGGAGAAGCGCGGTCACACGCTCCCGGCCTTTATGGGTTAATAAACACAAGCAATAAATGAACTCTGCATTACGATAAACGATATCAGGTTTATTATGCATAAATGTTATGTACTACAATGCAAATTAATTTGCATACATTTTTCATCCCTAATACCAAATAGATAATGTTCTGCATGCGTGTCGAGCTGTTCGTAATGTGAATTATGTTGTTGTTTTTAAGGGTTGTCGCAGTGTGGAGGAATTCCAATGTCTGAACCGAATTGAGGAGGGCACGTATGGTGTGGTGTACAGAGCCAAGGACAAAAAGACCGGTAAGGGAGTAGATGGGATGTGGGCACACTGGCTGTTGACGTGGCTGCTCAGATGTGTAGACTGATGAAATATATGCTGCGCTCACGTTTACAGATGAAATTGTGGCATTAAAAAGGCTTAAGATGGAGAAGGAGAAGGAAGGCTTCCCTATCACGTCTTTGCGAGAAATCAATACTATATTGAAAGCTCAGCACCCCAACATTGTGACAGTGAGGGTAAGACACTGAGTTTATTTTTTATTTTTTTATGAATACTTTTTCAAAGTCATGCAGTCCTTTTAAAGTGTTTATAACATGTTGTAGGAAATTGTTGTTGGAAGCAACATGGACAAGATCTACATTGTGATGAACTACGTTGAGCATGACCTCAAGAGTCTGATGGAAACAATGAAGCAGCCTTTCCTGCCAGGTGATGAATCGTCTTGATGATTATAAATGATGCGTACCACATTCGCTACCTGCTGAAACGGCGCCGTTCAACCGTCTTGCAGGAGAAGTCAAGACGCTGATGATTCAGCTGCTTCGAGGAGTCCGTCATCTCCACGATAACTGGATTCTCCACCGGGACCTGAAGACGTCCAACCTGCTGCTTAGTCACAAGGGCATTCTTAAGGTGGGTTGACTTTTATGAAGCACACTGTTTTGTTCTGTAGCAGTACTACATAGAGTATGTTTGGGTTAAAAGACTTTAAAAAAAAAAGAAAAAGAGTTCTTTAATGATATTGTTTACTGTAGGTCGGTGACTTTGGTTTAGCCCGTGAGTATGGTTCCCCCCTGAAGCCCTACACTCCTGTAGTGGTGACCTTGTGGTACAGATCACCCGAGCTGCTGCTTGGAGCCAAGGTAAAAGTGCATCTTCACCAGCCGCATGCACAGCAGCCACTTACGCTACACTGCAAATACTACTGCACTTTATAACCAAGGGATCATGTCGTCACCACTGATATTTTTACCCGCAAAATATATTTCCAAATATAAACCAACATCTGCAAATCACTTAGCTTATGGAAACCCAATTTTGACTTTTACACAAGTTGATTTACACGTGGAAAAGGTCCAGCGGTCGTCACAGCACATCCACTTTCACAGGCGAGACAGATCGAGGTAGAAACGTGCCAGGCAGACTGTCTGCGTTATGTTTTTATGGACTGCCACTGAGTTTTTTCTCCTTCCTGCAGGAGTACTCCACAGCTGTCGACATGTGGTCTGTGGGCTGCATATTTGGAGAGCTCCTCACCCAGAAACCTCTTTTTCCTGGAAAATCTGAAATTGACCAAATTAATAAAATATTCAAGGTAAATGTTCTGAATTATCATCACCGTTAAGGTGTTTAGAGCCAGTAAATCTCGCAACTACGTGTCACAGTAGGTGAGCTCATGGTGCAGCTCTGCAGTGCGCCACAGGGTGGAGCTGCTGGATTTAAGCAGCCCCAGGGAAGAAACCATAACGGCCACCCTAGTTGTCTGAATGAGTTTGGACTGATTCAGGCCTCTCAAATTATCCTGCAGTCATTACCTGTGATGAAGCTTTTGAGCACGTCTGCTTGAGTGGAAATATCCATCAGCCCTTTCAATAAGAGAGCCATGTGTTGTGTGGTCTTTAGGATCTGGGGTCACCCAGTGAGAAAATCTGGCCAGGCTACAACGAGCTTCCTGCTGTGAAGAAGATGTCTTTCACAGAGTATGCCTACAATAACCTGCGAAAGCGCTTTGGTGCGCTGCTATCGGACCAGGGCTTCGACTTAATGAACAAGTGAGTTCTTTTAAAGCTTTTTGTTTCCCCATATTGAAGGCAGCACTGTGCCCCAAACCAACACACTGCTCTCTGACTCACTGTAGAAGGGTAAGTTTGGACTTATATTATGGTCAAACACGATGAAAAATATCATACATATGTGGTAGTTTTACATGATGACGTGAAGTCGAACCTTCACTGACAGTGGTGTAGTCGTTGCTGACAGAATACCGAAATCAGATGTGAGCCACAGGCAAATATCAAACAAATACGTCAGTTACAATCAGCAGGATTCGACAGTGGAAAAAAGCTCCCTCACATCAATGCATTCTTACGTTGCTCTTTCCTTTGGTGGCTCCAGGACTTTTTATTCGCTCCGTGCTTTTCTGGCCGCCTCACTTAAAACATGACAACAGTAGCGGACCGGTGATTCATCAGCATGCCTCTGCTCCATCCTCATGTTCTGTTTCGCAGATACACTCACCATGGTGACGCTCCATACTACCAGGAAATGTTTGTGCAAACATATACTTGATAAGGGACCTTTTTGGCCCCAAGAGCACTGCATCTGGGGAAGTCATGTTGTTGAGCAGCTGCAAAGGAAGAGAGACATTCCCAGATCTTTACACCCACCCACAGAGTCATTGCATGCACCTGTAAAAGACAAACCTGCACCGTGCAGTCTGAGGATCGTAGTTCACTGGATATTTTGGGCCCCCTTCCCAGCCGTTACAAAGACAGTCAGGAGAGATTCAGTCCATGTGAGGTCAATGATTAAAAAAAAAAAAAAAGCCCTTCTTGTTTGCAAAGCGTCAAAAAAGAACTGCTGAATAAATGTTGAAGGGTATATGTTGGCAACTAGATCTGTTTGCACTATCGCACACTGGTGCCAGTGGTGCATGCAGACTTTTAAAGTCCAAGAAATACTTTGATATGGAGTTGGGTTCAATCACAAGTTAACATTCAAGTGTTAACAGAATCTCCAAACTGAAATATTCCCACCCTGATGTAAAGAACCTCCAGAGCAGTATTTCCATCAACATTTACAGTACAATAGTGCTTCATAAGGAAAGAATTGTGTGCACAGCTCCATGAAAAGCAACAAGCACACAGGATTGCGTTTTGCGACCTGGTCCACATTTGTCATTACATCTCATTTGAGACTGTTTTGTCTAGTCAGCATCAAGTGTATTCCTGAAACCGATATGGCCTCATGTCTCATCTCATTCAGACCTTATTGTGTCACCAAAATAGGTAAGACAGTATATTTAAACTGAAATGCTCTGGTTGGTTTTACAAAACAACAAATAAAGTAAAATAAATAAATAAAAAACTTGAACATGCCATAGGTTTCACATAAATACACATACTTTTTAGAGTGACAATTTGTCATTTTTGACATTTCACTTGCAGTAAATGTAGAAGCCATTAACACAAGACATATCCGTTATAAAACAAAACTGTGGCAGGACAAGTGAAGCAATACTTAATTACTTAAACCACCTTTGTTGCCGCTCGAGCACAGATTAGGATTTTCATCCGAGTTAACAAAATCTGACACCGACATGGCTCCTACTCAGGTGCATGTAAGGTTTATGAGGTGAGGTCAGACATTTCCCCCCCATGTATGAATACAAATGTACTAGTGTTGCTTAGTTCAGGTTGTCTCAAGTAAAAGAGCCACTGCTCACCCCGCCCCACTTTACAGTGGAGCCAAATGGTGAGTACAGCACTGCTTTTGTTACCATGACGACCAGGGGCGGCGTTAGGGTTCTAAAGCGGTCTAGAGTGAAGATAAAATTGAGCCCTTATAATGAATAAAAGCATCTTTTGCATTTTCTCTAGAGGTAGATGCACTTCATCATCAAGCTGCCTGACTACACTTTTTGGTTACTTTAACTTCATACCAGTGTCCGCTTGCAGTCTTTCTGTTCTGAGCTCCTGTTTCTATGGCAGTGTTTTATTGAGCGAGCGTCTGCATGAATGTTGTACGCCTTAGCTGGTGTGGTTTTTCTTCAGGCCACAAAGAGGACTGCACTGACAATAAGAGGGTAATAATCGGATGCCCTGGTCGGCATCTCCTCATGAAGTGACTGTTGATGTTCTTCCAGATTCCTTACCTACTGTCCCGCTAAGAGGATCCTGTCGGACGAGGGGCTCAAGCACGAGTATTTCCGCGAGACGCCGCTGCCCATCGACCCGTCCATGTTCCCCACGTGGCCGGCCAAGAGCGAGCAACAGAGGGTAAAGAGAGGCACCAGCCCTCGGCCGCCCGAGGGAGGCCTGGGCTACAGTCAACTGGTAAGGCCATTAAGTTGCACTTTCTCCATTACATAAAGCGAGTAGGCTTTCCGAAGGCTGCCTGTGTTAAATAGATTAAAGGCCGACAAGCCTCTGCTTTGTGTCTTGCCTAGTTCCTCCTCGTGTTTTCCATGATGCGCAGCCTGACGCGCTTAATGTTTTCAGCAGTGGTACTACCCACAAGGAAGTTCAATTTCCAATATTGCAATTGTACCTTTTGTAATAGTAGCTTCAAAAGAATGTCTTGTAATAAGAAGAATGATTATAGAACTGATCAATTTCTGTTATAATCAAAATACAGTGGAACCTCTAAGGTCAAACGTCATTCTTACTAGGTGCGTTAAGGTCTAATTTGTTCCGATTGCAAAACAATTTACCCTTAAAGGGGAAGTCAAACCCAAATCTTTCTTTACAATATGTTGTATGTGCCTCTAATCGTCTAAACACTCATTCTGATTAATATAGCGTTTGTGGAATATGAATAAAGCAGAAAAATCTACCCTTTTTTATCCATCTCAAGTGTCAGCCATTTTGCTACTTACTGTTGACTGAAAATGACATCACAGTTGCTCAGGTAATGACCAGTCATGGCTCAGCTTGTGAACTTAACCAAAATCATGGGTGTATTTTTTTTCTTCCTTTATTCATATTCCACAAATAAAATTGTATCAGAATGCTGTGTTTAGACTACTGGGGGCAAATACAAGTTAAAACTAAAGAAATGTTTTGGGTTGACTTCCCTTTGAAAGAAAATCTGTTCCAGGGTCATACTGGTGCCATCATAAAATCCTTTATTAACTGTACGCACATTTGTAGGTAACATTTTAACAAGTGTAAAAAATATATATACTAATTGTAAAGTACGGCAGGGTGTCTTGTTGTGGTTAGGGTTAGTAGGGTCATCAGTAAACCTCATTGGCACTACATGTTAGGCAGTCGGGCTGGGCCAGGCCATACCAGGTCGATGCGCCTAAGTTTTGCCAGTTTTTTTGTGCCAGTCTAGCCCTGGAAGCAGGTGTGACTTTTGAGTTACAAGCGTGGTCATGGAACAAATTAGTCAAATTTCAAGGCACCACCAGTCCCGCCCCCCCAATACTTAACCTTCTGGTTCGTCTGTCTGCAGGGGGATGACGACCTAAAAGACACGGGCTTTCACCTGACCACCAGCAATCAGGGAGCATCTGCAGTTGGACCTGGATTCAGTCTGAAATTCTGAGCATGCCTCCCGGTTGAGAAAGAAGAAGAAGAACGCATGCGCGGAACGTTGCCACTGAACTGAACTGCAAAGCAGATCAATATGTGATCAACACAAACTGTTGACGAGGACTGTCTCACAACAAGAATGGTGGCTATGATGTGTTCCAAAATCTTCAACTTTCCTCCACCTGTGTCCAATGTGGTCATTTTAGGAGTTAGTTTAGTCTATTATTTTCTTCTTTTTTACTTTTTGAGAGAGGTTCAACTTTCTTGAACGGTGATGCTGGAGCCTACTGTTCAGTGTTGTGGAATTTGTTTTTCATCTGACACAACTACTCAAAACTGTCGTTGATAAGGGGATATTTTTTACAAGAAATAAAAAAGGCTAAAACTTTGTTTTGTAATTGGGTTGCTTTGCCAGAGCGGCGGGTGGAAAAACACCCCGTCTTTTGCCGTCCAAGGTGATGTCATTCTGCTTGTCGCCACGCAGCCTTTGCTCTGCCATTTCTAATTAAATGGCGCTTCAGTGTTGGAATTGAATAAATCAACTCTTGGATTCGTGGCCCACGAAGAAAAACTAAGCAGCACATGTCTGCTCAGTCCAAGATGTAGTGACACTTTATCAAAACAGACAGACAAAGAAGTCAGTTATTAGGTTTGATCGGTCTCCCTCCAGTAGAGCTCTTCTGTTTAGTGTTCCACCTGGTGCGTTGAAGAAGAGCAGCTGGTGGATCATGTGACTGATGGTGTTTGGCACGAGACCATCAGAGGAAAGCAAGTGAGGCGTGTGAGGTGTTCCACATGTGCTTGCAGGTCCAAATACTGTACATGATTCAAAGGCCAAAGTAAACACTGCTTGTTCTTGCTTTAAAAGAACTCTTTTGGCTGAGTGTGTACATTGTCGTACGACTCACCTTCTCTAACCTCGCAAAAAAAAAAAAACCCCGCTGTAGACCGATTGGGTTGGTGGGGATGGGCTTGTTGGTCTCACTGTTAACTTAATCCCTTTGTTGCAGTTCATGTAATTTGAATGAAATCACAGGGATGAGTTTGTTTCCGTATTATCAAGCTGATTGGTATATAATATTCTACCTTTTACAAAGGTTATATGGTCCTGTCTCTCTCACAAAATACTGCAAATTTGCATCTTTTTTAATAAGAAAAATAGCCCTGTCTAATATTGTACTTTTTAAAAGCAGCGTAAATGCTACTGTTGATGCTGATCGTTAACCTTTCTATAGCATTTAGTGTTAGCATTATGCTACTGGGCATATATTCTTAAGGCAACTTTTTTTTATAAAATATACACATGAAATTCTCATTTTTAATGATTAGTTTGCCAATAAACATAAACTCAAGGCACCACTGTATTCATTAAATAAATCTACTTATTGTGGTTTCAGTTTTAAGCCAGAGAAAGCTGTAATATTTTTGATCATCTCAGTTAATCAGCTCATGTATTGATTTAATTGTGCAAGTAGTCATAATGTTGTGGCGGGTCAGTGTGTCAGATGCCCCGCGGCATCTACAACTATGCGTTTGTAGTTCTCAAAAATACTTCAGATAATGGAATATTTTATTTTGCTCACATCATGGAATCATATTTGCACGATGACTGTCGACAGTACATAGAACAGAAAGTACAAAAGAAAGAAATATGTGCCCAAGTGAATGAAGTGTGTGTGTGTTTTCAGTTCAGAGCCAGTGAGGCCTTCAGAATCGCACACGCACTCTCCATGAGTAGTTGGTGAGAACTTTGTCTTTCTTCTTCACGATGCAGGTGTACGTGCCCTCGTTGATGGCATTGGCCACTATAGTGATGTGGTCGTCCTTCAAAGAGATGTAATTTGGGTGTGAGAACTCCAGAAGCTCGCCGTCCTTGTACCAGCTGAAAGTGGTACGTAAGATGGCACTCGGTGAAGAAGCACATCACAGCAAACGGTATGACACGAGGTGAGCAAATGGTGATCGTACTCACAATATTTTGCCTTTCTTCGATGCTATTTTCTTCCCGCAGCGGAACGTCAACTTTTTGCCCTCGACCACCAGCTTCTGTTTGGTCCTCGGTGGTTTCGGGGTGGGAGCCACAGTTGGGAAAGGGAATTCTGGTCGTGTTGAGATCGGTATTGAACATGCAAAGGGTAACAAAATGAATTGCTACTAGTGCCATTCTTAAAGTGGAATTCAACCCCAAAATTTCTTGACAATATGTTCTATGCAGTTCCAATGGTCTAAATATGCTATTCTGGTTAATATTGCGTTAGTGAAGTATGAGATGAGCAGCAATTTATTTATTTTTTTAATCAGTATTAGAAGACGGCCATTTTGCCACTTGCTGTCGAGTGAGAATGACATCACAGTTGCTCATGTCTCAGGTAACAACCAATCACAGCTCAGCTTCAGAAAACAGGTGAGCTGCGATTGGTCATTGCCTGAGCCCTGAGCAACTGTGATGTCATCTTCAGTCGACAGCAATTGGCAAAATGGCCTCCCCCTGAGATGGATAAAAACGGTTGGATTTTGCTTCATAACTCATATTCCACAAACGTAATATTAATCAAAATGTCATGTTGAGACGAGTGTAGTCACATATAACATAATATTGTCAAGAAATGTTTAAGGTTGGCTTGTCCTTTAAGCATTTGCTTGCTCATTATCATTTGGCAATATAGGCAAATGCTATGGGTGTCATGGCCTCCAGGGGGCGCCACAAAATTGGGAACATTTTCACCTTCAACACCAAATGTAAAATCTAACCTAAATTCCAAGGTAAAGCACTGCCGATTAATATTCCTACAAATTATAATACTAAATAGGTATGATTGCATTAGATTGTGGTGAAGTGTGTTGTTGCACTGAATGTAGGTGAGTGAACACAAAAAAATCAGATTCCGTCAAGGTTACACAAGCCTTATCAATAGAGGTGTAACAGCAACTAATTTGAATCAGACAATCGAACTGAATCTAATCATTAAAATGGTCCCTTCTTGAATTTTGATCGCCCCCCCATATTTGGAGATACGTATCAAATTGAGTTTAATGGAGAGATGCACACCTGTACTTATCACCATGGACATTGATTTTGCTTTCGTAACTTCCCTCCGAGCTTTGTCCAACCTCGCTATCAACTGAAAGTCCGCATAGAGAACAGCCGCTCTCTCTAATGAAGCAGAAATCCAAATTGACCTGGTGTGTCTCTAACCCTGGAGCCACAGTCTGAAATTCCAGCGGTTTGGAGGGGCTCAGGAATTTTCCACAGCCGTACGACGTCTCCCAATCAACAATGAGGAACAGATTAGAGCGAGCCAAGGAATCGTATCCTCCTGCCTCCTCGCTCTGTCCCTTGTTGCCGGCCGAAATCTCAGAAAGCAACAACAAAGCGGGAGGAGCCATTTTTGTGTTGTGCAAGAGGGGCCCTCTGACATGAGTTTGTAGCAAATGTACACAGCGAGCTCATTTAAGCTCATCTGCTGTCATTGATGTGGACCGTGAATTCAGGACACTGTTTTATTGGTTTGGAGCTGTTGGCTCGCATTGCTGCGTTGGCAAACGGATCACAGCAGCTCCTCAAAGCGCTCAACAGGGTAAACTCTTCCTCCCCTCCACTTGGACTGCTGCTATCTTACCGTAACAGAAATCACAGCTGGAGGGGCAATGCTTCTGCATCAGCTTGCGCTTGCTTTCACAATAGCCTTTACGAGCCCACGCCGGACAGATGAAGAACCGGTCCAAACATCCTGGAGGAGACAGGGGACACGATGTGGGTCAATGAGCAAACACAATCATCTTAACGCGTGCCAAGTGGATCATGTCTTGCCAGAAAAAAACCCGTGCATGGAAGAAGTCATTTTGTGATTCTCCCGATATGACAACAGTGCCATGTCTTGAACCTCTTCGGTCTTTCATGACAGAATCTGGTTAAACCAGTTAGTACATTTAAATTTACATCATTCTAACATCGTTTAATGAGAACGACCCCGAATATAAGATCGAAAAAGTTGCCTATTTTCAAGAAAATAAAGTGTCAACGTTACAATAACAATTTCATATGTTTTGAGAGAGGGAAAAAAAGATGCCGTATTATGAGATTGTAAATCATTTTTGTCCAAGAAAAGTACAAATCGGAATCTTTTTCAAGGACAAAGACGTTTTTTGCCGGGATGAGAAGTTGTAATCTTATGAGAATCAAGCAAAAAATAAAAAATCCAAGATAAAGTATTAATGTTATGGTGTAAAAGTCACAGATTATTTAACAAGTGAATTTCAACAATGCGACTTTTTTCTAGTCATTTATGCAATTTTTCCCCCTAGAAAATAAGCCTTTGTTGAAAATAATGAGCATAAGACTACTTTCTTAAAAAAAAAAAAAAAAAACTGGTCAAAATCCAATGGTGAGCTACATTTCTTTGCCAATCATTGTGTAAATGCAGCCTCAGGACACTCATAAACAAATCAGTCATTACCCTATTGTGGTCGTCCATCTTCTTTTTTTTTTTTTTTTTTTTTTTTTGGGGTTTAGGACTTTATCAGCTCCAAGTGACGTATTCAAATGCGGTGGTATGATCCCTACCCCCCCCCCCCCAAAAAAAAAGACAAAATGCGTCTTCCACTCATAATAAATGGCCACATGTTGAGATGAAAGAGGACAAAATCTTGGATAACCTCCATTTTTTCCCCCTTTGTTTTACTCATTTTGTGGGAAATGTAAGCCACAATTGACACAATTCCTATTGTGTTGTAATTTACGGATAGAACCCAATGAGGGTGGATTATAATCGTACCGTAGAGACGATGCAAACCCCACACCTCATCCTGCGTGATGAGCTTGCGGCCGGTCAGTGTTGCGTTCAGGTGCATGATGGCTTTCTGGTTCCTGGAGTGCATTAGTCCCAGCACGTGGCCTATCTCATGCGTCGCCACGTGGACCAGGTCTGTGAGCCAAACCCCTGCGACAAAGCACAAGGCCGGTGAACATGTATTCACCGCAAACCCCGGCCGGCTGAGCATAGCGCATGCCTTTCTTCCAGCTGAACCGCATGTTCCCCAGAATCCAGTACTCGTGATCGTCAAAGTGGATCTCGCCCGTCGGCGGGAAAAAGGCGTGCGCCAATTCTCCCGTGATGCCGTCGAAACAGTGGTGCAAGTAGGACTGCAGACAGTCTGTGTGGTTGACAGGGTAGAAGCCTGGCAAAAACACAAACGCGAGTCTAGCAGCAGACTGGTAAAAGTATACAGTGGATATAAAAAGTCTACACACCCCTAATTCAGATGCCTGGTTTTTATGATTTTTAAAAATCAGGCCAAGATTAATCATTTTTTTAAAAATCCACTATTCCTGTGACCTGTACAACTCCTAAAAATATAGATTTTCAGGAGGGATATAATGTGGTTGCAAAAGTGTGTACACCCCAAAATGAATTTCTATTGTCAATCACTGTATATATTATATATATATATATATATATATATATATATATATATATATATATATATATATATATATATATATATATATATAATATAACAATATTGCCTTAGTGTAATATGAATTAGGCACCAAAATCCGGCAGTTTTTATCAATATCAGAAGGCGGCCATTTTGCCACTTGCTGTCGAGTGAAAATGACATCACAGTTGCACAGGTCTCGGGTAACAACCAATCACAGCTCAGCTTCATAAAACAGGTAAGCTGTTATTAAAGTGGCAAAATGGCTGCCACCTGAGATGGATAAAAACGGCTGAATTTTGCTGCATAACTCATATTCTACAAATGTAATATTAATTAGAATGTCATGTTTAGACTAATGTGGTCACATATAACACATTATTGTCAAGAAATGTTTAAGGTTGACTTCCCTTTTAAAAAGTTATTTAAAACCTTATGTGCACACAAAATGAGTTCTCTCTTTTATTGCCTTACATATAGTGCTCGTATTGAGACGAAGAAAAAAATAAGGGTGTCACATATTTAATGCTTTTATGCCACCAAAACAACACTACCCAATAAAGATACCTGAAAAATCGGCTTAAGTAACAGTAGCACAGTGTTTGTTCTTCACTACTTGCCACCACTGCTGAGCATGGACCCCCCCTCCACACACACACACACACACACACACACACACACACACACACACTCTATTATTTCAGCTGTTTGTAGCACAGTGGGGGATGACAAAGTGCATAGCAAAGTGATCTTTCTGGAGAACTTATGACTGAGCCATAGGGATGATGACACAGATCGGGCTCGACATGGGCTGACACGCATGGAAGTTGTTAAGCCTTTGTGCTTTTCATTTAAAAATGATCGCCTTGACTACATGACTTGTGGTTTTATGATTTAAGGACTGTGGAAGCGCGACCCCACAAAACGTTGCTGCAGTCGCGGGAGTGTTGGAGGTCCCCTACCCACCGATCTTAATGTCCGCCTCCTGGTCCGCCGGCACCTCTCGGAAGCTGAAGGGCGAGACGTCGCTCCACATGGTGAAAGCCTTGGCAATGCCTCGTCGCGTGTCCGTGGCATTGATCAGGTTTGTAGGGTAGGACAGCAACCTGATATAAAATGGAAGACACATAGTATTACACCATAGGAAGGTAATATAAATCAGATTCCCTGTTGTTATTAGTCTACAAATGTACATTTAATTTCTTTTGTTAGCTTTATTTTGAAGTCCCTTCATTTGGAAGTGACGTGCCCCTGATGTTTGCTGCTTGGAATTTAACCAACAGTATTACTATAACTATTATATATATATATATATGACTATTAAGGATTTCCCCCCCTCTTTTTTTAAGATATAAAGTGTTAGGATTTGTTTTTCGTTTTTTTGCTTTGACTGAGGAGCAAAAAGTTGAAGCGGTGGTACTAGTGCACTCAACTCACTTCACAAGAACCAGCAGTTTCACAAATAGTGAACAATGAAAAAAATAGCTGGGTGTGACAATCAGTGGAATTTACCTTTACCTTACAAAACAAAGAGACTTAGCTTAGCTTAATGCTAACAAACAATGCTAAACGCCGTTGACTTGCTAACAAATAGCATCTATTTGGTGTTCTTCTAACACTTGCTGCAATGGCTGTTTGAATGTAAACGGTAACAACACATGCAGACGGACAATAATACTCAGCAGGCATATCCTCAGCACATAACTAATATTACTGCAGCTTATTGAGCAATGTATGCCACGGAGGAGGCGGGACTTCCAGATTTTCACACATCAGCTTCGTTTCCGTTTCCTGTTTGCGACGTGTGGGCTGCGTCCCAGTTCTTGCACTTCCGCCTTTGTGCCCCTCTGTTGTGTGTTCCCGTCGACGGGTGTGACCCGGTGCGAGTGTGTAGTGTGTTGTGCGGGAGCGCGTGGTTGGGGGGGCGTGCGAGTGTTGGAACGCGGCCATCAGTGGCCGGTAATGACGCTGATGTGTGAAACCCTGAAGTCGGAAGTCCGTGGCATCTACCCCATTATAGAGTGCTATTTTCCTTATTACAAAAACAAATTGCAAACACTTTTTTTTAGGGGTGGGGGGATAATAACAGTTAGGGTTTCATTAAATAAAATCCACACCTTTATATCCAGAGCCAAAAAATGGATGAATTCTATTATTTTTTAATAGCTTTTTTTTTTAAGACAAATTTGGAGGTTCCACTGCATGTACAACTATGGTTTTGTTGCAAATCTGGATAAGGAAGGATACTTGTATGTGAGCTTGAACTTGTCCCATTTGAGCTTCTCCGGGGTGAGGGTGTAGCGCTTGTTCCTGGAGAGGTGCAGCACTTGCGAGTGGGCCTCTTTGCGCATTCCGATGAGCAACACAGTGGTGTAAGCTTCTTCCTTGGACAAAGAAAAACCTTTGATTAATCATCTCACACGGCCCCTCAAAGACAATTTAGGACTTTGGCGGCGGCTTGAAGACGGTTTGAGGAAACTTGTGAGGAAATTGAGGGAGATGGATGACTGTTTTTTGGCAGAATGCAAGCGTCAGAAGGCATGCAAGCATAAATTCTATTTGTCATATAACGGTAACAACAGCGCCGGGCCGCTACTATTTCATTGCCTTGCAAGTGAGACACTTACTATGTTTTCATGCACTTGAATTCCACCTCACGGAAAATGAAGAGGTCAGCAGTGAAAGTGCTTTTCAAACATGAAGTATGATGGGGCTTTGCAGTACAAATTCCAGGTAATAACACCTGGATTAGAGACTTTTTGTAAAGCTTTCACAAGCTATCGCTGGGTGCCTTTACAGTTCAGTACTCTCATAAATAACCCGTAACTCCACACAGATTTGACTTTGTCTTGGCAGCAATATTTCACACACTTTCACAGAGATGGGGTTGACTTGTCCAAGCTATGAGAGTGAATGCTTCTTTCATTTTGACACGGCATTAATTAAAATAAAGAGGCGCCTTGTTATAAAAGTGACTTGATAGATAGTGAGCAGTTTTTCAAAAAAGAGACATCTTTACTTTAAAACAAAACAAGAATTGAACATGTATTCAAAACAGCCACAGAGTTTTGCCTTAATAAAGTCAATTTAGCTTAATGCTAACAATCAATGCAAAATTCCATAAACGAGCTTGCAATTAGCATCGGTGTCTGTTTGAATGCTAAACTGTCAAGCAAAACATATAATAATACTCAAACATATATTATTTATGCGTTGTCCTCTATTGTCTGACATCTTGTCAAAAGTGTAGGGGAGACCGGGGCTAGTTGTATCACTTTTTATACTTTTATATATTTCTTGGGATCAATATATCATATATAAACCAAAAGTATACCAGATGAAAGATTTTTTTTTTGTATTTATGTCATTTTCATACTTTGTGTCAGTGCAGAGTTATAAGCCTTCAAATAGAGGGAGTGAACATGTGACATCTTGCCCCACCAATGGGTAAGTTGTCACACTATATGGGGTAGGATGTCACATTGGATTTTGCAACTAATAAAACAAGGACAAAATTATCCTTGTTCTCCTGTTTTGTTTGTGTTTGTTTTTATAACCAGACAAATTGTTTGTCATAGATCTTGAAAATTTAACATAGTCATTGAGCAAACTTTAAACAAAAAATATTATGAAATAGATTAAAGTCCTTGGGAGCTGCTGGCATATAGGGGATAGCTCACAGCCTGAAATTCCTGTTTTGCTTCCCTTAAACTGGACATTTGAGATTACATTGAATTTCAAAAAATAAATCATTTTGGTTAATAGATTCATTCATGGATGGCTCATCATGAAACTTAAATCAGTCCTGACATGTGGTCATTCTGTAATTCCAACAACTGGAAAACAATTTTTAAACAATGAAACACAATCTAGCAAACTAAATTCCTCACTCTTCAGACTCATTATCTGAAGGACATTTCTGACATACGTAAACAGAGTTTCCAGAGGTGCTTATTCCTTTGGCCCATTCTTTACATATGTGACAACAAACCCCAAAATGACTGAGACAAGTTGCCCCAAACTATCATGTTGGCTAATACTTGCTCTAGTTTAAAGTTAGCTTAAAACAGAGCAGTGACTGAGGCATGACTAGATGCCCGAATCTCTCCTCTAACAAGTTCACATGAATTGCTGCTAGAATTTGTCTATATATGACATGAAAAATCTTACTTTGGGTTGTGCAAAACGTATAACTGGAACTCATCTCAGCTCACAATATGCTATTCTCTTCTCAGACAGTACACAACCACTGCCCATTTATACGAAGAAAAAAAAACACTAGTATTCCACTTTTATGTTGCGCCCTCTGGTGGATAAGAAAATTGCAGTGTGACAACTTACCCATGATACAACTAGCCCCGGTCTCACCTATGCTATGTTGTTGGAACAGTTTGGACAAGACCCATGCTTAGATTAATTTGGGGTAGAGGATCCCCATGAAAGTCTTCCCACAAGAGGGTAAACTATGTTGCGCCGTTGAGATCAACACCATATTTTCTATTTACATTGTGATATATTACCTTTTAAAAAAAGAACTTGTCAGCTTTCTTTTGACATTGTGGAAAACTAGCAAAAAGCCTTTATTCACTGTTGCATTTTGCTCCCAACCCTCAACTTCCTGTTTCTGCCTCACCCAATCAAGATAAATAGATGCAACGCTTCCTTCGCTTCCTTTCCAAAATAGTGAACCCACAGGGCACACAGACCCATGCTGTACTCTCACTGTTACATTATACTGTGCAAGTGCTCTTTATTCCCCCTCTTTATTGACGTATGGGAATCACACGCTCATGAATAAATCTGAATGAATTTCCCGCCATGTTTTATGTGGTAAAGCCAGTGCAGATATTTCTGACGTTTGTTGCTCATTTTTCATTATTTTCATTATTTTCATTACACGTGCTAACAAGTAAAGCTGTACCATAAACTATGAGGCACTCTAGACTAAACACAGCAGACTTGAAGGGTAAACCTTTTAGACAAACACTCACCAAGAATCGTTAGGAGCAATCAACTCAATGGCCTCAATCCTTCCCCTGATATGACCATTTTCCACCTCAATATTTAGAAGGAAATGAAAAGACTCATTAGGTACTAATCTCATTTGTCTGGCTGGCCCTCCAGCCGCAGATACTTATCTCAGGATGTTATGTAACCCTGCAAGAGCACCCTTAATGGACACATAATAAGAGCGCGTAAGAAAGGAAATAAAATAAATCCATTTCTCATGATTGCCAGAGGGAGGCAACGATGAGATGCCCAGGCCTAGTATGACCCAACAATAAATCAACATACAGAGATCCAAGGCTGAAGGAAACGTACCATTTCGGCGTTATGAATGAGTTCATCTGATGACAAACCACAGTGGTGATAGAAATTGCGCCAGTGGTGGAGCTCTCTCAAACGTGACTGTAACGGACATTATGGTTGTTAACTCATTCACTGCCATTGACGGCTATAGATGTCAAAAATCCATTTTTAACTATTTCTATTTGTTTCACGTTTTTTTCCACTTTTTGTTGTTCAAGAGTATGAAAACCTAGATTTTTTCTTACTGTACATTTAGAACAGATTTAACTATAGAAGTCATGCAATTAATTACAATTAAAAACTGTAATCGTCTGATGCCCCTAATTTTTAATAATCTTTTCTTTTCTTTTTTAAATTAGAGGCATCAGGCGATTACATTTTTAAATTGTAATTAATCACATGGCTTCACTAGTTAACTCACGATTAATCACAAATTTTATATCTGTTCTAAATGTACAATATTTTTTCCCTAGGTTTTCATACTCTTGTTAAAAAAAGTGGAAAAAATGTGAAACTAATAGAAATAGTTCAAATGAATTTTTGACGTCTTTTGCCGTCAATGGCAGTGAAAGAATCAACTTTGCAAGCAAGTACTTGGTAATCATGATCAATTGTGTGTCTTTGTGGCCGCTGTAGCTAGGTCACTCTTGGAAAAGAGATTATTAATCTCAATGTTTCTTGGTTAAATAAAGTAAAAAATAAAATAAATCAAGTACTTTATTGCTGTAGTTGAGTCCATTTTTCAGGGGCTTGTACTTCACTCGAGTATTTACTTTTCAGACAGCTTTTTACTTTCTCTACTTTGTCAAATTAAGATAACTTTTTTTCAACCTTTGATGACAACACGGCATAAAAACACTTTTGTATTTCAGTGCATTACGGAGACTGTATTGTTTTACTTTTACTTGAGTACAGCATGTGATAGTTTTGCCATCTTTGACGTTGTGTTCCTCTGAGGGAACAGAATGCAACTGGGCCAGATTAAATGCTCGCCGCTGGCCATATGGACTACAGGCAGCAGGTTGCCCATCAGTACTTTACAGTACTTAATTATTATTTTTTTTAATTTTGCCCTATAGTATGTTATTTTAATATTGATTACTATTCAATTCGTGTGATTATTTTTTTATTACTATCCTTAAAATAATGAGACATAGTACGTTGGATAAAGTACATGATTTCTTATTATATGCCGCTATAATAATACAAACACAATTTTTGTAACCAGTGCAAGTCTAGTGCGAGGCATGGTCTATCTGCGCCACGGGGGCAGCTTAGAACATGTGTTGGTAATTCCGCAGCAGTGTGCAACACAGCACATTAAAAAAATATATAAACATTTTTGTCGAGGCGTCGCATCATAAAGCATTCACTGAAAATGCGGGCAACCATCAACAATGGGGCCGACGGAGAGACGGAAGTGTCCATCTCTGTTTAAATATGGCACACTCATCTCGCACCAAGTCTCAACATATAGTGGAACCTGCAAGACAGGCAAACTTCTCTAAACATTTGCTTGTCAAAGTGTGCAAAGTGAATTACTGTAATAGGCTTAATTCCGCAATTTGGGTGCGATTACTCTTATCACCTTTCGTTTTTAATCTTGTCTAGGTAAAGGCAGTCGGCATGTTGTAGGTCTACCCAACAAACAGGACAATAAAGTGACACCCTAGGAACCTGTAGCGCAAGTGTGTTCCCCCAGCATACCTCGGTCCTCCACGAGGGGAATGCGGCGCTCCGGGGCATCCCTCCGAGCAGGAGGCTGAGCAGCGCGGCCGCCAGCAAAGTCGCCCACCCCCACCTCCTCCTCAGACAGCTCCCCCCCATGGCCGCCGCAGCGGTGCGGTGGCACCTCCGAGAGAACGGCGTCGGAAAACGGTCCATCCAGCGGCTACTCCTCGGCCATTGCGCTCGCTCCGCCGTGCGCCGGATCCTCGCGGGTCCGAGTGATGTGAAGGGAAGTGTATGTAAGTGCGCACTGTGCAGCTCCGCTCGCTCGCTCGCCTGCTCGCCGCGCCACAGGCTTGGTTTCACATTACTGCACACAGGGCAGCAGGTCAGCGTCGAGACGTTCTAATTGGAACCAAACGCGCGCTGTCCATCCTGGAGCCACAGCACACTTCTCGAGTCTGGATGCCTGGCTGCGGCACTAGCACGTGGCCCAAAACTTCAAACTTGGCTTGACAGTTTTTTTTCTCTCTCTCTAGTTTTATGCAACTCTGCTGCTAATCACCAGAGATGGCAAAATACTAACGCTGAATATAGAGATACAGACACTGTGATAAAAGTAGCGCAGTAGCTACTGCTTCAACTTCAACTACACTGCAATCTACAATAACAATGATAAACATGATTAAACTCCCAGCCATTTTCAGTGAAGCAACCCCCTTTGCTCCCATCTGTTTTACTGAATTTTGACTGATTTGGCAAGGCCCACAGAATATTGTGTTCTATTGCTATAAAAACATGGAACCTAGCAAAAGAAAAATTTGAGTATTTTCTTTCATCAAGAAAAATATATTTCTATTTGTTTCTGTTTTGCAGCAATTAGCATTAGAATATAGTTAGGTTTCATCATTATTTACAATTCTGTTTAGAACTGGGGGCAAATCAGCTTGTTCTCAACATGGCCCTGGTTGAGCTACTCTGCTGCCACCTGATGGCCGTTTTTGTAATATTATACCAGTGCTTCAACCGTTCTATGCAGTTGAGAGGCTGTGTCAAACAAACACAAAACATATACATATGTGCCATTCTCTCTAGCAAGGGTAAAATTAAGTTGTTGATGCAGGATAGACAAAAATACATTAGCATAATATATTACTGTTGCATGATGTGGGAGTCAGCGAATGAGGGTGTAGAGTTGTCTGGTTGCCAGTTTGCATGTTGAATTACTGGGTGCATTTGTGGCCTTGGGAAGCTCGCGTATGGAGGTGCTTATTAGGTATTTGCTTTCTACCGTGTGTTCAATAAAGCGATTAAAAGTGCACCAACAGTGGTGTGTCAATTCTTGAGCACCTTTGTAGGGATTACAAGTTATTCTAACTAGCCGCGAACGGGTGAGATAAATGAGCTAATGATGTCTTTACCGTACCAGTACACACATTGCACTTTATCTTCTTCTTTTTTTTTTTTTTTTTTTTTTTTAATTGTGTGTGAAATGATTCCACAACTTTGGAAACCACTGTCGTTTAAGCACTCGTTCTTTCTGGCTCGTGCTTACGCTTACTGCTACTTGAGTCTGCTGTACCGGTAGCATTTTCTGTGTGGAAAAATCATTGCCACAAAATCCCACGAAAAGCGATTTAAAAATCCACAGTACAGGGAGAGTGCAAAAGATAAACATATGGCGAGGGATAACGGATATGCCACCATTTTGAACAGAAATAAGGAATTTCTAATCAAAGAAAAAATATATTTACGAACATGGGAGAAACAATAAATTTGCAAATTAAGGATTTTTTAACTGAAGAATAAATATATTTAATTTATAAAACACGGGGGTAACAATGCATTTGACATTACAATATTGTAAAAACCCGGAACAATTAGTTTCCCGTGTAGTCTCGTCGAGTCCTTTAGCTGGTGGGACGTGCCACAGCGGAAACCGTACTGGTCAGACACATCAGGGGCGAATGGCCACCCTGACGAGTCCTCTCCAAGTTGACACGTAGCATTTGAACGCGCTTCTCGTCCCCCAGTGAGGCTAGCGATGCTCGCCTGTGACCCAATGGAGTCTTCGTTTCTTCCGGGGAGGCCATAACACGTAAGAAGAAGCTCCGTGTGACATTTCCTCTTCCACGCCGTCCCGACCCACATAACATTAGCTTCCTTAGCGGCTAGCCTGTTAGCTTTAATCCTATAATCTCACTAGTTGGCCTCCAATGTAGACATGAAGTGGACGTTACTAATTTACCCATGTGATGCTCGTTTTGGTGTCAGTGTAGACTGTGGGGTTCTTATTAAATTATGTGATTTAGTGCAATACAACCTCCTCTCACGTTAATGTGCGACCAACATATTGTCCACTATTATGAATCCAATCAATGCTCTTTTTCTTGAAGGGCGTGTAATAATTAGTGGCGTTACTCAACCAATTCAAACTGAAATATGACCGAAGCTTTGTTTTATGGGTTATTTAGTACTCATGGAATGTTACGTGATTAAAAAAAAAGTTACGATTTTTGAAAGGCACTGGATATTTTGCCGTGACCGGCAGCTCTTCTGCTAGCGCTGTTTTCCCATGAGCGGCTCTAATTGGTCAATCACCGGAACGAGTCATAGACTGGCCGTGGTTCCTGGTCGCTTCACCCCCTTTTGTGTCTTTTCACGAAATTTTTATTTTGTTTTGCCACTAAAGATAGGCTGCTACTGGCATTACCAGCCTAACCATAATCCACAGAGCGTACCGGTCATGGCAAAATAGCCGCTTTGTTTTTTAAATTTGTTGTTAAAATTTATTCACATGAGTGTATTCAATCTCACTGTGGTTGCACAATGGGCTAAAGGTGAGGCAGAAAAGTCTGTTTATACTAGCGCTGAATGATTTTGGAGAATGTAATTGTGAAGAATGTTTCACAAATGTGTTTGTTCTTCTCCAGGAACATCTGACTTTGACATCGGGCGTCATTACCGCTTCTATAAATAGCTGGCTGAGGAAATGGCTAAAGAGCACAAATACAACATGACAGAAACATTTGTACTGGCCGGATCTAATGGCCACAACGGGCAACTGTGGCATACAGCGACCACCAACTCGGTGCCAGCAAGTCACGCTTCCGGTGCCAACCACGTATCGAGGATGGCCCGCGTGGCCTCCGACGTCAAGCACACATGCGCCGCCTATGTGCTGGCGCTCAGGCCGTGGAGCTTCAGCGCCTCGCTGACGCCGGTGGCCCTCGGCAGCGCGCTGGCATATAAGCTGGAGGGATCGGTGGACTTGGTCGTCCTCATGGTGTGCGCCGTGGCCGTGCTGGTAGTGCATGGCGCTGGCAACCTGGTCAACACCTACTACGACTTCTCCAAAGGCATCGACCACAAAAAGAGCGACGATCGGACTCTGGTGGACGAGATCCTAGCGCCGCAGGACGTTGTCATGTTTGGAGCCTTGTTATACTCTTTGGGGTGCTTGTGTGCCACATTGCTCTTCTTCTTATCTACACTCAGACTGGAACATCTTGCCCTGATTTACTTCGGGGGACTCTCCAGCTCTTTTTTGTATACTGGAGGTAAGTGCATCATCCATCTGTCACTGTTAATTTTTTCACTCATACTGCAGTGCTCATACAGACACGACATACCCCCCCCCCACCCCCCAAATGTCTTGGAACAAGGAGCCCAAGTCTTTCGTTTTTTTGCTGCACACTAAGAACATTTGCTTTTAATATCAAAAGGTGAGAAATTACATCAACTAACGGGTGTGCAATATTGCCTTAAAGTAAAATATTTTTTTGGAATTGAATTGAATGATTTCACACTTATAGAAAAAGCTTATTATATTGACATTCAAAGCAACTTTTGCTGATTTTTCTTTTGCGCGGTGTGCTTTATTTCTCTCGGTACCAACCAAGCTTCTTTTTTTTTTTACTTAAGCATTAAATTAAGCAAAAATGGGGTTGTAGCGATTAATCGAGTAGACCAAATAAATTGATTACAAAAACATGTTGTTTTTTTCTATATGGCCACAACTTGTTCCAAGTGACTCAATTTATAGACTGACTAATGGACTAGCCCAGTGGTGTCCAAACTCGGTCCTCGAGGGCCGGTAGTCCCGCAGGTTTTAGATATTTCTCTCCTCCAACAGCTGAAGCTCATCAGCAAGCTCTGCATAAGCATGATAACGACCTTGTTGATTGGAACAGGTGCGTTGGAGCAGGGAAACCTCAAAAACCTGCAGGACTACCGGCCCTCGAGGACCGAGTTTGGACACCACTGGTAGCCGGTTAAATAGATATTTGACTCGTTGAGCCGTTTAAAACAGTAAAAAGTTCATATTTTGCCCAGAATTAATTTGATAACGTCATTGTTATTCATGTACAATTAATACCATTAAGAACACATTTTTCCACTTGCTGTTGACTAAAGTGGACATCACCTGTGCTGAGGAAATGGGTAACGACCACTTTCGGCTCACCTGATTTCTGTGTTTGGTCAGCAAACTTCATCTTCAGTCGACGGCAAGTGGAGAAATTTTAAAGGTATTAATTGTACATAAAAAATAATGATGTTTTTACATTAATTACAGACAAAATATTATCTTACTGTTGAAAATGGCGCAATGAGTCAAGTATCCCTCTTAACAGCCAGCCATCGTTACGCTCTCGTTAGCTAACACCCACGTCACTCACCAGACCAGACCCTGTCTTTTAAAGCCATGCACACTCAAAGCCACAGAGACTACAGTACAACGTAAGGATAGTGACTCCAAGTGGAGAAAATATACTTGCAACACAAATACATATGTTTTGCCATTTTGATCTGCTAATCGGTAGAATACTTGATTCTAAAAATACTCGATAGCTGCAGCGTAATACACAAATAATAATAAAAAAGTGTTTTTACAGGTAATGTAAGAATGATTTCTTCTCGGAGAAAAATCCTTTTGGCTGGTGCATATGTGTTGTCAAAAACGTAATGCCACACCTTGTCCAGCTCTCGCATAATTTTCAGAGCTGTAGCAAATAGACAAATATTTGCAGCTTGAAAAACACATTCTTCAGGTCAACTTTGCAGCATGACAATTAATTACTGCTTCTGCAACATATGAATGGGCACCATGTCAGCAAATTAGAAGGATTTGCTGCATAGCTCGGTGCGCGGTTGGCCTAATGATATCTCTTGTTAATCCTCAGGGATCGGTTTAAAGTATGTTGCCCTGGGAGACGTGGTCATCCTCATCACCTTTGGCCCACTGGCTGTCATGTTCGCCCACGCCGTGCAGGTGGGCTACCTGTCGGTGCTGCCGCTGGTCTACGCCGTCCCGCTGGCCCTCAACACCGAGGCCATCCTCCACAGCAACAACACCCGAGACATGGACTCGGACAAGCAGGCGGGCATCGTCACGTTGGCCATCCTCATCGGGCCTACGCTCTCCTACGTGGTCTACAGCCTGCTGCTCTTCGTCCCTTACGTGCTCTTCTGCATCCTGGCGACGCGCTACACCATCAGCATGGCGCTGCCCCTGCTCTCGCTGCCCATGGCCTTCCCCCTGGAGAAGCAGTTCCGCAGTCGGTGCTACACCAAAATCCCCCAAAAGACAGCCAAGCTCAACCTGCTCATGGGACTTTTCTACGTCTTTGGCATCATTTTGGCACCTCGGGGCAGCCTGCCCTTACTGTGATTCATATTTCATATGTTGTTTTTTTAAACGACAACTACAGACTACTTTATGTGTACGTCACACACTTTAATTTATTATTTCATTTACGTGTCCTGTAGAACTAGGTTTGGCTTTTCTCTGTGACACTGAACACAGGTGATTGTTAATGTATTAAGGTCAAGGTCTAGTTGCCATATTTCTTCTAATGCAGATGCCTAAAAACATCAGTAAAATGTTGACTTTGTTCCTCCTTGCATCGGCCATACTGTTAATTTGTACAGTGTGATATTCCTTCTTTGCCTTTGCCAGCCAAATAGTGTTTATTTGCGTTGTAATAAAAGTCGCTGACGCTTTTATGCTTTGTCGTCATTATTTTCTGCACACTAATAAATGAACTGCGGGGTGGATCAAATTGGCATCATTAGCACATTCCATTGAGGGACTAGATTAACAAAACCAACAGGAGACATTTTTCATGTGTTTATGCACCAGAAATTAATCCATTCAAATACACGAATACCAATTTCACTTAATTTAGTGTTTTGGTTAGGATTTTGTCTTCAGCTTAAAAAACGGACAAACTATATCTAGCTCGTTCCAAACAAGCCGTCTCGTTACAAAGCATTGACCAGAAGGGGGCGCTATTGGACAACCACAGAAACGTCATGGAAAATGAAGTTTGCTTTTGAGTTGATTTTTCTTTATATATTTCTCTTTTAAAGCAAATTGTATTTGAGCACCTATATAATGTTGTAGGACTTCAACCACCTCCCATTTTTGCATTAACAATGCTAAAAAAATTATTAGCAGCTCAAAAACCTTTCACACTACCCCCTGACTCCATAGAAATAATTTGGACAACCCCCCCATTGTATTTATGTGAGCGTCTCCCCGCAGGACGTGAGGGTGATCAAGCACAAATTGCCTCACCCATGTTTAGAATTTTTGTAACCAACGAATCCATTTATTTTGCATCGAGAGTTGTTTAAGTAATACAACAAATGACATGAATTGATTTACAGTGTTGACTCTATGATTTGCTGATGAATTGGATGTACTGTAGCAGTTCTTTCTACTCACAATAAAATTATTACTTTTATTTATATTATTATATTACACTCGCGACTCGCTAGTACCCGTACATGAGAACAACACAGGAGAAGAGCACTTCGTTTCCATGTTAACTGGAGAATCCGAACGCATCATCTCATGTGACGTCATACATGGGCGTGTTGTCATGGCTGTACGCTGCGAAATCCCACAGTTTCGTACACGTTAGTTTCCTTAAAAAAGCACCCATGTCACCGTTGGTCGGAGGCCGGAACATGGGATTATTGCTTGCCACAAAGTAGACATTCTTGACAAAGATCCGGTGAGTAACAGCGCTGTGAAAGAAATTGTTTTTCACGCCAATAAACGTTGCCAAACATGGGTTAGCTTGCTAGCGTCAGCGTTTGACAAGCTAATAACACGCACCAGCCCTCAGTCATCTCCAGACACACTAAATATGTCGGTCACTGATAGTTCGTTTGCTTCTGATCGTTCTATTTAGAAAAATATAGACAATATGTTCCCTCAATTGACTGAGTAATAGTCTGTGTGAAGAAAGTGGTTTTGTGACCGTTTCTAGTAATATCATGGTTTTGAGCAGAGGCAGGTGGTTTTCACTTGACAGGCGACAAGGGTAATTTTGCCTGTAATCTTGTCATGTGTTTGTTAGCAGGCTGTCAAGCATGTATCGGATATCGTTGTTGTCCATCTTAAGATCCTTAGTACGATCTCTGTCCTCATTAGTAAGACCATTCGGCGCAAAATGACTACATGCAACTGTGTCTTACTAGTAGTACTAGTACAACTTTTGTCATACGAGTGTGCAATTAAACTAGGAAACCACCGTGCTGCACTTGAAACTCTACTACATCCAAGTTGTAGTTATGTGGACTCTGGTAGCAGAACCAAAGTGTCCATTAGTAATTTTGCCTCACTAGTAACTACAGTAGTAGTTGTTCTACTAATATGACAGAGCTCTTCAGTGAGTGTGGAGTAAAATCATTTTACTTGTGCACTGAATTATCTGGCTAGTGAGGACAAATAGCATACATAGGACTTTATATCAAGGATGTTAATTAAATTGAACATGAATGGATGGCTATTAAGGAAAATAGCAGCTGATAGGAACATAACAATCTTCTAATAGAGACTGAGATTCATAAATAATTTTAATACAGCGCTGGTCATAAGGTTAACAGCACTATGCATTTGTATTTTTCGTAAAATAACTTTTTATTTAAAGAGGCAGGTCAATGGAGAAGTCGTGCTTTTATACTGTGATGAACTACATGCTGTGTTGTGGTGATTAATGTAATCCTGGGGTGGTCACAAGCCTTTTTGAAATTGAGAGCTGCCGCTTGGCTACTGATTTGTGCGATGGGCTACCAGTTTGCTACACTTTTCTGAAAGAACAAATTTGCTCAAGTAATTTAATCATGATGTCCATCTATCTATGTGAAGGCACTGATCATGTTAAAGTTTTTTCACAATGATTATCATAAAAGATTTAACAAGGTAAGAAACACAAATGTCAATATGAAAACTGAAGTTATTTATCCCAAGGCACTTTAGTCATTGGGCCAAAGCCCAAAATATGACATACAGGTACAACCTGGGTGGGCAAATTCTAGTTGTGATTTATTTTTTTCATACCCATACATCCCAAGCCTATGTTTTGATATGATAGCCCTCTCAGACTGGTAGCTTTTTAGTAGTTATCACCTTATAAAGTAAATGACCTACCTGTAAAAAATGCATTTTTGATGCTTGTGCATATCCTGATTTTGGCTCATGGTCAAGACAGTTATCAGTGGTTGATAATGTTGTGTTTGGTGTCATTTTAAAGGACACATTCTAAGCTTTAATTTAAGAAAATTTGTGAAGCTCTTTGTCAAATATATAGGTCACTGGAGCTATTCAAACTTTCAGAAACACAATTTTTTTTCACAATTTTCGTCTAAACTATACACTTTATTTAAGCGCTGTGGCATCAAGAAACATAGGAGACAGAAAATACAACAACTGGAATATTCACCGGAGTCCAAATATTCAGGAAATGTGTAATTTATTCATGCTATGTCATTGTTGGACATGATTTCAGACCTTGAAATGAGAAGGAGCATTTTGACCAAAAACCGAGGCTTAACTCCATGCAGGCTGTTTAGGTGAAAACTATACCAATTGTGGCATCAAAGAACATTAAAGCAAAAAACTTAAACTGGAATACTACTGGACTCAAATGATTCAGGAAATGTGTACTACTGTCATACCATGTCATTGTTAGACATTATTTCAGGGCTAAAATAAGAATTTTGACTGAGTCCTTTAACTTTCTTTTTTTGGCTCCTAACCCTACACCCAGACTTCTCATATGAAGAAGCCCTGTGGACCATTGACAACTTTTAACTTGAGATCTATCGAACGAAATGTTGTTGTATTTTACAATGACAATAGAGCTTCTTATCTTATGTTATTCAAATACAGGGGTGCCCAAGTCTGGTCCTGAGAGCCCCTATCCAGCCCGTTTTTCCTTCTCAAACATACCTGAATGAAATGATCAATTTCTCAGCAAGCTTTTCAGAAGGCTGAATACGATCCTGATGATTAGATTCAGGTGTGTTGGAGGAGGGAGACATTGGAAAAAAGGTTGGATAGGGGCTCTCAAGGACCGGACTTGGAACTTGAGAACCCCATCATGGAACTGTTCCAGGTCTGCCTGCACTCCCTCTGTACCATGCATGGTACTTAATCCATCTGGATTTTATACCTCTCTATGAAAGAGAAAATGTTGGGTCCGATATGAGCTTCCACAGAAGGATTTGGATACTACAACTACCATGCATCCCCTTGGTGTTTTGCTTTAATTAAGCTAAACTGGGCTCGGTGCCTATCCTGCCCTGATACTATGCTAAGATAATGTAACTGCCTGCAGAACACCCTGAAGTACTGTCCTAATGAGCCTTGTTGCATGGCTGTATCACTCAAAGTACTATTTATTAGAAATATAACCAGAGTTTCATTTAGCGATACTGTTGCTGGTGCTGAATGACGTGCATGCATTCACTAGCAGCGATTCTGTAAGGCCAGCCAGGCTCGACTCCGAGTCCCTCCCGGATGACCGAGCTTCTCACCCTATCTCTATGGGAGAGCAATGCGGAGGAAACTTATTTCGGTCACTTGTATCTGGGATCTTGTTTTTTCTGTCACGACCCACAGCTTGTGACCATAGGTGAGGCTAGGAAAGTAGATCGACTGGTAAATCGAAAGTTTCGCCTGATGGCTCAATTCCTTCTTCACGACAGACTTATAGAGTCCGCATTACTGCAGATGATGCAGCGATGCAAATGTCAAGCTCATCCACCAACTGAGGACCATGGTCTCAGGTTCGGAGGTGCTGATTTTTATCCCAACGACTTCACACAGCTTGCGAACCACTCCAGTGAGAGTTGGAGATTGCGGCTCGATGAAGCTAACAGTACCACATCATCTGCAAAAAGCAGAGATGTAATACTGAGGCCACCAAACGGGACCCCCTCAACGTTGGGTCAAATGTGGATACAAATTTCACCAATCAGTGGTACCTTAGTTGTGTCTAGATATTCTGTCATTTTATGGACAGAATTGGTGACAGAAGGGCAGCCTTAGTGGAGTCCAATCCTGACTGGAAACAAATGTGACTACTGGCAAAGCGGGCCAAACATCGGTCATACACAGACCAAACAGCCCTTATCAGGGGATTTGGTACCTCATACTCCCAAACCACCCACCACAGAACTTCCTGAGGGACACGGACGAACGCATTCAAACAAGTCCGGAAAACACGTATTTTGTATGTTGGGCGAACTCCCATGCAGCCTGGTGGACCTTGTTTAGCGGGTCCACTTTTAAATGGGCAGGACGAAAACCACACTGCTTCTCCTGAACCTGAGATTGGACTTCCCAAAGCACCCTCCTCTCCCCTGAATAGACCTTACCCAGAAGACATTTTAAAAAGGGGGACCACAACTCCAGTCTTCCAATCAACGTGCACCGTCCCCGATGTCCATGCAATGTTTTAGAGGCGTGCCAACCAGGACATCCCCATAACATCAAGAGTCTTTAGAAACTCTTGGTCGATCTCATCTACCCCCGTGGCCTTGCTACCGACCTCATTTACCTCAACCTCATAGATAGGAGAGCCCACCTCAGTCTCCAGACTCTGCTTTCTCATGGGAAGGCATGTCAGTAGAATTGAGGAGGGCTTTGCAAAGTATTGTCACTATGAGTCACAGTAAGGTCAGCAGCACCCAATCCTCACAATGGCGAAGATGGACTGCTTTCCCTTCCTGAGACGGTGAATGTTGGACAAGAATTTCTTCAAATCTATCAAACATCTTTCTCCAAGGCCTCATCAAACTCTTTAAATGCCCGACTGCCGAAGCCGCTTGGCCAGCCAGTACCTACCAGCAGCCTCCGGAGTTCCACAGGCTAAAAAGGCCTGATTGAATTCTTTCTTCAGCCTGATGGCATCCCTCACCGTCCAACAGGTTCGGGGGTTGCTGCCACGACAGGCACCAACCACCTTATGGCCACAGGCACCAAGCTGGGGGAAAATAATGCCAACATCACCTTGGCGTCTCTCACCGTGGGCAACTCCAGAGTGATAAGAGTGTCAAACCCCACTTGAGTGGACTGGGACCAGAGCCTAAGCTGTGTGTAGAGGTGTGTCTTATCTAGTTGCAAAACCAGTTTGGCCTCCTTCCCTGCCAGGTTCTGCAGCCATTGATCGGATTTAGGCCCCGTCCACAAAAAAGCCCGTTTCAATGTATCCACACAAGTTTCTTACCGTTTCAGCAGTTCGTCCACACAGGCGTGACATTTCAGTGTTTAAAAAGATTTCAAAACACATCCCGCACGTTCCAATGTAACAAACCGTATGCGGGATACTCCTCCAGTGATGACGTAGTGGTCACAGCTCGACCGCCAGTCTGTCAACAACAATGGCGTTTTGCGCAACCTCCTTAGCTTGCTTATGCTTTTACAGCAAAATAATTTGTGATGTTGTTTGTACTTAATATGAATCACCCGCCATTGTCACTTCTCCTATGTTTGTCCATGTGTTAGTAGTTCGCCTTCGCTGGTTATTCTTCTACGCTTTCCGTTAACTCCCTGTGGCTGCACTACAGCGCCACTCCAGACTAGGCATATATATTACAGCCGTTAAACATCCTCAGCGACACTCGCATGTTTGTCTGTACAAGATTTTTTGGGAGGAACAAAGCCTTTGCTTCCGTGTGAAGTTTACTGTATTCGTTCAGTCTTTGTCAGGTCATTGTACATGTCAAGTGCTTGTTCCTGGTTTCAATACTGATGTATTCCCAGTATTGCTTTTTATTTTGAATCCTGTTTTGGACTTTTGGGTATCTGTTTTTTGACTACTCAGGCACATTATTGTCTTTTGTTTTGTTTTTTTTTAAATTAAAATACTTCTTGAGTTCACCTCTGCCTCCACGCCCTGCTTCCCTGCACTTCCCTCCACCTCACCAACACAAATGTGGCATAAAATAAATATATTATGGCTGCAAATTGGCAAATTTAAATTTATCGCAAGTTCTGGAACGTAACCCCCATGATAAATGAGGAACTACTGTAGGTCATATTTATGCATCTTAGTAAATACAACTCTTTTTGACTGTATTATTAATATTAGTGTATAACCCTTAGATCTTTATTAAAAAAGAAATGGCCAGATTTTGTACTTATCTGCTTTATGTGTCTTTATTTATTTATTTTGCCTACATGTGAATTTAACATGTTTATCCACTTACCCACTTTTCTTACCTCTTATAATAGACGTGAAATGGCATAGTCGCATGCTTATGTTTAAGTTACCTGTCATAGCCTGTTACAGCGATTGGGAAATTAATTGTTCAATAATAACTATACAGTCTAAAGTTCATGTCTGTTAGGGATAGTGATGCACCAAATATTCGGCCACCGAAAATTGTAATAAATAAAATTAAAGCCGAAAGAATATGGCCGAAATAGGATGTTGTGGGTGACGCAAGCAAAAAAAAAAAAGCGCTGCAAGCAAGCGTCTGTTTGAATTAAACAGCGAACGCGGGGGTGAGTGTCCGCCTTTTCTTCTCGCTCTCTTTTTACCGTGTCAGTTTGCACCGGTCGGTTGCAGCAGTTCCCGGGGTCATTGCGCACACCGGAGAGGGGCGTCGCTTTGTGTACAATATTTAAGCATATCGAAAAAAGACAGAACTGCCGTGTACTGCAGTAGAGGTGAGCCACTCTTTCTCCTGCAGCGCCTTTCTTTTCTTTTCTTTTTTTTATAAGAGCCCCTCTAACGCTTACACTTTTTCACCAGCATCCCCGTGGCCGTGCTAAATACTTAAGCTAATGCTAGCACTATTGCTATCAACAGTTTTAAACACGGAAACACGGTTCGTTTACAAAGCAGATTAGCTGGTGCGAACAAATGTATTTATTTATTTTTAAACGTTGGTGAATATGTGAATTTGTTGATTTTAGGTGCACATCCGTGCCGGCCTGTGTGAACTACATTGACTATAAAGTGCAATCGCATCGGCAGAAAATGCTCAACCCTCATTTGGTGTTTGATGTACCTTTGGCCAACATGTCTGCGGTGTTTGCACATTTCAATTTATATTGTGCTTGGTTAAAATGCCAGTGCTAAATAAATATTTTATAATTAATTATAATAAATGCAATGATAGTAAAAATTTGCATAATTTTTTCGTTTTCGGCCAAGCATTTTTCATTTTCGGTTTCGGCCAAACATTTTCATTTCGGTGCATCTCAAGTTAGGAACCGAAAAAAATTATACAGAATCTTATATTTAAAAAAAAAAGTGTAGGTAGCCAAAGGCAGTGGTCCCCAACCACCAGTCCGGAGACCAGCCATTTTTTAAATATATATATATATATATATATATATATATATATATATCGACAAATATTTGCCAGACGATTTGTTGTAGCGGAGAATATTCTGAAAATGTCTGTTATTATCCTGGCATGAATGTGAATGCCATGAATGAATTTCACCACAACGCCGACACATAGTTGCCAGTCCGTGAACTATCAGTCAGACCATGAACTAGTCTGTGACAGAAAGAAGTTTGATGACCACCACTGTCCAAATGCACCCAAATTGCCTGAATAAAGTAAGGCCTCATATTCCGGTCAAAATCCTCCTTTTCATTTAAGGTCTGAAATCATGTCTAGCAATGACACAGTATGAATGAATTACTCATTTCCTGAATCCTTGGACTCCGGTGAATATTCCAGTTGTTGTATTTTCTGTCTATCATGTTCCTTGATGTCACAGCGCTTAAATAAAGGGAATCGTTTCGGCGCAAATTGTGAAAAAATGTGTGTATGTACGTACCTATGTATTTGACAAGGAGCTTCACAAATGGGCTTAAATTAAAGTTTAGTGCCCTTTAAAATGATACTAAACATAACATTATCAACCACTGATAAGTGTATTGAACATTGCCAAAACCAGGATAAGCACCAGTGTATTAAAATGCATTTTTTACAGCTAGGTCGTTTAATAACCACTAAAAAGCTACCACTCTAAGAGGTCTATCATATCGAAACATAAGCTAGGGATGTATACTAAGTATAAAAAAAAAAAAAAATCACAACTAAAATTTGCCCACCCAGGTGGTACCGGTATCTGCTCTAGCCCATGGACTAGTTAGCACATTGGGCAGTTCAACACCCACACGCTTCTCATACGTTATGTCAAAACAAACAGAGTCCCATCTGCCTCAGTCGGTTGGGTTGAAATGGAGAGCCAGAGTAGAGAAACAGAGGGTACAAAGCGAGCGCAAACAGGTTAGAGAGGTTAAGCGACATAGGGTGGCCCGAAAGAACAATGGGCATAACAGCCGTATCACAGCAATAACCTTATTTCTATGCATCTGTCTGTGTGTTTTCAAATGATGGCTTCTACAACATTTGTAGGAAATCACCATGTCCCACTGGTGAGCTAATTTTACAGTAGACCAGGCCTGCTGTAGTCCATTCTTCCAGCCTCTCGACTATAGCACAACCCCTGCAGCTTATTGGTTTAGCTAGTTTTGGCCCATAATGTGTTTACTACAGTATCTCAGTACCATGAGGCATCCAGCTGGACTGGAGAGTAAGGGTGCACCAATCGATCGATCGGCCTGCTGATTTATCGGCCCCGATTACTTAATTTTGGAAGATTGGTGATCGGCCAATCCCTTAAAAATAAACTGATCTTTTCCACCAATCTCATCTCCCTCCTCAAAGGCCTGAAAAAGTCAGACACTGTCCTGTTCTGCTGAGATGACTAATAGGATTTTCATTTCTATTTGAGAGAACTACTTCATGTGGAGTTAAAACAACCCATTTGTATTATTTCACCGATATTGTGCAGTGTTTTCCAATAAAACAAGATTGGAACACTGAAAGTATATGTTGCTTGAAATGAAAAAAATCGGTGTCGGCAAAAATCGGGATCGGCAGGTCAAACTTGTTAAAAGATCGGTGATTGGCCAGAAAATTGTGATCGGTCCACCCCTACTAGAGAGTCAGAATAACAGCCTCTTGGCCACCAGCCAAAGATGAGACTTTCACCTTATTTGCATTGAGTCCTCCTTGGAGTGCTGGAACGTCTTCACTTTGGATTGGGCTAATAGAGGCAGCCTGATACATTGTTGCTGATGAAAGGACGTAGCTCACATATTAATGGAAAAAATATCTGCCTCAAATAAAAACCAAATATCAAAATTTATAGAAACATGGTCTTACGTATATAGAATATTTTAACCTAATTCTGGTTACTTAATTCTGCCTGTTAGCGAGAGCCACCACATCGTGATAACTTACATTGATGTTTCTGTATTTGGCAATTTGTAACTAATGGTTGTGTTTTTATAGTCTAGGCCGGGGGCTCCATCCGTGGCCTGGGTCTCGGCGCTCCGGGGGCCGGGAGGGCGGGTGGGTTGGTGTTGTGCCCGCCCCGCTCCGGTGGACCTCCTGGCACCTTGGCGGGCCCCAGTATTGGGGGGGCGAGTCCTATCGCTGGTCCCATATGCCCGCCGGGGTCCCAGTGGGGTGGATGGGGGTTTGGTGGGCGGGTGCGCCTCCCGCCCCCGCCTGGTTGTGTGTGTGTGTGTGTGTGTGTGTGTGTGTGTGTGGGGGGGGGGGCACCGTCTTCGCCCTACAACTTCCCTCCAATTTTAATGCACCACACAACTGTTTGTGTGTGTGGCGGGGGGCATCGGTTGGGGCAGACCGCAGTATAGAGCAGTGCTGCGGTCCCTTGTCCGTTTCCCCCCCCTATTTATTTATTTTAATGCACCACATACACTCACTGACATGCCTGGGAGGCGGGTGGATCGGAGCATGGGCATATCATTTCCCTCTGCTCCGGTCCACCTGCTCCCAATTTTAATGCACCACACACACACACACACTTGTATATACACTGGGTGGGGTCACATTCAAGGTTTAGGGGTAGAGTTCGCCAGTCGGCTGGTGTCTGGGGGTTTGGGGGCCTGGGGGCGGCGGGGACTGGGTTGGGGTGGATGGGGGGGGCGGGGGCTGTGGACCGGTGGGGTTCCTGGCGGGCCTGCAGTGCCCCGTCCTGCTGCGTTGGGTTGGGGGCGCGGGCCGCGTTGGGGTGGGGGCCGCTCCTGCTCCTGGGTTTGCTCTCCAGCCGGTGGCCCCTACGGGGCGAGATTTTCATGCACGCCAGATCCACCACACCAGCATCTATCAAAACTCAGACACAATCTTCCTCAGGTCATTGAATCGGTGGAGGCTGGTGTCTGTGGATCTCACTCCGCTTCGTCTGTACTTCCTTCCTTTCCTCAGTCTCTCCTTTGGTCTCTTGAGGTCTCCCTGATTTGTTGAAATTTAGATCTCTGTGGGGTTGGTGAATGACTCTGGTTGGTGGCCTGGTGGGTGGTGTCTGGTCGGTGCTGGATTTCACTTTCTTTTCTTTTCTTTGGTCCTTTCTCGGGTTTCCTGACGGCCTCACGACTCTGGCTGGTTTAGGGGAACGGTATGGGATTTTTTTTTAATAGGTTTTAGGTGAACTAATGAATACACACACACACACTCACACACACGCACATACACATATACACATATTCACCCACATACAAAAAATAAAATATATATATAAAAAAAAAAAGCAAAAAAATCAGTAAATCAGTAAAATTACCGAATGAACAATACTGAGCTCTCCAGAAAAAAAAGAAAAGAAAAAAAGGACGTAGCTCTGTGTTGGCTTTCTGCCAATGTGGAGCCAAGTTGGTGTTTGGAGGAAGTTGAGTCCATCCAACCAGCAGCACTAGCACTCATGTACGGTGAAAGATCTGTGAGACTAATGGGTCTGTTACATCTGAAACAGTTTGATGGGGATGGTGAACATGGTAATAAATTATAACCATATGTCTCTGCTGTTTCCTCTCATTTACTAGTTTTCCCTTCCCTTGCATGAGCAGCTGTACACTGTATATCTGTCATTCGCAGCCACTGTGCAGCAGTACATTAGTGTCCCGTTAGAGATAATTGCAGAAATTTGATTAACTTTGATCTGAAAATAATCCTTTAATGCAAATAAGGAATATTGACATAACATGAGAAACATGCCAATTGCCAGGGATTCATTCATCTCAAATCTTTATTGAGACCATCCCTTTTCTTTTCCCTGAACAACCACCAATCCAAGATAACACCAACGGCCCCCTCCCTAAAACTGCCTTGGTCCTCCCCCTCCCTGCCTGCCCATTGGTAGGGAAGCGAATGGTGTCCCTGCAGGATGTGAAGTGCATCCTTATTGTGTTACTTGCATCCTGATCAGTAAACACAGCGTGTCATGTCAGTGAGCGGAGCTAGCGTCTTCATGTGATGGAATACATCAGTCCGGCAGATCGGTTGTACGTGGGAGTATAGGACAGTCGTCGACCTGAATGCAAGCACTTGCCACGGACGCGCAGCAACTGTTCCTGGTTAGCCTCCTCCACCTCCTCCTTCCCTCTTCATTCTGTCCATGGTGGTAATCCCTCCTGACACAAGGCTGGGACTAAGTACCGGCATGAGCAGCAACATTTTCTCATCTTCCGCTTCCAGCTTGGATCCTTTACAGCCACTCTGGTTTCGCATATTTACAAGACTCCTTGAAATTGTACTATCACATCTGTGGAAAACTAACATCCCCACCACCTCTGCCGGTTCATTCAGGAAGTCTGTCACATCGTGACTTTTTTTTTTTATTTTAGGACCACTGCTAATCGAGCATGCATTAATATAATACTGTGTGGCTAAATCCTTCCTCTATGTTGGTCTCCTCTTTGTCTCTTCTGCACACCAGAAAGCTGAAAGGTAATGCAAGTAAACAGGAAGTGATTTATTTTTCCAGATTGTATGCAAAGGCAGGTGCAGTGCAGGTTGCTTTTACTCAAGACTGCATCGTACTCCTTACTAACTGTGCAACATTCACATTCAATCGCCCCCAAAGTCATCTAGTCCAAATGATTTTCTAACTAATAAAAAAATCCACATTGGTTTAAGGTGGAAACGTGACTTAGTTCTGTGCAATATGGATCCGATTTTAGATCTAAATACAGTGGTACCTCGGAGTTTGAACATAATTCGTTCCTGCGAAGTGTTCAAAGTCTGAATTGTTCAACCTCGGAAACATTTTTTCCCCATAGGAAATAATGTAAATGCACTTAATCCGTTAATCTTAATCAGTTGTTTTTTTTACATGCGCATCGTCTCAACTACCGCAAGTGACCATTCGGCATCGCGCGGCTTCACTCGGCCACCCGTTTTCAAGGTACGTTTGGCTTAGCTTGCTTTGCTTAGGCGTTCAAACTCCGAAAATGAGTTCAAACTCCGAGGCATTTTTTCTCAGATTTTTTGGTTGAAGTACAATTTGTACGAGTTCCGAGACGTTCAAACTCCAAGGTTCCACTGTACATATTTTCCTCCCGACAAGGGTATATGTCTGATATAGCATTTGTCTTTTTGTCAATATATTAATGAAACACATTTTATATGGAAAACACAATAAAATGATTGAACGATAACAAATTAGTGGGGGTTCTGATTCCGATCAGAATTTTATGCTGCTGATTCCGAAACGATTGTCTATGAATGAGATCGGCTACACATTTTTCAGTTTTAGAGATACTTGTTGAAGATTATTTCAATAATCGATAATCTTTCACTTTTTTTAAAAATTAATCGATAAGTTAGAATAAAAAATAAAAAATTCCTAGCACTTTATTATATAAAAACTAAACATCATTTCAAATTGTCAGCGCAGAAAATGCAAACACATTTATTATGATTCAGTCACAACTCACTACTGGTTTGGTCTGTAACTGCAGTATAAAGGAAAAGTAGAGGGGACGCTACACTGCACACTCTAGTTAGCTGCAGGCTGCAAAGTTCAAGCTGCAAGTGATCAGTTTTTGTGATTGGCAGTGAAAGGTATCGTTTAACGTATGTCGATCACCTTTTTCAACACAGAAATCGTCCGATCACGATCTGTAGCTATCGATCAGAGCCATAACCATAAAACACATACTTTGGTTAGCAATCAAAAGAGGAAATATGGGGAAAGGATGGTGCGGAACCAGAGCATATTGCAATACACTATATACTGTAATTACAGTAGCGTGGGAGGGAATGAGTCATTATCCAGGAAGGGAAGTTAGTGGGTCGATATAAATACCTGCAACCTTGATACCTTTTGTAGCTGCTGTTTATTTTTCAGCTGTCACGAGGTTACTGTCTTGTCTTATGTTACAATGCTATATTTGTCAACAATGACTCTCGTGGCTTTATTGTTGCAATTGGCCTGTGCGTTTGAGTTTGAGGTTTACCTCTCATGCAGGTCATGCTACCTTTCTGTTCTGTCTTTTATGGCTTTCCTTTTCTAACAAACCAGAGAATAATGTTAGTTAGGTTGCATTTGGTTTTGCATTTGGTGCATCAGGTTTCTGGTGTATGAATAATAGGGAGGAGAAGTTATTAGTCAGCTCACACGGGCCTAAACAAAACTGTTGCACAGCTCAATGCTGTGCCAACTGCACAGTTACCACAAATTACTAACTTAACCCCAATTTCAAATATGGTGAAAAGTTCCATGTTCAGAACTGGGCAGCTGGCATTTATCAGGGACTTCAAGGAGTCATGCTAGTAAAATATGTTGTGTTTGGTTTTATAGCCTCTTGGGGGCATACTGAGAATAACATTTTGTGGATATTATTAAATTGTTTTGTAGTACAGTATACGGGCAGCTTATTAGCTGCTTTCAGTGTGGCTATCTAGGTTAGCAATTTTCTTCCGGCACAATCTGTTGTGTGTAAATACCAGTATAGGTGGAGGCCTGAAGTCCACCTGTGAATATGCTGCCTTTTGAGATAGTATCAGAGGTGCAATAGAGGCTGAATGCAACAAGTATGGAAATGGCGTGTCAAGTTTAACAGCTGACACTCACTGCGGCCACCCCCTTGTGTTGAAAGCAAATAGATAATTGACTTGACTTGACTAGATGCATCTGTTACACATTTTTCACCTAAGCAAAAGTGTTGGTACATGTGACTGACAGGTGTGTTTTCTTGCCGAGGTGTGTCCTTTTACAAGGATTATTCAAACAAATGTCTGCGTTCAGTGTGAGATTTGGGATTTGCTTGAGCAATTTTGAAGCTGGAAAAAGAGGGAAGAACATTCATAGCCTTTGCACAACATCATTGGCCATAGCCAGTAGAACCATTTGAAATGTCCCAAAGAGGAAAACTGCTTGCGTTCTAAGTAGGGATGCACGCTAATGCTATTTTCAACCAATACCGATAAACCAATAATTAAGGAAGTGCCGATGTCGATAACCGATAAGTGAGCCGATAATTGTTTGCAAAATGAACTTGAATACAAATATACTTTCAAGTCCTAACGTGTACAAATACATTGAAGCATTGTGTAAAGAACCATGAAGCAGCATTGTATTGATATCTCTGCTTCAAAGACAACCAGTAACTCATTTTGAGTTTGCCAAAACAAAACAGTCATGTTTTAAAAATGCAACACAGAAAAGAAAGCCATGTCGCCATGATGCATCTTCCGTGAACACAAGGTCGTGCGCATTATGACGTCACAAATATGCAACACCACCATAGGAGTTGGGCACAACTTGAGCCACAACCACAATAGAACGTGGCATGTCTATTATTATCGGCAGATTTCTTTATTATCTAGTTTATCTGTATGACGTCAAATTGGTTGATAATTGCTCATAATTATCGGCAGCTTTCTTTATTATCTGTTTTATCTGTTTGACGTCAAATTGGTCGATAATTATCGGCCACCGGTATTATCGTGCATCCCTAGTTCTAAGTAATAGACTTTAAACAGATGGACCAAGCAAACGAATTGCAGTTGACGACAAACATTTTGTAAAGAAGGACCCGGGAAACAATCATTAGTGAAATCAGCAATAACATCCAGAGGGCAGGAGTGAAGGTGTCACATGAAATTTTCATGGAGGACATCATGAACAAAGGTCCAGAGGCTACATCAGAAGATGCAAACTACTCAATAATAAGAAGAATTGGATGGTCAGGATAGAATTTGCCAAAAAGTACAGAGGAAAGGAACGTAGATGTTTGAGCCTCAAATATTCTAGTATCGTTTTATGGACTGGTGCCATTAAATTTGGAAAAAATAAAATAAAATTCAGAGTGAAGGAATGGCTACATTTTGGAGAAAGAAACATTAGCTTTCTCTGGGATATTCTATTTTTTTTCCCATTCAACAATGATGTAACGCATGATGACCTGACAGAAACCAGAACAGTGCAGTTGTGATCGAATCAATGCCCAGGGGAGTTAAGTCAGACAAAAGGCAGCCTTGATAATCCTTCATCATGCAGAAAGATAATGACCCACAACACCCCGAAGTAGTTTGTCAGGGGCCAGGCATGAAAATCTTTCACCTTTCGGCAAAATTCAAACTGGCCATCGTGTATTTTTGCTTCGTCAACGTCTGTGAACGAGTTAATACTTGAACGCAGTTCTTTTTTTTTTTTCAAGACTGTCAGGTTTTCTCTTGTTATACAATGTTATGGAAAATAGTTATTTAGCATGTATTAACATAATTTTATACTGTATTGTAGACACCTGCATTTTCTTCAACGATGAGCTTTTCACTGCTTGTACCTGAAGCGATATCGAAGTGACCTTGACTGGTAAGCCTGCTCGGAACAAACTGCTTGCTTTCGTGTTTAGCTAAAGATACAGCATAAAAAATGTTCCCATGATTCTTACTGCGCACTCTCTCACAGACCACTATCTTGTAGAGTGCCCCTCCCCCCCCAAAAAAAAGACAAATTGTTTTCCAGACTGTTTCATTCATCTCGCCTAACTGCTGAAAATTCCACAACTACAAGGAGAAAACCCTTGCTAAAGGACTATTATGAACCATTAAGAATTATTTTCACACTTAATTTATATATATTCCATTCCAGTTTTAGGCCATATTGGCCAGCCTAAACCTAACCCTAACTTTTATTAATAAACTTCCTCCTGTACTGTTGTAATCTTTTTGTCATTCAGGTGATGCTAGTTCAGACGAGAGTTGAATGTGCAAGGAGCAGCATGTGACTCGATGTTGACTTGGAAACAAGAAAAAAATGGTCACAAAAGGTACTTTACAGTACATCATTAGAATTCAAAAGCAAGTTGACTTGGGTGACAGTCTTTTTGTGTGACATAATTGCATGTTTTAATTTTTTTTTTTTACCATGGCTTTTATAAATAAGACATCAGCTTTGTGATGTCCTTGAGCAACATCTGTCAGTGGGGGTGGGGAGGGGGTTCAGGGGTGGGGTGGGGTGGGGGGGTGTTGAGAGAGGGAAAGCTGCGTGTTCCAAAAACAAAGGGCAAGGTTCACAGCAAACCAAATACAAAAAGACCGCACCACAGAGGTTTCACTCCCCCATTTGTGACAGGGACTGCATGCCGCACAGTGCTCTGATATATGGTTCTGTGTTGTCCTTCCTGGAATAAATGGCGCTGTCACGGCACACGGGAATTCACCTGCCTGATATGTTGAAAAGTGGCCTAAAGACCATGGGGAGTGAGTATGACAATCCATGAGAATAAGTTCTAAACATGCTTATGTATGCTCCCGTTGTTCTTAAAGGTTTGACACCGTTTACTGAAACTGGAGTTGCTTTTTAAAGTCTTTTGCTGTAGCCCATCGACCTGGAAAATGTTGACATACTGTATATGGACGTTTCAGTGCAGCATGAAATAGGGAGTGTAGGGTCTTATTTTAGCCCTGTCACCCTTGTGAAGAAATGTTTTCAAATGTGTTATTTACTCAAGGCCTGTATTGATTTTTTTCAAAGTCCCCTGGCCACAAGGCAATTCTGACATAAACCAGTTCCAACCGCTTTTTTCTTTCTTTCTTTTTTAAACGCAAAAGATTGATGTGTGAAGATTGCAAAGGATTTTGCATCCAGTGTCAGTGGTGTATAAAAACAAAAGGCCGAATTAGTGGATGAAAGCCACGTGCTTCACACCTGCACACGCATGATTCATTTTCCATTTCAGAGCAGCACACTGATTATTACCAGTGTGCCGAGACAAGCCTGCTTGTATCAAGAGTGACAAACATGTCATATATCTTCTCATTGTGTGCGGCACCACTTTGCGGCCTTCTAGAACACTTGACCGACTTAAACAGTAGCAGGGACGTGTGTGTCATCTTTGCACTGACACGCTAGGCCTAGTGATGGGGACGATGATACCTCAAGGAGTGTATTGACACATTAGACAAACTGTATTGACACTGTATTGACACTGTGTTGGTCACTCAATAGTGACCTCTGCTGTAGATCTAAAATCATTGCAGATAAACAAAATGAAAATAAGATGGTAAAACGTGCATGCTGTAAACCTTATTAGCTTATGAATTTATATTTATAAAATAAATTTCATAAATTTTATTTATTCACTTGCTAGTCTTTTACTTAAAATATGATCTCATCTTTGTATAATTTCAGTTGGTCCATTTGCTTGCTGAGTTAAGTTGTTTATTAGATGCTCATATGAGTTTGCTTGTAAAATATAGCAAATTTGTATGTAATAAAATAAATAGTAAAAGTTAAAATGTTTAACTTCTGTATGGGATTTTGTTAAAAGTTTTAAACCATATGTAATAACACACTAAAAACAGATTCTGTCATACATTTTTATTGAGAAACAAAAGTTTTTGAAGTGTGATTGCTCTAAGGCGAGTAGACACATTTAATTAAAAAAAAATAACAGTAAACAATGCCCAAAGTAGGGAAAGATTTACCTTATGTGGCGTCAAAAGATCAAAATGATTTTTCTACAACGATCCATGAGTGGAAACAAACAAAAATCCAACAGGCACAGGTAAATTTACAGCAACAGAAAACAGTTTCCTCTCCATCCAACAAACGCGCAACGTGTTGATACAGTTTGTCTACCTATAAATACAATTTGGCGCGGCACATCCAAACGACACACTTCCTTTTTCGGTCACGTGATTTTTTTTATTAAAGCGATACACGCGCCGATACGGGGTTTCACACTTGCGCACTCGGCACAGTGCTGGCGCGCCAGTGTTGTTCGTCCCATCACTAAGTCGCTAACACAAACCCTGTTTTAATCACTTCAAAGCAAGCAAGGTCTTAACTACTGCTACTACGCCCACTCAGTCATTTATTTTTGGCTAATCATTGGTTATAATGAGTAGCTCAGTGTGCTTCTTAATCCCATTGTGATTTCCAAATGGGTGTGTGATCGATTTAACAGTTCACAGTATGTAAATAAAGTATCTTAATTTTGTATGAATTCTTTCACAGCTTTTCAAATCAATGGTTGATGCAATCCTATTGTCCTTAAGTAATTAATTATTTTTACATTGATTGGGTTAACAGGCAACTAAACAGAGGTGGGCATCTTCATTGACTGGAATTGATGTTTGACGGAAGTGCCCACCTATTGGCGTGTGCTTCAGCACTTTCAGCGAATGCTTGATAATGTGAAGCCTCACAGAAATACACAGATTGAGAAGGACCGTGTGTACTCACCGCAATCGACAGAAGTAATCTTGCTTCACTCGGTGCTCAGTCTGTGCATTTTTTTTTCAAAGCTTCGCATTATCAAGCATTCATTGAAAGTGCTGAAGCACACGCCAAAAGGTGGGCACTTCCATCAATCATTAATTCCAGTCAACGACGATGCCCACCTCTGCAATTAAACACCACATCCATAATAAAATACAGAGACAAAAAAATAGTTAGAGATGAATTCATCCATTCCCGTAAATCCCAGTAAAGCAAAAATAAAGAAAATTTGACACACTACAAAGTAGGTCATTAACGCTGAGCATAATTATTAAAAATAATCAGCAAGTATATAAAATGAAGCTCATGAAAAATCAAGATGTTCTCTTTGCTATCAGACACTGTGGTTGTGTCCACTGAATATGCTGAGACCTCGTCCTGTTCAACTCTGTTGGCAATCAAATTCCTCTGCTACAACCTGTGAAAAATAGATGCAACTTTGTCTCGCATCGCTCTTATGCCTACACATAACTGCATGTTTGAATATCTGAAGGGAAGATGAAGTTTTGGGTTGTAAGCTAGCTAAATGCACAACACAATTGGGCTACATAATGACTGTGAGTAATGCATAATCTTTGTATGTTAATGTGACATATGAAGGATTTTTAATTACATTTGGCAATGTTTGCAAGGAAAACACAAACGCAGCAGTCACTCTTGCTTTCCCTCCATGACGTGGACGTGCAACGAGGCGCTCTAAAGCAGCCACGCCGACCCGCACAGCAGATGTGTTTTTGGGATGTAGGCGTAGCTAGCTTGCTAATTGCTCATTACAGCTGTGCCGGATAACTGCTGAAGCAAACAGAGGCGCACAAGTTCTTAATTAGTGGAGGAGAGGTGACTCATGCTGGACTCCAAAGTGCATCGCGTGGCACAATTTTAGCCACGCCCTGAAAATGGTAGTAAAACAGTTTAACAGTCCATAGTTGAGTACTACATTCAATTGTCTATAACATGTCTTTAGTCGTCAGTCCCCCTTAATCTCGAGTTTGCATCCAATGATTTGGCCATACTAGGATGAGTTAAGTGTGGAGGAAGAACATTTAGGATGAGTTACAGTGTTTCCCACAGATTTGAAATCTACTTGGGTGGATGGACTCGGTGGGGATGGGAGGCGGGTTGGACAGGAGGTGGGTCTCAGTCCTGTTACTACGTCTACTCTAGCTTCACGATCCACAAGTGAGTGACGGCAAACTAACATTACATGCGGTATATCCGGTCCCAACACGTTTTTTTTCTCTTTTTAAATATATATTTAATGGATTTTCTTGAAAACTTCTTGGGTGGTGGCCAATTTACTTGGGTGGCCCGCCCAAGTATTAACACGGTGTGGGAAACACTGAGTTACAAAGAACATGGTAGGGCTGCCTCCTACATTTTCTCCTCACAGTGTTTTTAATGGACAGGTGTTCTTTTACTTTAATCTAATGTAGTGATTTCAGTAGCAAGTAGTGCCTGTGTTTGTGCGGCCATATGTGTTCATGTTGTAGACAAACACATGTCTACTTCTTTTTTGTGTGTGGAAGAGTTTGATGTTATCCTTACCGGTTGCAGCATAGACAACAGGCGCCACTCCATCTGTTGTTGATGGCTGAGATCTTTAATCCTCCACCTCTTCCTAATCTTAACCCACAGTCACACATGGGTAGTAACATTTTTTATCAAGGTCAAGTCTGCCTTCAGCCACCTCAGGAACACTTCAAATAGTTATTTAGCTGCACATCTTGGGTTCTTAGAAAAATGATGGAACCTCCAAGCACAATACATCCCAGGTCTATGTACAATTTCTTCTAAATTCAAAACAATTTTTTCCATGCGAACAATTTTAATTGAAATTATCCATGGTCAAAATGTTACTACCATCATAAGTCAAATTTTAACTTTATTTTTATTTTAACTCTTATACAAGTCTAGTAGAAGTAGTCACAGCAGCTATTCTTCACAGATAAAAATACATCCACAGATAAAAAAAAAAACAGCACAACTCTTACTAAGGTTGTTTATTAGATCTCTTCAAAAATATTGACCCTTGAGCTGGGTCACCATCCACGGGACGTGGTGTACCATGTTTTCTGAGAACAGCCCATTCCCAAAGGCGAGCTGCTTTTTAACATAACATGAAACGTGTGTCAGTTCCAGCTGCTGCAACCACCCCAACAAAAAAAAAAGAGCCAATTATTGTGGTGGTAATCATGTAGTTGCTCATGGGATATGCTAAAATCTTATATGTCACACGTGATGACTTTTTTTGTAAGACATTTTAGGAGGTTTTACTGATTTAAATTAGACTCCTGGAAAGTTGTAATAGTAAATAGGCTGCATTTCAACATTGTTCTCTTTCTCTATCCACATAACTTTTTGAAAATGCTTAAAAAGTTACTATAAAAGCATATTTATAACTTGTTACTATATTTGTTCTGAAAAAGGGCTCGCTGAGTCTTGTTTTATCAGCTGGAAATGATTTTTGTCTCTGTCATCCTGTCACCTTGAAAGCTAAATTGAGCCTGCGGTTTCCGTTTAGAAGGCATGAGCGCTGAGATGTGAGGGCTTTTTACTTGAAGCTCATTGTCAGTGTTTCAACACAAAAGACAATTGAACTAACAGGAAAAAATGTCTTTGGTCACACTTTTTGCTTGCAGTCAGGAGTCACTTTTGTCATTTCCTGTTGTGGAGAGTGGATAGGATGTCATACATGCAATGACCACTTGCTATCTCTGAATTTGAAACGGCATCACGGATAAAAGCTGAAGATGAAGCTACATCACTGGATTTTAGACTTGAACTTGTTGTGTGGGAGTCCTTGCTTGAATATAGTGTGGCTTTTGCTTGTCTGTGCCAGCCCCAGCCTGTTTATCTTTTCATGTGCATGGCCGCTATTCTTCTTCTGCACGTGCACACAATGACGGAACAGCACAGTGGGTGGCCTGTTTGAAGGGTGGGTGGGTGAAGAATTTATTTATTTCAAAAATGTTTTTCGAGAAAACTCTGGATATGTGATAGACGTTTAAAATGAGTATGTTTACATAACCTAGGGTTATGTAAACTTATAAGCACAACTGTACATGTTCAAAAGCCAGGGTTTTTCCTGTGTACAAAATTCAGAGGCAGCCACCTAATTTGCTTGCCACCTCCAGCCTGAGCCCATGATATCGCTCAACACAGAACTCCAGCTGTGTTGATTCAGCTCGGCAGCGACATATTTTAACTGCAGTTGCAGTGTTGCGCCATTATGGAGGCGCAATATCAACAGCAGTGCACCGGAAAGACCTGAAACAGCTTTCTTTTTCTTTTTTTTACTTTAATGTACTGAAGAAGAACCAGATCACAGAGCAACCGTTGCACACGCCCTTTTCCTGGTTGTAAGGCAGAGGTGCCAAGCACCAGCCATCGCCAAAGTCATAAAAACACAGTATATACAATAAACAAAATAGTGTTTTACAACAACGCTGAACTATATTTATAATTTAATACTACTGCTAGTGGAATAATTTTTAATGATTGTAGTTAAAAATAACCAAAAATGAATGGCAGCTTTGTGTTTATATAATTTCTCATTTCTAGTCCCTGATTGTACAATGGCTGCAGGAGGTCGGCCCTTAATGGTATCGGTAACGTCGCGATACCTTAAAACAAGACTGGCATTGGCACGGATACCTGGTATCGGTAGTCACCCATCATAGTTAGGGCGATACCACCTCTGCCTCATTTTGAGCCAGGAAAAACCCTAAATTAAAGCTAAACGTCGCTTAATGACCCAAAAAAAATGCTTTGAATTGTCAAGAAAATTCACATGCACATCTCTGTTCATGTCCACTTCAATCCCTGAAAATATCAAAACAATTGCCACAATATTTGGGATTGTATAGGCCTTTTTCCTCACCATACAGTTATGCTCATAAATTTACCCTAGGGTATAGGGTAACAACAACAAAATCTGTAATGAATTATCTTTTCCACTCTTGCATTGAAAAATGATCTATGGGTGGTTTTACAAATTTACTCGTTCTTATGAATCCCCTTACTATTCACTACATTTATTTTAAAAACAAAAACCTCATCATTACAGTAGAACATTTGTCAGATCCAAGAGCGGGTGTGATGTAGAATGTATGCCTCTGGGTCTTGTGTGATTAAAAGGGCTCATAGAAAAGGTTCCGGTCTATATTTTGACTGGTTTTTCCCATAAGTGCTATTGATTTCCTGTTGACATCATTCCAAATAAATCAAGTCATCAGTCTATAGTGTGAATGTGGGAGTTCTATAAATATCAGCTATCTGTAGAGTGTTACAACTTGTTCATGTTAGTTTTGCTTTTATTTTTGGGGCCATGTGGGAGTCTGCTTTCACACAAAAATAGCAAATTCATTTTGTGCAGATTGCATAATAGTAGGCCAACGGGTTTTGCTGTTTGCATTGTTTTTTGTTCTGATGTAGAGATCTTTTGAGTGTGTATGTGTAGTCAGGTTGTGATTAGCAGCAGTCATGTGCACCTCCCTTCTTTCTCTAGAAGAGAGCATTAATGAGCCTTGAATAATACAAACCGCAAAGACAAACCCACTGAAATTTAAATGAATGAATGTTCCTCCCATGAGTAACTCTCAGATATGTAGTCAACAACACGACAAACTTTAGTTTAACTTTCACAAAAGAAGAAATGGGTGAGCCATATGGTTACGGAAATTGATAGTGCTTTACGGCTTAAACTATGCATTTATTCTTTTCAGTTACCCCTGATCTGCTCCCGGAAACCCCCCTGGTACCGTCCCTGCCTGCACTATCATCAGCGCGGGCCAGTGGGAAGGCCCGGAGGCGCAGCGGAAGCGACAGCGCTGCCAGGCGTCGGCCATCGAGCGCAGCTCCGAGGCCGGGCCCCGGTAGAGGCAGCATGGAGGTGGGCATGCGGGTAGTTCGCGGCACGGACTGGAAATGGGGAAACCAGGATGATGGCGAGGGCCACGTGGGGACGGTGGTGGAGATCGGGCGGCAGGGCAGCACCACCACCCCAGACAAGACGGTGGTCGTTCAATGGGACAGCGGCACCAGGACCAATTACCGCACTGGATACCAGTCTGCCTACGACTTGCTGTTGTATGACAATGCTCAGATCGGTAAGCGCTTTCGACTTGTCATGCCAGCAAAATCGGCGAGTTGCATTTTCAGCATGCAAGGGATGACAAAGGATGACACTCTCTAACTGACACCCACTTTATTAATGTGATTAGCATTTTACTCCATTCTTGTGCGACAAACTTTGCCCTTCATTTAATGAACTGAGGAGGAAGAGCAGAGCAGTGTGACGAGTCTGCATCAATAACCTTGCCCTGCATTACTGAATTTACGCCAACTACTCCCCACAGGTGTGCGTCACTCCAATATCATCTGCGACAGCTGCAAGAAGCATGGCATCATGGGAATGCGATGGAAGTGCAAAGTGTGCTTTGACTATGACCTGTGCACACATTGCTACATGAACAACAAACATGACCTGAGCCACTCGTTTGAGCGTTACGAGACAGCGCATTCTCAGCCGTAAGTATTCGACTCCCCCCTTCTGCAGGATCATTCATCGCCTTGCATTTATTTTGTTGTCATTGAGCCTCTCCTGTTTGAGTCAGAAGTGTTGAACTTCGATTACCTACAGACAGCTTTGTCCATTTTTGTATGGAGGAATGCACTCCAGTTACGTCTGTCATTAAGGCTATTCAATTCATCACAGTTTGTTAGTCAGCAGGATTCTACGGATTCCTACAAATTTTGTGCATATGAATTCACTGCCCGGAAGTTGTTTACCTCCAATACAGTGGTAAATGCAGTCACAACTGATTATACATTCAGGTCACACATCCCGCGTTCTTAACATTTTCCACGCAAAGTCTTTTGCATTGCACAGTCAGCGTATATTTTAAACATATATTTTCAAGATAGTGTCTTTAACCGTGTATATATATTAAAAATGACTATTTCATTAAGTGGTGACATTCTTCAGAAACCTTCGCATTTATAGTCACCATTATCACAAGTGCTGATGTTTGTGGCTGTTAGATTTAGCTCATGTTAACCAACAAGGGCTGCTGCCTGTACATAAACGCTTGGTGAGCTGATTCCAAGTGTCCTGTGTATCCAAATTTACTGGCCTAAGTTCTCCCTGTAGAATGCACTCTTCTGCATCAGTTCACCAAAATGCTCCAAACTGCTGCGGGCACTGTCTGAATGTCAGCTGGATGGCCTGTGCTCATTTTAATGAGGTGATATATATAACCTAGATTTTTCTTATAGTATATAATAGTTTGTAACATTACAGCTCCAGGTCCACTTTTCATTTCTTTTCTGTGCCTGTCAGCATGTATGTAGTGACAATAAGAAATCACACAAATCATATTAAAAATTCTAATAAATTATAATTATAATTTGTTCTAAATCATATTATTGGACCACTTTAACTTGATATGATCATAGGGTCTCTTGTTTTTTTTTTCTTGTATTTAAATTATAGTTTACGCATTTACATCAGAATTCCCAAACATTGTATTATCTGCAAGAATGCACAGTACAGTGAGCCTTCTATTCACGGGGGTTAGGGACCAAGCATAGTAGTCGGTCCATTGGGCCTAACACATATCATTTTTTTTTTAGATCCTCTTCACACTTTGTAGCAGTAATTTAGTTTTGTTGTTGATTTACTGTCATTTACAACACAGAGAATTGATGAGACATTGATAGCTTAAATTTTGATTGTTTCATATACAGGTGTGTGTTTTGCTCGGGATTTTACGGTACCCATCTCCATGTATCTGCCATCTGCGGTATGCCCTTTGTGTGTATTTTCCTGTTTTCGGCTTGGGAGTGGGTAGGGGGGAGGGTAGTTCTTTACACTGAAAATCTATAAATAAAGTACTTTAAAAAAAAAAAAAAGTAAAGCGACAAGAGCTCAATGAAATTGAACAAGTCCACCTAAAAAAAAAATAAAGATGCTGGATGGTCTCTTGCCTTTGACAGGTGGTCAAATAAATTGAAGTACCAGTATTCAAATTTAGGCTTGCTCTTACACACCCTTGTATTAAATTAACAAAGTCGTGATGCATTTTGACTCGTCAAATAATAGCCTGATGACAGAATTCCAGGTCTTGCCTCTACTACCTGTTATGTAACAGTTTGACATTGCTTAGTTTGTCCCCTACCACAGTTTTTCATCAGAGATATTGATTTGTCTCTGAGCTTGAAATGTTTTTTGGCTCAGCAGTGCCCTTTGTATTTGTGGAGTGTTACTTTAACCTCCCAACCAAGTCAATAGAGGCCTGCCCATGCTTACACAATTTGAAGAAGAAACTATAATATCTAAACGATTTGGCTTAAATTCATATGTGGCAACAAAGGTCTAATAAGTCAAAGTTTTCAACAATATGCATTTCTTATAAACTACTGCTGTTGATTTTAGGAGGTGAAAATCTTTGTGTGGTTTTGTCATAGATGCAATACTTGTTGCTCTACATCTTTGGTTGTAATTCTGCCAGGGCATCACATGAAAGTAATTTCATTTTTTATCAGAAATGGAAGAAAGCAAGAGAAAAAGTTCTGTACTGTGTGGTGTGCAAGTTTGTACACACACCAGATCAGACTGTATTCTCCCTGCAGCATTTATTAATGGCTCAGTCATGGGACCGAGCTCTTTTAGCTTGGTTTCAGTAGTGCTCCTTGTTGTACTTTCATTTAACTCTACTGCTATGTTAAGTACATATCGCGTATGTGTAATGTAATGGTTAGTACACAGTGTACCACAAATCAATTTATTCCATCTAAATATTACGATTTTTTATTTTATTTGTACTGCTCAAGACAGCATGTGTGCGCCATATGTTTATGAGATGGTCGCTCTGCGGTTAGTTAATCGGCTCTTCCACTCAAACAACCCGCACGCAGCATCTGGGAATTTATCGCTGCTTAATCCTGCTCTTGTATATCAAGCTGCACACCTCCACCTGCTCTCTTCCGTTCGCCACCGACAGTCACGTTCACAACACATCCAGCTGACAGCATGCCTTTGTTTGCTCAAGCTACTCCTTTACCCATTTTTTTTTGGTCTTTAATTCAAACAGTCTGCATGCCAGTTTGAATTTACATTCATTCAGATTTACTGTAATTAGATGTTTCTCATTAAGAAATAATAGAAATTAAATGAATCCACCTTTAACCTTTTGAAATTAATCTTTGTAGTGGCTGGATGGCTCAGACATGGCATGACCCTTTCTTTACGCTATTGGTTGTTTCACAGCCAATGTTGTGGATGGGTTGCTTCAGGAAAGGCATCTGACGTAAAAACTGCCTAACATATCTTGTGAATGGAATGAATGACGTTTCAATGAGTGAAAGATCCCCCCCTCCAAAAAACAAAGTTACCGTATGCATCTGATTCTCATTGCTGCTATGCTATTCAACATAGTGAACTGACATTTGCTTATCCATTTTTGTTGTGAAACCAACCAATTGTCTTAAAGTTTTCAATGCTCCACTGCTCGCTCATCTAAGATAACCCTTGGCTGACTTAGGACAGTAGTTGTAGCTTTACTGCTGTGATCCCGTCTGGTCAGAAAGGTGACATTTGGTCTTTCTGGATTAGAAATCTTGATCCCTTAATTAGAGCTGTTGTCTTTCTCAGAATGTCTGTTTGGATAATGTCGTATACTGAGTGACATGAAATAAACAGATGCCGATCTCTTTGTGTCCTATTTGTTGTCATGCGAGCATTGCATTTTATTAAGGCATCTGAGCCAATGTGACATTATTCACATAATATCTGTGGCTAAATAAGATGCAGTGATAGGTAATGTTGACTATTTGAAAAACAACATGTTTTATTAATGCAATTATGAACAACAGACACGTTCTGGTGGACGCATAGCTTCATTCTTAGGACGTTTTCTTGCCATTTTAAGGAGAGACACATTTATGTCAAAGGAGAATGAGAACATTTGTTTACGTAAAGTAGACAGACATGCAACACAAAATTACGAATGATTTGAGTTTCGGTGTGCAGGAAATTCAAACTCGTAATAATTTAAGGTAAGCTTGCGGATACAAAGGTCCCTTCTTCACCGCTCGCAGATTTCATTGCTGTCATTCTTACTATGTACTAAGAATGTGCTTAACTAATGAACAGTAGTTTGTGTCACTCACATTCTTGTTTGCGCAGCATGCTTGGTACATGAAACGGTGCCTTGTAGCATCTGGTTTTGCCAGTTGAATAGCACAAATAGCGACTAGCTACTGTACAGTGGGAAAGAATTACAGTTGTGAATGTTGACGTGACCTGGGCCACGGTGAAGTAGCTCAACTGGATTCAACAAAGATATTTGACGTTGTGATGCCTGGTGTGAACTTGGGTCCACTTAAGAGTTTAAGGCGGTGCCAGTGCTTTGCCTTGAGCTTGCTTGCTCTCTTAAAGCTCTGCTTTCAAGGATTAGCCTCAAAGCATCTGTCTTCAGAAGCACAGTATTCCCAGCACAACTCTGTCAAAGCTCGCACAGAGATTCGCTGCCTTCTCTTGCTGTAGATTCTAGGAAACTGGACAAGGTCTGTCCTGTGAGAGAAAGTAATTGACAAACTCAAGCATTTTAATGCAAAGCAGGGGAAAATCCGAGTGAGATATCTGAGCAGCAAAGCTTCGATGACATTTATTGACAATACTTGCTGGACTTTTTTTTGTTTTTTTTCCCCCCACACTGGATTTTAAATATGACCCGTTCCGTGACATCATCCGGCTGAAATGAACATTGGCGTTTGATCTTTTTGAGAAAATATGGGAATAGGCAGTTCCTTTGCACCAAGATCTGATAAAATCTTTACCATAAGGTATGTGTTTATGACTGTTGTGTGTGCCTCTGCATATATATATATTTTATTGAGGGTTTGGATAGTGTTGCTTGTGGGAGCATGTTTTTTATCTGTTTTTGTTTTTTGTGGGGGAGGGGGCTGATCCTGTTTGTCAGTGTGCCATCATCTTACTTCCCACAAACCACCACACTATGTTGACACTTTGACAGAAAGAATAATAATCTAATCTTTGGCTTTTAGTGCATCAGAGAAGGGTGTCATTTTAGAAGCGGGATGATGAGTCAATATTTTGTCAAACCTAATTGATGCAAGTGCCATTAGCTTAGGATAGGGGTCTCAAACTCGCAGCCCGGGAGTCTTTTGCTGCCTGCAAGAGGATATTTTGCTGCCCTCTACTTGACATCAAAGTTTCATGTTTGTGCAGCCCCCACCTTTTTTGCCGTGTTGTCGGCTTGGATGTTTTTGTTATTGTTTTTTTTAATCACCTATGGGCTACCATAGCTCAGGCTCAGGACATCTTTCATTAATTCTGAAGGACATGAAGTGGAAGTGGAAGGGAAAGATATTCTCTCACCCAGTGCCAATCATGTCTTTTTCAAAACCTGCAATGACGAGAAAGGTTGGCGACAATAGCCAATTTTAAGAAAAACGCTAGGTGGAATGTTATGTGTGTGTGTGTGTGTGTTTTTTTAATTTATTTTTTAGCCCTTTGAGGCTCTTCTGTGAATAAGGACTATATAAATAAACTTAACTTGACTTTTTGTTGGGCACAGGGGTCCCCCTGACATGTCTTGAATGCACACAGAAAGTTATGTTGCTCAAGAAATCACATTTATTAACTAGATGACATGATGAGGAGTATGCAAAGTACCTGGGAGATAATAGAGCAATCTTAACGTCCATTATTTGTACTGAACTGTTATTAATAAAGATTGAGAAGATTGGATTAGTTATACTTTTTTACTTGAACCCCATTTTTTGTGGAATACTTGATGCGACCCTGACACACTCAGACTCTATCTCCAGCAGCCCCCACGTAATTTGAGTTCAAGACCCATGAGTTAGGATGACATGAAACAGGAGTTGCAGTGTAAAATATTCTTATCGTGTGGAAGACATTTATTCGTTTTATGCGTTATCTTCCTACTTTACTGGATTTATGCTTTCTATTCTGTATAGAGATATTTTTTGCTCTGTTACATGAATCACATAATTATGTAATGGATAATTACCCTCTGTATTAATACATTTATTACAGAGGACCTATTTTTGCTCACCATGGTGTGTTTCTGAGAGAGGGCATTGTGTTCTAGGACAACGTGCTGCACTTTCAATTTCACATAACAGTTACGAGAGTTTTCTTAGCTGACTCTCTGTGTTCTTATCACAGAGTAAGCTTGGCACCAAGGCAGAACCTCCCACGGTTCATCCTCAAAGGAATCTTCCAGGGGGTTAAGGTGGTTCGTGGACCTGACTGGGACTGGGGCAACCAAGACGGTGAGTGGGTTGTGACGAGGGTGCTGTTCTTCTTACCAAACTTGAATTGCCGATCGGACTGCCCTGCCACAATGTCATGCCTGGGGAATTGTGCCTTTTCTTCATCCTCCACTCATTAAACCTAATATCAAATCATGGCTTTTTTGCCAGTCACTCATCTGTGTTTGTTGCACAGATGTGCTTTTCTTTGTCTCTGTTCTTCTCTACAGCCTTTCCACTCAAGTGTATCACATCGTAGATATGAAAAATCTTGTAGTTTAGAGAAATGTCCTCTCTCAGATACAAGACGTTGCTTTTTTGCAATAAAAAAAAAAGAAAGAATGCTAATTTGAGGGAAATATGAAACGTACAGAGTGCATTTATTTCTGGTCCCATTGTCTCTGAAAATAGCTATACTCACATTTTTGGCCAGAGCGAATGAGTCAAAATGTCCTTTTGGTGGCTTTGAGGTCAACACCTGGGGGTTATGTGAAGTCACTCATCTGCTTTAGATGCTACGTGCATACAGGACACTCTGAGCATGCTCAGTAACCTCCAGCCCACCATGTAGCATTTCAGGTCACTGGTTTATCTGGTGCGTTAGGGCACAGAGGAAGCCTGATGAGACTAATGTAGAGGTCACACAAATTATCCCACTAATAGTGAATATTTTCTTTGTGCCTCAGTGAGGAATAAGGGATCGTGTTTTGTCACGTCCGTGCTGCACTGAGAAATTGAACTATTTTCATCACGCATTTGTGTCTGGCAAATACTGTCATTACCTCACTACCGCCTTCTATTTTCACCAGCATGATTACTTCTACCTTAATCTGTTGTTGACATTTCTTCCCTTTCCAAACGCCTCATGTAACATTGTGATTTTTTTTTCATCTTAACTCATTCAATGCCAGGGATGTTTTTCATGTCTTTTAAGAATCCAGCCATTCAATCTTTCAAAAAATTCAGGTAAGTATGTATATATTTTAATTTTTCCCATGCGGTAAAGGAGAGTCTGAAAATGGCTCACACTAAGACAGTCAATCCTCTCTGTTTATCTCTTGTTTACCATCACTGTGATTATCTTGTGCCTATTTGTGTTTGCGTATGTGTAGGCGGGGAGGGTAAGGTTGGGAAGGTAGTGGACATTCGAGGCTGGGATACTGAGTCTGGTCGCAGCGTGGCTAGTGTGACCTGGACTAATGGCACCACCAATGTCTACCGAATGGGGCATAAGGGCAAGGTGGACCTCAAATATGTGTCTGATGGCCAAGGAGGCTTCTACTACAAAGACCACTTGCCAGTACTTGGTAAAACAGATTCCTCTATTAATCTCACATTCCTTACGTATTTTTAATTCACCCCTTAAACACCTTTGCCATTGGGGAATAATCATCTTGCTTAATGTTCATGATCATTATAATATTTCAGAGCAGGCTTGTTTGCCTTATTATGAATGTTTGTCCATCCAGGAGAGCATGCAGAGCTGCAGCGCCAGGAGAGTGCTGATGGCCCCTCTTTCCAGCAGGGTGACAAAGTCAAATGTCTCTTGGAGGTGGACATTCTGCGACAGATGCAGGAGGGCCATGGAGGATGGAATCCCAAAATGGCAGAGGTATTTTAGTACTGTCTTCTGTGAATAATGATCCATATGGTGTGTTTTATTTTCCAATGCAAGATGACTTGGATCCAATATATTGCCATTAACAACACATTCTACCTAGGAGGGATTTACATAATAAATGATGTACCGATTCTTTAGTTAAGAATGTTATTGATCACTCACTCATTATATTGTATTGTATTGTGCAGTTGCTACTTGTTGAGAAGGGAAAGCAGGGAAAATAGATTTTATAATAAGCAGTAACCAGCAAAGTCCATAGTAAATATCAAAAGAAGAGAGCAGGTCTTCTATAGAATTCTGAAGATCGTGGGGATTGATTGTTGCTAAATTGTGGCATTTGAGGCAAATGGTAATGCATTATTTGGTTGCAACCAGTAGAAGTCAATTTAGTTTTAACTGGATTGCTTTTTAAAGAACATAACCAAGTTGCGCTACATCCACCCAGACACTATTGAGTACCTCCTCCGGCAGCATTATTCTGCTCAATATGACATCGGCTTTGAAACAGGAGTTAAGGATATTCAGAGAGAGATTCTCCCATCTCATAAAAAAAAAAAAAATGATAGCATACTATTATGCCGGTGGCTCTGATGGACTTTGGTGTTTGTTGTAGTGAAAAAAAACTGTAAGCACTTGAGGTCCTTGGTACCGAAGGGAACATTAAGATCAAAGAAGTCATGCTGAGGGAGACCCAGGGCCAAACAGCCTCTTTGTGTTTGCAGTACATTTGCCGGATCGGGACAGTTCATAGAATCACTGACCGGGGAGACGTCAGAGTCCAGTACAGCAACAACATCCGCTGGACTTTTCATCCAGGGGCGCTGACCAAGGTACTCAGTTACAATTTTATCCTTGCAGAATCCAAACAGTTTCATAACATTGTATATGCATGTACTGCCCTCTTATCCTCCCAAAAAATTATGCTTGAAATTTGTGTGTTTTTTTTTATTCTCCCTAGGTGAACACGTTTGGGGTTGGCGAACTTGTGCGAGTATTGGAGGACATAGATAGTGTCAAGAGGCTGCAGGCCGGCCATGGAGAATGGACAGACAGCATGGCTCCCGTACGCTCCTGCTCATCCTATACCAGCATTCATTAGCACTCTAGTCAAATGACCAGGAATGTCTTGATGTTCTCTAAAAGACTGTGAGAACACAGGGACAAAATATGAGATCAGTAAAGATTAAGCCGTGCTCATCCGCATTACTTAATATGTCTCCGCCAGGTGCTCGGCCAGGTTGGTAAGGTGCTGAAAGTCTATGCAGATGGTGATTTGCGCGTGGCGTTTGGAGGCCAGACGTGGACGTTCAACCCAGCGTGTCTCTCGGGCCAGCCCGTGGAGGTGGATGCCAACCTCATGACGGCTGAGAACCCCAACGAATCTGGAAGTAAGGCCTCTGCCAGGACCAAGGGGCGTACTTGAACATTGCAGCCTATCTCCTGCCTCCATGTGTGTCCATTCACCCTCCCATGTTTTCCTCATCTGCTCTATGGCTACTGTACATGCACGCAATCATGTATTCACAGGCATCCTTTTAATTCGTGTACTTGGGGTTAATTTGTTTATTTCTTGAAATAAGTTTTCTCCATTGCTTGGTCCTGATGCTGTGTGTTAACAGTGAGATTACAGATGATTTTCTCTACCCCCTGTCAGCATTCTGTCCTGGTTGAGCTATGTACTTTATTGTGCATGCATTTGCAGTGTCCTATCTCTGTGCGTGTCATTTTGCATGGCTGGGGCATTTTGACTCATTCCTGCAGTTTGTCAGTGATCTCAACTTGACAATTCTAAAGCATCCTTTTTCTTTGTGGTACTGTTCCAGGCTTCCGAATGACTTTTGGACACCATTGCTCAGCATATTGTCAGTAGTGGACTTGGAAAAAATAATTAATTATTCTCTTCCCTTTCTGTCTACTCTCTTCCCGTATCCTCCCACCTCTGTCACTACTCAGGTACAGTCATTTCTGTGCTGGAGAAACTGCTGTCTCAGTCCACAGAGCAGGACAATCCCAACCGGCTTGTCATTGAGGCAGCGCACGGCAGTGCCAGCAAAGTCAAAGAGTTGTTGCAGAAATATCCTGATAAGGTGAGTGCAGCACTTTTACTTCACGTCAAGGGATGTTCTATGTTGGGTGGACTGTTTCCCTGTAGACTAATCTTGAGTTTTTTTGACAATGTGGTCATGTACTTATATGCTTTTTTGTGTTGAAAAGCAAGAAATCCAGAATTTCCATTTAGGGAAAGATTAACATAATTGTTGCTATAGGAGAAATGATAGATAATGAGCAAACAAAAACCTTTTAAGGATAGAATAAACTTTCATTAAGTAAATCAAGAAAATAAAAAGCATACCGGTAGGTACACAGTGCCTCTTAATCCTGTACTGATTGAACTGATAATGTCTCTCAGTATAAAGTACAGTGGCCCCTTTGTATTGTTCTCTATTGGCAAAACTGCTGCTTGTCGAAACCTCAAGTTGAGTTCACTGCCACCATACAGCATTCATATCTTCAATTTTTGCTTGCAAGAAAGATGTGTAAACACCTTCTATCAAAGTAGAACTGCTGTCAATACCACCCACACCCAGTAATGCCTTGACCCGCGTCACCCTTGTGATTCACATGGAGACCAGGCCATGACTCACATGCGACATCAGTAACTCTCTAGGTGTTAATGAGCCCACAGGAAGTGTGCAGCAAACTGCTCAAACATGACAAATGTCAAGTAACTGCCATGGGAAAAAAATTATGTGCTAGATTTTACATTCATGATATTGCTAGTAACTCTAATACTAATTATAGATAATTATAAATGAATACTTATTAAAGCATTTAAATAAATATAAATATATATATATATATATAATAATGTTTTGCAGTTCAGTATACAACTCTTAAATGTTCAGCATTTTGTAATATCTATTTAAAAAATTCAAGCAAGGAATCTAAAGACAGATTTTGGTTTTAAATATAACACTGTATAAACTAAAATGATAGTTACATTGATCTGATTTAATATTGCAAAGGCGTCGCTGTATATGTGTATGAGATGATCATTTATATTAATATCTGCTGGTGACGACTGCACTACACCTCTTAGGATTACACGTACCACGTGTATGAGCAACGTGGTTGCCATTCATGCTCAAGATTATTCCCAGCCAGAGTTATTTTGTCTCTGCTTGTGTTGAGTCCACCTCCAATGAATCTTCAACTGCGCTTATGCTCCTGGCAGGTGGATATCAAGAACCAGGGCAAGACTGCACTGCAGGTCGCTGCACACCAAGGCCACATGGAGGTGGTGAAGGCACTGCTCCAGGCCAACAGCGCCGTAGAAGTCAAGGATGAAGATGGAGACACGGCATTACACTACACTGCCTTTGGGTGAGGATGCAGCTGTTCTTTGTTGCTTTAAAAACAATACTCATGTAATGATGGTCAAATTTGACGAATGATAATCTATGCAGATGGCACTTTAAAGTGCCTAATCGGTCAGCCATATTCTCTCCTCTGACTAACGTGCTCAGATTGGCTGCATCACATAAAGTCTTAAAACAAAAAGTCTTTAAAATAGTTTAGTGAAATTGGTGGCTGTCAAGCATATATAATATAATAGTTTTTTTTAGACTTCTATAATCTGAATGGGCAGTTGTCCATTGCGCTTCAGAAAATGAATGATTGATTTATTTCATACCTATTTCATATATGTTGTTTCTTTGATCCAGCAACCAGGCAGAGATTGCACGGCTACTGTTAAGCAAAGGAGCAAATGTTAACCTCTTGAACAACTCCATGTGTACGGCACTCCACATTGCTGTCAACAAGGGCTTCACAGACGTCGTGCGTGTGCTCACTGAACATTCAGCCGATGTTAATCTTCAGGTGAGAAGGCTTTCCTTAATGCCATGATAATTCATTCATAATGTATTCAGCACACTGCACTGTTAACCCGAATAAGTTAGCAGAACTAAAAAATAAAATAAAATAAAAAAAGTGAGGTAATCGGTTGCCTCACTTTTATTGAGTTGATTAACTCAAAAGTTAAAGTTTTGCAGAACTTCCGAGTGTTCAATTAACCTACCATGCACATTTTTTGGAATCTTTGTGGAAACTGGAGTACCTGGCGGAAACCCACGCTTGAATGTGGTGAACCTAGATGCAACATCCACACAGGAAGGCCCGGATTCGATCTCACAACCTCTGCACTGGGAGGCAGAGGTGCTAACCAATCGGCCACCGTGCCACCTGCTACGAGGATGAATCTTTTATTATTTTGGGGGGAAAAATGATATTTTCATTACATGACAAATTATTATAAATTTATTTAAATTTTATTTAACCAGGTAAGGAAACTGCAGACAGAGTTTAAAATAAGGCTAAAATTACAAATTAACAACTAAAATCAATTATGAAACATACACAAAGCATAAAATAATACGTTACATACATTAAGTTTTGTTTTTAGTATGTACAATATAAAATTATTTTTATTTGTAAATATGACCTTTTTTTTAAATAATAGAAAGAAGATTTTATCATGAAATAACATTCTATTAAGTTACAACTAATTTGTGTTTTTAAGTTAGCCATACCTAAAAATTTGTATAGTTCAATTGAATCAAAAATTATTAGTACAAATTACTCGTAAAAGCATACAAACTTACACCAACTTCAAAAGTTTAGTAGTAGTATTTTTATTTTTTTTTTAGATAACTTTGAGTATTGTGTACTTAATCTATTTGATCATTTTGAATGTTCGGGTTTACAGTGTGAATTGTTATTGTTTATGTGCTATCCGTTTTACTGAGCCCTTGCCATAGCCCACTGTGGCTCAGTTATAAATGTCATAAAGGTCTTTTGAAGCACTCGCACAATTTCACCAACATTTATGGTATTTGACTGTGACCCTTCACTTCAACCTTATTAAAGTAATTGAGTGTCTCTTCTGAAGCTGCCTCAGAATTCACTAAGAGCATATTCTTCTGCTTGACTAGTGTGACCACTCAACTAAAAATGTGGAATTGCAGCATCGTGTTTATTTTCTGACCTCTTTGTGTCTATTTTCATAGAAGCCCAAATCACAAGTTTGATTTTGAACTACAATTTAAATATTATTTGTACAGCTTTCAACAAAATGCCTTTTAATGAACTGTGGATTAATGATATACATGTTTCTTCATGGAAAAATGATTTAGTAGTACCAGTATCTAAACACACCTCTTGCCTCCCCCCCTCAGGATTCCTATGGAGACACACCTCTGCACGATGCCATTGCTAAAGATTTCCGCAATATCATCGAGATCCTGGTCGTGGTGCCCAACATTGACTTCACTCAACAGAACCACAGAGGATTCAACCTCTTGCACCATGCTGCACTCAAAGGAAACAAACTGTGAGTAAAGTTCATTCTGCCATAGAGAACTTGATTGATGATTCGATTTAAAAAAAATAAAATAAAATAAAAATAAATAAAAATTGGGGGGTTTCCCTGTTTTTTGAACATTTGCTAGGTTTTTAAATAAGAAAAAAACACAAGCGTCTCTGCCATTCATTTACCTGAAGTAGCGTATGAAGGTTTCAACAGACGGCACACTAAGAGCGGACGGGACAGGATTATAATTAATTTTTTACTATGAAATGGGACGGGACGGATTTTTTTCCATGGGAGTGGGATGGGACGGGAGTGAAACTCAAATCTCCCGTAAATCCACTCCTGTATCACCAGTGTCTATGTATTTGCCATAATAGGATATGTATTTTTTGTCTTATTATTTCAGCACACTACTGCTGGGCACTATATCACTTATTTCACAACAACAAAAAAAAACAAATTTGCTAATTCCTAACACTGTTTTGCAACAGCCAAGTGCACAAATGCACAATTTTTCCACCTGCAGGAAAATATTTGACTATAGTAAGTCTAAGGACCTGCCTCATTTCTGTGACTTGATATTTTTCACAGTCCACCAAGTCTGCCTAACCGTGATGAGGTTTGTGCTCTGGGGCTTTTATGACCTCATTTGAACTTTCTTTCCAAATTATAGCAAAACCACACAGTGGAAAATTGTCCCCGACTCTTTTTAAAGAGCTGCCATGAAGACAAAAACAAGACTGAAAAACACCAGCATTTCCTAGCAAAAGCGATGCCACTTCATTTGAGGTTTCCATCTGAGAGTTAAAAAAGAGTTTCTCATCTAATTTGGTAGATAATAGCGGGGAAAACTATACCATAACGTGAGGATGCTGTTATTATCATTAGACAAGGTCTTGGGGTAATTTGTGTGACGCCGTTTCTCTGGGTCAGCCTCTTAAATGCTAAAACAATCTGTTTCCACGACATCAGAATTTAAGTTGTTTAGAATTGCTGCAGAGGTAAAAGTTAGGTTAGGCATGTGGATGAAAATACTGTACCGAGAATAGTGTGTACACGTAGGGTAATATACATGCCATGTGTGCAGAGTTGGTTCTTGGAGCAGTACTCTCCACCATTAATTGACTCGTTCATGTGTTCAATTGACTCTTGAACAATGATCTGGGAAACTGTTATCTTGAACTTTTCTTAAATGTTTTTTCATTTCTTACATATTGTCATGTTTTTCCTTTTTAAGTTTTTCCATCAATGTTTGACATTTTCCTTTTTCTTAAAAAGTAAAGTTAACCTGTAAAAGTGGCTTTCCGGTGATAAATTGAAGAGGCCCTTCGGTGGATGAGTGTTGGTTTATGAGCGTTTTTAGTTTGACAGCATTTATTTTGAGGAAATAGTCGCTGGGTGTAAGTTCACAACAAGTCCTGGAAAGGTCCTGAGAAAAAAGAAAAATGGCAAATAAATGGTGTTTTTTTTTCTTTCATACCAATTATGCAAATTCAGTTTACCACAATGCGTAATGTAGTATCCTGTTGGGACTCAGATTAGCTCAACAGGCAGTAAATGGACTTCGGAGTCTTCGGAGATGACCTCGGGCCATTGCTTTTGAGGACATTTTTAGCTAAAGCCAGCCTAAAAATTTTAGCTAAAATAAAATGTCGAGCATCAGTTTGAGCATTGTCATTGCGATGTATGTGGACTTGCAATGTACAGCCCCCCCAAAAAATGACATAGTTTTAAAGAAAGGCCTACACATTCCCATATAGCATTTTCCCTTAAAATTACATGAAATTAATGGCAATTTTCTATTCTTCTAATTTCTAATTCCTGATCGTAAAACAGCCACAGGAGGACAGCCAATACTTGTATCTGCTGTATTGATACATCTAAATAATGCCGTGTATCGGCCTAATACCGATACCTGGTATCAGTACTCACCCGTCCCTATATATTATCACAGGGTTTAAAAAAAATCTCAATGTCATATTTTGCAAATTTATGAGCATACAACAAATTTGTTATGTAAATTTAGTGAAATAAGCAGTGTTATGATAGCCATCTGTGTAACAACACTTTTATCTGCATTGATTTGTAAACAAGGTAGGATTATATCTAGATACAACACTTGATTTCTGTGTATTTCTGCAAGTGTTTAAATTTTCAAGTAACCACTTCTAATAAAATCCCTAGGAAATCAAAATGTCCTATTACTAGTGAGCTATTTTTAAAACAGGACAGTCGGCTACTCATGTGGCAACCCCGGTCCAGGATAAACATTGATATACATGGACGGTGGACCTAAATCACATGTATTGACTCATACACAAGTGTACATAGACAAAGGAGCACTGCAGTTACCTCCGACACACTTCTTTCTCCCTGCTAGCCAATATCCATTATAATACAACATGAGAGATTTCACCTTCTCTGAGCGTCCTAGCTCAATGACAATCGTCCTCTACTACAAATGACTCTGTAATTTGTGAGCTATTATACTCTAGTTAAGCTGCATTAAATAACTCTTGTCTTCATACAAAAAAAACAACGTCATGTTCTTAGTATAGTTGTGGAAACATTTACATTGTAATGGCAACATTATCTCTTCCAGTCTTTTTAAAGAGAAAACATGGCTCCCAAGTATCTTGTTAAGTTTTTATGGTCCTCAGAATGGACCAACAGTGTTTACTTTTATAGCAAAGTAATAGTAGACAGAAGTGCAATTTCTACCAAGCAATTAGTTCAGTTAAATGTTGTGAAGTAACAAAACTAAATTGTACAGCACCTCATACAGACCCCAATACAATATGATATACTTTATTGCTCTCATAGGGAGTTTCACTAAAATAAAGCAAGCAAATAAAGCACTGGAAACAAATGTATTTGGTGTACTATTATGAATGGCACACTTGCAAACACTGTGCCACAACCGCATGCTAGAATGTGCCTAGGTGAGCACTTAAAAGGGTTGTACTTGGAGCTTGCAAATCCACTGCAGCTGGTGGTCATTCATTTTTTTTATTTTCACCACACTGCTTTCTGGTAACTCACCAGACGTAGTAGTAGTAGTAGTAGTAGTTGTGATAGTGGTGGTAGTAATATTAGTAGTCGTCAGTGACATTTGCTGATGTTCATAACTGGTGAGTCACAGACTAGATCTAAAAATATGAATTAGAAAATGATCCTGTATTTCAATTTTGACCTAAATTAAAACATCTATTTTTAAATATTATATTTATGGTTCAATCGATCCCACGCTGTAAACAAAAGGATATTTAAGATAAACTCAAGTTCATTGTTGTTGCTGTTTGTTTTTGATTATCTTTTTTTTTCATCAAAAAGGTTTGGGCCTTAAATTTGTATTTACGGTAATGTTATGAAAGCTGCATGTGTGATCCTTGTCAAAATTTGTAAAGAATTCAGCAAGGTAGAATTTATTGGAGCTAAGCACGGTTATTACTCCAAGTGAAAGAAGGTGGAAGAAAACGCCAGGGACTCCCGATTCAAGATGGCGGCTGTTCAGAATCCTGCCGCAATCATGTTCTGTCGTCTTTGCACACGCTTCCTGTTCATTTTAGGATTCAGTGCAATATTCAGGTCAATAAGTTTAGTTTCAATTCTGACAGGTTTATGTCATGTGCATGCTAAATGCAATGTTTCTGTGCGGCGTAGCCAATTGTCAAGCAATCCAAATCAGTTCAGTACATTGTGAGGTTTTGGATATCGTGACAGGGCCACAGAGAAAATTCTAGGCCGAGCACGACAGCTGGTGGACGTTAAGAAGGACGACGGCTTTTCTGCCCTGCATCTGGCCTCCCTCAATAATCACCGTGACGTTGCCGAGATCCTCATTAAGGAGGTGAGGGTGTAACATCATTAAACGACATTGGAGATTTAATTGTGGATGTTGGGTGTACTTTAACGAGGCTTTTTATCCCCACAGGGACGCTGTGACATCAACATCCGCAACAACCGCAACCAGACGCCGCTACAGCTGGCGGTGACGCAGGGCCACACCGATCTGATTCAGCTTCTGGTGGTCGAAGGCGCCGACGTGAACATGGAGGATGAGGACGGCGACACCGCCATGCATGTGGCCCTGCTGCGACCACAGCTGGCTAACGTGATGCTAGGCCCCGTTGTGGGAAGCAGCAGCAGCAGCAGCGCAGAAGAGAGCGGCGACGGCTGTGCCTCAACGTCTCTCTACTGCAGGGTAAGGGATGGGGGAGCAGTGTGAGGGGGCCATCTTGTTGACACAGGGAATGGGCACTTTGTGAAATAAGCAATCGGTTAGCAACAAAGAGAATATATTGCTTTTGCTTTCAAAGGGGTATTAACATTTACGGTGAATCTCCATCGGAGTTTAAGATGGGCAATTTTGAATTTCAGCGTGATTTATTCCGATTGATTCCCATAGAAATGTTCCGCTTTGGAAAATTAGCTTGTGGCATTTCACATCATGGCTATAACAAAGAATCCACAATGTGGATTTTTAAAAACAATTCCCCTTGAAAAAAATTGCCATTTTAACAAAAATTGGTGGCACAAATATAGATTTATTGTATAAGGTTTTTCAAAAGGCAAAAACAAGCCATTGGGCACAGGTTACTTAAAGCCAAAACAAACACAAAACAAAAGCAAGTTATCTAATGTTTAAAAATGTGCTTGTTAAATGAATAAAATATGGAAGAAATGTACGAGGGAGGCCGAGGCAATCTGAAAAAAAAAAAAGAGTTTGTGTTATTATGAAAACAAATCAAGATAAGGGGTGTTTTGTTCATAACAGAGGCTAAAACCTTTGGAACCTAAAACCAGCTTATGTCCTGTATTTTAGAAATGGAAATGTCATTGTCTACATGATCAGCTTCAAAAATGAAAAAGGGAGCATGGGTATAGTGAAACTGATGAGCCACATGCCTGAAATTGAGTGTGGTAATGTAACTATATTTAACCAAAATTGCGCTCTGAAGATTGCTTGTGGTTGAGCCCAGCAAGAAAAACATCACATTGTGTCTCCCTGGGGGACGTTTTGATTCCTGATGCAGAAAAGTTGGACAGAAAGCACACTCAAAATCAACATATAAAAGAAGTATTGTGCTCTTTTCTATCCTCTCAGGCAATATTAGTCACTCGTGATTTCTGTACGATGTGACTATTTGTACATTTCTTTTCACCAGTTTTTCGCTGTCTATCATTTTGCTTGGGAAGAGTTGAAATTGTGTTTGTTACTGTTTTACTGTTGTGCTCTCCTGTAGCTAAATATGGTTCAGAGGAGAGGGCAGAGAAAATAACTTGAAATAGTCTTTGGGTGTGAATGTGAGTGTTATGTTTTGTGCTTGTGCACTGCAATTGACTGGTGACAAGTCAAAGCTCTACTCCGCCTCTTGCCCAAAGTCAGCTGACATAGGTTCCAGTTACTCCCGAATGAATGATGACAGCAGGCCCATAATTAAGACAACCCCACTGCTAGCTTTGTGCGGCACATTCTAAACTTCATTTACTTCCACACGAGTTAGCGTAGATGTCTTTGTAACAATGAAGAATGTCCTTTCCAGCCCACAGGACCGCAAACATTGCACCACAGCTCAGCATCCTGGGCACCTGCCAAAACTACACACACGCACACAAGTTTGTTTTACTATCTTTGTGGGGCCATCTCATTGACATCATGCATTTCCTAGCCCCTTCCCCTAACCCCAACCATCAAAAAATATTGACTACCCTAACCTCAACCATGACTCAATTCAAACCTAAACTCTAAAACCAAGTCTTGACCCTCAAAAAGAGGTCTAAACTTGTGGGGCCCAGCAAAATGGCCCCACATAGACGGGTGGGCCCCACAACTCTGTGGAATGCCGAAATGTTGGCCCCACTATGTAACACACACACACACACACAACCCTGTAAAGTGAATTCAAATGTATTTCCAAATACATTATTATAGCTGAAAGATAAAGTGTTTTTCACCATTTCAATTTTCCAGATTTTTTTTTCAGCTGGCTAAAACAGTGACACATTTTAAAGTCTGGCATGAGTGTCCCCCACCCCACTTTATAAGAACTTGAGTGCCTTCATTTGAATCAGTGTTCATCTAACCCAATTTTGATGTGCTAGCTGCATTGCCTACATCCTGAAAATGCATCTTCCCATTGTATAGTCTGCTGGTGAGGCTACTTTAGAGCGCCACCTATTTTTTATCTGAATTTTCAAGAATTGCGAACAAAAAAATGAATGGAAAAGCCAGAAATTCAACAAAGAAAAAAGGCTCAAAATTCGCAAAAAAGTTTTTGCTCTTGGAGGGGGTGGTTTTTGAAGCGTATCAAAAAAAGGAAAATGCGCATTTTGGCGATGGAAACAGATTTTGCGATTAAGTGACTACAAGAAATACACGTCATACGTTTTAACCGATACTACGTCGCATGCATGTTTTGGGAAGACGAAGAAACACGATTCTTTTTAAAAATAATTAAAGAGAAAAAAAACATGAATTCAATTTTAGATGGCTGTATTAACATCATCTCTCAATGTAACAACACACTTCACTTACATACGGGAGGGAAGCCAACAAGACAAACTACTTCCGTTCTGGAACTCCCTATTGTCCCAAAGTTCCGTCACTACACGCATATTTGCAAAAGAAGAGCGGATGGAAACGGGCATAAGTCGCATGTCCGTTTTGAGCATTTTCACAAAATTTGCATCAAAATTCCGAAATATTTGGACGGAAACGTGCCTAATAAGCCGTGAGTGCACGCGCATCATGGAGACAAGGATGAAGACTGAGACAACCAGTGTGTGGAAAGGAGATTCACACTGACATCGTGGTTGCTTTAAAGTGCCTCATTGTTGTGGCGTAGAAAAGCCCTGCAGTGACCCAGTGAGATATATCCATGATTAATTTTACAAGACATTTATTTTCACTTTACAGGTACCTTAAAAGAATCATATTTTCAGTTAGAAAAGTTGAAGAAATCAGCCAATAAGCCCGGATAGTTGCTCCCTTGTCATCTGGTGCGTTCATTTTCAGCAGACTGTTTAGTGAGACTGTCTTCATCACGTGTCCTCACAGCTCAATGCTTCGGGCCTTCTCGGGAATACTGAGCTCAGTGTTGCAATGGCCATCGCTTGCTTCCTGGCGCAGGAGGGGGCCGACATCAGCTATGCCAACCACAAGGGGAAGAGCCCCCTGGACCTGGTGGCAGACGGCACCATGTCGCAGCTCATCAAAAGCTTCTCGGAGAAGTTCAGGTGCTTGTCTGGAAAGCCACGCAATGCGTGTAACATGTAGACGCTTAAAAGCTGCCGGCGTCATAAATTGTGTGCCTTGTCGTCACCTGTCAGATTGCAACGCCTGCAAGCGATAACAAGCGGCCAGGGTCCGAGCGCTGCTAACCTGCGTCGTGTTCACACGACGCCCAACACCATGACCAATCTGGCTCTTCCTACGCTGCCGGGTCCCAGTGAATGCCTCATCTGCTCCGAACTGGCGCTGCTGGTTCTGTTCTGCCCCTGCCAGCACAGTGTGGCCTGTGAAGGTGAGCTCACCATTTCTGCCATTGGAAATGGGCGCAATCTCAGATTTTGTAGATTTCTCTGTAGAGTCTTTCATAAGTGACTTGCTTAACACTGATTAATGACTGATCATGTTGATTGTGTTTGCGGTTTGAGAGGATTAGTTCCCACTTCATTAAATTAGAAGATGACCAAAGCCACATCGGAAAGGACCATTTTCCTAGGAGAAAAATGGTCGTCACATATTTGAGCCATGGTACATATTTTACACGACAAAAATCTCAGGGCACACATAAATAAAAAATGTCAAAAGGTTTATACTGAAATACTGATGATCTCATCGCACTTTACACACAAATGTCCATTTCATTCTTTTGCCCATCATTATACATTACTTGCACAGATACACAAAGACGCATTATGGAATAATTTTCTAATCATGTTAACTAGTGTAATTGTATGATTTCCCATGAAGGATCTGATGATCTCTTCCGCCGCACTAATGTGCTGCAACACAGTGGTTGAACATCACCGAGAAGGAGCACATTCAGTGTTTAGTGCTGATTTTGGTTTGTGTTTTACAAGATCAGAGAGGAATGCGTTGAACAGCCACAGAGTCATCTGATTTTGCTCTATGGTCATTGTTTGACTTTGCAAGAAATACATCTTGTTTTTCTGCCACCTTTTCCTAGAAATTTACATTCAGATTTCCCCGTTAGCCAGTTGGTTCATTTAAATAAATACACTAAAGTCTTCCAAATGGTTTCATACTAAACTAGACCAGTATTTCTGAATTTTTAATGCCCTTTGTTTGATGAACTTTTAATTAAGGTCAACTCTTTTGTTTTATTAATTAGGGTGTTGCATAACTTCACAACTTTCACACTATACTTGTTACATCACTTTGATTTATGAATGATATTTTAAAGAATTCTTTACCTTTTCAAAAGGTAGCTTCTTACTCATGTTTAATTATTTTTTCAAACTTTTCAGATTTTTATGGCCTTATACATTGCTTTTATTATTTTAGAATTACCAAAAATCATTGAGTTTACCTAATTTGATCAATAATAGGACAGATGGATCTCAGTGGCAACTGTTACTATTGATTTTAAAAGCTCTTTCCTATAAAAGAAATATAGGTTGTATTTACACTAAGTTTGATTTCATATTTCAGCACTGTCAAGTATGGAGCCGTCCTTAAATTGTATGCCAACAACAAACATTTGTTTAGTGTGAATGTGAATTCAATGAGACTTTATGGAGCACGCTGGAGGCTTTCGCTATTTTTCCTTTTGTATCATTTACGTGTGGCTTCAAGTAAAATACTCATCAGTCATTATTCCTGGTTCTTTACACTGATGCAACCCGTTCGTCCTCGTTGCAGTGTTGTGTCTTGAAATAAACATTGTCTGATGATTTCAAGTGGGCAGCAAAGTACTGCACACACCTCTGAACATTAACGTTAGCACGGGTGCTAGTGCTACTGTACCACAACATTAGAGATACACTGGCTGGTCTATCAGTTGAGATACAAAGAAGATTGGTCATTTCAGGTTTGCAATGTCAACACAGACTATTTTATTTATTTATTAAACGGGCCGTCGTAACAAGCGCTATGATATCAAGCTTTTGTTTTCTGGTAAAATTACTGCATATTGTATTGTTTCTCTAAATAATACAACCGGCCAATGACAATTCTTGAGCAGATATTGTGTGTTTTGTCTTATTGACCTGCTTCTTGCGTTGACAGAGTGTGCCCATCGAATGAAGAAATGCATTAAATGCCAAGTCACAATCACCAAGAAAATTCGACAAGGTAAGACAAACCACGTCCCTCTTTGATTTTTCGGCCGAGCAAATACCGTATCACTGGATGTGGGGCAGAAAAATTTGTACCTCTAAAATAACATTTTTCAGGACACCTAAATGCAACCATCATCGTCAAAGAGCGTAAGCCATTTTCAACACTTAAGATTGGTCAATAACTTGGATAAATAACAACCACACGTGTGAACTGACCAAGAGTATAGAATTAAAAAAAAAAAATGAAATTTATGAAATTGTGACTTATGAGGTTTTGGCCCTGACGCCAGCAATATGCTGGTTGCTGATTGCTTGGGCAGATTCGCAAAAAATGCATGAATCCAAATTAATCATGATTAAATTACAGATTTGTTCCGTAACATGCCAGAAAATGAGCAACAATTAAAGTAAGTAAAGATGTTTATGGCTAAATGGCTAATTTTGATTGAATACAAAGATAAATAGTCTGTGCTTTCTTGGAGTACCATGGAAATTTTAGAACATTTACTGTTAAGGTTGAAATTCCAAGGATTTTTCACAATCTCTAAATAATTGATTAACAAAATAATTTGGTAAAGTTGACGGTTAATTGTTGCAGCTCTACTCATGTTCATGTTTAAAATAATGCTATTGAGGCTATTTCGCGGTTTATCATTTATGCCCCCCATTAAGTTGCAGATTTTTTAAAAATAGTTTTTTACCGTATTTACTGTAATGCCCTCGCATGTGGGAAAGGAGAGTAACCGCAACCTATGCTCTTACCAGCCATTTGTTGAACACTGGGAGACAACAAAAGCGCGTAAACACGATAAGAAAATGCATGCTGAAGCTGTTGTTGATCACTGCCTGCATTCAGACTCTCACAAATGATATCACACGCAAATGATATCACACGCTACCCCCACCCTCTTAACATAACTATGGAGGACCAAAAGTGCCAAAATTCAAAATAAATAAATGAATAAATAAAAATGGATATTAAAAATTATAATTAAAAAATGAAATCCAAAAACTAAATATAAATGGAAATAACAACAACAATATATATATATATATATATATATATATATATATCCTCAAATAAATAAAGTAAAGTAAAAAAAAAAAAAAAAGAGATTCAAAAAATAAAAATAGATAAATGTTGAAATGAATACAAAAATAAATATATAAATAGAATTAAATATCAATCAACCCAAGAGGCGCTTAGGACCATGACTCATTTCAACCTGACGCCTGCATCATGAAATAAATAAATGTGAGAGCAGAGCGTTTTTATTTATTGATCGATATTTAATTCTGTTTATATACTTATTTTTGTATTTATTTTGGCATTTATTTTTATATTTATTTTATATTTTTTGAATCTCGTTTTTTATTTTTGCAATTATTTTTTACTTGTATTTATTTAGAAAACACATATATATATATAGTTTTTATTTCCATTCATATTTATTTTTTTGTATTTGATTTTTTAATTATATTAGTTAATATCCTTTTTTTATTTTTACATTTATTTTGAATTTTTGCATTTTTGGTCCTCCATAACTAGTAACACGCAGACATTACAAATACGACAGTATGCTTGTCACCTCTTAACTGTATTGCTACTGCGTCTTCAGACCAAACCGAGGTGGACTGCAGCCCCGGTACGGAGAACTCCGAGCAGCACAACCTGCTGGAGCAGCTGCAGTCTCGCTACCGGCAGATGGAGGAGCGCATCACTTGCCCCATCTGCATCGACAACCAAATCAAACTGGTCTTCCAGTGCGGACACGCCTCCTGCATCGACTGCAGCGCCGTGCTCAAAGCCTGCCCCATCTGCCGGCAGACCATCCGCGAACGCATCCAGTTGTTCGTCTGAGCTGCGGAGCGAGGAGAAGGTGCGGAGGGGGGTGCTCATTCATCAACCGTCAACTTGCTACAAAGGCACGTGGACTTATTATTTGGCACTTTGGAAAGGACCCACCTTAGCCCCCTGACCATTTGTCTGAACGTTGCTGCTTTAATGTGGATGTCTGTTACCCATCATCCTCTCTGGCTGACTGGGCCTCTGTCCTCTTTAAGCGGCTGTACAGAGTGAGTCCGCCCCCTACAGCCTGTCCTGTGAATTACGTTTGCTCTCATTTGGATCTGGGAATAGTAATCAGTATTAGTCTCCGCAGTGGGCGCGCTATATAGTCCCCAACCACTCACCTGTATGCAAGGGGAGAAAATACACATTATACAATATATGCATGAGTATATGCATATTGTAACACTAATGAGTGATTTGTTGTTATTGTGGTTTTTATTTCTTTGTAAAGTACACATTTTTATTTATGTGTGAAAGGTGGTATTACTTTGTAATGTCTTTGCTTTGTTTTATTTTAGTTGGTGTTTGCTTGGAGGGGCAAAAAAAAAAAAAAGTGTTTTGGATTCTACTGAAATACACCCCAAGCCTACGTCCTCTTACTCAGGGTATCAAATCTTTCAAAAAGCACTTGTGATATCCATAAAAGGTTCAAAGTCGCCGCTTCGTATTATGTTGTTGTCGGGAGCTGCCTCACAATTGGCATGAGTGAAATGAATGTTGCTGCAACAAAAGGATGGACGTCTTCCTATTTAAAAGAGCGCGAGAAGGAAAAAAAGAAGCTCCCGACAAGCAGCCGTCCACACTGTCTGTGTATTTACCGCCCAACAGGGAGCATACACTGTGTTTACTGTGTGTATCGCCACCAAGCAGGCGGGTGTTTGTGTTTGATTCACCCGATGCGTGTGTGTGTGAGAGTGAAGACTGATGTTGTTACATGGTTTACCTTCCTGCTGGAGTCATTTCACAAGAAAAATCCATTTTCTCCTTTGGCGCTCTGGATTGTACTCTCCAGCTTCTTTCTGCTGTCTTGGTGTTTTTCTTGAAGGGCTTCTGTCTATGAGGGGGGAAAAAAAGTTATTTAATTTTCATTTTCTGTAATTAACTTCCAGGAACAAGGAAGGTTTTAATTTGTTTATTATTATTATTGGATGTTTGGCTTTATTGAATCCCCCTTTTTGGGAGAGCCAATGTTTAAATTTGTACATTTTGAATGTCGAGGTAGGGATGACTCCGTCTCGCTCTACCTTTTTTACATGTAAGGAAGAAGAAACGAGAGCGAGAGAGAACGCCGCCGGCAAGAGGTGTGTCAAGCATAAGGTTTACTTTGAAAAGCATCAGTGCCAAATCGCATGAGGACATGCATGGGCATTGCACACAAATTGAGTTTTGAAAGCTGTGGCAAAAAGTCAAACCTTCCACTCATGTTATTTTGAAGTCCAAAATCAAGAGTGGTACGAGCACGCTCAGTTACGGGAGTACACAAGAAGCTTACAGTGTGGAGGGATTTCCAAGAGCATATTCAAGTCCTCAAATGAGGAAGCTTTCATTTTTCTTTTCTGGTTGCTTGTTGAAGGGTTTGCAAATAAATGCAATATTGTTGAGAAGGAAAAGAAATGGTGATAATTTTTTTGATTATTTTTTTTCTACCTCCCTTCCCAAAGGAGGTAGCTGTAATAAGTGGTAATCAGTAGATATATAAAGGAATAATAAAGCAGCAAATGTTACTTTTGGTGTTTGTACAGTTCAGCTCTCAGAGTTCTGATGTTGGCCTTACTGTCTCTTCCTCTGTTCATGTTTTCTCAGTTTCTGTACAAAAATATTTTGCAATAAATATGGAACACTTTTATAAGGACATCCTGCCTCGAGATTAATTAATTTTACGTGACGATAAAGATATGTTGGATATACTGTTCAAATATATTAAATGATTTCTGATGCCTGTTCCACTCGACGGAATGCTTTGTCTGCCTACATTCATTGCTCATTCAGAATTTTGATCCAAGATAATACGTGAGGATGTTTGATACGCAATGAGTCACATTCACGTGTTTACCTTGCAAGTTGACTGCTTTTGAATGCGGCGCTAACGCCCAAGGTAAATGTCTCCCTCTGAGACAATATAGTACATCTTATCTTCATATTCTGCTTTTGTGTAGAATAATGGGGTGAGTGGGGGAGGTTGGATTTAGGGTTAGCGCTCCTCCCTTTAGGGAATAAAGATATTGGAATGTATTGGTTACGTCTTCCACCACATGTGTTTTTACTAGTGGCTACATTGTTCTCCTTTTGGAGGAGATGTGAACTATCACAAAAAATTAAGTGCATTACTCTTTCGTGGGAAATTAGAGAAACCTAGAATGCACAATAAACAGCTCAATTTAACTTTCTCTAAACCAACGCACGAGTCTGTTAATTTTTTTCTAACTTGATCAAACTATTGAGCTCGTGTTTGATCCACGAACCAACCAAAATGCCTTCCGTCATTTAAAATGGACATTTAAACAGATCTTCTCATCATGCTGCAAACATTTTGATATTGTGAATTTTTTCTATTGATCGACAATATGTTCTTAGACGTACAGATTATTTCTACTGTCGGAAGCAGAGCCCACAGTGTGGGAAACAGGTGAGCATCGAAAGAAATAAAATAATAATTTATTTTATATATATATATATTTTTTGCTTCTTACCCTGCCAACAGCAGCACATGAGCACAAAGCAATGAAGTGCTGTAGCTAAACTGACGCTTTAAGCATATACCCATAGAGAGTTGTTGCATTATCAGTGGGTTAAATTGTAAAGTGAAGTTTACAGACAATCAAGCCAAACAAACAAAAAAGAGAGAGAATTACAAGTTGTGCATTTAAATTAACCGCACAACTTTGCCCCAAAGTCTGCTAGCTAAATGGTAACACACAAAGGGTAATAATACATCATGTCATGTTGACACATGTAAACAGAGTAGGTACACCAGAAGGAGCAGCGCAATATCAATTGGGTTGAAGCAAAAAAATGTGGCAAAAACTGTTTGAATTCTTTATGTTCTACTTAATTGCGCCCTTACTTTTTTTTTTAAACACATTACACAAAGGTTTAGGGGGAGAAGCTGGAATGGATTAATGGTATTTCCGTTTATTCCAAGGGGGAAGGATGATTTGAGGCCCAAGTTATGTCATTGAATGAATGAAACTTCTATCTCAAGGCACAATCGTACCCTCCCAGGCCCCATGTAGACAACTACAGAACATTATTATAACATTATTGTTTGAAGCTAATGCTGCTAACGCACATCTGCACAACCACTACAGCTCTCCTTACCTATTAGGTTATTATGGAATATGGATTGAACCCATTCATGTGAAATGGCATTGAAGTGCAAAGCTTGAGTCACAACTATTTGTATACAAACATTTTTGAAAGTTTCCTAGGCCTATGTCCGTGTGTATTATTTATTTATTTAGCTTATGCAATACAATGAATGAATAAGTAAAGTGATGATGATCATTTCTATAGATGCTGGTTGTAATAACTCAGTTACTCCAGGCTGTTGTCGTCAGTGCAACAGCTCCACTTTGCCGCCTGTCTGCCACTTCTTAGGCATAATTGTCTTAAGGCTCAGACGGCTTTGACATATGACTCAGCATTTTAAGCAGTGACGTCTCCATGCTTGAGCCAATGAAAAGGCTTCCACCGTGCTTTCTTTCAAAATAGGCTTGATCCATCCATCCATCCATTTATGTATTCATTTATTTGTTTTCTGAACCGCTTATTCCTCAATTCACACAAAAGTCTGCAGTTATTTGTCAATTAAAAAACAAAATAAAAATAAAACAAGTCTGGAGTCAGAAGTCTCTTACTGTGTTAAAATCAGAGATGGAGATGGATTAAATTAGAATATAGTAGAAATGTTCTTTAATTTCACTGTGGAAGTGGAAGTAGCTACTGTACACATATTCTTTACATTAATGTTTTGCATTAGCATTTTAGCATTAGTGTGTTCGCGTGTGTGCCTGTGTGTATCTGTGTCTGACCTACAGGGGGCGCTACTGGCCTGTCACCCGCTAGGAGGCCATTTGCCTTCCAACTGTCACTCCTAAACCCTGTTTAATGTTTGCCGTTAACATGGTAAGAGTTAAACTTCAACCGTGTGTTATTATACTATCCATATTATGACGTAGTATGTGTTACAATACTCATTGTGTTACAATAACTCATTGTGTTACAATAACTCATAACAAAAGTAACACAGTTACAACACTGCCTTTAGCTAACATTAGCCACATTTGTAATGCCCTTGCAAAAGAGCAGAACTACTTTTTATTCATTTAACTGCTATTGGATGGGATACCATCATTTTAATTCAGGTTTTTAAAAAAAAATTGCGACTGGAAAAGCAGTATGTGAGGATACAAAATCAAGAGAAATCATATATTTAGGTTAAGTACAATTAACAGCTTCCATTAGGTGAATTATCAAATACCCTGTAAAGTCAATTTGGATGTTTGTTTCTAAATACTAATACATTTGACATGCTTTAAGATAATTGCTGCAAACATAAGCTGTGTGATGTAGAACTCAACTGTGGAGAACATAACTGCTTCACGTCCTAACCCCACCACAAGTCCTCTACAAAAGTATTGGGACGGCAAGGTCAATTTATTTTTTTCCTTTTTTATAGTGAGGATATACTTTGAGATCAAAAGATGAATATGAGACCAAATTTCAAAATTCAAGCTTTTATTTCATGTTTTTTACCATACATACAGATGTGTTAAACAACTCAGGAAAGAGCATCTTTTGTTTGAACCTACCTGCCCCCCAAATGAGCAAAAGTATTGGAACATTGTGACTGATGGGTGCTTCTAGTTGCTCAGGTGTTGCCTTTTAGATTGCCGACTTATACATTAGATAGTGCTTGTTTTTTTTTTGCTTTGGGTTTCACCTGTGAAAACTGCATTTGTTGTGAACAAACATGAAGGCCAGTGAGCTGTCTATGGTAGAAAAGCAAACCATTTTGATGCTGACAGAGGGAAAATCAATTAAGAGCTATTGGACGTAGCATAAAAGCAATTGATCAGTGAAAATCCGGGATATATAGAGAAACCATATATAAACATTTACTAATAGTTTCTCCATCCATTACATACATTTTAGTTAATTAAAACTGATATATAAAACAAAAGAGAACTAAATATTGAATACTTAAACACCAATATTTTCAACCAAAGCATGTAATAATAAAAGCTAGGTTAATGCTAACATAATGCAAAACGCCAAAAATGGGTTCAGGAAATTAACATAGATGTTACGGTAACGATTAACCTTCAATCAACTGCTACTTTTAACTCACGCGGTGCAGCAACACATTGAAACAGATTATACAACTATATCCACAGGTTTACACTCTTGACTATAACACTTAGTGAGATTAGTTGAGATCCTTCTCTGCCTCCTCTTCTTCTACTACTACGCTGCATGTATTCCAGCAGACTGGCTGGCATGTTGCAGCACAACGTTGAATGGGTGCAACTCTTGATTTACCTGTATACTGTAAAAAAAAAAAAAAAAATCATAAATAAAGATCATGTATAATAAACCATGATGTTATCTTCGTGTCAATTCGGCACTCATATATGTCAGTGATGTGGCTGCTGCCACTTTTGTGATGTCATTCTTACACAGCAAAAACATCAAGACTGACAAATGATGTTGCGTAGTGATGTCATTGTAAACTAAACGAATTTCATTGCGCAATTGTTATATCAAGAAAAGCATATTTTCCCTCTTTTGTTTGATTTGAAGTGCAGTACCTCATCAGGTTTACTGACCAGCAAATCATGATGACGAGGCTTTGTGTATACTATCACTAAACGCTGTTTTTCCATCAACAAGTTGAGACGCTTTGCCTGCCTGGCCTTGCGCATTCTATCGCAAAATCCTCGCCTGGTTCGACACCTGCTGAGAATCTGCTCGTGGAGTTTGCAACAAGCGACTTCATGATGAGGCAAGTACAAGTGTGTTGCCATAAATATACATTCATGCATGAACTGCAAACTGACCTCCACTTGTAGATGATGTAAGGTTGGCCAGGGCAGTCACAGATTAGCTTTGGCCCCGCAAAGCTGCTCTCTGATTTTTTTCAATATGACACACTTTTTGAATGGGTGCACCCTAGCCAGTGTGTCATGTACATGACATCAAAGATAAAATGGCTTTACTATCCTTTTTTTTTCTTTCATGATAAATAACGCACAGTATAAGCTTTGCTCTTATAGCTTTGTACTAATGTCGTAATAAAGCCATGTTTGCAATACGGTTCATGTAAGTCGCTATGTATAGTGACAACTGACAAGGCTCCTTGAATCAAAACGCGCCCTCTATTCATGTTGTTTTTCCTCCCTGTATGCATCATCCTCCCAGGCAGCTGGTTGCTATGACGGGATTCCCACTGATGCAATATCAGCCAACCTTGGCTCAACTCTCAGGGTATGTCACCACGCTCTCATTTTGTTGTTGCTCCCGAGGAAGCCCGTCTGTGGGCTTATCGCTGTGCAAAATGCTTTGATTTGGACGTAGCTGGCTCGCACTGCTCCTTTGGGAGCGATGGAAGGTGTTGTTTTGACTCCCTGAAGGCGAACCCCACCCTGCTTAACTGTTCAACCTGGCTGGCGTTACCAAACCACAAATTGCATCCAGCCCCGTCTCCGTCCTGCCCTCATTGTAGGCAACCTGCTGTTGTGTCTCAGGATTTGTTAAGAAAGTGGTCATTAGGTTTCCCGCAAGAGAATACAAGAGCCCACTTGAGCAGATGGGTAAACTTGAGCGGGGCGCTTCTTAATTAGGTCTTGACACCCAGGTGACAGTTGTTGATGGGGTTTTATCAAAAGGCCTGTTGTACATTTTCTGTGATGAAGATATTTTCTTCTTCTTTGATTTCATCAGAAGACGCACTGTACACACCAGAGCAGCTTGGTGAGCGGCAGCTGCTAATGCATGCCACTGTTTTTTGCATAGGGAAATCTTAGCATAGTCTTTGGTCAGTCCTCGCCAGACAATCACACATGCTCTTTTTTCCCCCTCATAGAACAACACGGCTTTCATTACTTTCTCGTCATATCCATCGGGGGTTACACAAAACCCGAGACCCCCCTCCCTTCCCTTATAGAGCCACTTTGCCTCTTATGCAAATAGCAACTGGCAATGTGCAGCAGGGATGACTCAGCTCAGATAGGACCAAGAGCTCTACCGCGGGCAAAAAGGTGAAAGTTTATCTGTCAGATTAATAATACAATAAACATAGAATGTGACAACTGTACAGTTCTTCCTTAAATGTAATATACACAACATCCTTGAGCATAAGATGCAGAATTGAAATACATTGCACGACTTAGGGGAGACCGGGGCTAGTTGTCACATTGCAATTTTCTTGTCACATGTTCACTCCCTTTATTTGATGGCTAATAACTCTGCACTGACACAAAGTATGAAAATGACATGAATACAAAAAATATACCTAAGACTTTGGTCTTTCATCTGGTATACATTTCGTTTATATATGAAGAAATAGATAAAAGTATAAAAAGTGATACAATTAGCCCCGGTCTCCCCTCCACATCTAAAATATCAGATATAATAATAATGTCTTTACGCAATTAAAGTCAATAATCTGTTCTATGTGTCCCCACTAAATATGGTATTAGCATTAATGTTGCATTTGTGCAATATGAATTAAGCATAAAAGTCCATTAGGCTCTTTGATGTCATTTTCAGTCGCCAGCATGCACAAGTACAAGGCAAAATGGCGCCCCTTGAGATTCATTATTCATGATTATTCTGATTCACTCATATTCCACAAACACAATTTTAATCAGAATACTGTGTTTACACTTGTAGGGCTGCATAGAACATACTTACTTACTTACTTTAAGTAAGGGATTGCCTATTACTTTACCTCCCACAAGCATAATCTTTTTGAGTTTTTCATTAAACCAAAAAAAAAAAACAGACTTATCGCACAGGCTATATGGAAATGGAGACATTGGATAACAATCTTGCTGTCCATAAATCATGTGACGCGGGCTTCTTAAGCAGAGCAGTGTAGTAACTTCAAAGAGTGCCCATACTTTCCTTTATACGGCTTTGTTCTTAACTAGTGCGCTTGCACAAGAATGACATGACGTGAGCTATTGCGAGATGATCTACTTCCATGCAGACCTCTGCTAAACTGCAAGACCTCCACTCTAAACACACATGCATGTGCATTGGTGCAGCCTGCGTCAGCTTTCGCCACCTCCTCACACAAACCTAGAAATGGAGCAAAGGCCTTGTGCATTGGACAGCTGTCTTCGTTGAAGACAAAAAGCCTTAAAAGTGCTGACCTCCTCCTTTCATGTTGTTCACCCGATACGTCGCATTCAGCGCTGCGGCCCGAGGCTGCTGCTAGTAGCTAACCATGCTGCCTTCAACCTCGAGATCCTGATGAATGTTTGTATAACTTTGGTGTTAGTCGCCGCGACACTGGCATTATGCTCACATTATTATTGCTTATTTATTTTGTCTTTAAATAGGTGACTAACCTATTCGTGTGGGAAGACGATTTTTTTAACTAGAATTGGAAGCGACTGTGATACAGAAAAGAGGGACACAAAATGGCGACGTCGACCATAATTCAACGATAACTGTATGTCTCTCTTCACTGAGTTCAATTTCTATTGTCTCCTGTGGGAAAAAATGGATTTAAAATCCAATCAAATTGAACAGGACTGCTAAAGTCAGGTTGATCATCTTTTTAAGTGAAGAATTCATTCAGTGCAGTTCTTGGATTGGATCTTAACTCATTCACTGCCATTGACGGCTATTGACGTTAAAAATTCATTCGAATTATTTTTATTAGTTTACCATTTTTTCTACTTTTGTTAACAAGAGTATGGAAACCTAGACATTTTTTTATTGTACATTTAAAACAGATATAAAATGTATGATTAATCTTGAGTTAACTATTAAAGTCATGCGATTAATTACAATTTAAAAATGTAATCGCCTGACGTGATTTAAAAAAAAGAAGAAAAGATTATTACAAATTAGGAGTGTCAGGCGATTTTTTTTTTTTGCGTAATTAATTGCATGACGTCACAAGTTAAATGTACAATAAATAAAAAAATCTAGGTTTTCATACTCTTGTTAACAAAAGTGGAGAAAAATGTTAAACTAATAGAAATAGTTCAAATCAATATTTGACGTCTATAACCGTCAATGGCAGTGAACGAGTTAATAGATTGCGCAAGTGTTCCTATTGGAGCGACTAGTGAGTGTGTATCTGGTTTAGATCTAGATGAGATGACATTCCAACCACAGAAAAAAAGTGCGTATTTGGTCTAAAGTGTTGCGATATTTGTTCAGTTCAGCTTCACTGGGACACTTACAATGGTCCTAAAATAAAAAGGCTTGATTTTTGGCTCAGGCTACAAAGTTGCACTTAAAGACATCTACTCCTCACTAAGCCTCCCGTGCACCTAATGCCCTCTGTTGAAGTCCATACTGTAGATGAAAGCTATAAATAGTCAAATCGGAAGAAGAATGGGGAGTGTCGGTGTTGCGATAACCCAGGCGGAGTGTCCGACTGCCTCCCATTCACTGAGGGTAATTAGAAAGATGCAAGGCCTGCTCTCATCTTTGGCTTCTCGTGTGTGTTGCTGCTGAGTGTGTGTGTGCTTAACCCCGTGTGTGAGGAGGCTGAGGCCCAGTGCTGTACCAGGCAAAGGTTTCCACCAAACTCTTCTTGCATAACTCAGCGAGTGATAACACCGGCGAGCGCATTCCTCTCAACACACATCACAGCTGCCAACATCTTTGCCGTGTTGTCCTTTTTTTCCGCCCCTCACAGTTAAAATTTTAATACAGTGTATCTCAGAGCTCACTGCATGTGCTTCAGGGACTAAGTTTGCTAAATAGATTTAAAGAGGAGAAAGGAAATACAATGTTTGAAGCAATGCCTTCAATTGTCTGGAAAGGAGATTTGGATGATTTTCAAAGGCGGGAGGTTCAGCACGAGGTAGGTCAGCTGGGGTTAAAGTTGAGCTATCCTCCGCTGAATAGGAAGTCATGGTGTAAAAATGATGTCATTAGCTTGATGGTCTTGAATGTTAAGGTACGAGTTGCATCTGGAGCCGCACTGTGCATGAGTGGTTAGCAGATATCTGCCTCATGGTTATGAGGTGTGGGGTTCGAATCCTTGCTTTGGCCTTCTTGTCTACATGTTCTTCTGTGCTTGCCTGGGTTCTCTCTCTGGTTACTGGAATACTGTTACAGTGATATAAACTCATTCACTGCCATAAATTCATAAAAAAATATATTAAAAATTAGGGGCAAGAGGCAATTAAATGTTTTTAATTGTAATTAATCACATGACTTCACTAGTTAACTCACAATTAATCACAAATTCTATGTGTTCTAAATGTACAATAAAAAAATTCTAGGTTTTCATGCTCCTGTTAACAAAAGTGGAAAAAAATGTTAAACTAATAGAAATAGTTCAAATGAATTTTTTAAAATTATTTAATTTAATTTTTTTCTGGAGAGCTCAGTATTGTTCATTCGGTAATTTTATTGATTTGACATGTCATCATCATTGCTCTCTCTTTTAAATTAATTTTTTTGTATTATTATTATTATTTATTTTATTTTATTTTATTTTATTTTATTTTATTTATTTATTTTTTTTATCATTAAAAAAAATTCAAATACATTTTTGACGTTTATAGCCGTCAACGGCAGTGAATGAGTCAACTTTGCAAGCAAATATTAATAAGAAAATATTATAAAAAATTCAGACATCAAGCGAGTAAAGTTTTTAATCGTAATTCATCGCATGACTTCACTAGTTAACTCGCGATTAATCACAAATTTTATGTACAAAACTAAATGTACAATAAAAAAATCAAGATGTTCAACAAAAGTGGAAAAAAATGTTAAACTAATACAAATAGTTAAAATAAATTTTTGACGTTTATAGCCGTCAATGGCAGTTAATGAGTTAAAAACAATATATACAGTACAGGCCAAAAGTTTGGACACAACATACATTGTAGATTGTCACTGAAGCAATTTGACTTAATGCCTTAAAAAAATTGGTTGAATTTAATTAGGTTAAATTAGGTTAGGTTAGTTTAATTACTCAGTCGACTACCTTTTTTAAATATACTGTATATATATAAGGATATTCTCTAGCTCACTTAGAATTCGAGTGCGGATAGAAAATGGACGTATGTATGGATAGCTGCATCTGGCTTGGCTTGTGAGACAGAACTTGCGCTGTTTTAACTGCACCTTGCTGCATGGCTACCTTCCAGGATGTTGGTTCAGAGCCTATTTAACTGCAACTCTCTTCCTCAATGATCAAAGATTAGGCTCAGTAAACACTCCGCTATTTGCAATGCCCTGGCCATAAACCATCAGCATCGGACCAGGCTGGTGTGTACACACTCACTCCCCTGATGCCAAGTGTGACACTACCTACCCGCTCCTTCAACACTTCCTTTTGCACTAGCCCAGCCAAAGGCGGTATCCATGGCTCCTCTCTCCCTTAGGCCCGCGTGGGATAGCGGCACAGCTTGCCGCGTACTCGCCATTGGCTAGACCGTGCGAGACGGCCGTCTGGAGACTGCGATGTTGACAGAGCTTGGACAAATCCGAAAGGGTGTGTGGGGTCGTAAAAGTGCGGCCAAGCTCGGAGAAGGCCCGTCAGCTGCCCGTGTTAATGTGTAGCTCTCTGACAGGAGCACCTTTGTAAAGCACAGGAGCTCAGACATTGTCTCTGCTATGGACTTTGATTTCTTCCTGATTCATGCCAAAAAAATAAAAACTCTAAACTGCTGATCATTTACTACTGACAAGTATCAATTCAAGGTGGAATCTCTCTGCGTCATCATTACAATACACTGTACTACAGTCACTGAAAAACGTTGGTCACTGCATGGGTATCAACCAGCTTGGAGTTGATTAATTATCAATGCGTCTAGCTTTGTTTAAAACTTAATATGGCATGGTGGTCATGGTCTAGGATAAAGGAAATCAGAAGGCATTCATGTTGAAGAGGCTTAAATCAGTAGATTTGGACTTTTAAAATAAGCAGAATACCTTTTACCTTCCTTTCCATTTTGTGTGCAATAACAGTGCTGTCAAGACTGATGTTATACTGTACTGTACTATTTTACTATTTTGCTGTATTTTTGTATGCATGGTTGCAATTGACTTTTAATTATGTGGATACCGGTACTTATGCTTAAATGTCACAACTGTATTTAAACTAGAGCTGTCAAACGATTACATTTTTTAATCAGATTAATCACATTTTCAAATTTTGATTCATCACGATTAATCGCTTAATAAAAAAGGCTTTTTGTCAACATTTTTCTCCCGCCAAATTTAAAGCGCACCAATTATGTGTTCATTCTTTTGACATTTAATGTTATGAGAACGTCTTCAACATTTTTGGATCCACTCCACACACGCATCCTTCTCTTTTTCTAATCAGTTAATTACTTGCATAATTTAAAATGGAAAAAAATGACCCCAATATTTTGAGATGAACAAATATTTTAAATGTGATATGCAAACATTTATTAAATGCTTTCCTTTAATGCATGTAATTATCATCTGCTATCACGCTAAAGGATAATCTATTGTAAAAATTAATAGTGCGATTAATCTGCGTTAATTTATGATTAAGTCGATAATTTTTTTGTGATTAACTCATTCACTGCCATTGACGGCTATAGACATCAAAAATTAATTTAAACTATTTCTAGTAATTTAATTCCCCCCCCCCCCACTTTTGTTAACAAGAGTAAGAAAACCTAGGGAAAAAAATATTGTACATTTAGAACAGATATAAAATTTGTGATTAATTTTTAACTATGGAAGTCATGTGATTAATTACAATTTAAAAAAAAATTAACTGCCTGACGCAATTCATTTTTTTTAATAAAAAATTTGGAGAGTCAGGCAATTACAATTTTTAAACGGAATTAATTGCATGAGTTCACTAGTTAACTCATGATTAATCTCACAAATTTTATATCTGTTTTAAATGTACAAAAAAAAAATCTAGGTTTTCATACTCTTGTTAACAAAAGTGGAAAAAAATGTTAAACTAATAAAAATAGTTCCAATGAATTTTTGACATCTATAGCCGTCAATGGCAGTGAATGAGTTAATTAATCAGTTAACGCTTTAACTTTGACAGCACTAATTTAAACTCAACAAGTTTGACAGTTAATTTAGTCATTTGGGCAATAAAGAGAGCATCAGTCGAGATAATTTGCTCATGAAAATTGGCTTGGGTTACATTTGTTGAATGCACTTTATTATATTTTTTAATACATTGCAAAAAGAATGTCATGAGTTGTGGCAAGTGCCCAATGAAGTTATATTGGATGTGATATTTTTCATAAAGACAATTTTTCTCACGGATGCTGAATAGGATACATGATACACAAGTTCTTACAGTTGAATACGAGTAATACAATGCTGTCCAGTCAGGATTTGACTTTGGCTTCAATGCAAACCGTCAGCAATGATGACTATACGTTATAATTGCCATGTGAGTGGGCGTGGAGAATATCCATTCATACTTCCGTGACAGTTTGGAAGGTTTGGATTCATTGTCACATAGCCTACTGTATGTTCAGGAAGGACACAGGTCTGACTTGCTTGTCATTCGTGGAGTTACTCTACCGCTGCAAAATGCTTTGAGTGTGTGTGCAACCTGCAATTTATTTTCAAGATCATATTCAGTATCTCTCCAGATGGAAATGATGATAGACTTAGAAAAAGTGTTTATGGTGTTTTAAATGCTGCATTTGATTATACAATACTACTAGTTTTGATATATTCTGCACACACAGGAAGGAATGAACAGGTGATGCTCTACCTTGGTAACTGGTCCCAGTGGGACACATCCTGGCTGTGTGTTCACCTGAACACCCCCCATTCCCACCCCCAGAGAGCCTTTATCTCACAAACACATCTTGTATCATTAGTGGAACCTGCTGTTACCCTGTAGACAGACCCTGTGATGCATTGGATGTACTGTCCACACACACACTACACAGACTTAGCATCAAACAGTAAGGAATGTTTTTACAAAGCAGGCTGTGGTACAATGGAGAAGCGTTTGTAGAACACCTCCTGAAAAGTTGGCACAGCAAACAATAAACTGCTAATTATTTACACTTACACTTTCAGGAAAACAATGAAAGTGTTTGCCTGTGTCCAAATTCACAAGGCTGGGTCCTCTGACGTCACTCCTGGCGCGACAGCAAGCACGGACTTATGACTGATATACACATGAATGGATTGTCGGTCAATGTGCTACTGACGAGTAGCAGTATTGTGAATTGTGAATCTCTCTCTCTCTCTTTCTCTCTCTCTCTCTCGCTTAAGTAGAAATTAATATATAAATATATATTTTTTAAGATAAACTATTTGTTTAATAAATGAATGATTTGGATAATTAGATTTAGATTTTTTTTTTAAGAATAATTAAATATATATATAAAGTCAGAGTCCAATTTTTTAAGTTGTCAGAAAAAGAGAGATGAAGAGTAGAAATTAATCTTTTACTCTTTTTTCAAGATAAACTATTCGTTAAAAAAAAAGATGATATGAATAGTTAGATATAGATTTTTTTTTAAAGAATAATGAAATATATATATATAAAGTCAGAGTCCAATTTTTTAAGTTGTCAGAAAAAGAGAGATGAAGAGTAGAAATTAATCTTTTACTTTTTTTTCAAGATAAACTATTCGTTAAAAAAATTGATGATATGAATAGTTGGATATAGATTTTTTTTAAAGAATAATGGAAAAAGTTTTTTAAGTTACCTAGTCCAAAAAGTGACCATAAAATGTCCAAAAAGGAAGAGAAAAAAGCATAAAATTATCATAAGGTGTCCATGAAATTGCCCAAAATGTGAAAGAATTGAATTATTATTGTTATTTTTTCAAAGGCAGAAAAGAAAACATTCAAAAAGTAACCATAAAATACAGTAAATATATAGTAAAAACAAAAGAATAAAGCCAGAAAATTACCATAAAATGTCTTTGGAATTGTAAAAAAGTTAAAAAGTCAGAAAATACATTTTTAAAAAAGGCAGCAAACGTTTACAAAGTTGCTATAACATGTCCAGAAACAAATGGAGAAATTCAGAAAATTACCATAAAATGTCCACAAAATTGCCAAAAATGTCCGAAAATTCATAGCAAAAAAGGCATAAAAGAATTTCAAAAATAGCCATAAAAAGAGAGGCACAAAATGACCATGTGTCCATAAAATTGCCAATAATGCCAAAAATTTGACAGAAATGCAGCAAAGTCTAAAATTGTATGAAAAAAATGTCTGAAAAATTACACCCAAAAGATAAATAATTTAAAAAAAGAAGACGAAAAAGACGAAAGATAGAAGAAAATGAATGTCAAAAGTATTGGATGCTGCTGTCATATTTTTATATAACTTGTGGTGCAGCTCTAATTACCGTAGCTGTTGGACACGCTGTTTCGTTCATCACAATCTTCAAATGTTCTGTGGCTCCAGAAAGATTTTTTGTTATTTCTCTGGCCCAAAATGGCTCTTTTGACAATAAAGGTTGTTGACCCCTGGCACAGACAAACGTCACATAATCAGAACACTTCACAAATTTACGCCCGAGTCAGTAAATGTACTTGTATTTACACCCGCTGTGGAAGTCATTGTTACTAGTACCTCATGCTAGCGCTTTAGTAAACACATTAAGCCGTGAGCTAATTACAGTCTTTTGAGGAGCCAGGCCGGCAGGTGTGTTTGGGGATGTTACACAGGGCCCGAGTACTTGACAATGCCTTCAACTGAACACACACAAACCATTTAAAGACTAACAATACTAAATGTGCCCGAGAGGCAGGGTAACTTGTCTTTCTGTTTATATTTGGCCACAATGAGCGATGACCTTTGGACGGCATTTACACACATTTCCCTAACAAACTACCGCGTCTCGTCTGTGAATGTGTGAAACTGGAGCCGCGCCAACAGCTTTAGAGAGTCGCTGCTTGGGACAGTTTGTGTGCGTGTCTGCACTTGGAGAGGTGCAAGAATACATGCAGTTTGGTTTAAGTAGTCAAGCAAATCAATCTCTCCATTTGATTGTATTGTGGGGAAAATCATCATTATTCAAAATTTGTACTCAGCATAACATCACATATGACACAAGTATAAAATGTATAATATACCATAGAATGACAGATTATCTACCCGGTCCTTGCGTCATACTGAGATCTTATTATATTTGGGCTGTAGGTAAAAGGAAATCAAAGTATTAGAATCTCCACTCAGTATGATGTAGTACAGTATAATGTCATTAACAATCATTTGGTTAAACAGCGTTGATCACCAAAAGTAATTTATGTCAGATTATCAAAGCTTTCATTGACACCGTACATTGAACCAGGGGTTGACATGGGCTAAAGGGTTAACTTTGATCTCATTTAAACATTGTTGCTAACCAAAACAGCAGCGCTTACTGAGGCACATTCAAATGTACGACTTTCCAACATGTTCTAACATTCCAGTAGGCTGACTTGTGACTCCACAATGTTGTGAACAAATTTTACTATGTAGTTTGGTTTGGCAAAATCTAACATCTGGTGCAGGTGCTGCACCCACTCGATTTCCATTCCCTTGAATGGGGAAAATGAACCCAGGTTCCACTCTACTGTATATCAAATTATATACTAACCATACAATACATTCTCGTTCTTTTAAGATTGTTTATTTATTTTTATTTTTTTTACATAAAAAATGTTGAATATGGATAATAACTCTCTAGGCAGATGATAGCAAAGTGCAGTTTGACCTGAAACCAAGTGAGTCCAACAGGTGTGTTGTGGAATAGGATGCAGCAGTAATTGGTATGCTTCACTCTGCTTTTCCATGGTAACTGCCCCACCAGAGATTATAGCACAAGACTGCATCATTTACACACGCACACACACGTAGCGGCTGAATCCTATGGGGCCAATTAGACAATGCGGGTGGCAGGAGGCAAGTCAGGGCAGGGCCGAGGCTGCGAGACTGCGTGTGCTCACTCCTCTCCCTTGCTGATTCTCTGTAACTGGGAACAGACACGATGCTTGCATCTCAAAGCTCAAAAGTCCGTTTTTTGTTGTTAGTCATTAATTGTCCCCAAAAAAGTACTTGAGTAAAATTTTAAGATAAACCTCAAATGTATTTGACTGAAAGCACGACCAACAGTTCAATGTTTCAGTATGTTTTGCAACTTCCTGTTCAGTAACAAAAAAATTGAACAGCAAAATGCATTACAAGGTGTAACCAAAAAAAAGAAGAAGCATTTCTAAGGTTGTCCACTTCCATGTCTTCTGTGACTTTTCCAGTCTCTCTACATCTCTTTTGCAACCTGTTGATGGAACACTACGACTTTATGCCCACTTCCCTCTGAGAACATCCTGTTGGAATACTGTTGACCAATTCCAAGGTGTCATCTTAGTGTCAGGAGGTCAACAGCATGATGAAGAGGACTGTATAAATATCACTTCTAATTGAACAGCGGAATGTATTGGTCAGTTTGTGTACTGTATCAAACCGCTGTTGTGAATTTTGCCTTTCAGCTCCTTGTTACAGAACAGCAAGTGATACACGAGTAGTTAAACACTGAAAAGTTGAAGGAACATTAAGAAGATCAGAGGACAACTTAACCTGTAAAGGTTATTGTAAATTTTAAGTTTATTATGAAACGTCACCTGCAATGCTATAAATCTCTAATTTAGTGTTTATATTTTTGTTTCAGGTGTCAATATCCCTAAATAATGTCAAACTCATGATTAACTTTTGAAAAAAGAACATTTGTCATAAGGTGCTACTAAAATTCCAAAAACTTAACGGGAGACAGTTTAGAAGACAATTTTACAGGAATTCGCCAACATGACGTACCATTGCTTGCAACAGAGATCAAACTAAAGCAGGCAAAATTGTTCATGACATCCTTAAGCAATGTTCTGGCAGACCTTGGACATCCACCAACCAAACGATCCAAGAGTGTTTTGTTGAAAGACTCCCTCAATCTCCAAGGGAATCCATACATTGAGGAAGGGATCCCAAAACTGCCGTGTACACATTGGAAAAGTGCACTAATATGAAGTTATAGCCAAATTACTTACATAATGCTAAATTCATTCACTGCCATTGACGGCTATAGACGTCAAAAATTTCATTTGAACTATTTCTATTAGTTTAACATTTTTTTCCACATTTTTTCCACTTTTGTTAACAAGAGTATGAAAACCTAGAATTTTTTTTATTGTACATTTAGAGCAGATATAAAATGAGTGATAAATTGTGAGTTAACTATTGAAGTAATGCGATTAATTACAATTAAAAATATTAATCGCCTGACGTGACTTAAAGATTATAAAAAATTCGGGGCGTCAGGCGATTACATTTTTTAATTGTAATTAATTGCATTACTTCAATAGTTAACTCACAATTAATCACACATTTTATATCTGTTCTAAATGTACAATAAAAAATGTTTAGGTTTCCATACTCTTTTTAACAAAAGTAGAAAAAAAATTAACTAATAGAAATAGTTTAAATTCATTTTTTACGTCTATAGCCGTCAAAGGCAGTGAATGAGTTAATGAGTTTGCCATTATTCAGGTTATTAGCACCTGAAACAAAAATATATCAATCTAAGTCAAAATAGTGATGACATTTTTTGGGACACGCTGTATAACGACTTTCATACCATTTTCTTTGCACATATGCTACTGGCCTGATCATGCAGACAGCGAGCTAATTGTCTGGAGACTGTAATGAAGGCCCTTTTAAACGTCACACCTGGGCAAAGTCCTCCAATTTCCTCAAAGACAATGTGAATCTCTGTAATTATCCCCTGAGCAGAAGGGCAGGAGGAAGACAGGTAGATAAAACCCCCATGGACAGATGCAATTTTGCCAAAACAAAAAAGAAAAGAAAAAGAAGGTTATTGCTATGACCTTTCAGAGAGCACTGAAGGTTTTGTTTGATTGTCATCATCATATAATATATAACACTCGAATGCTTCAAGATCAATTTCATATTCATTATCCAAACCAATACTTTTGATTCATGTCCAATTTTTCTTCCAGAGGTAGTAATGAAAATAAAATGTGACATTTACATCCAAGGTGCAGGTTTGTCACAGAAGCCCTTTAAAATCTAGAAAAGGTCTTTCCTCAGATGGAGAGCTCAGCAGGATTTGCGAACAAATGCATGCAAGAAAATGTCGTCTCTTTGTTTGTGTTACATTTGCGAGTGATGCTCGTGACGCTCGTGACCTGCTGACTGACGTCCTTGTGATCCTGCCTTGCGTGACCGGCTGGCTAGATAGCCATCAGTAGCCAAATAAGTTGAGGTCAGTCTCCCATGTGTCACCCCCTTTCCTCATTTGCAATGCAAATGAAATCCCAAACAAAGCAAACCTTTTGCAAGCGCAGCAATTGACTAAAACGCCCTCTTTATGAGCCGAGCTCCTCACAGGATTGACTTGGCCGAGGGGGATAAAGTGCTAATTGGTTACTTATAATTGTCTGGAAAACTTGTGTTGGAGTGCTTTGCTCCGGCAGTCGATGTCACGTTCATTAAATCAGCCTTTTGTTGACTTGAAGTAAATACAAAAGGTTCTGCATTGTCACATTTGTACAAGAAACTCTCCCACAGAAGGATGTACGTGGAATATTTTATTGTCGTTTGCGTCATTGCCGGTACTGTTTGTTCAACAGGCAATCACCTCATTTGCCGGCGGAGTTCTGCTGTTAGCCGTGCCGCACCCCCTGCGGAAACAGGATATGGTTCTGGTATTGTCCTCATTGTTAAGAGAATAATCCTGACAATTACACCTGGAGACCGAAAGTGGCTGCCTTGCCCAGTATCCAGCCAAACCCTGGTCAGGTTTTAGATTCGGCCTCTGTTTGGCCCTGGGGCCGAGAGCTCCCCCCTCCTTTTGTTGGCGGGCTGCTCCCCCACCTCTAAATGCTCAAACTGACCTCAAACCTCTGGTGTCCCTTTTTCAAGTTTTACTCACCTGCACTTTGTTCACCTGGTTGTTCCCGCTGGGGTTATTGTTGGGACAAAAAAAGGCGTGTGGACACAAAGGGAGGCAGTTGATGAGAGCAAAGGGCAGGTATTTCAGGTTGGTGCTGACTTATATTGCAAAAATGAAGGCAGAGGTTTGAACCTGATGACGCTGTGATAAAACGGCATGAAAAATGTGACTTTTGCCAAGCGCTGGATGCTTTGTCAGTGTACCAATCGTGTTTGCGTAGAACAGAGGAGATAGTTTGGAGATAGTTCCCACAAAGCTTGAGTTGTCATCAAAAACACAAGAAGGTACCTGGGGGCTAACGGGGGTTGGGGGATAGGTAAGCGAACCGGTGAGGTGATAGTCAGAGGGCGACTGTGGTGGGGGGAGCGCGGGGGGTTGTCTTCTTCGTCGCCATTGGCTGAGACATTGCATCGGACACACCTGTAAGCGCCGCGGGCCGAAGAGATTGGCTGCACGCTGAAAATTACACCTGCGGGGGCAAAGAGGAGGCGGGGGAGTCGGGCTACATGTAAACCAAGCCCTTTACAAATTCTGCCTCCGTCTTGTCGAGGAGCTTAACGGTCGAGTATCGCCGAAGAGAACTCCGGAAAAGAAAGAAGTTGGGCTCGGGCACCAGGAAGATAACCGAAGCCATTTTCTTCCGGGGTTTGGCTTTCCGCTGACATCGCGCAGGCTGCATCTACCTGAAAGGAAGGAGGGACATCTTACACCTCCCAACCGCCATGCCAGTGTCCTTCAGCCAGAGCAGGAAAGAAGAGGACTAGCCAACGAGGCGGCAAGAGCCGGGCCCGACACAATGATGCCTCTTGTATTGGGTTTCTGGCTCGGTGACCACACCTGGGAAAGGCCGGGTAAATTGTGATCCTTTCTTTGTCTTCATTGTCCGCTTCGTAAGACGTTAGCCGCGCTCGCAACTTGTTGCCCAGCGACGCTGTTGTTCAAACTTTTTGGACGTTTGTTAGTCAGCTAAGATCAGGAGACGCGTTAGCGATTGTGTTCGATAAAGCGTTCGGGGTGTGTTTTCGGTGGGAAGCGAAAATAACACCTATCAAATTCCAGTTGCATTTAACCAGAAAGAAAGACTCGGAAACAATAGAAGCCAACGTTCATTCCCAAACTGGATAGACCAGTTGGGGCAGGTAAAGGCAAACTGCCAGACTTGTCAAAGGACGTAACGACAGCGTCTCTCAGATCATTCGAACTTCTGCACAAGGAGACAAACGGCTGAATGTACGGTATGAAACGCTTTTACTGGCAAAAGACAATTAGCCTAGCATGTGCGGATACGCGCTGAATAAGTAGATTATGTAACTCATTACGCAACTTTTCTCGACAACCTGTTGAAGCGTGACTCTAGTTTTCAGCTGAGGTCATCTTGTCGCCGTCCTTCCCGGTTTTTGAAGTCTTAGCTGTGGCTGTTTTAAAAGAGGAAGTGGACGTAAAATGTCTGCTCCTCTTTTCTCTTTGTCTCTAAAGTTCACATGCGAGCTTTAGACAAACAGAACAGCTGCGTCATTCTTATTCAAGAGGGAATTTCCGCCACGGAAAGGTTAGACATTGCCGAGTCCTTCCGTGTTCATGGAAGATAGATTTATAAACGACGCGTGCCACAAAATGGAGGGAAAATGTCAAGCGTGTCCGCTGTACAGCGGAGGCTGCAGACTGAGGTGGAAGATGGTGATTGGTGGATCGTTCATTTCTTTCATACACCTGAAAAGCTGCAGGTCACATGGGAGCCTCTCGTTCTGGGGGAAGGAAAAAAAAGTTTCAAAAGTTAAGATGAATCGTTTCAAGGCTGAATTGTTTGCTTGTGCTTGAGGCTGAAATGGAGTTTTAGGGAATTTTTACGTTTTAGAGTAAGTAGTTAGTATCAAGATGCAGTTTGATTTATCTGATGGGGGGAGGGGAACTTTCACTTTGTAATATAGGAGGGCACCATTTTAAATCATTTGAAAAAATTTGAATCTAAATTTGAAATACACATTGATCACAATTGTCCTACAATAGCTAACAAATATAATTTTGAATATAATATGAATAATAATTAAGCAAAAAAATAATAATTTGTAAAAGGAGAAAAAGAAGCAACCAGCCAACCACCATTTCCAATTTAGGATGCAAAACAGGATCAGGGTTTAAACGCCTCAGTTAGCAGGTTGCTCCTCAGCGTGCGAAGAGGCCGAGATAAGGTCCGCCGCACTTAAGTCAAGTTTTGGGTTTCCTTTCCATTGTTTTCCCACAAAGACGGCCACTATTGATTAAGGGCCAGGCCAGTTTACCTATCGGGTTGTTGACTTCACACCGGAGTCGCATTCCAGCACAGAGGGCAGAGTTACCCGATCACGCCTCACTTGAGGGAAGCAGAAAAGCGTGGGCAGCCACCAGCGCGCGCGTACAACTCCCACCGCCGTGCGCCATCTTGGACAATAGGACAAACTTTTGCCAGTAAGCGCAAGCGCCAGCGGAAGTTTAGCGGGCGTGAGGGCGGGCTCGTTACTTTGAGCAGGTACTGTGAGCGTTGTCTAATCTTTCTTTTCTCCCTCTCCCTTCTTGTCATCCCCAGAGGGCCCGCGCCACTGGTTTGTAATGCTGATGATTAACTAAACCCAGTCTGGGTGAGCAGGTCTGCTCGGCTTTCTCATTTCATGGGGCCTGACCGACCGCGAGGAAGACGGAGTGTTCTCAGGCGGGAATCCAAGAGCGAGCTTTTTCTTTTTCAGCCTCGGCCTTCCCGACACTTTCCCGCATTCTTTGCTTGGGGTACCTTTCAAGACGGTAAGATTACAGGTGCATTCTCCATTTCGCCCCCACCCCCCCCGACTTTTTCTCCCTTCCCCCTTTTCAAGCCTGGGCTCAACTTTTTCCTTGCTTGGGAGGGGGGGTGACGGTAAACTTTTCAACAACTCCTTTTAATGTCTCATTAACGCACCTTTTCTGTAATCAAGAGAATGCAGCCATTTTGGAAATTGTTGTAACAAAGCATTCTTGAACAAGATTTTTTTTTTTTCAAGTGAAATTCAGTTTCATGTAATATAAGAAGATTTGATGAAGAGAGTAAGTGTGTAGTCAGTGCGGGGGCGAGCACTTGGCACTTGGCACCTGTGAAGTAGCCACATTAGTGGGTAAAAGAGCGGCATCTCAGTGACCTTCTGCACACGGGCGGCCTGCTCAGGTCGAGCTGAGCAGCATTCCATCAGCCTTTCATCACTCCACTAACACAAAGACGACAGCATCAGACGTCCGCCAATGGAAAAAAAAAGGAGCAACGCCTCATATTTTAATCCATCATGTAAAGCCAGATAGCGCTGAAAGTGGGAAAAATCCAACAACACCCAATGGCTTGACTTACTTTGAATCGGGCTGTGTTTTGTGTAAAAATAGTAAGTGCCGCGTATTGTGTGAAAAAGCAGCCCTTCCTCCCGTCGTTGCCGTGCCATAGCTTTCGACTAGTCAGAACAGGTTTGGGCAATCATTAACAACTTTTGCGGCCCGGTGTTCTGTGACAGCCCGTGTGGGCTGGAGAGCACAACACGAGCCTTCTTGAGTGGAGGTCCCGCTCGTACAACGTGCTTGCTCAACAACTGCTTGCATTTTGCTCGAGAAATCCGCCACTCGAGGAGTAGCAGAAAAGTGACTTACATCAATAGATTTAACTTGAATTTAAAACTTATGGTACCCTTAAAAGTAAATGGCTTACAGATGATTTAATTAAAGCAATGATAGGCCGTTGGGAGCATCTTTCTGGGTGATCGTCTCCATCTTACGAGGCAGCATTGGACTACATCACTTTTTCTAATACTGCCTGGTAATGATGATGATAGTCATCCGCTTGCAGCAAGCGCACAATTGCTTATTAGGGTTAGCGGCAGCCGAGTGTTCAGCAGGCCGGAGAACGAGGCTCTCAGGATCCATCTTACCGGGCAGTGCTGGATTGTACTACTGTTGTTCTAACACTGTCTGGTAACGATGTTTTCTGGGGGACCACAAACATCAACAAATACATTATTCCTTTTAGATCGGGATGGGCGAATGCCCATAACAGGTATCGTGCCTTATTTGAAGGCATCGGCAGCCATATTTGTTTTTTTACTATATCAAGTAAGCCCTCCTCGGCAGTATATGGCGCTATACACTACTGCAGGCAAGTTGACACATCAGCAAATATTATCTGTGTCAGACAGAAAAGTCCTTGTTCACAATTTTTGCCATTGTCTACTAGGGGTGGGAATCTTTGAATGTCTCACGATTCGATTCCGATTTTTGGGTGTGCGATTCGATTCACAATCGATTTTCGATTAAAAGCGATTTTTGATTGACAATGATTTGATTGACAATAATTTTTGCTTAAATTTACAGACGTTTAAGGAATTGTAATAATTTACTCCAGTCTGACTCGCTAATGCTAATTAGCGCTCTATTCGCGGCACTTTTATCACTCAAAAGGACGTCTCCACGCTGCAAAAAAAAAAAACTTTATTGGAATAACTTGATCGTGACTTTTTCCTTCTACTCTCTAATGTGGCTACAACTTAACACTGTATCAGACCGCATGAACCACACCGCCCCTAAGTGGCCAAATTAAGTACAACATGAACAGCGCTCCCAATAAAGGCACACACAAACAAAGGGAAGACAGTATAAAATGAAATTTTATATCTCAAAAAACTACTAGAGTACAGGTGTCAAACTGGAGGCCTGGGGGCCAGATCCGGCCCGCCACATCATTTTATGTGGCCCGGAAAAGCAAATGATGTGCATCGACTTCGTTTCTTGAAAAATTTCTTCACGCTGAGATATTGCACGCATTTTTTTTTGTTCCCAATCAGTTGTAACTTGCCTGTGATTTCAAAACTAGTTATTCATCACTTTGTTGTGTTTATGTAATATATTTTTTTGGGTTCACAGTCCTAAACGGCCCTCCAAAGGAAACCCTAATTACGATGTGGCTCGTGACAAAAATGAGTTGGACACCCATGTACTAGCCAGGGATACTCGGACTGAAAAAGGTGGTGTCGAACATCCCTACTTATAACTCTACTAATGACTAATCCAAAGCATGGCGCGGAGTAAATTTAGTAAGGAGACAGAAGGCGATGGAATGCGCTGGTCCGTGTGTGATAGCGAACGTAATGCGATTCTGCCAGTAGCCAAAAAAGCAGTAAACGTGCAAACCTGATAAGACGACATCGAACGCGCATGTATGTCCTCATTTTTCTTCAACTTCAGTGTTTTTTACTTATTTTTTTACTTACCTCCCTGCCCTTTTTTTTTTCTTGGCTTCTATGTCAACCCCACCCCACCTGCATAAAAGAATAGCAGTACGTTGATTGTTCCACCGGTCCTGCAAGGCAGTTTTTTTTTTTCCTTTTTTTTTTTCTGTTGCTGGTAGGCAACCATGAACACCGCCGGCCTTTGTGCTGCGCGGCAGCCGTTGGTCCAAGTGGCCTGCATCATGAAACTGAGCTCACCTGAGCCTCATGTTGTTTTAGCTACCCAACGTGGAAGATCTGCTATAACAACAGGCATGCCAACGTGTAAGCTGGGAATTGAACATGTTAAATAAAAAAAAGCTTGCGTGTGTGTTTAAGGAGGGAAATGTAGCCGTCATACTAAACACTGAGCCGCGCCTTTATGTACCCACTCGGCTCCATTGCCCCCGCCAGCAAAACCCCCACCCCACCCCCCGTTGTCACCGATTGTGATGGCGGCGTTTTGGTGCTAAAGAGAAAGAGGAAGTTGTGAGAATTTCCGGCCGTTTCTTCTGCACTGCTGCTTCCTCAGAGGTCAACCTTCCAGCCTGTTGATTGGCGTCTTACCAGACACGGTTAGATGTAATTACTGCTGTCTAATACTGTCTGGTAATGCCGTCCATTAAATGGCATTGCCCTCCGCTGTCTTCCTTCTGCTCTCTCACTCTCTCGTCTTCACGCGTGCACCTTGACATACTTGCGGTGGCGAGCGGCGGGTGACTGTGGAACTGTGATCAAAGTTTAACTATGCTCAACTCGGAATGTTTTTAGGATTTAGGAACATTTTGGTGCCGACTATAAGGAGGAATTTTGTGTCCTCTACTCATCTGTACTGTAACAGAATACCTTGCAGGAACTTGGCTTTTCTCCAGGTACAGTAGATAAATGAACACTGTGTGTGGCCATGCTTTATCTTCAGGCACAACATGTAATGTGAAAGAACGTATTGAATAAATGAAATTGGAATTCACTTGATGTGTCTTTTTAATTGTAATTTGTGAATCCACTTTTGCAATGTGTTCCCACGTCGTGGCTCACTTGCAACAGCGCCGTCGCTTTCCTCGGTGAGAGCGGAATGCCGAGCTCCAGTCAGGTGCGGATCAGGTTACTGCAGAACAGAGCTTCTTTTTTAAAGCTGCCACCCCACCCCCAACTGCCACTCCACAAAATACGCTCTCATTGTGGCAACACTGTGGGATACAGTTTGATGAGGATATTAATAATAACAAAAACAATTATAAATAATCATCATCATGATACTAATAATGATGATGGTACAAATAAACTAAATGCTCATTTTGTTGATGATAACCTTTATCTTCTTAAAATAATGGCCTATGGCATATTTTGAATGACGGACCCTCCCCCCTAAAAACTAAAAATAAATAAATAAAATCTCATGTTCCTGGCCACCTCTGCTATAATTAGCTACAGCCCTAGTTAAAGAAATCATTCAATTCTACCCCAGAAATGAAATGAATACATATAAGATCATCAGTATTTGGTTCAGTTTTTTATGTTTTCTGAAAAAAAGAAATTAATTAAGCCATTATTTTTAGAAAGGTGGCAATATACATAAATTAAAAACACTACAACTACGAATGGTATTAATTATTATTTATTATTCAAACTAAATCCAATTAAATATACATAATTTCATACAAAATAATTTATAAAACTAAAAATTTTTATTACAATAATAATAATCATCATCCAAAAATAGATTATAAATCATAAACCTAAAGACATTATTTAAAATGATGAAAGTAATAACACTAAAATATTGACATACATTGTTTACATACAAAATTAATACAATAAGAATAATCCAAACTAAAGATTTTTGTATAATTATAAAAAATAAACAATGATAATATACATAATAATAATATACATAATAATGACAACACAAAGAAGCGTATAACGTTAGTGATACAAAATAAATGATAACACAAACAGAAATACAAAATAAATGTAAAATATTATTAATAATACAAAACTATCTTTGTAGTAATAATAATAATAGTAATGAGGTGCACACGAGATACAACAGCACAGCAAACGAGGAAGTTAACTGCACGCAGGCAGGCAGTTTGGCTGGATCGACTTGGAACACACCAAACTGTTTTCACTGGCAGGCCTCAGTCATTGATCTTCCGGTGTTGATTCATCAGCCATTCAGTAATCATTCACTTTTCCCAATAACTAGCCACATTTCAATAGCTAGCTGATTAACTCACTACAGTCTCTTATTATGTAATCAGCTTGATCTCTTATGTACTTACCGTCCCAACAAGACCCTCGGGGATCTTCGCGTGTGACAAGGATGGAAGCCTTGGCGGAGGTCTTGCTGAGTCCATTTTAGATTTCAGTTGCAAAGCGAATTCCTTTCAGAACAACAGATGACGACGACTTTTAAGACGCGGCTTCCCGCCTTGTTGACGTCACGCGACTGGGTGAGATTCCCGACTGGAGGGAAGCCTGCAGAGGATTCCTGAGCCGGTCCGTGCATGCTTGGAGCAGTCGGACCGGATTCCTGCGCCGACCCTGACTGGCTGAGGATGGAGAGGAAAAGATTCGAGTACAGAAACACCTTTTTTTATTTTGCCTATTGGCATAATATTGAAGTCATTTTTGAATGTTTTAAGAAAACAAAATTCACGAGTCCAGTTGCTTTGCAGATTACCATCTTGACCTCTGTGTACACATTTTGTACTTATTGTGTGACGATAAGGTAGTTAGGCAAACAAAATGTTCAAATTAAATCAACTGCTCCACTGATATGTAAAGGACGTCTCAAGGGTTAACGATGGCTAATAGACGATGGATTGCTCTTGAAAATTGTGAGGCCTGCGGCACATTGGTTAAGTCTTGCCCGCCACTGCTTCAAAGCAGGAAGGTTGGGCTCCAACCTGCCCGTGTTTTCTATGAGTTGATTAGTTGCAATTGTACTTGTGCGTGATTCATTCTTCTCCTAAAACCCTGATTAGAGGCTGTGTGGTGTGTTGCTCGCCAAATGAATGCAACAAAAGGATTTTTGTGATGCTATTTTGCCTCAAAGTAGTAAGTTTGTTTCTATGTTGAATGTGCTATATCGTGAGGATTCCAATCATTACCATTCGTTGCTGATTGGCTGGGAGATGTCACATGGTTGCACTGCCAAAGTTAAGTCAATTTTCTTTGTGAACCGATTTCGGAAAGTTCAGATATCCGTTTTCAAATCAGAAAACAAAAACACTTCCCCATGTCGCCAGTGGGAGTGAGCAGTCCGCCTGGGAACATATTGTCGTACTTCGGCTCCCCATTGTACTCGTGTAAGGAAACGAGAGAGCAAGCGAGCCTATTGAGGCACGCCTCTCTTTACTCGGTAACTTAACTCCATTGCCGCCGCTGTATAACTCCCTCACAAGGAGAATCCCTCCAAGTAGCAATAATAATAGGTTGTGGAGGGACACCATTGCTGCAGGCTGTAATTTCCCAGCACTTCCTGATCAAGTCGACACGGCGTGAGAATGGGCCAATCCCCAAGATACACACTTATATTGTCTTTTTCAAGTGTAATATAGTTTTGATGAAGCTTTACTCATGGCACAGTAACAAACAAAAAATGCCACACAAAAAAAAAAGGATGAATTCTAACGTTTTCCACAACGGTGACATAATCATCAGAAAACCTTGTGGTATCCTGATGTATGAATGGCAACAGGTGGATACGCAGGTTTATTGTACCATCTGCCATCTAAAGAGCATCTATTGCGTGACCGTGGGACATTTTCCACATCACTCCTGATGGCCTTTACTGGCACACTTGAGAATCACTGCCTTCTGGACGTCTTTATGATATGTGTGTGTGTGTGTGTGTGTGGGGGGGGGGGGGGGGGGGGGGGTGATAATAAAAGAGGGAAAATAATAAAAAGAAAAAAGAATTGACCTTTACTGACTTACATAATTGATTAATTAACTACCACTGCTACTACTACTATGACTGGTACTACTACTACAATTATTATTATTATTGGATTTCTGGCATTGTTTGTTTGGATTTTTTTTTAAATACCAAAAACATAAATATAACAAAAAAAACAGCTAGAAATAATTTCTTAAATATATAATAAATAATTAAACACATAAATAAAACAACAAATAATAAAACACAGTAAATAAATAAAATAACATATAAAATATCAATCAAATAAACAATAAAAAATGTATAAAGTATAATATTTAATTTTACTTAATTTGGATTTCTGTTCACGGATATACAAATAAAACAGACACAAAATAACGATTGTTTTAAAAGTTAAAAAAAGAAAAAAAAAGAACCGTGACTAAAAGTTTTGTATTATTATTAATGTTATATTAATGTGATTGTAGTAGTAGTAATAGTATTTAGCAATAATTATCAAATTTTCATATAAATATGATTCCTACTATGGTTCTAATACTGATTAACTTTAATATTGCTGCAGGAGAAGCTCGTTGTTAGCTTTGTAAATGCGGAATGCAGTGCCATCAAACTCAAGGCCGGGGGGCCAGGTCTGGCCCACCACCTCATTTTAGGAGGCCCACTAAGGCAAATCATGTGCGTCTGCTTCATTTTTCTTGATACAATTGGTACCAAAATTGTCTTTACATTCATGGACGTTGACAGATTGCAAACATGTTTTCTTGTAAATATCAAGCCTTTTTTTTTTTTATACATTGAATAATAGTTTTATGAAATACATCCCTTGACTGATTTAGTTATCCAACTTTTTGTTGGGCGTGTGTATGTACTAGCAAGAACGTGAGGAAACCACCAATGTGGCCCGTAGCTATAATGAGTTCGACACTCTACGTTAGAGGGTGTAGGTGTACCTAATGTTGTGGCCAGTGACAATGAATTCGCCTTGTGCAGGGAACGTACTCACTGGAAACAAGCGCACACAGATTCAGGTTTACACAAGGGGTTTTCATACATGCACACACGGACGGGCACACATCGCTCTTGGCAGATGGCGTGGCGCGATGTGGACGGGGTTGTAAAACAAGCCTGCTCTCTTTGTCCACCTGCGGCAGCAGCCTTTAACAGCGTCTCTATCAGATGGCGGCTCTTTATCAAGGCGTGGCTGATGCAGGGAGAGGCCCACTTCCAGGGACAAGCGTCTCACTGCATTGGAACATTTTCGCTTTCCGCAGGTGGGAAATGTGCTGCGGTTGAGATACTTGTGTAAGCAAAAGTACAAGCTTTGAAAAGTAGTTTAGTGCAAAAGTCAAACTGAATTCTTACCGTCAGTTAGGCTATATAGAGGAAGATTACATTAAATTCTGACAGGACTGAACTGAGGTCCGACCTGAAAACAAAACTACACAACGAGAAATGTTCAATTAGCTAATGATGGCAACTGGAAAAAGATATTCCTTAGCGTTTCATGTTTTTTCAGATGGAATATTTTAGTGTAAATACATTCCTATTAATACAACATATGATAGTTAATATACAAATGACTTGATGGTTGATAATAGAAAAGTGTGATTAGAATGGAGCAAGCTGTGTGTGAGCCCTGGGTTAGAGTCTTGCGAATTTTAGAATCTCAAAATGGAGCTTGGAACCATATTACCTACTATAATTGCACTCGAAGTTCATATTTTGTCTAAAAATAATTTGATAACTTTTATTATTTTTCACGTACAATTAACACATTTCAAAACTGATCTTGCCACTTGCTGTCGACTGAAGATGACATCACCTGTGTTAAGGAAACAGGTAACAACCAATCGCTGTTCCGTTTGCGAACGTCACATGACCAAACCCAGAAAACAGGTGAGCCATGAATGGTCGTTATCTAAAACTCTTAGCACCTGTGATGTCATTTTCAGTCGACAGTAAGTGGCAAAATGTGTTTTTAAAGGTATTAATTGTACCAAAAAAACAATGAAGTTATCAAATTAATTCTAGGCAAAAAATAATATTTTTTGTTGTTGCTGAAAACGACTAAATGAGTCAAGTATTGCTTTTAAAAAGGGCACTAATCAGTTGGTGTATGTCATAGCCTGATGGCGACGTGAACATTTATAATTGAAACGTTTGAGTTCACGTATCGCTAGTCATTAACCGAAATATTTTGGAATTGAAAAACATTGCTAAAGCTAACATTGCTAGTGTCAATCTCTGTATTCTGTTCAAATGTGCTTGCTGCAATTATAAAGCCTCGTTAGTTTACATGTGTTTCATGTACATGTTTCCAAGGGCTGTTTCTGAAAATCTGTAAATGTGTCACGGTAGATTGTTACTTCCTCCTGCGTGAAACAAAGTGATTAAGGGAGTAAACGTGTTAGCAGACCAGCACAAGCATATTACTCAACTGCATTCCTGGCGCCGGATTAGCCCGAGACATTATGATGAATGTGTCCTAACTGTCATGAAATGAATAGTTATTATGGGATGGATTCTACATAAAATCACAGCTTTGTGGCGGCCTTAAATAAAATATATTTAATAATTGTCGGGCGGACATAAAAGTAAATAATAGTGGAAAGGGTGCAGAGAACAAGACCAACGCTTTTGAACTGCACATCTACCTTCGTCACACAATGTAACTTTTTGTATACAGTATATCATGAAATCCATTTGTTTACTGCGAACACCAGTTTGTCACCCAAACACCTGAAAGCCAACCTTTTGTCCCTCCAAATACAGTAATGCATGCAAAAAACATACGTAAATGCATATACATATGGAAAAGAACTGTGTTATTGGTGAACATCATTACAAAATTGTTGTATTGAGGTTCTAGGCTCAACACTCCCCAAGTATTTATTTATTTATTTTTAACTTAGCTCTAAGATTTGGTTGCTTTGTACAATCAATAATTATAAGGGTATGCAAACATTAGCTTTTTTTTTTTTAAATATAGTAAAATGTTATGCTGAAAAACATTATATATATATATATATATATATATATATATATATATATATATATATATATATATATATATTAGGGGTGTGAATTGCCTCATACCTGGCATTTCGATCCGTATCACCATTCGATTAGATACCGATTAATCATGATACGAATTCAAAATTTTTATTAATTTATTATTTTTATTATTATTTATTATTTTTATTTTTTAAACAGAAAACTTTTAAATATTCTTTAAAAATTAGTTGAGACGGTTTGAGCCAATACTGCATTCAATTCTCCTTCAATTACTTCATTCCTTGATGAATGAACAATCAATTCCACACAACTGACCCAAATGCTAAGCAATTAATTGACTAACTGTTTATGATGCCATTTGTCATGAATATAAGTTTAATACATATTGTAATACATTACGTGTAACACCAGTTTGTTCGTGGACTCCCTTTTGTGGTACATAAAGAATCACTAATTAAAACTGCATTTTATTTTTGTAAATTAGGAACAGTTCAGTTGTTTTTAACTTTTAAGCACAATATTTTTGCACGTTCAGGATGATTTGTTTTTAAACATTTAGGGTTTTTTTTCAATCTATGTGCAATGAAAGTCTAGTTGAATCATTATTTAAGAAAAGTTTATTTTCCTATATTTAAGCACAGTTTTGACATTCAAACTGTGCACAATGTTACAGTTGATTACAAAAATGTTATATATACTTTTGAGGAATAAAAATTGTTTATGATGATCACTTTATGGGGGAAATGTACATACATGCATATATATATCTTTTTCTGAGGTAGTACTTTAAAACAAAAACAAAATAACAACAAAACTGCTCTAAACTGAAGGACTGCTTGAACAATAGCGTTTATCCTTTGTGTTGGGACACAATAACAACGTTGACACAACATCGGAGGCCTCCAAGTAGTTAATATTGGATGAATTAAAACACAAAGTGGCTTTGCAATGCACACTCTTGTGGAGTTGCTGTGGAAAGATTGTCTGAGTGGCAACTGTTGCCATGGCTCCCACTACTGGCCAATCTGCTGATTGTTTACGTGGGTGGAGTGGGGGGGGGGTGTTGATGACCCTACAGAGTGGCAGACAAGATGACTCTTGTCTGTGCCTTCGCAGGTTGTCAAGGCCTTGCCAGACTGGAGGGTTGAATGCTCATGAAGAGCACGCAGAGTTGAGAAGGTAGAAATTGACCGGAGGCGAGTACGTCGAGTGGAAATCTAGCAACCATTAGCTCACATTTGGCCGTTTCCTTGTTGCAGTGTGAAGGTAAGGACAGAATGAATGCTAACATTTTGTAAACATGCTTCAAAGTCATAGTCAAATGGCACTATGAGTTTTTTGGGGCACAAGCAGTCGTTTGGCGGACTTTTTGCTTTGACTTAAGTGAGAGCAAAATTTGTGAAATGAATGTGAGATATGTGAAACAGATGTAGATGGATAATACTCATAGGTATACTGTATAGTCTTTATCCTCTGTGAAAAATATGCACAGTATATCAATATAACTGAGGTAGAAGGAGCAGCACAACATCCAGTGAAGTGATGAAGTGAAGCGAGTTTTTTACCTTTTATATGTGGCACCCAAAATCTACATTTGCAGCAAATCGCAAATGAACTCAAATGGGCCACTAATGGTGCTTTTGCAGAAAAACACGTCAGAGTCCAAAATATGAAGAACCCATGATCATAAAAGTAAATGGAGTGCACTTTATCTACTTATAAGTAGACCAAACCTCATATTTACTTTTTATTTTTATTTTAAACATATCGACGTGTACCAAGATTGTATGTGGCCAAGGTTCTAAAGAAACCAAGTCAACCTATGTAAAGGTTTTTCTTTTTACTTTAAAATAACTTAAGGATCCCTTGCTGCACACTAACCAATGGCAGGATGTTTGTTTTGTTTTTTCACTTTTGCTAAAAGCGTGTCTCTTTTTTTACATCTATAGTGTTAAGTGCTTCATTTAATGAAGGGCCCTCTTCATCGTCTTGTTTTTCTTCAGTTAGCGATCATGTGGTCTGAGAGCTCGGAGGCGCGCAGTGAGGCCCAAAATCAAAATGGCCACGTGGACAACCTGTTATCTTCTACTGACGATGTCAAAGATGGACTGACTGAGGTGAAGGAGAAGCAGTCTGTTGAAAACAGAAGGGGGTGTGTCCAGATGGCTTTGAACAAGAAGAAACAGGGCCGAGGCTCGGGTGCGTGTGCGTCTCCCATCCCGATATACATTGTATGCCGTTATCAGTGTTAGCTGATGCACTCCTTTTCAGTCAGGCAAAGTCTGCAGCTTACCGAGGAGCCCAGAGGTTCCGGCCCTTTCTTCTTCTTTGGAGGGGCCAATGGTGCTGAGATGTAAGTAAGACCAAAATGTCTTCACAGGTGATCTCGTGCATGTTTGAGTGTGATGGCGCTCCTCTCTCCTACAGAGTGAGCGCTTACTGTGAGAGGAGAGGATGGAAGAGGACATACAACAAGCACAGGGAGGACTTCAAACTCAAGTGGTGTGAGAGCAAATCCCCGTGCACTTACCTCAGCTTCAGAGAAGGTGACGGGACGGGTTCAACATGTGGACGGTTCATTTTTTTTGCGCGGGTGGCTCATGCAGCGGATGCTTCGTCCCATGTTGTTCCCAAGGAGAACAGCTGGTGTATCAGATCCCCAACAACAAGGTGCTCACCACCAAGATCGGCCTGCTCAGCAGTCTGAGGGAGTACGAGCGAGTCAGCTGCAAGGTCAACCACGGCCGAGCGCTGAGGTCAGATGGAATTGCTTGTTGTGAAGACACACAGGCTGATTTGCGTTAGTCTTCCAAAATTATTATGCAAAATATGGTTTTAAGTTTTTTTTTACTGAGCCCTGAGCAACTGTGATGTCATATTCAGTCAACAGCAAGTGAGATTGATAAAAAAGGATTTTACTGCTTAACTCGTACTCCACAAACATGATATTAATCGGGAGTTAGACGAGTGGGTGCGCACAGAACATATTATTCTTAAGAAAAATTTTAACTTGACTTGTATCATGTCAACAGTTTGCATTAACATTTTTCATCTTGCTGGCATTTTCTAGAAATTTTCTGTGTTTTTTTTTTAATACTGTATAAATACCATGACTTGCTTAGTAATATGGATCGACTCTTAGTATTTTCCCTATAATTAGGCTTAACTGGGGATGAGATTGATATGATCTTCAAGCAGAATCCTCACATCTCCAAAACCATCACTTTTTTATAAAAAATAATAGTAATAAAGTATTTGTTGCATGATCAAATTGCCATTTTCAATGCTTTAGATTGGTCACTAATTTGCATATTAAAAATATTTTAAAAAACACACAAAAAAACAGACCCACAATACGACTGACCAATAGTACTGATTTGTGGGAAAAAATATAAAATTTACCACATTTGGATGTGAGAGGTTTCCGCCTGGCAGTGAAAATATGCAAAAAGCTAAAACACAAATGTTTATTTAACTTAAATCCTACCTGCATAATAATTTGGGATTCATTTGCATTCACTATTTAACATCCATTTCAGATATTTATTCATTTCTATGTACATCTTTTTTTGAAATGTGCTTCTTTCGACTTGCACTTTAAGCAATTCTAAAGATGCTAACTGCTAACTGCTAACTGCGCTGTGCCACACAGGAAGCTGAAAATGAAGGAGTTCATTCCTACAACCTTCCGTTTGGATGTAAAGGGAGAGCGAGAGGCTTTCTTTGCTCAGCAGGAGGGTACGAAAACAATATATGTATCGTCCTCTAATACACACACATGACACTGGTTGAACAGGCTTTGTGTTTAGTTAGCAGGCTCCAAAATCAAACAGTAAAAAACGGAATCGCCTGCGCAGTGTTAACACAATAGGTGCCTTGGTGATGGTTTAATGTACGGTGGAAAAAATAATGCACTTCACCTCCCATGTGGACCTGATAAAATCACCCGAGGAGCATGCGGTTGCCATAGCGACGAGTCACCAAAGGCCAGGGCTGAGGCACAAACAAGCAGAACGACTGAATATGTTGGACGATGTTGAGGCAAAAGTTACACTGTAACATTTTTGCCTGTAATGTTTTGCCTTCAAAAAATATTCATGTCACGCATTGCCTCAAATCAATGAACAAACATCCAGTCAAATGATGTCATCCACTGCGGGATTGCTATAATAAGCTCTGGCGTATTAACCAAACTCATACAGTAGTTCTCAGTTACAACAAAACGTCCCAGAGGTTGGATCACAACTGTGCTCAACTTTTTAGTTAACTTTTTTCTTTTTTTTTGGGGATGTGTATTTCTAAAGCGACAATAAGTTGACATTAATCATGAAATAATTTGCAATGGTGGCAATTTGACTCTCGGACAGTTTAGGTTTAAAGTATTTATTGAATAAATTAGTATTTATTCAATAAATTGATTACTGCCCCATTTTTTTTGCAGTTTTTTTTTTACATTTTATGTGTCATGCCATATATGTATATCATAATTATATATTTTATATTATATTTATATGAATTAAATATTAATAATTGATATATTTATTATTTAATATTTATTCATTTATGTGATATCATAATATTAAATGTATATTAAATGATAAAAAAATAATCATCATGTGAATTTATAAGAGTCTCTTGTTGGCGCTCGGCAGGTGCGAACAACCATTCCACTCAAATGTGGATCTGCAAGCCGACGGGTCTGAACCAGGGCAGAGGGATCTTTCTGCTGAAGAGCATGGAGGACGTCGCCGCCTTGAAGCTGAAGCTGCAACACATGGACGACCTGCGGACCAACACAAAGACGCTTCACCGCCGGCCTCAGGCTTACATCGTCCAACAGTGAGTACACATATTGAGATCCGGAATATGTCAGCTGCTATGTGTATTGCGTAGAGTGGTGCCTTGAGAAACACGTTTCCACTTTTTGCTCCTTTTATCATGAGTTTTTACACTCCTTTTTTTTACACTGGGTGTTGCCTATCTGAGTAAAAGTATTGGAACGGCATGGACAATTCTTTTGACAGAGCACCTTTTGTTTCAACCCGCCCACTTTTAAGTGATCATTTAAAAGTATTGGAACATTTGTGTTTCTAATTGCTCGGGTGTTGCCTTTAGATTGATTGCTTAACCCCTTCGGACCCATAGATGGTTGCAGTGGGCATGACCTTTGCAGACATTGTTGCAGTGTACATGATAATTGTGTGTATAAACCAATAAAAACACATCATTTGGATGATGTCATCACTTCTGGTTCATGATTGGATCCGAGCTAACCAATCACAATGGCAAGTTGATTTGCATGATGTTCATGTTAAAAATGTTACGGTTAAGCTTTCTAAGTTTACAACACATGCAGTCATACAATCCTGGTGTCCACTATAAAAAACAAAAAACATGATATCCCCCCATATTGTTCTCATTTGGGAAAAAGAGTCAGTCAGTTAAAAAAAAAGGGGGGTGGGGGGCTTAAAGTTAGATAGTATTTGTTTTTGGCTTTCATTTTCTGCCTTTAAGCAAATATATAGAGCATGGCCAAGACTATACGTAGCGTAATTAAACGCTGCAATCCATCAAAGCGTATTTAATTATTGAGCATGGTTGCCCCATTTTCTTGGAAGTGCCCCCTGAGCACTATGAAGCGTTTGTGATCTTTTACAGTTACATCCAGAGGCCGTTGCTGTTACGAGGGAAGAAGTTTGATGTGCGCTCTTATCTCCTAATCGCCTGCACGTCACCTTACATGGTCTTCTTTCGTCACGGATACGTCCGGCTGACCTGTGACCACTATGACTCCACCTCCAATAATCTGTCAGCTCACCTGACCAATCAGGTACAACCTCGTAGCGCGAGAGCTAAAAAAAAAAAAAAAAAAAGTAAACAATGCTGCTATTCTTTCAAGTGGTTACATGATGTGTGTGTGCGCCCCCTGTTGTTCACCTGCAGTACATGCAGAAGAAGAACCCCCTGTACAGACATATGAAGGAGGAGACCGTGTGGTCCATGGAGAGCTTCAACGCTTATGTTAACGACCAGTGTCAGGTTACCAAGGATCTACCAAGGGACTGGGTGCTGGGCACCTTCACAGTGAGTGCTGCTGTTGTTGCCTGCTTGCTCGCAGGGACCAATTAGCAGTCAGAGAATGACTTGCTCCTAATTGAGGTGAAGGCAAGGTTCGCGTGAGCTCAAATCCGTCTGAGGATGCGTCATTTTATTATGTGCTGGATAATAATACTGATGATGGTGATAATAAAAATCCTCATCCATGGCAATGACGCATTGACAATAAGTTGTAATAAAGTAGTCGATTCCCTCCTGTGTGCTTTAGAGGTGCATGCAGCAGATGATGACGCAATGTTTCCTTGCTGTCAAAAACAAGCTGGACCGCAGGCTGGGTTTTTTCGACCTGATTGGCTGTGACTTCATGGTGGACGAGGACTTCAAGGTGAGTGAGGCCAGCGAGAACGACGAGCATGTTAGGTGATGTGGATTTAAATCAAATTTAAAATATTTATTTATTTATTTTTTAAGGTGTGGCTTTTGGAGATGAACTGTAATCCAGCTCTCCATGTCAACTGTGAGGTGCTAAAAGAGGCGATACCCAGAACTGTAGCGGAGACACTGGGTATGTTCCTTTAAAGTTAACACTCACGTTTGGCCCTCTCAAAGTGTCGTTGCGTTGATGCTCCTCTTCAGATTTAACTCTCGAGATCTTCAACAAGTGCCGTCTGAAACAGCGGATCTTGCCTTTGGCGTGTCAGAGGGAGTTTGTGCTCCTGTACAACGGGCTTCTTGGCTCAGACTCCAACGATAACAAAGTCTCCAAAAAGAGCCAAAGGACGAGGCCCAGGCCGTCCGTGAGCAACATGAGACGCACTCCACATGTCTGGCCAGCTCTTCAAGTTGAACCGTCATAGTTTTATGAAGCTCAAGATGAACACATGCACGCTCTGCAGCATCACCTCGTAGGTGAGGATGTGTTGACACATCCAGCAAATCAACATGAAAAGACACTTGCTTTCGTGTCATCATTAAAAAAACTCTAGAGCATTTTCTTGTGCCAAAAAATATAAGGACTAATCCTGGATTTTTTGGGTATTATTATTAGCTGCAAGCAATATATATTACAATTAAAAAAATAATGTAAAATATAAAATACATTAAATAACGTATAAAATATTTCCCAGTGTTTAATGAATCAATACAATTGATGAGTTTGAAATAAATAGTCTGAAATAGTGGAATACAGTGCTTTAAAGGGTCTTTAATATTGCTGGACATGTGTTACTGTAATGAGTTGTATACACTATGTGCACCGCTTATTTCATGACATATTTTAACAATGGCATTGTGATTTTTTGGGGTGTTTTTTTTTCCTTTTTTTTTCTTTTTTTGTGTGTGTTTTTTTCTAGAGCTCAGTATTGTTCATTCGGTAATTTTAACGATTTGACGTGTCATCATCATTGCTCTCTTTTTTTATTTTGTATGTGGGTGAGTATGCGTGTGTGTATGTGTGTGTGTGTGCATGTGTGCGTGCGTGTGAGTGTGTACTCGTTAGTTCACCTAAAACCTATTAAAAATGCCATACCGTTCACCTAAACCGAATACTTCAGAATCCAGCTAGAGTCGTGAGGTTGTCAGGAGACCCGAGGAAGGATCAAAGAAAATAAATTAAAGGGAAATCCATCACTCACCGACCAGACATCACTACCCACCGGGTTACCAACCAGAGTCTTTCACCAACCCCAGAAACATCTAAATTCCAACAAATTCGGGAGACCTCAAGAGACCAAAGGAGAGACTGAGGAAAGGAAGGAAGGACAGACGAAGCAGAGTGAGATCCACAGACATCAGCTTCCACCGATTCAACGACCAGAGGAAGAAGCAGATTGTGTTTTAATTTCGATAGATGCTGGTGTGGTGGATCTGGCATGCATGAAAATGTCCACCAAAGAGGGGAGCCGTCGACCACTGCCAGGACAGAGCAAGCGCAACACCTCAGGGCTCCCCAGGCCACGGCAGCGCCAAGGGACAACAATGGCATTGTATTACCTTTATAGTGCGTCCATTCACTGGCTTGGCTTCTTTGTCTTCATTTCCTTCAGCTTCAATAAATATTGAATATTAAACAGGTATTTGTCCACTGTCCAAACATGCATCAAAGGAATTGTAACCATTTATTCGACTCATAGTGGAATTAAATATGTAACTAACTATAAACCTAATTTTAAAAAGGAAAAAAAGAAGAAAAAAGATGATGTAAAATGTAAATTTTACTTTTGAACTGGGGTAGTCCTTGACTGCAACTGAAATGTTTGTAAATGTCAAAAGAATGAGCGTGACTGGAATATTTTTCCATGAAACTCAATGTTGATTTTTTTAAATACATAAATCATTTACAGTATACATTTATAAACACGTAATCCATGTAAGTTTATTATTTATGTATGAACAATACATATTTGGCAAATATGCCGCATGTTACGCACATCTAACTTTATGTTGAAATCACAATTTGTCTGAAATTACGTAATGATTTATTATAAAATTTACCAATCTTAGTAAATGTCTTATAAATGCAGCAAAGTAGAATTTAACTCGTTTGCTGCCATTGACGGCTATAAACGTAAAAAATTCATTTGACCTATTTCTATTAGTTTAACATTTTTTTCCACTTGTGTTAACAAGAGTATGAAAACCTAGAATTATTTTATTGTACCTTTAAAACAGATATGAGATTCGTGATTAAGCACGAGTTAACTAGTGAAGTCATGCGATTAATTCAGATTAAAAACTTTAATTGCCTGACGGCCCGAATCGGTAATAATCTTCTTTTTTTTTTTTTATTCATTCACTGCCATTGATGGCTATAAATGTCAAAAAATCATTTAAACTATTTCTATTAGTTTAACATTTTTCCCCCACTTTTGTTGACAAGAGTATGTATGACAACCTAGAATTTTTTAATTGTACATTTAGAACAGATATGAAATTTGTGATTAATCGCGAGTTAACTAGTGAAGTCATGCAATTAATTACAATTAAAAACTTTAATTGCCTGACGCCCCGAATTGTTAATAATCTTCTTTCTTCTTTTTTTTATTCTTTCACTGCCATTGATGGCTATAAATGTCAAAAAAAATAATTTTATCTATTTCTATTAGTTTAACATTTTTTTGCCACTTTTGTTAACAAGAGTATGAAAGCCTAGAGTTTTTTAATTGCACATTTAGAACAAACATAAAATTTGTGATTAATCGTGAAATTTGTGAAATCATGCGATTAATTACAATAAAAAAAATTATCGCCTCTTGCCCCTAATTTTTAATAATCTTTCAAAAAAAAAGAAGAATTTATGTGATTGAGTTAATAGTGTCACACGATAGCCACTTGTTGCTAGGCAGAGTTCATAGTGCTGAGTGATAACTGTCCCATTGGCCAATGAAAGGTGAAGAAAAAGGTGCATTTTCACACCATTTATGGTTGTTTTAAAGATACACTCTTTAAATGACTCCAAAAGTAACACTAAGGATAATAAAGTTCATTTTAAATCCAAATCCAAATATATCTATTTTTTCTTTTTTAATGCTGCTTATCCTGTTCTGGGTAGCGGGTGGCTATCGTCACTGTTTACACTGAAGTCAAATGAATGTACCCCTACACTGTATTAAATGCCTATACTGTATAGTATTACAATATTGATGTGATATGAGTCACAGAAGAGCATGCAGGCAACATGAACGGTTGTGTCCACAATGTTGCTGCAATCTAACCAGCCCCCTGCCCCGCTCGCTTGCTGACTCATCTTGCAATAATCCCGTTTGGAAATCAGAATGGGAAGTAGCATGGGAACACAACAATACGCAGGCCAGGTTGACTGCATCAGAAGATTCTTTTTCGAGACAGGCGCTCGCGTCAGAGACAAAACCAAAAGTGTGAGGCAGCTGACAGGAAGGAACAAACAACCGCACTGTGCTTCAACATTTGTTTTCTTCATTCGTCAATTCCTCTTCAGACGCCTGAACAACTTTGATGTGCCGGGCTGGGTGTAAAAAAAGGGGGAACTACAGATTAGCAGTAGCCCCTCCCCCCCTTCTCCTCTGCCCAATATCCTCTTTTAGGCCCTTTTTGTGTCTGATTGGAGTGTGGCAAACACACAGTGGGGAGATGCTGCTCACAGTGTTGTGGACGATCTGACAGGCTGAGGGCGAGAAAGGAGGAGAAAAGCTTGTCCATGATGGGATGCTGCAGTGTGACCCAGAGGCACACCGGCGTGGACGAGGTGGGCCCTGATGAGATTGAACTCCTGGAACTCTCTGGAGACCATTTAGGGTAAGATATATGCACGGGAGTTGACAACAGTTTTATTAGAGGTTGACTTTTTTTTCCATTGAGGGGTCACATAGAAGGATTGAAGGATGCGGGCAAGGGCCCATTTTGTCATTTATTTATTAAAATGCTATACCACATTCCAACAGATTTACATTAAAGGAAACAGAATTGACAAGATGACTTTTCATATCATGATTATGCTTCTCATCCCCATTCCTTTTTTAATTAATTTTAGTTCTAGAAAAAATGTCAAACAATAAAAACGTTGTGGACCCCCCTGGTCTAAAGCATCAAGCCAAGCATGTGCAGGGCAACAACTCCCGTCCATTATGCTTTGCCGCCCCCAGCACAACGCGAACTAATTGTCTCGTATTTACGCAACATAAACTTGGGAGCGCAGTGATGCAGCACTCATGTGATTAGGAGATTAGAGCAATACAATGGCCGAAGCGTGGATGGTGCTAATACAATACTGACAATGACGGGACAAATCCCAAAGACAAGAAGATTACAAGAAGACTACAAGAGGCTAATCTACAACTGTGGCCACCAATCGGTGTGTGCGTGTATTTATCATGAAGCTGATCCTAGATATTATGTATAAGTGTAACATCAATGCAGACATTTAAATGACTGATAGATAGAATAAAACGAATAGAATAAAATAAAACAAAATACAACGTATCCTTGATAATACTTGTAGGTTTAATAAAAAAGTATACTCGTCTGATTGGTGACATTAACTGTGACTATAACTACTACTGCTACATGATTTCATAAAAAGTTGATTAGCACTGTCAGGTTAGCATTGTGACAAAAACATTTCAGTATTGTGGGCTACTGCAGGAAAATGATCATTTACATAATTAATATTTATAATATTTATTTTTAATATTTACTGCATCTTCTTGCTGTTTAAATTTCAAGGCCACAAATATGGGCCTGTATATATATATATATATATATATATATATATATTTATTTTTTTCCCCAGATGTTTGAATTTTACAACGTGTTTTTTGTAATACTGTGTACCTAATAATAATAACACAGTATCTCACAAAATACCAAATTAATAATATCAAATTTAACACACCTGCACCAAATTCACATCTGAGACCTTGAAACACAAACAAGGCACACGACACTGGAGAGAGTACTCAATTTAATGTTAAGATTGTGTATTAACTACTTAACTGATTTCAACTTGACTTTGTGGAGGGGAGCGGAGGGGAGTTGGATCTGGAAAAAGGCCGGATTAATGAAGTATTTGACATTTAGCTTTCCTTCTGAGTTGATGAGGCTTTCCTCATCAAGAAATTAGGTCATCATCAAATTCACGAGAGCTGCCAATGTGTCATTGAGCTGACATTCAGACTCGTGTTATGATGCAAAATTGGGGCACAGTTTAACATTTCAACAGGGTAGAAGGTGTATGTTTTAGTGTGCGAGTGTGTGTGTCTGGTCTAGTTATAATCTGCTTATGTTTGCCATGCCGGCAGGAGGTTCATGACAGTCAGCACGAGACCGACCCATTGACAACCCCCACACACACACCCACACACATACACACACACACACACACACTCTAACGGAGCTATAGCCACACATTACAGTGAGTATGCATGTTTTCAGGTGTGAATGTTGTTGTGTTGTTAGGGTGTGGAGTTTGGGCGAGAGCAGACATCAACTGTCAGTGAGGAGCAGCAGAGACGACAAGCCGCCGCCATCGCGTTTCACGTCAGTGCCACAAGTGGAGCAACATCCCACTCATACTGTACGTCTGCATGCGTGCGTGTTTGCAGTGACAAAGATTTTTTTTGCAGCTCACATGACTGCTGTTATTTACGATTACTTCCACAAGATCAGGTTCCAAAAGCACCATCGTGTTTTCCATGCCTTCTTTGTGATTCAAAGTTTACAGGAAGTGAAAAAGTCGTTCAAATAGGCTGGTTGGACTTAAATTGATGGAAGATGGAATAATTCATTAAAGGGCCTTGAGTAATATGACGCTAGGTCTGTACACAACTACTATAGAATACTCATTTTTGTTTATTGAAGACAAAGTAATACGTAGTGGTAAAATCGATACGGCAATACATCTTGCGGGCCTCATTACAAAACACATATGATGATACGCAGGTGTCAGAATCGATATTACTTGTTAACTTGAAATAGGCAGTTAAAGCAAGGTTGGATCCATCCACGACTAGTACATTAGAAAAAAGCAGAGAAAAACAGCAACCACCTAAAGTTGTTCTCTTTCCTCGTTGTGATTTTCGGCGCGCGGGGCTTGGGTGACGTCACGGAAGAAACCGTCACACGGCGTTTCCGTGTCGATCGAAACTCGTGACGTCGCAAAATGGGTCGTACTCCGCCGTGGAGACACAGCCACAAGCCCCCTCCCCATACCCGAACGTCCTGCGGTGGATACGCGGCTTTTGAAGTCAATCGCCTTGAATTAGTCCAGTAGCGCATGAGTGCCTTGGATGTTTAGTTTGCATTATTGCCTACTTATTTAAAAAAAAAAAAAAAAAAAAAATGGGTACGTGTGAAGTCTGTTTTAAAAATTGCCAATCAGCGATTGGATGCTGTGTCTTATGCTAAGAAAAATTAAAACAGAGGAAGAATAAACATTTATTTACTTATAAACTTAACATGGTACATGTTTCTAAATGTACCAATATTTCTATATTTGTTTAGAAACAAAATAGAATGTGTTACATGAAAAAATGAAATTATTATTTCCCCAAATATTTCAAATAAGCAAATTTTAGAGCTGTAATTGTAATACTTTGATATTTTTACTCATATCGGCTTATTATGCCTATTCATAAATGTTCCCGGTGTGTCTGTGAAAGCTGCTCCTTGCTCTGCAATGTGTGCACATTTAGACCAGGCATGCCGCTTGGTGGTAAACCAGAAGAGCTGCTAACAAAAACTTATTTGCCATCCAGCATAATAAAAATGTAATTTTGGTATACATATGACTGTTACACTAAAAATGCAAGTAAATTAATGTAAAATATTGGGATATGTATCGCCTTGAAGATCATGTATTGGGATACATATGTATCGTGATACGTATCGTATCGTATCGTGAGGTTGTTGGCAATACCCAGCGCTAATAATTATAAAGCATTCAACATATAATTTGGATGGCTTTTGGGGTGCATGCTGTAGTTTTTTTTAGTTTGACATTATGATTATGAAGTGGTCCTTGGAAAAAAAAAGGCCCATGGACCTAAAATGTTGTCCCTGGACCTCTACTGTAAATCTTCCAGCCCTCCGTTTTCTATAGAGCTTGTCGTAGGATCATATAAATCCATGAAGCTAACCTTTCAAAGTCACATTCACCTACAGTGTTTAAAACTTAAATAATTGTATCAGGCCAAAAATACAACTTTTTATATCGTTTTATTTCTTCTTCTTCTTCTTACAGTGTATGGGCAATTGAAAGTTTTCTCTCCAATTAACCTACCATAGGTGCTAGAGTTCTGAGTTTAAAAACCCACCCAAGGCCCCAAACACAGCTCGGTGACGATTCTTACTCCACTCAAGAAGACAGCATGGGCCATAATCAAAATCCAAAAGATTTGTGGTGAGATTCTGTGTTTGCGTGTGTAGGGGGTGCTGTGGGGCAAGAGCAGAGCAGAGCTTCACCAGAGGATCTTCTCCCAGCAGCCAATCAGAGGCTGGGAGGGTCAACCTGCTCACAAGTATGGCGAGATCATCCACTCGTCGCTCATGTGCCTGCACAGCAAATATCCTCAGGTCAGACCAGACCAGACTCATTGTCATACTGTACACCAAGCATGATAATGCATTTAGTAGTTTTGTTGCAATAACATAATTCTGAACGCTTGATTCTACCAAAAATGTATTTTAATCAGGTGATGATAACGGACTGTCAGAACAAAATATGCAATTTTTTTTTAAGTACCGGTACACATTTCAAAGGCGTTATCATGAACAGTAACCCTCTTCAGCAACAGCAGAACTCAGTGTTTACATTGTTTTGTTTGCTTTCGTCACAATTCATTTTTCCACACAGGAGAACCGAGAGCATTTCCTGGTTTTATTCTCTTTCCACCTGCTGCTTCTCTCTCTGGATCACACACAGCACAACTTCATTTATGAGGTACTGTAGTATTCTTCTTTGTCCTAGCATAAATTGCAATGGAGTGGCTAACCAAAGTGTTTTGTTTGTTGGTTTTCACAGGGAATGCTTCCACTTTCTGGTCTTTCCTTTAAGGTGATCCCGAGGTCACCTCACATGTTTGAGATCAGCAGTAAGTATGCAACCATTTCCAGTCCAATTCATCATTGCTTTCTGATTATAGTAAATGTTGGAAGACTTTAGTTCAAACGCTCCATGCTAACTTGGATAAAAAAAAAAAAAAAAAAAAAAGAACATCACTTAAATGTGAAGATTAACAAGCATCACAACGTGCTAGCTTCACAAACACTACCTCAAAGCCCAATTTTTTTTTAATTAACTTGAACGTAAAATTAACTGTAGTAAATAAAACAAAATCAACCCTAGCCGAACATTTAAACACATCAAATCCTCAATGAACCAAACCTTAACCATTTGTAACCGAGCTCACTACAGTGGGGATCAATCTGGCAACAATAAACAAGCAGGAATGGTGGCAACAACAATTAATTATTTTTTACCATACATGTATTAAAATTGTCGGGGGGGGGGGGGGGGGGGGGTGTTGGACAAAGTAGACCAGCTAAAATCCAACTTTTGGCTAAAATAGGCAATTCCCTATGAACAGAACGAGAGCTTGGATTTGTGGGCCGACAAAAATGAGAGCTTGGATTTGTGGGCCGACAAAAATGAGAGCTTGGATTTGTGGGCCGACAAAAATGAGAGCTTGGATTTGTGGGCCGACAAAAATGAGAGCTTGGCTAAACAGCAGCGGCAGAATTGAATGTTGCAACATAAGTAACCAGACGCAGAACGCTTCAATGGAGCAACTTTTTCCCCAACAGACCACTCCGCGACAAGACAGCTTGGCGTGCACCGGTGTTTCACGTTAACTTAATTGGTCGGCAGGCAGAGTGGGACGGGATGGTCTGATGCATTTAGGGACAGTTGGAAAAACTAACACCCCATCTAACCATCTGGTTACACATTGTAAAAAGCTTTTTAATTAGTACAGGAATTGGTTAAAAGTTTGGCTATTGGTTTCTATTAAATTGAAGGTGGATTACCAAAATACATTTACATTAGGTGTTTCCATTAGTAGTGCAGGCTAGTGGTTAATTCACAAAAAACAAGTAGCAGATTAATGTGTACTGTTCCTTGTGTTGTCCAGGTTCGATGGTGGACCCCAAAATCTTCATATGCTCCAATGCTGTAGAGTTACAGACATGGATGACGCACATAGAAGACAGGAGATATAAATCTATGACTCAACCAATCAGTCCTTCCCACTGTGCTCTCTCCTATCTAGTAATGATTGACTGTCGTGACCATCTAAATGATAAATGTCTGTAAATGATGAAATAGCTTTAGTTCCTAAATTCTTTGTATGTTGTGTCTGTAGCTACCTTGCGATGAGCACTGGAAAAGAGAAGAACTGAAGAAATATTTAATGCATGCTCCTATATGGGAATGGGAGGGCTCACCTATACAACACATGGGCCCGCCAGGATATCTCTCAGTGGTCCATATCATCAACACACACAGACAGGTATCGTCGTTATTTGGCTTCAATGTGAGGACAAACGGTCAACAACATGACTTAAGTACGGTAGTAATCCGGACTTTATTGTTGGAACGTCAGTATATTTAATATGTCAAGTATGACTTGCTGTAGCTTTGCGGGAAAAAAAAAATTCTATAGGTTGGGTTTGTTTTTGCAGGGTCTCCAGGAAAGACTGATGATTCTCTTCCCTCAAGACATCTTGCTGCTGTCAGTTGACAACAAGCAACTCAATATCACATACCAGGTAATGAAAGCTGATTCCATCGTTTTGTTCCATCCATTTTATTTTGTATAGCACTAATAAGCAGTTCAGAGAATGAATGATGTAAAGCTCTGGAAAACAGTGAGACCACTGCAAGGTTAAGTCATTAAAAATAAGAGCAGAACAGGAGAACACATGCCATGTAAGTAGTAGGGATGTAACGATATCCACACATCACGATATGAACCTCACAATACAATAATTATCACGATATTGTAGGGAGGTTGGCGACATAAAGACTCATATTGGAAAAAGAAAAAAAATGTTTTTTGCATATAATAACAGCAGTGATGGAGCAATAGTCGTGACCATGTCATTGTCATGTGCTCCTATTGACTCAGGGGCGCAAAAATAATATGTTCTACTGTATATAGTTCACAATCTTGTGTTTGGCTCAAGTGGGCCAAAGGTAATTTTTTAAATGTATTTTTTAATGAGATGTAGAAAAATATTGAAGTGGAGCGATAACTGCCGCAGTGACCAAAACATTCCAATTAAAATTAAACAGCAATAATAAACTAACCACCAGAGGGTGCTAGAACTGCACAAATGTAATACAACCTCATCTTTTTAGCAGTTGTGCAGTTTTTAATATTGTGACTATTTTAATATCGTGATATCACGATATTGCCATTATCCTTACATCCCTTACTAAGCAGATGCTCTCAGAGTGTTTAAATGTTCAATACAATAACATTAATGTGAGTTTGTAACCTTTGCAGATAATAGTTATGATAGTTGTTGAATAATTTTCAGTGCAACTGTAATAATATTTGTCATATCATATTAAGATATGGTATTTTCCTCTTTAAAAAAAAAAAAAGGGTCGGCTGCCCCGCCAAGGTGTGAACGCTACAGAGAAATCAGCTCTGCCGGGTCGACTTGAGTTTGAGCTGCGAGGTGTGTAAACTTCACGACAGTTTGTTAAATGCGCAAGCTGCATTTACTGTGTTATGCTGATGATATGATTTGTACGTTTCAGGAGAGCTGGTGGAACCTCTGCAGGTCTCGTGTACCTGCCTGGAGGATTATCAAAACTGGATCTTGCATTTACAGCAGGTGGGACTGACGTGTTGTCTCGATTCTGGCAGTGTTCTTCCTCATTTCAAGTTTTGCACAGAAAAGTCAACACTGTGTATTTTGATTTTGAAATAGATGCAGTACTACTCGTTATGATCTGATGAATGCTATCATATGCTGTGATTTGATTTGTGATTTTAGCAACGTTTGTAAAACCAACATTTTTCCTTTTTTTGTAGCCAGACAGATGTGCTCACACGGCCGTGAGTCCCACTGCACCAGTACACAAGCCAAAGCTGCACAGGGGCTGCAAGGAGGTGATCACAACTGACCAATATCATATCAATGGACGCAGTTGAATGCAAAATAGTTTTGCTTTGACTGTGTGTGGCTCAAATAAAAGGTGTTGTATACAGATGGATGTGTCACAAAAGGGGGAAATTGGTTGGAAGAATGATGGTTGTTTGGCAACCTAATCTTGTTTATTGCTTTTGTTTGGGGTTTGAAATGTATTCATTTTGGTCCTGCTTTCTATGCAATTCATTGCTTTAGGACACAATAAATCTTATAGTTCCTTCCAGTCAAATGCATGTAATCAAAATACTGTAATGTTCCCATTACAAAAACAAAACAGTTAAATAGGGGAAGCTTAGGTTTGTTTTTTGTACCGGTAATTGTCAGTGCCATGGCCATCTTCCTTTTCTGCAACAAGTGGAAAAGAAGTGGAAAAAATTGTCCAGGGTCACAGTGTGGCCCTCGAGTTCATCGCAAAGCTCTAATACAACCCACTGGATGCGCCTCTGTGGTTTGTTATAGAAACTAGCGCTGTCAAAAGTTAAAGCGTTAACTGATTAATTAATCACAAACAAATTATCATATTAATCATGAATTAACGCAGATTAATCGCACTATTAATTTTGACCATAGGTTATCCTTTAGCCCAGGGGTGGCCAAGTTCGGTCCTCCAGAGCCCCTATCCAGTTTTCCATGTTTCTTTCCACTAACACATCTGATTCGTGATCAGGATCGTTATCAGGCTTCTGCAAAGCTTGCTGATTAGCTGATCATTAGATTCAGCTGCGCTAAAGAAGGGAGACATGGAAAACAGGCTGGATAAGGGCCCTCGAGGACCGAACATGGCCACCCCTGCTTTAGCGTGACAGCGGATGGCTACGTTTAAGGAAGCACAGGTTGTGTTTGAGCAATAAACATAAATGCATGCATTAAAGTAAAGCATTTAATAAATGTTTGTGTATCACATTTAGAATATTTGTTCATGTCAAACTATTGGGGTAATTTTTTTCCATTTTAAATTATGCAAGTAATTAACTGATTAGAAAAAGAGGCGTGTGCAGTGGATCAAAAAATGTTGAAGACGTCCTCATAACATTAAATGCCAAAAGAATTAACACATAAACGGTGCTCTTCAAATTTGGCGGGACAAAAATGTTGATAAAATACTTTATTATTAAACGATTAATCATGATTAATCAAAATTCCAAAATGTGATTAATCTTATTTAAAAATGGAATCGTTTGACAGCTCTAATAGAAACACAACATTTGTTAAAGTCCAAATACCGGTACATTGTTATTTACTTTCCTGTTGCCGTTTTACTTCCCATGCCGTATTTTCAAAACAGACAGCTCATTTCTACTCCTTACTTTGTCGAAGAAAAAGGTCTCATTGCTTTCTTCACACTGTAAAAAAGACAAATGGAGAGGCAAAGTACAGTCACAGAACGTGTTTATTTCAGATTTTGGGGACTTTATGGTGAAGAGGGACAGCAACGACATGGAAGAATGTGTACCAGGAGCATCAACTACAGTGATGCAACAGATTCGGAGAAGCTATTTAAGAGAACAGTCCCATGTGCAACTTAAAAAGATTTATTTATTTGTTCCCAAAGCAGTTGGACGGCAAAAAAAAAAAAAAAAAACTGACAAAACAGTCCAGCCATACAAAGGGGACACAAGGGATGAATAAACAATGATTAAAATATCTGCAGCCTGACAGGAGAAAAAAAACACATGAAAAATTCCTTACTTAAAATGATTACAATGGTCTTATAATAAGTGAGTGCCAAATGGCGAGAGTCATAACAGTAGTAATGCCTCTCTGATCAGCAAATGAAATAAGTCACCGAAGAAACAAATCCATTAGCACTGGCATGGTGACAAATGATCCTTCCTTCATTGCAGGTTGTTCACGATCACTTGATGCCAGCATGTCGATAAAAAGAAAATGAACCAACAGCGACGCGCAATTTATGAGATATGTAAGTTGCTGCTTGGTCACCGTGTGAGCATGCGCGCTCCCTTCAGATGTCGACTCCAAGAATGATTTGTAGCCAACGTGTTGTCTTGTGCCACACTAAAATCCGCCAGCTTCTTGCGTTGAAATATTTTCAGTTTAAGATGAAAAAAAAAAATACTCAATATATATTATTGCGACAATGTGAACTCCAATACTTGATATGATTTTACCATCAGCAGTTATGTCTGCACGTCCTGCAGCTTGTTGCCACAGGGAGGGGGCGGGGCCTTCCTCTTGGATCTTCGAAAGTCTGATGCAGTGGATCTCTGCAGAGAAACGATGTTTTAACCCGAAAACCATGAATTTCTTGGTGTGCTGACACCAAACTGCCACAGACCTGTGAGCCTCTGAGATTGCCGAGGTTGTTCGGAACACTCTGGGATGCACCCATGGGGGGGAGTGGAGCTCGCCTCTTTTGGCGTGCGAGTCCTGGCAAGGTGTTTGAATATGAAACATTCTGCTCTTTCGCATCAGCAGACTTTTGTGTAAGAAGACCAGAAGAGCTCGCTGTCACTTCTTTCTGGAGGGAAATATTAATATTTTCTCAATGCCCAATTCTTTACTCAGCATTTTCATACACACACACACACACACAAAATGTACTGTCTCTAATGCGCACAAATCGTAAACATACTATTTCAGCTTTTTTCTTCAATCTTCGGTACAAGCTGAGAAAGATTATTTTCTCCTTCTGTTTCCTTTTCTCCGTGGACGGATCTTTATGATGTACTGCACTACGATTGGCTATTGACACACAAAACGATAAAAAAGTGGAAGTTGTTTAGATTTAGATTAAATTTCATATTTTTTTTAAATTTCATGTTCAAGTTTCTTCAAGAATCTTTGTGCAGTTTGTCACTTATTTACTCACGACTGCCACCTCTGGCTTAAAGCGTAACTGCAGCATCTGTGTCAGGCCCGTTCATGGTTGTGCGTGTGTGTACGTGCATGATCTTAAAGCGACAGTCACAGTTGACAAACGAAGACATGACTTCAAATGAGGTAAGAAAAACTCCGCCACTCCCCTCCTCAAAGAAACTGTGGAGTGTGCAGGGTGCGCACACTACTATAAAGGGAAGATAAAAGCTGATAGGTGCAGTCAGAGAAAAACGGTCAAGGCTCTTTGTATTCATCTGGGCATTGGTGGAGCACAACTTTAGCAAAAAATAACAAATCCAGCATGGCCTGGATGACTCAAAAACCTTAACAGACACATGCATATTTTTTTATCAAACTTTCGAAGTTAATAAATTCTAATACATAAAAACTAATTGTGACCTATTCTTGCCGCGAATAGTGAAAACACACAACAACAACAAAAATGAGTGAAAGAAGTGGCTTTAGAATCAAACTTTAGAAATCTGTTGTGGCTCACCTATTTCATGTATACTGGGTTGATAATGATTGAGCGAAGGATCGTTGTCAGCTGTGTCCCAAGCGAACACCTCCCTTAACCTTCCATGCTCATCTAAAGTCTTGGCAATGTCCAGTGACTCTTTGGACTGATAGTCCCTGAGAAGGACAGTTGTTTCAACTCTCATCTCGCACTTGTCGCACACCAATGGAAGAAGCGTCTCCAGGGGCAATTGGGGGTTCACTCTCAGCACAGTCTTCTGGAACTTATTGTGATTGATCAACAAACGTACAGTGGCCTGCAAAACACATTTGGTAAAAGCGTGAGAAATCGGATCTACACTTTAATCTCCTCTTCTTTGTGAATTTTTGAATGGCAAAAACTTGGTAAAAGTCTGTTCTAAGATCAATCAGCTTTAAACTGCTATTTAACTCATTAACACGATATTCTTAATACAAAAAGTTCACCTCGGGAACATAAGGCCTCTTGATTTTGTCCTCCATGCCTTCAGGTTTCATTTGTCCAACATTTAGTCAAATATTCTTCAGTTAAGTTACCGTAGTCAGCTTCAGGTGGTATCTTGCACACATTTCTACTTAGCCCTTCACTGGTATACTAAAAAAGAAAATTGTATTCGTTAGATCACCAAATATGGCAAAAATTAAAAAAATAAACATTAGGGGACATCAAAAGTTGAGGTTATGTATACCCGTCGTGCATTTCTGGACAATTGTCACATAAAAACTTTACTCCATATCACACTGCATGATTCCGCTTTCTCCAAATCTGCACCTACTCTGTGATTTATAAACAATTGTCTTCCCAAATCAATATTCCCAGTCTACACTGAAAGCTATCACTAGGGGAGTGGGGGGGGATTTGGGTTTTAATTACAACCAATGGATAAATCTTATCAAAGTACATCTTGCATTGGAATAACCTTCGCATCCCGTTAGTAGGCAAAGAACATCTGTTTGTTTGTTTGTTTAATTTCTGCGTTACAGTGCATTTGGAAAGTACATACAGCGCTTCACTTTTTGCATTTCACATTTTGTTGTGTTACACCCTAAATACAGATTGGTCAAATTGACCCCCCAAAAAAAGGTTCAATTTGACCAATCTAGCTGGTAGTCATGTGTCCGACAGATCCTTTGGTTAAAACAACCATTCTTGAATGGTAGGTGTTTTCAACCAATAAAAATTGGTGATTCGGCCAACCGATACAAATTGGTTTCTGACCAAGATATTGGTTCATATGTGTTAGAGGCTGACATTTTTTCAGGAATCCCGTGGGTCATACAATAAGTATATTTCCAAGTGATCTATCTAGACTTACTTTCTATTGTAACCAATTTCATTGGTTGTTTGGCTAACCAATACAATTGGTATGCCCGTAACCACCCGGAATGGTCAATGTCTGACCAATCTATTGGTTAATCAAGCCAATATAGATTGCTAGCTTTTTAACCAATACATTTTTAGAGTGTACAGATTCCAAAATGGACTAAATTCATATTTTCCCTTCAAAACACCCCATAACAATGGTTTTGCAAATATATTAAACATAAAAAACAAATACATCAAATTGCATGTAGGCTACCTAAGTATTCATAGCCTTTCCGCCGAAGCTCAAAATTGAGCTCGGGTTCATCATATTTCCACTGATCATCCTTTAGAGGTTCCTACAGCTTAATTGGCGTTCACTGTCATAAACTCAGTAGATTGGAGTAGATCTCGTCATGTGAGGAATTAAAGAAATACTAATTAGGTGAATCATCAAACAATAAATCAATCAAATTTATACAACATATATTTACATAAAGAACACAATATAATACCTGTATAAATGGGACATTTAGTCTATTGATGCAAGCCAAGAAATTCTTCTGTAATAATGAGATTTAGTTAATTAACTGAATGGATATGGAAGTGAATGTCATCTACTATAGGATAATATAGAAAGTTCATTCAAACATGCTGGTTTAGCAGTGCATAAGTCTCAGTTCCAAATCAGATTAGACTTCCTTCAAAGGAGGATTAGTGCCTTTAAATGAATGTCTGTCCATTTAGAATTCCTTCATTAAATAAAAGCACGTAATAAAGTGTATTTTACCTGTATCAATGGGTCCTTCTCATTTTTCTAGAAAGATGTCCATGTGTAGAGGATGAGAGGAGCAAGATAGGCAAGCACAAGGGTTGTGTCTCGGGTAATCCCCGTTTACCATGAATCCTAAACCACACCTCCCTCTTTTGCATGTCTGAGCACGTTTTTTTCATGTGAACAGAGTAAGTGTTTATGGGAATCCATTTAGAAAATCTCTCCATTCTCTTATTGGCCGGCACAAATTTTCAGCGATTATTATTATTATTGTTATTATTATTATTACAATGAACCCCTGTTTATCTACTTTCTTACTAGCCAGGGCTTTGGCGCCTTCATGTGGCAATTTAGGGTGTTACAGAAGGAGCACAAAAACAGGTGGATAGGTGAAGCGAATAGGTTCCAGTGAAAATGCAAACATTTGTGAATTGTGCGATGTGAATGAGGGTTGCTGTAAAAGTAATTACAGTGCATACTGTAAGGCCAGTTGAAAATAAGCAATGTAGATATTTGACCTTTCAATTCAGTTGCCTTGGGCATCTCATGTCAACTATTCTTTGCAAGTTATTTTTTGGGGTTGGGTGGGTCCTTTCTCTGACATAGGAATGTGGAAGATCAATTTAAAATTGGGTCACAAGTGACGATTACATGTTCCATTTAGTCCTTACGTACCTCAGATATCTTGAGTCAAATGTAATTAAAATCAGGAGAAATGTTGGCCAGATAAAGAAAAAAAAACTCCATTTAAATTGAATTCAATTTGGACAAGATTTAGTTTTCATAGTGAAAGAGGTGACAACTGACCATTTGATCTCATCTTTCTTGAGCCATCTTGCGAAAATTCCACTGAGGCAGAGTCTGAAAAGAGCCACGTACCTGACAATCTGATCTTTGACCACAGTTGCCTCTGCCAAAAAGTGGACAGTCTATGAGTAAGTTACTGTTAACAGAATGCGAAATGGCAGCAAATGAGATAACTTGACTTATTTTATCTTTGTATGTATCCAAATTTGGTTGGTTCCTTCCTTTAAGCAGAACAGGCCAGAAGAAACCATATTTATTGTACCGCTTCTAATGAATAATGCAACTACGTCTCAGCTTGCTGCCAATTACTTCCGACCGTACATAGAAGACTTCATCATTAATTGTGAGCGTGTACACTCCCCTCCAAAAGTATTGGAACAGTCAAGCCAATTATCTTTTTCTTTTTTTAAACGAAACAGGTTCATTAACATGGATAGATGTGATAAGATAAAATATTCAGCTTTGAGTTGCAGGATTTTTCTTCTGTCTCTGATACACAACTTAGTGGTACATAGGGCCTTTCGTTTAAAGACACTCTTTTTTCTTGTACAAAGTACTGGAACATGTGATTGATTTTTGTGTTGGGTAGCCCAGATGTGTCCTATTGCATAGCTTATAAGAAGAAGAGCAACATTCGCCAAAAACATGGCGAGGGTAAAATTTTTGAAAAAGAAAGGATGTGCTTTTGATCCCAAACTTCCAAGTTCTGTGAAACACAATGGAGGCATTGTGATCTCGATGTCAGGACCTGGAAATAAAAAATCAATGAGTGGTTTTGTCTTGTCTCGTATTATTTATTTCCTCTTCTTCTTCTTTAACTCAAATAGTGATGTCTTCTAATATATATTTTTTTAAATTTCAGTCCCAAAATGAGAGCAAAAATAAAGACATTGGGGTCACTGCAGTAAATATTTGTCATTGTGCTCTATGACTGTTAACACATGGCATTTGAACATAAATTAATTTTGAAATATTTTAATCAGGGCGAGATTACTTTTTGGAAATGCATGGCTAATTTATACAACGAATGTATGAGTTCAAACACATTTCTACAGTCTTTTCCCAACAAAAAAAAGGAGAGGAGTTCAGGAAGATAAAGTAATAACAATTGCCGTTAATATAAAGTAGAGCAACGGTGTGCATACGTTTTCCTCCCAACCCACATGCAGAAAAATTGAATGATGCAAGAGCCACACTGAAATTTTTCTACTTTGCATTTTGGAACACACCAAAACCAAGCCATTATCCAATTATATATTTCAAAAACTGCCTCGTTACATCTTTTTGTGAAAGGCACAGTGTGTTGAATTTTTGCCATCTGGTGGTGAACTCATAGAATGCAACGGCCTAAGTTCGACGCATGCGCATTTTGAAACACACATTAGTTAATGTTGCTTTTAACTCCCTCTTGGCTCGCTGCTGCTCGACTGCGGTGCCTCAGAGACCACACTTCGCAAGCCAACTACCAAATACGATGTTCACTAAGTTTGTTTCCTTCGAGAAAGATGGCAGTGAAACATGTCAGCCTTGTGTAATACACATTTTGTAATACAATTAACGATTACTAGACAGACCCATGATTATATATATATATATATATATATATATATATATATATATATATATATATATATATTTAAAAAAATGTACATTTTTGTGATAGAGCTTTTGTTTTGTGCATAATATTGAAATTAACTCATTCACTGCCAATGACGGCTATAAACGTCAAAAATTCATTTGAACTATTTCTATTAGTTTAACATTTTTTCCCCACTTTTGTTCACAAAAGTTTAAAAAAAAAACTATATAAAAACCTTTTATTGTACATTTAGAACAGATATAAAATTTGTGATTAATCGTGAGTTAACTAGTGAAGTAATGCGATTAATTACAATTAACAAATTTAACCACCTGAAGCCCCGAATTTTTTACAATGTTTTCCTTTTTTTTTTTTTTAATTAATTCACTGCCATTGGCGGCTATCAAAGTCAAAACATTATTTTAACTATTTCTATTAGTTTAAAATGTTTTTCACTTTTGTAAACAAGAGTATGAAAACCTAGATATTTTTTTTTATTGTACATTTAGGACAGATATAAAATTTGTGGTTAATCGTGAGTTAACTAGTGAAGTTATGCGATTAAATACGATTAAAAATTTAACCGCCTGAAGCCCCGAATTTTTAATTATCTTTTTTATTTTAATTTTACCCCGCGACCCTTGTGAGGACAAGCGGTAAAGAAAATGGATGGATGGATGGATGGATTTTAATTTTATGAATTTATGGCAGTGAATGAGTTAAGAGTGGGTTGAAAGAACCTTGAAAAATCGAAAAAAAAAAATCTCCACACTGTCTCTTTAAGGATGATCATTGGTAAATCAAGATGGATTAAATAACCTTGAAGTGGGTGATCTTTAAAACTGCCCGAACTGAAATGAAGAAACTGGCTATGATTTTAGTGCATAGGTGTGACATATTTTGTTCAATAAACACTTGTAAGATTCCACAGTGTTCTTTCAATTACAGCAGGGCCGTGGTACTATGTGTCTATTGGGTTCAGGGGGCACCAGACGTCAGTTTGACAGCTTCGAATTTCCCCCTCAGCAGTTTTGTCCTGTTGGCTGGGCTGATGCCTATGAGGCCTACCCATTATTTGTATCATATTTTGAGGCTCAGCATCAGTTTCAAATGAAACGCTGTGACAAAACGCACAACACAATTGCTGACAAAAAGCATCAAGCAACTGGTGATTTCATTATATTATGTATTTAATTTTTTTTTACATCATTGAATTTACAGCTCTGGCAGACACTTCTGACCTCTCTCTTTACAAGAATTGATATATGACTCTTGATCGGTTGCAACAACTTAATGATTTCAGGAGTTGAATAGCGCGTTTGCCATTTCTGTTCTGCCAGTACTGTACAATTAGTGAACCTTGTGACTTCTGAACAAGCGAAGTACAATTCCACAGCCTCCCCATGACGCAATATGAAGAGCTAACCAACAGGTGGCAACATTTCCTAAGGCAAAAGCAAAGAGACTTTACTTTTTTTTTTAATGATCTCCGTAATTATACACAGCATGACCCCCTAATCAGATGAACCAGTCTTCAATAAATGCGATGAATTAAAAATGACAAGGGAAAATACAGTTGAAATGATCGCCGGTACGTGTTTTTCTTCCGTCTGACAGCAGGTGGACGTACTTGTCCTCCTGGCGGGTGGGTTGTTGACGTCCTCGCAGGGTTCGTCTGATGCCACCATTGCACATCCATTGTGCTGAAGCCGAACCGACAGGAAGCGAGCAAAATTAACCGAGGGGCTTTAAAGACACTAACGCGTGCTCACATAGGCAATACAATTGTCTCTTTTTTTGGGGATAGGATTTCGAAATGTGTTGGATAATTTGTCGTGTTTGTGCTGTCCATCAATCCGCTTTTAAGAAAAAGCGAAATATGCGATGGGATTTTACCTTAAGGGCCACCTGCGGAACGTCGTAGTAATGATGGTGAGTATCTGTCATCTTCTCCTTGACTTGTGACACCTTCAATTTGTAAAGTAAAACACTAGAAAACGTCGCTTTATAGTCGCTAGGTATAAAAACAGATTAAACCCGAAATTATGGATTCCAGCAATTAAGGTAGCCATTTTATAATTAAAGTATTTTATTGATTCAATTCAAATGTCATGAAACTGCATTAATCTTGTAAAATCTATATTCAACCTGTTGTCTGTTTGACAATTATGCGTTTGAGTCCCCAAGTCAACAAACAAACAAAACAAAAATCACGGTTCGCTAATGAATGCATACAACCATGACTCATTCATTTTGTCTCCTCTTGACGAAGTGTAAATATAATATTGGATCATTGACGAACACAAAATGGACGAAAAATAACACCGCTTCCTATATCAGCCACCATTGCGTCAGGCCTGAATAAACGTCGGGACATATCCATTTTAATGAACTATAGGGAATGAATGCATTGTTATTCATACAAAGTAAAAGGTATTTGTCTATTTTTAGACAAGTGGCCGCTCCCTTTTAGAGATGGATTGTGAGCAAATAGACACATCTGGCAAGGACACGCCCAGACTCCTTTCAGAGGTTCATTTGCAAAAGCATCTTCAAATCAAGCCCATAGAATTACGCGTCGTTCTTAATTGTTCATGCAGTGCTTTTGTGTTTATTCAATTGTATTAATGCTTTGGAATAACACTCGGTGGTATTTAGATCAGTCATTTCACTGCGTTGACCGAAACCCTTGTGGTTTATGGGCCTGGATTAGGACCTCTGTGTTTTCCACTAATTGTTGGCTTCAAAGCCCCAAATTGATTGTATGGTTTGGTTAGGAAGAGCTTATATGAGAAATACGAATGATGGCAATAAAGTACACGCTAGGGGTCACCTATAGTGCCATAAGGGTAGCCTACCAGGTAAAACCACATACAGAGGGCCAGTTCTAAAAATAGCTCACATGATGGGACATTGTGATTTCCTATGAACGTTGTGGAAGTGTTCATTTGAAAACGTAAACTCAACTCAGCTTTATTTATAGAACACTTCAATAATCATAGCTGCATACACATATTGTTTTAAATAAAGTAAAAAAATAAACAGAATTAAAACAATAATACAATAAATATTTTTTGTTGTTGTTCTTGTTGTTCAGTTGGGAATGCTTGACTGTAGGGGTTTGAATTGAGTAGTAATCCGATGATCCGTATCATGATTCATAGGTCACGATTTGATTCGATGCCAAATCTATTAAATTGATTATTGCATTTTTTTTTTTACTCAAATATAGAAAATACTAATCAGTAAACTTGTACATGTACACTGTAAGATTTGTATGAAAATTTATTAATTTATCTGAAACTTCAGGCTTATAACTGAGCCACCGTATTTAACAAACAGGTTGCAGTCTTTTTCATGTTTGAACAGTCCTGAAATAAAATATTAAGGCTTAATGTTCCATTAATATAACATTTTTTCATGCTCAATGTGTAAATCCTAACCCTAAGTAAGACGTTTTGTTGAATGTTCCCAAAAAAAAAATTATGTTTAAAAATCAATTCGGCCGCATATTGAATCGATTCAAAAATTGCGCACTATACGATCGCGATATATTGTTGATTCGATTGTTTTTTAACACCCCTACTTGACTGGGTCAAAATGAAGTGGGTCCAATGAACCCTCGCTTATGTGGAGTAAGGGACAAAGCCCCGATGTGGATAATCTGTAGATAATTCCTTATATTAATAGTTTGAACCCTAAATACACCAAAATATGATCCAACACTTAAATCTAGTTTTGAATTAAACATCACACTGAAAAATAATTTACAGATAATTAGATTTTGAAAACACTTGTAAAGGATGCTGCTATGCAGTGTGTAGAAATAAGACCATTACAATTTTGACTCTGATCGATCTGCTCTTTTTTTTTTCAAACAATTCTTTATCTTTAGCTGAGCACTTATAATGTACGTTGAGCAAAATGAGCAGTAGTTGTGTGTGGATCAGCTGGTAAATTCCACCATTGCAAATACCCATCTAAAGTAAGTTTATCACATTGCTTTCTCTTGTGTCAAGCCCAGAAGGAACCTTGCCTGCCTTTTTCAACCTTTACTGGAAGCTGACTTTTGTTCATTGAATCTACTGACATTGTTTTTTGTGCGTGTGTGTGTTAAATCTCTTTTTCAAATTGATGGTTGTTCTAGTAGCAACCTGTTTGAGCTCATCATGTTCACGTGATACTATTACTATAGTTGCTATATCGTCAAAAACTATACTAGTATTATTGTGGACAGTAAAAATTATGGCACAACTCTACCACTAACCAAGAGACTAAGAAAACATTTTGATAATTTTACAAATAAGTTGCCCTCAAGGTGCTAAACAATATCCTCCGAAACTTTCAGAAAAGGGCACGTATTTCACCTGAGAAAAATGTCAACAAATGCCAACAAAAATTTCCCCCCAAAATAGATGCAGCTGTTGACTGAAATAATATCTGAATTTACTCACAGATTTACATAGTGTGAAATCTGAGCCCGTTAAGATAAACACAAAGCAATTATCTGTTGTTTGAATGGCAACCGGTGGTTATACAGGTTAATAGTCCTTTTTGCAATGCAGTGGGATAACATTTAATTGCTTGTCACTACATGCACTTGATTGTCAGACAACAACGATATGTTATTTGCAGTAAAACTATAGTCATTTAGTTATTGGGAAGAAACAGACAACATGAGTGAAATATTTTTCATATTGTGTTCTGTGTGACAAGCTAGGAATAAATTCTGCTCTTATGAGTTTTTTTTGGGGGTGGGGGGGACAAAACTCATTCACTGCCATTGACGGCTATAGACGTAATTTTTTTTTTTTAACAATTTCTATTAGTTTAACTTTTTTTTCTCACTTTTGTTAGGAGTATGAAAACCTAGAAGAAAATTATTGTACATTTAGAACAGATACAAAATTTGTGATTAATCATGAGTTAACTATTGAAGTCATGCGATTAATTGCAATTAAAATTTTCATCGCTTGACGCCCCTAATTTTTAAGAATTTAATTGCCTGATGCCCCTAATTTTTAAGAATCTTTTCTTTAAAAATAAAAGATAATAAAAAAAATGTCTAGGTTTTCATACTCTTGTTAAAAAAGTGGAAAAAAAGTTAAACTCATTTTTGACATTTATAGCCGTCAATGGCAGTGAATGAGCTAATATGGCCCAACTCAACTAATAACCTTTATTTTCCTTTTGTGCTGCAGCTCCCTAATCCAACTGAGCCACTCTCGACTTAAAGGATCAGGATGACAAAATGGCCCAGTTGCTGGTACCGCCTGGTCCTGACAGCTTCCGCCCCTTCGTCCCGGAGTCTCTGGCTGCCATTGAAAGGCGCATCGCCGAAGAGGTGGCCCGGAGACCGCGGACAGATCGGCGCAGCGACTGCGACGATGAAAATGGGCCCAAGCCCAACAGTGACTTGGAGGCAGGAAAATCCCTTCCTTTCATCTACGGGGACATCCCTCGTGGTTTGGTGTCCACTCCTCTGGAGGATTTGGACAGCTATTACACCAATCAGAAGGTCTGTTTGAACCGATCGCAAAATGTATTTTGAGGGGATGGAGGATGGATATAGTTTACATTATGTGAAAAAAGGGGAAAAGAATATAGAGCATTTTATTGTTTTTTTAAAATTGATTTTACACGTGTTTGTGTGTGTATATATTTTTTTGACAACTAGTGATACAATGCAGCGGCGCATTCTTACTTATGTCTGTGTCTGTGAAGTTTGGTTGATCTGTTTACCCATTTAAAAAAAAAACACAAATGGAACAAGAAACTTAGGACCTGATTTACTAAAATCCCAATTAGTGCTAAATAGCGTTTTCTCTCACTCTAACAGATTGTGGGCATCTGCAACTGCTGTGAAAATGCTGGAATATTAATCAGAGTAGCGATGGCGAGTACCGATACCAGATAGCGGTATCGGTTGATACACATCTTTATTTCAAGGGATCGGTAGTCGCGACGACGGCCGATACCAGTATTGGCTGCCATCTAGTGGTCGTTTTATAATCAAGAACTACAAATAATAAGAATAGAAATTGCCATTTTCATGCAATCATAAGGAAAAATGCTATTCAGTGGTCCCTCGCTCTATTGTGGGTTTTAATTTGGGTCCATACCATAATAAGTCGATCGCTACATACACTGTGGCACCATTGCAAACGAAAATGCATTGAATTATTTATAACACCATTTTGATGAAAATAAGCATGAATGTTTACACTCAAATGGATGAAGTTTATTAAAATGAAATTTATTGCATTATTGTTTGATAATTCAACGTGGATGGCAGTGAATTGCATTTTCATACTGTTCCGTGAAGGCGGACATGTTGTTTCGCTCGGAAAATGGAAGCACGTTTAGCGATAGTAATTATGCATCCAAACAATTAGTAAACCTTTTTAATGACAAATATTTTTTTTGTGTGTGTGTTAAATGACCTCTACTTTGCAGAAATTCACCTGTCGTGGGCGGGCGTGGAACATATCACCCGTGAAAAGTGTGGGAACACTGTATTGGGATATACAGCATAGTTCTTTAACTCATTCACTGCCATTGACGGCTATAGACGTCAAAAATTCATTTGAAGTATTTATGAGTTTCACATTTTTTTCAACTTTTATTAACAAGAGAATGAAAACCTAGAGCATTTTTTTCACTGTACATTTAGAAGAGATATAAAATTTGCGATTAATCGTGAGTTAATTACAATTAAAAAATTTAATCGTCTGACACCCCTAATTTTAAATAATATTTTCTTCTTCTTTTTTATTAGGTGTCAGACAATTTAAAGTTTTCAATTGTAATTAATTGCATGACTTCAATAGTTAACTCACAATTAATCAAACATTTTATATCTATTCTAAATGTACAATAAAAATTCTAGGTTTTCATACTCTTGTTAACAAAAGTGAAGCTAATAGAAATAGTTCAAATGAATTTTTGACGTCTATAGCCGTCAACGGCAGTGAATGAGTTAAAATGTTCTTTTTTTGGAGGGGAGGTGGTAATTTATGTATCAAAAGTACAAGCAATATCGGTATTTGGTTTCCTACCGGTGACTGCTCAAAAGTGGAGTACTTGTACTGGTATCGGTCTGAAAAAACGTGGTATCAAACATCCCTAAAGAAGAGCATTGTGGACTTACAGGTCTGTAAGTGTGCACCAGCAAAGAAAATTTGTGAGAGCGTCGCAAGCACAAAATGATGTTTGAAGTAATGGAATTAGAAATGTTTGTGTAAGAGACAAACAAACCAAATTTTGCGAAAGCCCTCAAATCCATGTTTTGCTGGGTTGAACCTGTGTCACATTGCGTTTAAAACTTGGGATAGCGCGCTCGTAAAACAGTTCTGTGAGAGTTGAAAGGAGTTTTTTTTGCCGTTGGTGTTATGACTCGATTTCTTGTGACTGGCTTCCTGGCTGCGCTTAGCAACGCGCCGTCGACGAACCCATTCATTATGTGATACGAGGGCACGAGGATGGAATGCCATGCCTTCCTCTGGAAGGCTCATCCAATAGGAGAAGGGGGTGGCGGAGTGATTCCAGTGTGCTATTGTGACGGACTTGTAAAGTGAAGGGCATTGGGAAGATGAATAAATGCAATGTCCCAGTGTCACTCCTAGACATCATTAAGGGGAACTGTGCCCCACTAGCCTAACCAACGGTATTTTGACGGTAACTCACTCACCTGTTTCCTGGGTTTGGTCACATGAAGTTCGCAATGCGAGCCCGAAGGTACTTTGACATCAATTTTCGCCTACCAGAAATCAGTAGAATGTCAAAATGTCTGTTTTTCCATAGCATTTTAAAAATGTTTACACGGGCAGAAATGCTCTGTTTTCCACTTCTCCTTTCATTTAAGTAGCCTTTGCAATTCATCACAGGTTTTCCAAATCACATTGTGCTTGATAAATTAATCTATTGCTATATGCCCCTCCCAGAACGCTCGCAATGACTTGTGCAGCAATTTCCTCGGTGCGTTTGGATACTCGATCAGCTCCTGTTTGCGCCAGCTTTTGATTGCACAAACCTTTAGTAAATTAGACCCTCAGACTACTTTCGCCTGATTACACGCACCTTCTGCATTATTAATAGTGTACATAAATACCAACATGTTTCAATGTCTTCACTACCTTTCCTCTCCTTTTCAGACGTTCATAGTATTGAATCGTGGGAAGGCAATCTTCCGTTTCAACGCCACTCCTGCCTTGTACATCTTAAGTCCCTTCAACCCGCTTAGGAGGATAGCTATTAGAGTTTTAGTACACTCATATCCTTTGAAAGTGGGCTATTGACAGAGCTTCACGTAGATTGAAGTGTTTATCAGACAAAATGAGATTGCGATGTTCTGAATGCAAAAACAACAGGTGAATGGTTCAAGTGTTTTACAGCCACTGTGCACTTAAATGCAAGTGATGGAGACGATACTTTCGCAGGATACGCCTTCACAGTTACAACCAACCCTCTGAGGGAAATCAGAACTCAAGCATAATTCAAGAAGCATATAGATATAGTAACTATGGTTATGGTGCATCAGGATGTGAGATATATACAGTATATATATTAGCGGTGGGAATCTTCGAATGTTTCACGATTCGATTTTATTTTTGGGTGTGCGATTCGATTCAGAATCGATTAAGAACGATTTTTGATTCAAAATGATTTGATTGACAATGATTTTTGCTTCAATTTATCGATGTTTAAGGAATCATAATGATCTACTCCAGTCTGACTGGCTAATGCTAATTAGTGCTCTACTCGCGGCACTTTTTATCACTCAAAAGGACGTCTCCACGCTGAAAAAACAAAAACCTTTATTGCAATAACTTGATCGTAACATTTCCCTTCTACTCTCTAATGTGGCTACAACTTAACAGTGTATCTGACCACTTGGAACCACACTGCCCCTAAGTGGCCAAATCGGGTACAACCTGAACAGCGCTCCCAATAAAGGCACACACAAACAAAGGGTAGATAAAATAATTTAAATAAAATCGATTTTGGGACATTTAAAATTGATTCTGAATCGTACTAAATGAGAAGCGCGATTCTTATGAGAATCGATTTTTTTGGGCACACCCTAATATATATATATGATTTTTAACAGTACATGTGAGCATCAATTTTCCCATGTGTTCCTTGACTTTTGTGTTTCCACGATGTTCAGCATGTTGATCATGTTCACCATCCTAACCAATTGTACTTTCATGACGCTAAGTAACCCTCCGGAATGGGCCAAGAATGTAGAGTAAGTCCCTTTGCTCTTTTCAACTCATTGCTTCTCTGTTAGACATAAAGTTAAGATCATGTGTGTGTTTTTTTGGTAATCTGGCGTGTTTGTTAATGTAGGATTAAAGTTTCGAAGTAGTTTTTTTTCCCCGAATTGTGTGTATATTATATGACATCATTATACCTTCCAAAAGTATCACTAGGCTGGTGCATCTAATTCCTTATTTATTTATTTATTTATTTGTGTAGACTTAAAACATTGGGTCAAAAGATTAATATGAGACAAGAGATTTGATTTCCTGGAATTTACATCTCAATCTTGAAACACAACTTCGAAGTTAGCGTTGTTTGTAATGAAAGAGTCCGGCTGCTGGACTACACAGAAACGGTATCATTGGTGTCAAAGTCAAAAGCAAAGTAGAGTTGGAGTTTTCGCTGCCTGTGGAACTTGCGCATTAATTGACAAGTTTGATGCAGTAGCTTGGTGAAATGCTTCTTCAACAAGTGAAAATACATTTGAAGCTTTTGCTGTCTTTATAAGTGCTCACTGTTTAATAAACACTCCGCTCTAGTAATAACCCTCACCTTATCCTCTCGCTCTTGCCTTCGATCGCCATGGTAACAAAAGTTTGGTAGCAAAACCAATGTTAAGCACAGGTCCTGCCATCCGTCATCACTCCGCTATTTGTCATTGTTTCTTACTTGCCAGATACACGTTCACAGGGATTTACACTTTTGAGTCCCTCATAAAGATCCTGGCCAGAGGCTTCTGCGTGGGGAAGTTCACTTTTCTGCGCGACCCTTGGAACTGGCTGGACTTTAGCGTGATCCTCATGGCGTAAGTATTTTGGCACATTTACACTTTGATTGATTGATTGATTGAACATCTAAACATTGCAAGATATGAAAATAAAAAAGAAAAGACAGAAAAGGATCAATAATAGATGTCATAGTTCAACGCCGTTTACATGCTCAAAGTGAGTAAGAAGAAGTACAAAAACATATCCTACCTCATATTACTCATATTATGTTAATGCACCAGTAGGTTATTCATTTTAAATAATATATCACAAATTAAAACAAGCAAAACAAGTTTTTGTTCATGTTTACACCTGATTTTGAATTTTTCCTAACACTGTAGTTTTAAACCTCTTTTTTGAACACAGCGAGTATTCACACTTTTTCAATTCTCTTTCATAATTGTTCCATGAATTAATACCTTTTACAGAAACACGCATTTGCTTTATCTAGGATTATTTTTCAAAGTGACTTAATTTATGACAGCAACCCTCCCCGATCTTGAACTTTTGCTGCTAATCCCTGAGTGTAAGAAAGGAGGATGATCTGCATTATATTGTACTTTTTAGAAATCATAACCAAAGATATGTCATATGTCCTAATTGACATGATCGCAGCCGATATACAGCATATCCTGCCTCAATAAAGGTACCCTATATGAGTTGAGGTGCCCAACCCCTTTTCACACATGATCATTTGGTATACTATAAGCCTCACATATTACACAAACAAATAAGGAGAGAAAACGAAAATTTTATGATAATCTGGAAAGTAAATCATACCAAGAAATTTCTTCACTAATGTTCAAAATATTCAAATTTATGTCCTGGTGTAAATTTAAAAATTGCAAAAATTGCCCAAAAAAAGTTAGGGAAAAAACGTGTGCCATCACTAAAAAATAAAAATTGAATAAAATTATGTGAGCCTAATCAATTTATATATAATGGGTCAAACTCAAGTTTTTTCAGGATGCTGAATGGAATGCAAGCAATATTTTTCTACAGAACTATTGCTTCATGTGTGTGTGTTTTGGGGGGTATCCCACTTTTTACATTTGAATATTTCAATAGATTTATGAGTTAAATGCATTTTTTAAAAACTCATATTTAGAAAAACTGTTTTATCTCAAATGCTTCCGATGTCAATGTCTGAACCAAAGTCTTAATGCCTTTACAAACTGGAGATGCGGAGATGCATTTGACAGCATTCTTTTTGCAGCTGCACTTGCTTCAATTGCCGTGACAATACAGTTTGTGAACTGGAGTAGCTCTTCATGAAGTGGCTCAGAACCATGAACATCCAATGTGCATCCATAGACATTGGGCCCCAAATAGAGTTCCTAAAGATCAACTTGGAGTGAGCGGTGTGTAGTGAAAGCTATTATAACATTTTTAATACCTAATTTCATATATCAACTATTGTTACACATTATGAACATTTTAATTCTTCATATTAACCTATAAGACATATTTTGTGTCCTGAGCAGAGCAGATGATGTCGACCTCGTATGGTCTGGCCTTAAGCTGGGTCATATTATTTAGTCTAAAAAGTTCCTTCTCAGCGTTTTGTGCGAAAGCACATTTAGCCCTTGAACCAGAATTTGTCTCAAAAACACACACACACACACACACACTCCTTTGGCTGGTATACACTGATTGGTCCAAAATTCCTTGTTTTATTTGTACACGCACATCTCGGTCATGAAAACAAAATTTGCTTTGAAATAATAAACACACACACTTTTTGCTTTCTTCATCAGTCACGGCCACTGTAAATTTGGTTCAACTTGTTTGTGAGATTTTGCTATGGGAAAATCCTTCAACTATATAACACATTCTGTCTCAAAAACATCCACCTGACCTTGTTTACGCCATCTGCTCACGGAAAAGTACCAGAGAGTATGTTTAGTCTACAAATGAAAAGGAGGAGGTCTTTTTAACTATAAGAAGCTATTGTACACGTAGAAGAGCACATTTGACGCTCTGAAATCCCACGTTCTTTAAGTGATGAATTAGAGGCAGTTATTTGTCCAGAGACTCTCTGTTTTAAATTAAATCATTTTTGCAAAAGGTGTATTTTTCTTGCATCAAACCTATCCTCATTTTTGGAACACGCAAAGAGGACAAATTTCTTTTATTCCTCTTCAGTAGCTATACCAAACGCTTTCAATCATTTCTGCATTTGGTGAGAACATGCTGTTGTACCCACTGCTGCACTAAATGTATGGCAAGAAGATCATAGTATAACCTGAATCATTACACTTTGTAGCTTGTGTGACAAAGAAGATTTTTGTTTGACCTTTGCAGAAAACCTACCAAAATCCACTTGGTTAGTTTTTTGTCCCCTTATAAAGTGCTTTAGAAATACAATTATAAACATGATTTCCCTCACTTCCTATCAAATACAGTTGCTTTCCCATGGCCAGTATTGCACAAACAATGGCGTGTCAATGGTGTAATTTGACATGACAGAAGAGCAGGTCGGGATTTTAGGGAAAGCTTTTAAAATCCTGATTATGTGGGAGAAAGAATTGGCTTGACAAGCTAGCTCTTCTTAGGCGTGTTGTCGAGGAATTGTACTTGGTGTTTATTGCATCCGATTCGGCAGGAGCACTTGGTGGATAGATGTGGTCATTTTGCCCAATGTGTACGTGAAGTCTGATTTGAGATTGTACATGTTTGTACTCATTGTTGAGTGATGCTATGTGATAACTGTGCATTTAATCCTGCAGGTATATAACAGAGTTTGTAAACCTAGGCAATGTTTCAGCTCTGCGCACATTCAGAGTGTTGAGAGCTTTGAAAACTATCTCAGTGATACCAGGTAAGGGTGCCTCAGTGTATCCTCCTGTGTGTGACCGTTTGCCACTCCCTCTCCCTTTTCCATGACCCCTCCCCTTTTTGTTTTGTGACGCTTTGGACGTGGGTGTCTGTGTTGTGTGCGCGTGAACGTGTGCATCCCGAAAAACACCTGGCAACTCCCCCGAACCCCCTCCCCTGCCTTCGCTACCTCCTCCCTTACAGATATGTCACAGAGTTTGTGGACCTGGGCAATGTATCAGCACTGCGAACCTTCAGGGTTCTGCGGGCCCTGAAAACTATATCAGTCATCCCAGGTGAGCACAGCATCAAGGCCAAAAGGGCGAATGAAATGCTCACTGCTAAGTGGCGTTTTTGGCAACATCTACTCACTTCTGAGCTCATCTTCACTGCAGCAAAGCCTGATAGCGCCGTTTTGCCATCCTTCATGTTGCCTTCAAAAAAAAAAAGATGGAATCTGGCTCCAATCTGCATAGATTGAAAGGATTCCTAGCTTTTAGACATGTAGAAAGGCAGAACTCTTTCTTTCAAATCTATTCTTGCCTTGGGAGCCACCTGTGGATTTTGTGCTTTTTCCTTTATGCATGAGACATTGCAAAGGAAGATTTTCTGGTGGCAAACTAATGTGTGTGCGTTTACGTGCGTGTCTGTCAAGTGTGCTATTCCTGTTTGAAGCATGTCATGTTCTTTAGTGGGTAGTAGTTGAAAGCTGTTTTCATCGCAAAAAGCAAAAGAAAAGTACAACTTGTAATTACATCCACAGCACAACTCTCACAAAATAAAAACAAAGGACTGTATTAGTTTGTGAATAATTTTTTTCTTAATACTGTTTAACTCATTCACTGCCATTGACGGCTATAGACGTCAAAAATTCCTTTGAACATTTTTTCCCACTTTTGTTAAAAAGAGTATGAAAACCTAGACATTTTTTTTTACTTTACATTTAGAACAGATATAAAATTTGTGATTAATTAAGAGTCAACTAGTGAAGTCATACGATTAATTATGATAAAAAATTTAATCGCCTGAATTTGGGACGTAATTTTTTTTCGTAATTAATCGCATGATTTCATTAGTTAACTCACAATTAATCACACGTTTTATATATCTGTTCTAAATGTACAATATTTTTTTCTAGGTTTTCATACTCTTGTTAACAAAAGTGGGAAAAATGCTAAACCAATTGAAATTGAAATTAATTTTTGACATCTATAGCCGTCAATGGCAGTGAATGAGTTAATAAGCTTTTGTTATGTCACAACATTTTTGCTTTCTTAATACATTTTGGAAGCATACAACCTACAAATATTCCCTTTCCTAAACTTTGTATTTTTTCTTTAGACTTCAGATGTTTCCTAGTTTAATGCACTTACTGTGCCCGATAAAAATATGCACATTTAAGTTTATTTTCCTGGTTTCCCCTGTAAAATTGTATCACTAAATTTGTATAATTTCTGTAAACTTAGATGTTTTAAATGAAAGTTTTGTTGTGCCAAATTTGAATATTAAAGCTGCTCAATGCAGGAAATTTAATTTAGAATTTTTGAAAAATGAAACTGCGCGCGTCCTTTCTCACATACACACTGCGCTTATAACGCCACATCAGCAGACAGAAGGCGGGAAATTCGAACCTGAATCCAGTCTGAAAACTAAAAGCAAACAATAAACAAGTCTTAAGCCACAGGCTTGTAGGAGTACCCATTGTGAACAGCTAAGGTGTTACTCGGCTAATAAGATGTTTCAGTCATAAATGGTCAAATAAAAAGGCTATTGAAAAAATATTTTGGGGTAAATTCCTACATAGAGCAGCTTTGAACAAATCTAAAACCAATTAAATACATATTTCAACTATGACCGAAATCATTATATGTTGAAATACAGTAGACAGGCGGTAGGGACTGGTTGGCCTGCAAATAATGAAAATCCGCATATAAATGACCCCCTCCCCCCCAAACAACTGAATTCATTTTCGGAGGCCATCAAAGAGGTCCATTCAAGCCCGAGCATCAAGCATCAAGTATGAGTTGACATCACGGAATTGACCATCGCCAGCTCTCATCGATTCTTGTTTATCTGTGATAAACAGTGATCTGTATCAGATTTTTTTCTGATGACAGTGCAAGAGTTCATACATAAACACTCAATCTGGCTGCTTGTTATTGGAAAAGCTTTTGTTGAACTGCTCTCTATACAAGCTTATATGTGACAGGTACTAATGATTTCCTCCTTTGCTATGTCCCACTACCCCTTACCTCCCACTCAGGCTTGAAGACAATCGTGGGTGCATTGATCCAGTCAGTTAAAAAGCTGTCGGATGTTATGATCCTCACCGTGTTCTGCCTCAGCGTGTTTGCTCTCATTGGCCTGCAGCTCTTCATGGGCAATTTGAGGCAGAAATGCGTCCGCTTGCCCATCAATGGCAACGACACCAACAGCAGCAGCACTGTGGCCGCCGACATGTTTCTTTTCAATAGCAGCCTAGCAGAAATCAACGACACGTTCCTGAACAGCACAGGGAGCAGCTTCAACTGGACCGAGTACATCAGCGATGACAGTAAGCCAAGAGGGACAGATCGGCTGCATGTGGGTTAACCGGGTTCAATTTAGCTTCTGCTAAAGTTGCAGCATGTTTGACTTTCGTTTTTCTGTGTTTTTATAGACAGTCTGTTGTTTAGAGCACTCATATAAATCTCTAATAGGTTTCAAAAATAGGTCCCCAAGTAAGCTTAATTAAAGCAAAATGGTTAAACAAATCACAGTTTTCATGCAAAATAGAAAAAGGTCAGAGTGATGTTTTGGGCTAGAATAATAAGGAGTGAGAAGGTAGGTCCCTTTTTGGGTGTCTAAATGTGTCAAAATGACCTTTGTTAAATTTCGCACTGATCCTTTCTTGCAGTGGTGCCTTCCACAGTGAAATAATTATTGTGCAAAACAACTTACCATCCCACGCTGCAAAAAAAAAAAGCTGCTGTGGGTATGAAAGGAGAAATCTTATTATGTGGCCACTATCATCCTCTTACTTGAACCTTATTGAACATATGGAGCATCTGAGATGGGGGAAGGAAAAGAAAAAATACCTCCAAATAGTAACCCTGTGGGGCAATTATTGCATCCTAAAATCAGATGCAGGCATGAAATGTCTATGGACTTATACATTCAGAGGACTCTTATGTTAACATGTACAGTAAATTGATCATTGAAGATTTTCTTTTAGTCCTTTTTTTTTCAATTACATTGACAAAAATAGAAACAAACCTTTTCTGCTTTCGCAACCATTTTCTAAGCCGTTGTGCTTAATAATTTAGACCGTTGGATTTGAGATATGAATACTGTATTTAGAAAAAAACCCCCATTACTATTCTCACTTAATTTTGTTCAATCGTATACGTTATTATTAAAGAGATATTTACTATACATCTCATTCAATGGAAGATTGGCAAAAATTATATTTAACATTTCTGGTGTCTTCTGTTTCAGGTAATTACTATTTTCTCCCCGGTCGCAGGGATGCTCTGCTTTGTGGAAATGGCACTGGGGCTGGGTAAGGACCTTTGCCAAATAAGCTTTCAGACACTTAAGTTTGCTCATTTATGGTAGCCAAACCTGCAATTTTCAAATCAAGATATTTTAAGTGGATCTAAATGATCAATCATGAAGTATTCATATAGCGCTACATTTTTTCCACATTTTCCTCTTATTACTGCCTCATTCCAAAATGGGATAAATTCTCAAAATTCTACACACAAGACCTCATAATAACAATGTGAAAAATATTTGTAGAAACGTTTTTGCCAATTGCAAAAAATATAAAACTAAGAAATCACATGTACCATCACAGCCTTGGTCACAAAACATCCTTGAGAGCTTCCTACAGCTTAATTGGAGTTTCCCTGTGGTAATTCCATTAATTGAATATGATTTGGAAAGGCACACACCTCTCTATTCAGTATAAGGTCCTACAGTGCATGTCAGAGCGCAAGCCAAGCATGAAGTCAAAGGAGTTGCCAGACACTAGACAGGATGATCTCGAGGCACAAATTTGGGGAAGGGTACGCAGAAATGTCCATCTATAAATGGAAGGATTTACGACCCACCAGGACTCTTTCTAGAGCTGGCCACATGTCAAACTGAGTAATTGGGGGAGAAGGGCCTTTGTCAGGAAGGTGACCTAGAACTCGATGGTCACTCTATCAGAGCTCCAATGGTCCTCTGTGGTGACAGGAAAACCAGAAGGATGACCATTTCTGAAGCATTCCACCAATCAGGCCTAAGACCTGTAGAGTGGCCAGAGAGAAGCCACTCCTTTGTATAAGACACTTGCTCATTTATGACCAGCTAACTCATTAGCCAAAAGGCGCCCGAAGGACTCTCGGACCATAAAAAAGAAAATTCTGCACTTTGATCAGACAAAGTTTGAACTCTTTGGCGTGGATGCCAAAGATTGGGGCGACGGTTTACCTTTCAGCAGGACAGCGACCTTAAGCACACAGCTGAGACAGCGAAGGAGTGGCTTGAGGACAACTCTGTGAATGCCCTTGAGTGGCCCAACCAGAGCCCAGATTTGAATCTTATCGAACATCTCAGAAATCTGAAAATGGCTGTGCGCCGACGCTTCCCATCCAAACGGATGGAGCATGCAAAGTGAAATGGGCGAAACTGCCCAAAGATAGGTTTGCCAATCTTGTGGCATCAAATTCCATAAGACTTGAGGCTGTAATTACCGCCAAAGGTGCCTCAACAAAGTATTGAGCCAAGGCTGTCAAGGCTGTTTTAGTTTACAGTAGTTTCTGGATGCGCTGTATGAATCTCAAAATAACTTACATCATCATTGTGTGACAGGCTTTGTCCAGAAGGCTTCACTTGTATCAAAGCGGGCCGCAATCCCGACTACGGATACACAAGTTTTGACACCTTCAGTTGGGCTTTCCTGTCTCTGTTCCGACTCATGACACAGGACTACTGGGAAAACCTCTATCAGCAGGTTTGTATAATTTGTGGGTGCATTGCTGCTGTTTTATGTTATTTCTCCCATTTTTTGTCATCTATCTACTTCCACATAATTCATCCGAGTCTCGTCATTCCAATTTGAACATATTCCAAATATTCATGCCATTCTTGCTTCCATTTTTCTTATTCTTACCCACAATTCTCGATTTTGTACCCTAATTTTCCCATTTCATTCTTAATGGCCAATTCAGCATTGTATATTTACATAATTTCAAAGTGATATTCATTTTACTTTAGGGATGATTGTTAGTCCATTCCCTACTTGATTCTTCAAATTTTACTTCATACCCTACTTGATTCTTAACACCTTACCCCTTTCTGCTTTTTCCACTACAATTTCTCCATTTATTCACCAATTCAAACCATTTCAACTTCAACATGCTCAGCTATTTCCAGCTCATTGCATATCATTCCATGTCACTTATTATACTTCACATCATTCAATATCAGTCCAGATAATTCATGTTTTTCATTCAGCCTCACAGCCTTCACACACAATTTCTTCAGAATGTGCACATTGTCTAGTTTCAAAAGCTTTTGTGTTATTGTGATCTTTATACTCTTGAATCCTTTAGACCTTGCGTGCGGCAGGGAAGCCCTACATGGTCTTCTTCGTTTTGGTGATCTTCCTGGGTTCCTTCTACCTTGTCAACCTAATCTTGGCTGTTGTGGCCATGGCTTATGATGAGCAGAACCAGGCCACTATAGAAGAGGCTCAACAAAAAGAGGAGGAGTTCCAGGCCATGTTAGAGCAACTAAAGAGGCAGCAGGAGGAGGCACAGGCAAGAACAATTTTGGTTTAACACTAGGTTAAAAAGGAAGTCAATCCCAACCAATTTTCTTGACAATAATATGTTCTATGCAGCCCCACTATTCTAAATACGGTATTTTGGTTAATATTGGGTTAGTGGAATATGACTTAAGCAGCAAAATCCAGCAGTTTTTATCAATATCAGAAGGCGGCCATTTTGCCACTTGCTGTCGAGTGAAAATTACATCACAGTTGCTCAGGTCTCAGGTAAGAACCAATTACAGCTCAGCTTCAGAAAACAGATGAGCTGTGATTGGTTGTTGCTTGAGCCCTGAGCAGCTGTGATGCCATCTTCAGTTGACCGCAAGTGGCAATGGTCGCCCCCTGACATGGATAAAATGTAATATTATCAAGAATGTCATGTTTAGACTAGTGAGGTCACATATAGCATATTATTGTCAAGCAATGTTTAAGGTCCCCATTAAGCTTGAGATGGTAGTTGTTCTCCATTGAACTACAGTAAATTATGGCACTATCTGTGAGAGAGAGAAAAAAGGATTTAAAAAAGTGTAGTAGAGATGTTGAGTGAGATAATGGTGAGTATACATTTGAGTACTTGGCCTATTGTCAATAAATTGTCTAATTAAAAAAAAATACTCATAAATATTTGGATCCCCATCTAATTTTGAAAAGAATCCCCCCAAAAATCCCAAGCCATTCAGAACATTTCAATTTAGTTGGAAATCACTGATGATACATTCTGAATTGTACTTTTTCTCAGCTTTGCAAGCATTTATGTATAAGCGCAAACACCAGCCACATCACATTGCCAAAGAAAATGGCACTGAACCCTAAAATTTGAATATTGAAAGACAAACGTCAACTGAGCAGAGACGAAGAGGATGCGATTTTACCCAAGTAATTAAAAAAAAGGAATAATTAAATTAATTTAACCAAGTAAATAACACAATGATTTTTAGACCAGAGACTGTCAATGCTTTCATGTCTGCTTTCAGCTTCCAGGCTTTCTCTTCATATTAATTTGCGCAAGCCTTTCAGACAGCCACCAGGTTGCCATGACAACTGTGTGTTGTTTTCCGATTGGCTGACAGGTTGCCGCGGCAGCGGCCACGGAGAGCGGCGAGTACAGCGGGAGGGGGGGCCCCACCTCTGAGTCGTCCTCTGTGACATCCAAGCTCAGTTCCAAAAGTGCAAAAGAGCGACGCAACAGGCGGAAGAAAAGGAAACAGAAGGAGGAAGAGGAGGAGGAGAGAGAAGCATGCAACAAGTTCCATAAGTCTGTAACCGTGGACAGCATCAACAGGTCCTTCCGCTTCTCCATGGATGCTAACCGACTTTCCTATGAGAAGAGATGCTCCTCACCCAATCAGGTACATTTTACTCTTAAACATGATGATGGGCTTTCACTTCTTGTACAGCTTGTAGTGAGAAAATAGTTTATTTCATTGTTATTTAAGGCCGCAGAGATCTAAAAAAAAAAACATGCATCAGTTTTTTGGGGTCCATTTGATCAAGGTTGCATTGCATTTCTAAAAAAAACACAAATAATTTTTGAAGAGCTCACAGATACTTTCTTTCATAGTCTCTGCTCAGTATACGTGGATCGCTCCTCTCGCCACGGCGGAACAGCCAAGCCAGCCTCTTCAACTTCCGCGGACGAGTACGTGACATGGGCTCAGAAAACGACTTTGCGGACGACGAGCACAGCACCTTCGAAGAGAGCGACAGTCGCCGGGGCTCCCTGTTCTTGCCACGTCGTCTGGAGCGTCGTTGCAGCGCCATCAGCCAGACAAGCCTCAGGGTACCTCGTGTCATGCTTCCTGCCAATGGCAAGATGCATTGCGCCGTGGACTGCAACGGCGTTGTTTCGCTGGTTGGAGGAACATCTGTAACTAACTCTCCGGTTGGTCTCCTACTGCTTGAGGTTCATTTTTTAATTTACCCCAAGGTTGGAGACCTTGAGTCACATGATTTGACACAAGTCAGATTTAAGTTGCCAATTTTAGGACTCATGACTAAAACGTACAAAAAAAAAAGACTTTGCTTTGACCTGGTGTTCATGAGACTCGACTTAGACTTGCACCACATCACTCGACGAGCCTGCCTGTTTACATTTGAAAAAATTCAATTTCAAGATAGTAGGATATTTGTTTTGTTTGTCAAAAACAAGCAATTTTTTCTGTATGCGATTTGCAGAAGCCACCTCATGAAACAAATACGGAGAGATGAGTTCAGTTTAAAGCTTATGGTTTTCATAATTGGGAAGAAGGTAATTTAGGTTGGACACAACAACATCTGACTTCATCCGTCACTACAAACCCCACAACGACAGCTAAGCTACAATAAGTCCGCAGTTTAGCTCACCGATAGCTGGTCCAACATGAACAAAGCTTCATTCTGGTTATGCATTTATTTGAGAAGGCATCAAAGTAAAAACAAACAAAAAAACGGTTTTGAACCATCATTTTTTTTTTATTATTGTGTGCCACTAGCTAGCTAGCTAGCGTTTTTGGTGCCACGGAGAAAATTCTTTTTTGGCCAGTTATTGAACATGAGGGACATATTGCTGACTGAGGCTAAATATTTTCTTGATCTATTGTAGCCCATGAGAGGTGGACATATTTGTGCTGTATTTCATCTCATGTTAACACTTGGGGGCGGCATGGCTCAGTGGTAGAGTGGCTGTCTCCCAACCTCACAGGATTAGGGTTCACCAGGTGGAGGTGTCTTTTGAGAAAGATACTGAACCCCAAGTTGCTCCGAATGCTGTAATTTCTCAATAGGTGAATGTGAAGTCAGTGTGAAGGGCTTTGAATGCCTTAATAGTAATAATAATACTGTAAGTCCTACACAAGTCAAACACCAATTACCGTAACTGAGACTTGTACTTTTTATTGGTCTCAGCCTTGCACAGTCTGAACTTGACATCTACTTCTGGGAAAATTGACAACTATCTTGATGGACTCTAGTTCTCTTGTGACTCTATAGGTCAAATATTACATTGTTATCTTGGATTGTGTGTTTTTCTCTAGGGAACCACAACAGATACTGAGGTGCGAAAACAATGCTCCGTTGATTATTTAGATGAACCAGGAGGCAGGCAAAGAGCCATGAGTGTGGCCAGCATTCTCACCAACACCATGGAAGGTCAGAAATCTTTCACAGATTTAAAATGTTGTCAGGGGAACGCACCAAACTTTACTTAACCTACTCTTTACATCCTATATGCTACATATAATGACCTATAGAACAATAAATTACAGAAAAATAATCATTATCAACTGTTCTAGTAGCCCCTGTGATTTTCACTGCATTTCAATGTTTCCCTTCTAGAGCTTGAAGAGTCGAGACAGAAATTCCCCCCCTGCTGGTATCGATTTGCCAACACTTGTTTGATCTGGGATTGTTGCCCTGCCTGGCTTAAAATTAAAGACTTTGTCAACATGGTGGTCATGGACCCATTTGTGGATCTGACCATAACAACTTGCATCGTCCTCAACACCCTTTTTATGGCCATGGAACATTATCCAATGACGAAAGAATTCAACAATGTCCTTTCTATTGGAAACCAGGTACCTACTAATATTAACAACCATCCATCCCTTTATGATGTATATTGGTGTATAAAATTGTCCCCCCCCCCCCCCCCCCAATAGGTATTCACTGGCATTTTCACAGCAGAGATGTGCCTCAAGGTCATCGCTCTTGACCCTTACTATTACTTCCAAGAGGGCTGGAACATTTTTGACGGCATTATTGTTAGCCTGAGTCTCATGGAGCTGGGTTTGGCCAATGTCGAGGGCTTGTCTGTGCTCAGGTCCTTCCGACTGGTAAGAGACACAGTCACATTTTAGTCTACGCTATCCAAATCCTGAATATAATCCCAATTATTTATTTTTTTTGCTCTTGATTTTACAACAGCTGAGGGTATTCAAGCTGGCTAAATCCTGGCCAACTCTGAACATGCTGATCAAGATCATTGGTAACTCAGTGGGGGCTTTGGGGAACTTGACCCTGGTCCTCGCCATCATCGTCTTTATCTTTGCCGTGGTGGGCATGCAGCTTTTCGGCAAGAACTACAAAGAGTTTGTCTGTAACATAAACGATGAATGTCAGCTACCACGCTGGCACATGCATGATTTCTTCCACTCCTTCCTCATCGTGTTCCGGGTGCTGTGTGGGGAGTGGATCGAGACCATGTGGGACTGTATGGAGGTATCAGGACCGACAATGTGTCTGATTGTCTTCATGATGGTTATGGTCATCGGAAACTTGGTGGTAAGCATCTCCTTTGTTGCTTTACTTATTTAGTTGCTTGTTTAAAAGGGAAGCCACCCCCCCCAAAAATTATTGACAATAATATGTTCTATGCAGCCCCACTCGTCTAAATACAGTATTCTGGTTAATATTACTTTAGTGGAATATAAATTAAGCATCAAAATCCAGCAGTTTTTATTAACTCATTCACTGCCATTGACGGCTATTGACGTCAAAAATTCATTTGAACGATTTCTATTAGTTAAACATTTTTTTCCACTTTTGTTAACAAGAGTATGAAAACCTAGATTTTTTTTTTTACTGTACATTTAGAACAGATATCAAATTTAGGATTAATCGTGAGTTAACTATTGAAGTCACGCGGTTAATAAAAGTGGGAAAAATTTTTAAACTAATAGAAATTGTTCAAATGAATTTTTGACGTCAATAACCGTCAATGGCAGTGAATGAGTTAATATCAGAAGGCGGCCATTTTGCCACTTGCTGTCAAGTGAAAATGACATCACAGTTGCTCAGGTCTCAGGTAACAACCAATCACAGCTCAGCTTCAGAAAACAGGTGAGCTGTGATTGGCCGTTGCCTGAGCCCTGCGCAACTGTGATGTCATCTTCAGTCGACAGCAAGGGGCAAAATGGCCACCGCCTCAGATGGATAAAAACAGCTGGATTTTGCTGCATAACTCATATTCCACGAATGTAACATTAATCAGAATGTCATGTTTAGACTAGTGAGGTCACATATAACATATTATTGTCAAAAATGTTTGAGGTTGACTTCTCCTTTAATATCATATGATGTAATCATGGTGGTGCAGCTGAAAAAAATGCAATTCATGTGAAAGTCGCTATTTTTGGTCAGGTGGTTACTTAAAATCAGTTATATGTAAAAAGGTATTTTCTCATAACTGTCCAATGTACATTATTGTGTCACTGCATTGAGGTGATCAGCCTGTCGCAGTCCTGTATGGACACCCAGGCTGCTGTTGTGGCAGCTTGGCGTTCCATGTCTGCCCTTTCCCATCATTTTCAATTGATATCGGGTGTCCTCAATTAATAGTGGTCCAGTTTTGGTGGAGGTGCAGTATAATAACAGTCGTGCAGGAACAAATGACTCTTCTAAAGAGATAGTTGTCTTTCAAATGCCTCTGAAGTGTGCAAGCCAGTGCTTTCCAACAAGGCATCACAAAGTAGAGAAAGTGTGAGCATTTCAAATTGTTGATAAACTGCATTTGTAAATATCTGAAACAATATTAACAAGAAACAGCTTTAACACTCGTTGTTTATTCGTTGCTTTATTTTTTTAACACCTCATCGCTTGGCTGCCTTGCACGCCCACTCACAAAGCTGCTGTGAATATCTAGTTTGATTGGGTTCATCATCACACGTGTGAGGAGTTTCAGTGCCTGTGGTTGGTCTGTGTGTTTCCTATTTACTATTAGAATGGAGGTTTTAAAAAGACTAAGTTGTCGTGTTTACACTGAGAAATTATCGAAGAAATCTAATAACATCTTGCTCCTTGTAGAGAGGTGCCGTTTATCTCATATAGTTATAATAGTTTATAGATTGTTGACATCTAATGTAACCCAGTCATTCATATCTTCTTTTCTCATGTTCTTGTTAGGTTCTAAACCTGTTCTTGGCTCTGCTTCTGAGCTCATTCAGCGCTGACAACTTGGCAGCAACTGACGACGACAGCGAGATGAATAACTTGCAAATTGCCGTGGGTCGTATCCAGCGCGGCATTGCCTTCTTAAAATCGACCGTCCGACAGTTCCTCCAGAGGCTGTTCTTCGGCGGGGGCGGGAAGGGCTCCAGCTTGCATGAAGAGAGCAAACCCCTGGAAGAACTCCATAGCAACGGCAAAGGCAACTGCATCACCAATCACACAACAGTGGAAATGACCAAAGACCCTGGTGGAATGTACATTACAGCTGAGGGCAACGGGCGTCCGGGAGGAGGTCTGGTTGTCGGGGGCATGGTTGACGAGGATAGCACAGAAAAGTTCCCCATAGACGATTGTCACTACATGTCGTTTATTCACAACCCGAGCCTGACGGTCACAGTGCCTATTGCTGTGGGCGAATCAGACTTTGAGAACCTTAACACAGAGGACTTAAGCAGCGATTCCTCGGATGTGGAGGACAGCAAAGAGGTAAGATTAGTCTGTCGTTTTCTGTCTTGATCTGTGGCGTATTTTAAAGTTGACTCTAGCGAAGGCTGATGAATCACTTGAGCAGCGTTTTGCAAGTATTCCACCTGTTCAGATTTTCATCAGAAGTTATGACGTACCTAAATACTGTTCCATTCAGCACCCCCAATTGTACGATATGGTAAGGTATCAGGTGCATTTGGCACACATAATTAGATTATACTGTATTGCTGTAACCTTTCTACTTGCTATGACCTTCCTTATATGGCACAGTTGAGACTGTAGGGGTCACACATCGTCACCTGGGCTCGGCAGGCTATGAAGAGGAATCATCTGACGGGAGCTCAGACCTTCCGCATCTGGCAGAGAAAGGCCCCGCAGTTGTGTACTCAGTCTTTTTGGCATCCATTAAATAGTTTAATTGAAAAGGGGAAGTCAACCTTAAACATTTCTTGACAATAATATGTGTCTAAACATGACATTCTGATTAATATTACATTTGTGGAATATGAGTTATGCGGCAAAATCCAGCCATTTTTATCCATCTCAGGGTGCGGCCATTTTTCTGCTTGCTTTCGACTGAAGATCACATCACAGTTGCTAAGGCTCAGGTAACGACCAATCACAGCTCACCTGTTTTCTGAAGCTGAGCTGTGATTGGTTGTTACCTGAGACCTGCGCAACTTTGATGTCATTTTTACTTGACAGCAAGGGGCAAAATGGCCGCCTTCTGATATTGATACAAGCTGCTGGATTTTGCATGCTTAACTCATATTCCACTAACACAATATTAATCAAAATACCATATTTAGACGAGTGGGGCTGCATAGAACATATTATTGGGGGGTTGACTTCCTTTTAAAGAGAGCACCAGTCAAAGTTTGCTACAAAGGTTTCAGGTTGGAGGGTCCCATGACATGCTCGAGGGGGCATCAGCAGTAATCTGGGTACAGACGAGCTCCCCTCCTTTGCCCGCAGCGGGACTTGAACTGTAACCTTATGGATGAGCTACTGCCTCCGTAGCTGATGACGTGGATTCACTTTGACGATTCCTTGAAAAACAGACCAGCAAGGGCAGGTCATTGTGAAACGCCACAGATGCTGCTAATTTAATTTAGAACTGCCTGAAGGGTGATCTCAACTTCCTCTCTATGCTGACAAGAAACAATCTAATTAAAATTCAAGTAAAATTAAATAAATGATTGTTGCCACTAGACTTTACACCGATCTAATCGACTGGATCGGGGTCACATTTTATGCAAATTCGGTTATCTGCTGTAATGTCTTAATTTGCCCAATCATCAATGACATCATTGATCAGCTCAACGAAATAAGACATTACATGTTATATTTAATGTTCATCAGCATTTTGGGGAAAATTCCCCCCAGGGCCTGGCCAGTCCCTATCCTCTGCAAATGGCAACTGACGAGTAAATATAAAAGTTTTTCACATAGATATATTGCTCCATCTTTTGATCGAATCGGTGATCGGCTATTGTTTTTTTGCTCGGTGGTAGGAAAATCCTGATTGTGTAAAGTCGAGTGCCACATTGTTTCCCAGATCCCATTCCGCTGTAATTCTTAGGTCTTACAGAACAAACTGTAATGGCACTCCTATGAGAATCATTGGGTTCTGCAGGTGGCAGTGATGTGTATTGCAAAATGCAAAACTGCCACACATGGTAAGGTTTTTACCTCTGCAGCTCCATCAATTAAATCTGGTGGCTCTGTACCCCCTTGAACTGTGGCTTGGTCCTCGGCACATTTTGGCAACCAACATAACCTCATAACCATCTTGCACTTGGTGCTTACAGGTCTTGAGGAGGTCGCCTTCCACTTTAACCATTATTTATAGGTACAGGTGTTTGGACTGTGCACAACATTGAGCATATTTATAGTTACAGATGGTGTGCACTGTTTATGTACAGTATATTTTATGCAAGAAAATCCTAATGCAATTTTGAATGCAGACATGAGGTTGAATGCTGGCCTGTGGTTGCGCACGACTTACTTTGTTTAACTCCCCCCGTTTGTTATTGCAGCCATATCACAGACGCTCTCAAGGTTTTCAGTGAGAGAAGAACTGTAAGAGCACTTTATTGTATCATAGCACTAACCATGAGGACTGCCAATGTCATTTACGAACAGGCATTTTTTTCCTCATACTTTTAATGGACTGCCCATTTTCGTTCTTTGCCTGGTCTTGCCCTCCGCCCCACCCACAACCCACTTTCCTTTATTCCCACCTCTTCCCCATACAGCAGTACACATAGGCTACACACTGTAATTGTTTACTTTTCTTTGCCTGCTCAATTGGTTGCTTTTGACCTGGGATTTGGTCTGCATTGAAAAATAGGAAGAATTGGAAGAGTGGAGCAAATAAAAAGAAAAATAGGTTATTAATTGTGCTTTAGTTTAACATGGCTTTGATCTATGACCCTAATTATCAATTTGCTGCTTTATTAATTTATGGATTATATTGTGTTTTTTTTCTGGCATCATAAGCATAGTTGACCTTATATAACTCATATGTAGGATTCCAAAGATGGTTTATCCATTATTCAATACATTTACAAACAATATTATTCAGTTGAATTGAGACCCGTAAACAGCATGACCTTGTTTGACTTTCTAATTGCAAACCAGATTCCTCCAGCATGTGTACTCTGTAATCGGGCTTTCTGCCTGTGCTCCAGTCTTTGTGGCAGATTTATCTCCGACAGTAACACTATTAAATCACAAGAAGCAAAAGTGAATAGGGTGGAAGACCTGTTTGAACCAAGGAGAACATAAATTCAACACTGAATTGTTGTTTTTTTTGTGTCAGGGTGCTACTTCTACTTCTTCTGAATTGTATAATCCATAGCCAGTTACATAAGGTCATTGACGTCTGTTGTGTCAGTAAAATATTACATTTTGAAACATAATTTTAAAAAATGGCCGCACAGTGGCCAAAGACAGCTGGGATAGACTCCAGTGTGCCCGCAACCCGAGTGAGGATAAGCAGTTCAGAGAATGAATGAAACAAAATCAAAATCTAAGCACATACATTCTTTCATTTTCGGATCATAAAAGGGTCATAAATCAAGCTGCACATTCCTTTTTAGTTTTTAACATACCTGAAATAAGATGTCATTCCTGTGATGCATCTGATAATGGAATGTAAAAAAAAGAGACTTTTGTTTTTACTATATATATAAAATATATTTATTAAAAATGCACCGTATCAAAACACAATATTCTCTGTCAATCACTAGTAAGTTTTATATAGTATAAATCACCCCAACAACCTATCAATAATCTGCATAAGCACCCTTTTAAGATAGGGAAGTGTAGCATAGCATGCCAAGCTAAACTGCTGCAGATAAAAGCATACCCAGACATCACCTCATGAAATCCATAACCCATCGTGGCCAAACGAGTACAAAGGTAGAGTAAGACAGCATCCTTTCAGAAATGGATGCACGTGAGAAGCATGCTTCCATCATTCCCATGTCCTATTAGCTGGGTCCCACTGCAATCAGGGCTGCTGCACTGTGTAGGATGACATGTTTCAAAACTTCATACACCAAATGAAAGTCGCATGCAACAACACTAGGCTTTCCCTATCCAAAACGACAAGACAAGACTTGACATGTCTCACATTATCCACATGCTGTTGCTGCTATTTATTTACTTCACACCATGTTATAGAAGTGGGGGGAATGGATAAAACACCAGACCACATGCTGTCTTATAAACAGTGCACAGTGCTGGTTTTTGCTGGTAAGCTAATGTGGTCATCTACCGACTTCAACACAACAGAAAAAGCTCCAACACTGCTTTCAAGGAATGGAAATAATGTATTTTCATGTCACTGAGGAAAACTGGTGATCAGAACTTTTGGTGGGTGGATTGCACTCTATGGGGCGAGGGGTATATGCAGTAACTTTTTCTGAAAATATTTCAGCAGATAAACTGAATACAAACTGATCTGGGTTGTTAATTTCTCAGTAGACGTGAAAATACCGCACATGTTTTGCTTGGTACAATTTCAGGCTTGGATTGATGATGCACTGGAATACTGCATGCACTCTTCCTCAAACTGAGGTCACATCAAACGTACCCACAGTTGCATTACAGTAATGTCCAACTCCCCATGTCATGTGTTGCTATATGATATGATTTGAGCCTTCAGATATGTCATGCCAAAGCCTGTAGGTACATTTGATCACTGTTGCATGTGATGACAATGAGGACGTTGAAAAGGAGTCCAACTCTGTTATGACAGTGCCTAATCTGAGTAGAAAATAACACAAAAAGCCAGATCAGGACATTTGGTCCTGGAACAACTCTACATTTTCAGTGTAACTTTGTTCACCTTTTATTGTCCATGCAGAAAGTGGACACAGAGCCTAAACATCTTAGCTCTTCAGAAGGCAGCACTGTTGATATTCGCCCTCCAGGAGACGGGGTTGATTCGGTGGAACTGGAGCCAGAGGAGTCACTGGACCCCGAGGCCTGCTTTACTGAGGGTGAGATGGCGGCTACAAGTATGATAGATCAAGGAAAAGTGGGACAGAACTGCTCATGTGGTGTGTTCAACTCGCAGCTGAGTGACAGTGAATAGGAATGCTCATCAGGTTAGAAAAGAAGTCGTTCGTATTCGTCTCGCTTAATGATTTAATCTGGCAGTTTGTCTACAATTCCTAATGTGCGAATACCCTGCGCAGGTGGGTGTGAAGATGGAATTTAGAAATCAAATACAGTCAACTCTTTGTTCACAAATTCACTTAATTGTTTTTCTTTTCTGTGAAACCTATCCTCAGCAAGATTGATTTGTTTCATGCTTCTCATACAGTGCAGATGTTTTTCTGTTTTGCTCTCGTCCCTGCTTGCATTTTCTACTGAGTGTTCCCAAATTTAGTTCTTGAACTCTCTTCTTTTGATGTATTTACTGTGTTTTTTGTTTGTAAATATTTTTCAATGTCGCGGATGAAACCTTGTGTGTGATTTGCGCTTTACGAATGAATAGTGCTGTTTTGGGGCATTTTCTGTTATGCACCAAAGCGCTGATTGATTGGAAATGAGTAATTAGGTTTAAATAAATTATTTTTGAAGTGGTCTATCTCAACCGAGAAAATAAGATCATAAGATAAGTTTAGGCTGGGTTGTTAGCAGATGATGCAGATAATCTTTACCTCAGGTGCACTTTCTAGTGCTTTTTGTTTTGGAAATGAAATTTTACGCCATTAAGGATAATATTGTAAAATGAATATGAAATGGTATTGAAAACAGTTTTGATCATTTGTGGTCTAACCCTGTATTTCAAATACAAACTAAAAATGTTCTTCTTCAATATAATCACAACTTGTAAAACTATTAATGTAGGCAATTATAAATTAATTTTAGGGGGCATCAATTACTTGTGGTTTTTCCCTATTGGTGTCCTATTGTGCCCTATCTGCTGCAAATAATGTTTACTGTAACGTCATTGGGAACAGGATTTGTATTAACCAGTACATGTTATGTGATGGGTTGTGGAGTTGTTAAAAACTCCGCACTGCCTTACTATACCTGTAAGACACTGCATGCAAAAGTCTGTCATCTCAAACATCCCCTCATGTTTACAACTTTACACACACACACTTCTGTTGTTGTAGTTACTGTCATGGTACATTTGCAGTGGGATGCATTGTGGTTGCCAACAACCATGCAATTCATTTCTGTGGTCCATTTCATTTGTGGTGTTCTGCAATTGTAGGATGCGTAAGCAGATTCCAGTGTTGCCAGGTCGATGAGGAAGCATCCTGGTTTAAGAATTGGTGGACACTAAGGAAAACCTGCTTTATAATAGTGGAACACAACTGGTTTGAATCCTTTATCATTTTTATGATCCTGCTCAGCAGCGGTGCACTGGTGAGTTGAAATGCTTTCATTCAATCGCACCCAACTCAAAAGTCCAGTCAAAAGTCACTAAATGTACTTTTTTTTTTTTTTTTTTACTTGTTCCCTGCCTTTCGCTCAGGCTTTTGAGGACGTTTATATTGAGCAGAGGAGGACCATTAAAACGATGCTGGAGTATGCGGACAAGGTCTTTACTTACATCTTCATTCTGGAGATGCTGTTGAAGTGGGTTGCCTACGGCTTTGTCAAGTACTTTACCAACGCCTGGTGCTGGCTCGACTTCCTCATCGTTGACGTATGTACAACACTCAACATCTTTAACTGTGGATGAAGTCTGGCGTATTCATTCCACGTTTGTATACTTCACACTAATTTCAGATATTTTTAACCCAACATGCCCAAGGTAGTCAAACTGCTGTCTCTGGACAATGATTGGTGTTGTTAACATGTTGAGACCTTTCATATTTTCAACCATGCTTATGTCATACACCAGGGGTCATCGACGCGATGCTCGCGGGTACTAGTTAGCCCCCAGGGACCACATGTGTAGTCGGTGGGCCCCTTCTAAAGCTAGCTCACCTGCGATGGGACATTTGTGATATTCTAGGAATGTTGTAGAAGTGATCATTTGAACATGTAATGACAACTGGAAATGTATAGAAATAAAGGCTCCCATTTTCATGCCTAGCGCAAGTCGAACACAAAGCGCAGTCTAACTGTGCACATGGGTGGACAACAACATTCCTCATTCAATATGATTCCACGTTGCTCTATTTTTTTCATTCAGCATATCAGCCTTCACACACAATTTCTCCAGAAATTTCTTCATCTAGTTACAACATATAATAACATTATTAACTCATTCACTGCCATTGACGGCTATAGACGTCAAAAATTCATTTGAACTATTTCTATTAGTTTAACACTTTTTTCCACTTTTGTTAATAAGAGTATGAAAACCTAAAAAAAAAATTGTTTTATTGTACATTTAGAACAGATATAAAATTTGTGATAAATCGTGAGTTTATTGAAGTCATGTGATTAATTACAATTTAAAAAATGTAATTGTCTGATGCAATTTAAAAAAATGAAAAGATTATTAAAAATTAGGGGCGTCAGGCGATTAAAATTTGTTATTGTAATTAATCGCATGACTTCCCTAGTTAACTCACGATTAATCACAAATTTTATATCTGTTCTAAATGTTCAATTAAAAAATCTAGTTTAAAAAATGTTAAACTAATAGAAATAGTTGAATTTTTGACGTCTATAGCCGTCAATGGCAGTGAATGAGTTCAAGATCATTTGAACACATTTATCTTTTCAGTAGTATGCATCAAATTGGTAGCCGTTCACAGACAGGGTTCATGACCCCTGTCATACACCATGTCCTCTCAGGTGTCCCTCATCAGCCTTGTGGCCAATGCGCTGGGCTACTCCGAGCTCACTGCCATCAAATCCCTGAGGACACTGCGAGCCCTCCGGCCACTGCGAGCCCTGTCTCGGTTCGAGGGCATGAGGGTAAGTAAGATTCCCTTTTAATGCAAGCTTTGTGACGTTGCAATGGAATGTTGATGCAAAAACATGTTAAGTTCTCCACTCGGAATCTTAGGCAAACTTGTTTTCTTTACCACTCATCGTGTAGCTATGGATATACTGTACATGCCTTTTGGTAATTTGAAATGTGTCGTTTGAATTTAACTGCATGTTCTCCTTCCAGTTCAACTCTGTACTTCTTCTATCTGCATGTTTCTTTTGACATCGTGTTGATGGATTGCAGACATTGCTTTTTGACGCTGCTTGTTTGGTGCCTTGTAAATGTGACCTGTAATCTTTTTCTTTGTTGTGTGTCTTTTTTCATTTACAGTCAGACAAAATGTTGTGACCTCATCCTGCCTCTAAGGTTTTTTTCCGTTTTGCTTTTTTTCCTATGAAATTGTAATCTTTACTGAATCAACCTTCACCTTCTTAAATGTCTGGTAGTAAAAGCTTTTGTGTGCAGACGTCACTCAATAAATGTAGCCTTTGTATAATGTAAAAACAGTCAAGTGATTAGATGATTGTAATGGTCACTTATCCCAAATTAAGCAGCCTTTATTTGGGGAAACAGAGCTCCTCCATTTGAGCAACAAGAAGGTACTGAATTTGTCTGTATTTTGAACCTGTGCAGGTTGTGGTAAATGCGCTACTGGGGGCCATCCCCTCCATCATGAACGTGCTGCTGGTCTGCCTCATCTTTTGGCTCATCTTCAGCATCATGGGGGTCAACCTGTTCGCAGGGAAGTACTACTACTGCGTCAACACCACCACTGACAAGGTCTTCCCCATCGAGGTGGTCAACAACAAGTCCGACTGCCTGAATCTGGTCAACGACAGCGCCCGGTGGAAGAATGTCAAAATCAATTTTGACAACGTCGGTGCCGGCTATTTGGCGTTGTTGCAAGTGGTGAGGGTGTTCAAAAAGTCACAGCATGCCTTTTGGAACAGTGAGGACAATTCCTTCAAGACAATTGTGCTTGAGATCAAAAGACAAATGTTATACAACATAGCAACATTTCAGCTTTTATATCAATGTCTGATTGGAGATGACATTCCAGTATTTGAATCTAATTGTGTTAAGTCCTTTCCTTACAATAACTGCATCAAGCCTGACATCAACGTTCTTCTCCTTTTACTGCAGCCTCTTTCAGTGCCCATTTGACTTATTTCACTTAGTATTATTAGGGCTACTCAATGAATCACTTAAAATTGATCAGTGTAGTTTTTGGAACAGAATTTAATTTACCTCCTCGCTATTTATTGTTTGATTAATCAGAATAATGTAATAGGACACACTGGGCCAACAAACAACACATGTCGTTCACATGAAAAATGGATAGTTTCAAATGTTGATCTCTTGTCTCATATTTATTATTGTTTTTTTTTTCCAAATGTTTCCTACAGCAAAAGTCATGAACCTTAGTCTCACTGTTCCAATCACTTGGGAGGAGAGTTTAAATGGATGGATAGGTAGATACACTCAGTCTGACTTATTCACTCTTATCTGTTGTTAGGCAACATTTAAGGGCTGGATGGACATTATGTATGCAGCAGTGGATTCTCGTAATGTAAGTTTATTCCAAATGATAAAATCAACTATATACAATAATTTCAAAATGGATTTGTCCTCAAATTTACTGATACAAATAACTTTTGTTTTCTTTTTGTCTGCATCCCTCTTAGCTGGAGGATCAGCCCAAATATGAAGTGAACTTGTATATGTACCTGTACTTTGTCATCTTCATCATCTTTGGTTCCTTTTTTACCCTCAACCTGTTCATTGGTGTTATCATTGACAACTTCAACCAGCAGAAGAAAAAGATAAGTCGTCAAAATGTCTCTTGATGGCTCATTTCCTTGATTATAACCATCTATTGTTGTGTTTTCTATACTTTGGAGGGCAAGATATCTTCATGACAGAGGAACAAAAGAAATATTACAACGCTATGAAGAAGTTGGGTTCCAAGAAACCACAAAAACCAATTCCTCGGCCAGCAGTAAGTTATCCTCGGACCTTCTCACATTTTCATCCTGTATGCTGATATTCCTGTCAAGGACATTAACCGGATTTTTTCTATCCTGGGGGTAAAAGAGAGCTTGACTGATACACGGGGTGGGCTAAGAAAATCATTTGAATATATTTAACTGGCGCTACATATAGCCTCCTAAGCCATCCCGAGATCCCATCAAAACTAATCCATTGTTTGTTTATTGTTCTGTTTGACCCTCAGAATGCTTTTCAAGGCTGCGTGTTCGACTGCATAACGAAGCAGGCTTTTGACATTGTAATAATGATCCTCATCTGCCTTAATATGGTGACCATGATGGTGGAGACTGACGACCAGACCCTAGACATGGACAACATCCTTTACTGGATCAACCTGGTCTTCATTGTGCTCTTCACAGGGGAGTGTGTACTAAAGATGATCTCCTTGCGTCACTATTATTTCACCATAGGTTGGAATATTTTTGATTTTGTGGTGGTGATCCTGTCCATTGTAGGTAAGGACGCCTTTATTTTCATGGGTACATTTTGACCTCTGTTGGGTTCCGTTATATCCAAATGTGCTAATTGGATCTTTTTACTTTTGCAGGTATGTTTTTGTCAGAAGTGATCGAGAAATATTTTGTGTCGCCAACATTGTTCCGAGTGATCCGTCTGGCCAGGATCGGCCGCATTCTCCGCCTTATCAAGGGTGCCAAAGGCATTCGGACACTCCTCTTCGCCCTGATGATGTCACTTCCTGCCCTGTTTAATATTGGTCTCCTCCTCTTCTTGGTCATGTTCATCTACGCGATTTTTGGCATGTCCAACTTTGCCTACGTCAAACGGGAGAATGGAATTGACGACTTGTTCAATTTCGAGACCTTTGGGAATAGTATGATCTGTTTGTTCCAGATCACTACCTCAGCTGGGTGGGATGGTCTGCTGGCTCCCATCCTGAACAAGAGGGAACCAGACTGCGATAGCCAAATGGAGCACCCGGGCAACTCCTACAAAGGCAACTGTGGCAACCCATCAGTGGCTATTTTCTTTTTTGTCAGCTACATCATCATTTGCTTCCTTATTGTGGTCAACATGTACATTGCCGTCATCCTGGAGAATTTCAGCGTGGCAACAGAAGAGAGTGCCGAGCCACTGAGCGAGGACGACTTTGAGATGTTTTACGAAGTGTGGGAACGTTTCGACCCCGACGCCACACAGTTCGTGGAGTATAGCAAACTCTCTGACTTTGCCGACGCGCTGGACCCTCCGTTGCGTATGCCTAAGCCCAACATGATTCAGCTCATCTCCATGGACTTGCCGATGGTCAGTGGCGAGCGCATCCACTGCCTTGACATCCTGTTTGCCTTCACTAAGCGAGTACTCGGGGAAGGCGGTGAGATGGATGTGTTGCGCGGGCAGATGGAGGAACGCTTTATGGCATCCAATCCTTCAAAGGTGTCGTACGAGCCAATCACCACCACTCTCCGCCGCAAGCAGGAAGACATGTCCTCTATCATCATCCAGAGAGCCTTCCGCCGCTACATGATTTGCACGGCCATAAAGAAGGCCTCGGCACTCTATAAAGAGCAGCTGAAAGAGGGCTTGCGTGACCCTGACAAGGATGTGATGGTCATCAGCAAATTCAATGAGATCTCCACCTCGGACAAAACTGACATGACCCCATCCACGGCTTCCCCTCCCTCTTACAACAGTGTGACCAAATCTGACAAAGACAAATATGAGAAAGAAAACTGTGAGAAGAAAAAAGACTTGAAAGAGCAAAAGAAATAGACTTTTTCCCCCCCATTGTCATGTGCTTGTATGTTGATTGCTAGGAGTTGGCGAATGTCCCAAATAGAGGAGGGCAAGTTTGTTGTGTATACACAGTAAATTCACAAGGACATCTAAAGGGACCAAATCATCCAGAAGTCACTGCCAGACTGAAAAAAAGAGTCATGCAAACACTTGTGATTTAGTCGTTTTGTTAATTGACACACTCCGGTGTATTTTAAGTTGTCTGTAGTTAGTGCTGCTGCTGCTATAAATACACTGTCATTAATTTTAAAATGGCTGTATTACTAAAAACTACTCTACTACTATTGTTTTCTTCTTTTGGCTGGTAAGGGGATGAAATCAAACTTTTTGGACCAGTAAATCTCAAAATGGCAAAAATACTTAATTCCTCCATTCGGGGAAGGATTTTCGCCCTTTTCTATCAGATGATCATGGTCTCAGATTCTGCGTTCCCCCCCTTCTTGCCGCTTTGAACTGCCACAGAGTTGAAGATCATTCGCCTGGCAAGCCACACCCACTTTCTTTAAAACTACTGAAGGCAGAAAATTTAATTTTGAATCGCTACTGTCACCTGTGGCCGGAAAATGAAACTACATTTTCCCTTCTTCAAGCGCACAATGCGCACATGATGCCACATCCGAAGACAGAGGGTGAAAAATTCGAACCCAAATCCAGTCTGAAAACTATTGGCCAGAGGCTTGCAGGTGTTCCCATTATGAACAGCTAATGTGTTAATCTACTAATTAAAAAATGTTCAAATAAAAAGGCTACTGTAAATATATGTTTTGGGCAAATTGTTACAAAGTAAATCTTTAACAAAAGAAAATTTGTCCAGTCACTTCGCCATTGAAAGTGATTTCAGCCCGGCTCAAAACAAACCATGCAATCGATTTGTGTATTTGCTGTGACGTATTCTTCGTGAGCAACGTGACTCTTTGGCGCAGGAGGTCTATCATCACACAAATCCTCAAGTTTTTACCGCAAAGACGACACAAGTCATTCACTACTGTCTTGTCTTTGAGTAGCCATGTTGAATTTATTCCGTATCCGCCCATCGCTACTGTTTACTCACGGACTTGCATATGAATATTATATACAGTATTTAATATGTACGCCCATGTGTGTTTACTTCTCTTCCACACATATTCCCTGATCGGATCCTGTTTGGTAAGCACCTCAGAAATGCGCTTGATGCCAACAGTACTCATCCACTAGTTACAGCAATGAGTTTGGTTTCCAGGCTAGAAGATCATGGAGCTGATGAAGCCAAAAAACAAACTAAAACAGCAATTCCACAGCCTGGTCAAGTTGAAGCCAAAAACCAACAGCTAATGGTGCAGCTCCACAACAAGCTATTGAGGTCAGTAGTCCATAGAAAACATCGAATTTCACAGTTACAAGAAAATTCAAACCCCTCTCTGTCCGGTACATGACACAGTGAAGTTGAATGTACGCAAGCAGAATGAATATTTATGTTGTGGCTCTCATTGCATTTTTCATTTTTGGAACTTTTTGTTTTTAATCTTCAACTCAGCTATTTTGTACATAGTATTGCAAAGTTCCTCTGGCTAATACAAGTATACATCTGTTCATTTTCTACCAGCCGATCCCAGATGACTTTGGTTGAGGTCTGTCAATCACTCACATTCATTATGGCAGCCGTGGCTCTGGGTGGAGAGATGGTCGTTTAGTAACCAGAAGATCGGCTGTTTGATCCCTGCTCTCCCCAAATCATGTGTCGTTATGTCCTTGGGCAAGGCACTTTGCACACACTGCCTCTAGTGCTACTCACACTGGTGTATGGAAGGTGCAAATGTTTGGTGGTGGTCGGAGGGGCCGTAGGTGCACACTGGCAGCCATGCTTCCGTCAGCCTGCCCCAGGGCAGCTGTGGCTACTTAAGTAGCCTACCGCCACCACAGTGTGAATGTGTGAGTGCATGAATAATGTATCCATTCCATTGTAAAGCGTCTTTGAGTGTCTAGAAAAGCGCTATATAAATGTGATTATTATCATTCAGACCTGCATGGGAATTTATGATAATCTAAAGTGAGATTGTCTCCATTTTCGCTGGCTTCTTCTCACATTTCACAAACATGCATGTTAGCTTCTGCAGCTCATCTGTGACCCAAAACAGGATCAGTGGTAGAAAATGAATGAAAGGATGGATAGAGTAGTATGAGGTCACACTTTTGATAGTAAGGGTGAATTGTACAAGTCCATGTTAAGATGGGCTAATGGATCCAATTAACGTGCTTGTGGTGTGATATTTCTCTAGTGCCTCTGTACAAGACAACAAATCTGTTGTATTGCCCCTAAATAGTGAAATATTCCTGTTTCCATTCTCCCAACTCACAAACCAAAACAATACAAAATACAGTGGTGCCTTGAAATATGAGTTTAATTTGTTCTGGGATCAAGCAATTCAAAATACTCATCTCAAATTATTAGTTACTTGACTGCCGCTTAACAGCAAGGCACCACTGCACAACTTTTCAAGATCTAGAACATGCCAACACATGACCCAGTTACAGTATGTCACTGTTAAATACTGTAAGTGGTTTGTTTTTGTGATTTGTAAATAACAATATAACAATTTTGGGTCAAGGTTTGTATTGTGCATGATTTAAGAGCACTTTTTTCCTCCTTTCCTTTTTTTTTAAACTCTTTTTTTATTGCGGGGCAGCACGGTGGTTGACTGGTTAGCCCTTCCCCCTCCCAGTGCAGAGGATGTGAGATCGAGTCCGGCCTTCCTGGGTGGAGTTTGCATGTTCTCCCGTACTTGCGTGGGTACTCCGGTTTCCTCCCATATTCCAAAGACATGCATGACAGGTTAATTGAACACTCCAAATTGTGTGTGTGTGAGTGTGTGTGCATGTGTGTATGTGTGTGTAAGAAAGTGAGTGAGATACTTCCATCCATCCGTTTTCTATAGGCCTACAACTTATCCTGTTCAGGGTCATGGGAAGCTGGAGCCTATCCCAGCTGCAGGTGAGAGGCAGGGTACAGCATACCGATCAATAACAGGTCAAAGAGAGAGACCTTGATGTATAAATTTTTTTACTAATGACCAAGTCATCATCAATTTGTCATGCATATGATAAAAACCAGCAGTTATCTAAAGACACAAAAAAATCATAAACCATCTTTAATTGCTCATGTGGTGTTTTAGTGAACTGCTTGCAGGAACGATTTCTGTCTGCACACATGATCTTATTGTTTAAATGCCAAAAGAATAAAATTACATATTTTTACAAAATTGTGTCTTTTTAAATGTATTTTTATTTGAATTTTATAGTGTATATATATATATATATATATATATATATATTTTTTTTATCAGTCAATAGTGGTAATACTGAATCATTGGTTCATTAATTTGACACAATACATTTTTGTCTTCTTCCTCAGGATGATTATTGTTCCGTTGAAACACATCTGATTTTCGTGGAAATAAGGAATACTTGGCTACCCAAGCGTTGAAATTTGAAAAGCTTATGGAGTCACAACACTGACGATAAGATTTGGTAATGAATTTTTCTTGTCAAAAATTGTAAATCTGTGTTTTTTCTACTTATACACCTTGTGACGTCAGTGTTAATGTTTCTGTTGTAAACCAGTTAGCACATTAGCTAAATTAGCATGACATGATGCATAAAATAATTTCAAACATGGTGGTTTTAACGCCACAAGTAACATATGTTACCACATATAACCTTGTGGCAAGTAACATAATATATATCCACATACAACCTTGTGGCTTACGGGTGGTTTAGGAGTTCCTAGTGAACTTGTATCCATGAGTATTGCCTTTAGCCAACAGAGGGCGCGCTCTCCTCTCTCCTGAAAAGCTGGAAGGCGTTCTCGCGCTCAAAGCCACGCCCCCAATCTTAACTCCGCCCCCACGTTAAAACACTGCCAATAAATTGAAACTAATTGAAATTAAGTAAAACTTAAAACCAGAGAGTTGACACTAATAACCTGTGGCACTCGGAAAAAATAGTGTAAAACAAATCTGCAGATCATAATACAAAAAATATGCTTAAAGAAAATAGTGTTTTTTTTATGTATGTATTTTATTTTTCAATACAACCTTTTACAATGTCAATACTTGTTTGACTGAATGCAGCTTTTTCCACAATGACAAAAAAAATGTCAATACCAAAATCTTATTGTCGGTGAAACATTAAAATGCATATGAAGATTACAATAGGGTTAGTAGAAAGAGGAACGAAAAGATTAAGACGAGTCGAGACGACCATCACCGTTGATGTGCTCTTTCCATTCCAGTTGCCTGGTAACCGTCAGTGACCCCACCCTATGATTCACCGAACCCCTGATTTCTTACCAATAATGCTTTCAAAAAAATCATTTATTTTTTAAACTATTACAGTGCCCCCGAAGGAGGATCGCATACAGCTGCCAGAGGGTAATAACCAGATGTGTCATGAAATGGCTTTTAAAATACCGATAAGAAATGACAGTATTGGAAATAAACACGATCCACGCCGCTAGGTGGTGACAATGTATCTTTAAGATGGTAGTCAGCCGTCAATAAACACAGAAGAAAAACACAAACTCACTAGAGTGCGGTCGACGTAAATAGATGAGGAAATGCGGGGGTGTAGGGTTCGTCCGTAAAGGAATTTTTAAGACGCAATCCCCTTTCCTAGTTTCGTACACTCGCCCGTTTAACAAATGTTGCGATGCTTTAAGTTGTAGGTCGTTTTTAAGCTAGCCACTTATCTATCTCTTCCACTTGTCATCAACTTCTTTTGTCCTATTGTCGAGGCCCAAATGTCCACTGACTGTACCTCAGATAAAATGTCACCACGTTTTTGTTATTTTTCTCCCCTAGTTCATTAGTGGAATATGAGATGGCGTATTTATTTCAACCTCCGACATTTTCAAACCAAAATAATTAACCTCGGACGTGACTCATGGCGTCCTCAAAAGCAGATACCGGCGTAAGCGATGAGACCAATTGTTCCAAAGAAAACAGCAGCGGTTCCTCGGGTGAAGCATCTGACAACCACCAGAGATATTGCCTTGATGACCTGGTGAGCATCGCCACAGTAGGTGAGTTGCAAGTACATCTCAAATGACCAAGATCTTTATTTGGGCTTACTAAGTAAGAGTTTTTAAGCATGCATGTAAACAGTAGGCGCTTTGCTACTTCCGGGTGGTGGAAGTGAGTGACCACCACTGACTTGAACTGAAAATCATGACAAACTTTTGATGTTGCAGCGACACCTCAAATGGTTTAGCAGAATTTTACTTGATTTATCCAGCAGAACCTATGGTTGAGTAGGATAAATCAAGCGGATACCATAAATAGTTGAACAGAGTTTGCAAGACTAACTAGATGTCTAAAACATCTAAGGTCTCTTGAACATTTGTCTAAAACCTTCCAATTTTTGCTGCTGAACTCGTTCCTGGTCCTGTCCATCCATGTCACGAATATCATCAATTTGGCCACCCCCTGTCTGTCACTTCTTACCTCCAAAATGAGGTCACAGAATATCAGAAGTGGGCAACACTCAAGTCAGATTTAAGTTTCAAATTTTAGGAATTAGGTTTTAGCCAAGCAGTTCCGATTAAAGACTCACCTTAACTTAAAAAAAAGAAAAAAGGAATTGTGTTTTTTGTGTGGTGCACACACATCCTGGCAACTCCCCGGTATGTAGTGTGGGTAGAGGCCACCTCATGTGGCAAGTATCATGAAGGAAACTGTAAAAGGTATTATATTTAATTTCAAGGATTATGAGTTCTTGATAAAATTTGGGCAAAGCATGCAAGGTTTGCCTTTGCAACTCAAAATCAAAAATCTAACTTTAGTTCATCAGTCGCTATTAAACCTAGTAATCCACGATGACAGGTAAACTATGTTATCTTAACAGTTTAGCTAATTGATTTACTAAGCTTCTAGCTGTTTTTGGAAGATGATGAAGTAATTGAAAATGGAGGGATTTAAAAATGAACAGAATACAGATATTGTTGTCGCCACCATTTTCCACTTTCTATTGTTATTGCTGTTTTTTTCCTGACTAATGTCGCCACATTGTGTGTGCATACGGTTGTAACTGCCGAGAATACTGCCGCCCATGGCCAACAGGCTCATTACTTCCCCTTTTTAGGACCCCTTCAATAACCTGCCTGATGTAAAATGGAGCTCCAAAGGACCACTTAGTTGTCTCGCGATGAACTAAGCACTGAACTAATGCTTGCATAACGAAGAATTTACAACAGGAGGAAAATATCATCACGGTCTGTAGTTACCTGAGCTGAACAACACGGCCAGCTATCGGTATTGGGTCAGTCAGATGAGTGAAGGTTTGGAGAATGATGTGCGAGGAAGTTTATCAATGATGGACGGAAACCCACTTCGACATGCTCACCTCTGCTAACAGTGGTTGTCTAGGGTATGCAGACTAAGATGTCTGTACAATGCTTAAAGATGATGTGTGTATTTATTTTGGTCCGTATGTATTTGGTGTAAATCTGACTGACCGACTGCTATTTGGACTAGCAGTACACGTTTTCATTAGGGATATTTATATTGCAGATGTTTTAGTTTTTTCGGTATTTGTTTTATGACTGCCCAGTGCCCATTCGAAATAAACTTAAACCCCCAGTAAAAGAAGCTAGGCTAGCTGTAAGGTGATCTCATAATTAGATGTGGTTGGATTTTTTTTGTCTGAATGACTTCCGAAACATGTTTATACAAACACGCAATACATGCAGGTGCTCCTCAATTTGTGTCTGTCAACAGCACAAGCTTCTGATCGCTTCCTAATGGCTATCGTTCCATTTCACTTCATAATTACAGAGCCCGGGCATTTGCAACATAACATACAATACATATTGAACAGGTTCATCATTTTTAATGTTGGACCTGACTGTTTTCTAAGAACATCCAGGAGGAAAAATCACTCTTCCTACACCCTACATTACCGGATTAATACATCCCTTCATTTTCTATTCAGGATTATCTTTTCGAGACATAAAAATCAGGCTTTTGATCAGAAGTTGAAGTGGGAATGCTCCAATTGTGCCTGTACAGCAGTTTGTCTTTTAATATTGCTTCCTTGTGTCCCCGTTATTTAGGTAGAGGATCTTTTGGACGAGTGTACCTGGTTAGGGACAAGAAGAGCAGGACCTTCTATGCTCTGAAACGGATGAGGATCCCTGATGTGATCCGCCTGAAGCAGGAGCAGCATGTACACAACGAGAAGGCGGTTCTAAAAGAGGTCAACCACCCCTTCCTCATACGACTGTGAGTTTGTCCCCACGGTCTCCTGCACAGGCCTACCCCAATCATATTCTCATACAAGCACAACGTGACAACCTTGCCTATGTGATACTCAAGATCAAACACTTGACTTGATTGTAGTCCAAGTCTACTTAAACAAAGACTCAAAAATAATAGTCAGCACATACCAGTCACGTCTGCGCTTATTTTCTTAGCTCAAATCATTTCAGTTGTCCTCAGTCTTCCCCTTAGCTCGAATAATTTTAGTAATTCTTAACTGTTTGCTTGGCTAGCTTGCTTGGTACACACTTATGACCTCTTTTATCCTTTGTCTTAGCTAATAAAACCTTGTGACATTATTTGTTATTCATCACAGGAAAACAGTTTTTAACAATTTGTCATATCACATCCTAATCATACACGCACACTCATGGACAAAATTGTTGCTACCCCTCTGTTAATGAAAGAAAACCCCACAATGATCACTAAAATATCTTGAAATTGACAGAAATAATGCATAAAAAAATCAAAATTAACCAATACAATGAGGGTATTGGCTGTTTTTATATGGACATTATTCGGATTAAAAGCCTGATTGGAACAAAGATGCTTCGTGTTTGTACACATACCATTCGGAATATTCTGAGCCGATCAAACCCATTCCGATCAAGATTTTATTCTGAACGACTGTCGATTGATAATCCGATCAACACGCATGAATACAGTTTAATGGGAATGGCGAGGCTGCATCCAGTATGTCTTGACGTAAATGTGTCGTGACGTCATCGTTTCCGCCCTTTAAAATGGTGGCGTCTTGACAAGAGTACATCTGCGAGGGCAGAACTTGTTTTAAAGTACTTGGGGCTTGTTTTTATCAAGCTCTTGTTTCAATAAAAGGGTTAAAACTATCACAACTACTGTGCTAAATGACGAATGAACTCATCTTGATAAATCACGTGATCGATGTTTCACGGCTGCCGCGGGGCTGACCTGATTAGCGGAGTGGAACATAAATCGGAATGGATCACGTCACATGTGAACAGGTGACCACAGATCTTCAATCGGAATGACAAAAATGTTTCCATGTAAACATGGCTGGTGTTTTATTTTTGTTTTTATTATTCTATTTTATGCTGTTTAATGATCTATACCGGTGACATATACTAAAGAGCAGGTCAATGAAGTGCTCTTCCACTAGATGGCCGAAGGTGCAGTTCAACTTTATCCTCTTGTTGCCTTTCATACAGCAGATGAATTGCTTTGTGTTCAATCATTATTTCACGATACTAGTAGTATACTTTTTGTTTTGTGGTGTTCCATGAGATTTTGCCTGGGCTCAATAAAGTTTAGGAAACAGTGATGTAGACTTTCATCAACTTTTCATCCATTTTTATTTTCCTTGTCAGGTTTTGGACGCACCATGATGAATGCTTCCTTTATATGTTGATGGACTACGTGCCTGGCGGCGAGCTGTTCCGCTACCTCCGCAGCCAAGGCCGCTTCAGTAACGCCACCGGTCTGTTCTACGCCTCTGAGATTGTGTGTGCTATCGAGTATCTCCACTCCAAAGACATCGTTTACCGTGACCTGAAGCCCGAGAACATCCTGCTGGACAGGGAAGGCCACATCCGACTGACTGACTTTGGCTTTGCAAAGAAGCTTTCTGACAGGTAAAATCAATATCCATGTTCATGTCCATTTGTTAAGTTTGATAAGATTTACTGTTCCTAAAACATTCACAAATGAAAGCAGGTGTCGTCACCTTTTTAACAAGAGGCCTGTCGTAGGGTGGAGGGTGATATTACACAAAACAGTTTAACTGCTGGTCATTGATAAGTTGTCATGTTAGTATGATAATGTACATATAATGTTTACTTTTTTGATCATTCAAAGGACATGTGGCTCTCATGGTGGGGTTACACGTGAAAAATTGTTGGTACCGTTCTGTTAAATAAAGGAACAATATAAATACAAATATAGAGTCACTCAAGAAGAGTTTCACAACTGACCCAGTAAGATGCAACATTAGTCATTTTTACAAAAAATAAATGTATGTTAGTGAGTATTATTTTGTTGCGCAACCTTTGCTCGGCAATCACTGCAATCAAACCATGTCTAACTCAATGAGACGTATGCACCTGATAAGCAAAGGCTCGATTTTCATTCATTAATTTTCCATAAATATTATTTTTTGTCACTTTAACTTTCAAGTTAGATAGCATGTTGTTGTTTTTCTTTCACAGTAGGGTACCAAGACATTTGACCAAATGTGTATATCAGACAAAAAAATATCAGTTGTTAGGGATCATTAGCATAAATGATGACTTTTCCTTATATAATCATATGAAAGTATGAAACAAGATAGTCATTCAAAGGTTTCCAATATAAAACATGATACACACACTTGTAACTAATAATGAGTTCAATACTTGTCCGAATGTTTTTGGAGTCTGGCATCATTTTGTCTTTCCCTTCCGGAGCAGAACCTGGACTCTGTGCGGCACCCCAGAGTATCTTGCTCCAGAAGTTATCCAGAGCAAAGGTCATTGCCGTGCAGTAGACTGGTGGGCTCTCGGCATCCTCATCTTTGAAATGTTGGCTGGGTGCGTACTGCCATACACACACTACTGGTTGTAAGTCACAGACACTGAGCCATCTATGTACGCCAGTCATATTTGTAATAAGGGAGAACAATTAAATGCTCTTCCCTTGGATGGCAGAAGGTTCAATTAACCTGTTGCATCCATAAAACAGGTGATAAGAAATAGTGTTCAACTACATAAGCCACAATTTCATAGTGAATCAGTAACAAAAAAAAAAAGTGTGACTAAATGTAGACAAGATCATTATTATTTTAGTGCGGTACAGTATTTGTTTGGTGCTGTGCCGTGACATTTTTTATGTAATATATGTGCCATAGCTTAATGTTTGGTAAACACACTAAAGGTTCTACTGTATATGGTCACCAAAGCAATGATAAAAATATTTACATTATTCTTGTTCTGATTCCGTCTCTTCACAGGCATCCACCTTTTTTTGATGACAACCCATTTGAAATCTACCAGAAGATCCTGGCAGGAAAACTGTATTTCCCACGGCATCTGGATTTCTACGTCAAGTATGCATTTATTACCAAAAGAAAGAAAAGCAAATCTTAATGGGCTTTTATGAGTCTCATCATGCTGAAGAATTTAAATTAATCTTAGGCCATGTACACACACTATTTAAAAAAACCCTGATATTTCCCTCTTCTGGGTGTCGGAAAAAAATAGTGTCCACACCACCACGTTTGTAGAAAAGAAAACATCCACAGCTAACTGCATTAATGCGTCTTTAAGTACGTTCATAACCATGCCAGACCTCAAGGTGGCAACAGTTACCGAAATCCTATCCAATCAGAGTACGCCTCCGTCTGGCGACGCCTCTTTCACAAATTAGGCCTACAATGAGATGCATGCCAAGCCTCTAGGTGGCAGTAGTTAGACAAATACTGCTCATCTCTTGACGTCACTTCACAATACGTCACACAAGCACGGACTGTCAGCCACTGATCTGTATGTATGCGGATCAGTGCTGTCAGCACACACAAGACTTTTTATTATTATTATTATTATTAATTTAAAAAAATACTTGTAAACAGTCAATGAGTACATCATAAACGGAGCATAGAGGAAAACAAAGAGTATAAATGCAAAATCTTAAAAATCTTCACTTATTTTTTTTAACAACTTTTTCCCACTCACCACACACACATACAAACATGAGCTCCCTGGTGGGGAAGCAAATCCATGCCGCCTTTTTTTTCTTCTTCTTTTTTTAACTACTTGAGGTATGTGAGAGTGACGTGTATAGAGGACGACGTAAAACTTAGTTTACTAACGGACAAACGTGACTGCGTAGCCGGAGAAATACACAAATCTTCACTTTAGCCGGAGTTTTTAGAAACCTAGAAATCCCCGCGGACGTGTGGATGACAGGGCAAGCCGCAGAAAAATATCTCCCGTTTGCAAAAAAAACGGCTACGTGTATACATGGCCTTAAAGATGGTGATTGTGGTCAAATTTGCCTGAAACGAGGACAACTCCTATACAAGTTAAAAAAAAAATTGTTGATCATTTGATATTCCGAAAGTATTTTGGCAGTGACTACTTCTACATTATTGAGGTTATTTGTTGGAGCAGTACAGTAACTTCTGGACTATAAGGCGCACCTGACTATAAGCCGTGCTAGCTAAATTTGGGGAATACTCGAGTTTGTTACACATATAAGCCGCACCCGACTGTAACGCGCAGGTGTTTTAATGTTACCGCACCGGGGCTTCCCGCTACTTTCTTTTCCATAATGAGGGCGCAAATTGTCTCACTCTCGTTCTATCACTCCTACTTTATTTGGGCTCACTTAGTTTGTTTTGCTCTGGCTGACGCTATTGCGCTACATTTTATAATGTGCCCCCCTTGTGATCCGATGGATAAGCCGCGCCTTTGTATTAGCCGCAGGGTCAAACGCAAGTGAAAAAAAAGTTGCGGCTTATAGTCCAGAAATTACTGTAGTTGTTTCAAAGTTTTTTTCCCCACAAGTACCACCTCAAAATATACTTATGTCATTCAGTAAAACAGTGTACAGTAGCATAGTAGTCCTCATTGATTATCAAGAACAAGACCGAGGTTTTATTTCCTAAAACTGAACTGTACTGGATAAAACATTTTACACAGTTTGAACATTTAATGCAGTGAATCTTTTGTTTATCACTGCAGCTAGCACATGTACTACTTGAGGTATGTATACTTCAAAATAGCAAATCACAATTGTAAAGTATAGTCAAATAACAACGATGACTTTTCCAAATAACTGATGAAAGCGCTGTATAAAAAGCAGCCCATTACCATACTTTTGACTTCACACTTTTAAGTGTGACATGACACTTTCAGCAGAAAGTCAAAATAATACACATCATTTCATGGCTAAATTCAAATACTGTACATATCAGCCCTTGTGAGGAATAAGTGATTTGAAAAAATGGATGGATGTATTCTGTGAGATTTTTTTCTTCCAGTGCGATATTGCTGTAGCGATGTGCGATATTTGCCACTAGGGGGTGCCTTGGAGCAGCAATCTGGGTAAAAGATTTACAGAGTGTTTGTTTTCCACAGGGACCTAATCAAGAAGTTTCTGGTAATTGACCGAGCCAGAAGGCTGGGCAACATGAAAGTGAGTCGGAATGTCTTTTCTTTGCATTGAACAACTGAAAACTAATATCACACCTCATATTTGCCCTATAGTAATGTTTGGGTGACTCCATATGGTCACTTTATGACATTTTCTGAGTGAAATTTAAAGGTAAATATGTGATCAGGTCAGATCACATCAGATTTTAGATGTTTATTTTTATATGAAGTTGGTTGTAATATTGTATTAAATGTACAGCCTTCTTTCTATTTCTTTAGAATGGGGCAGATGATGTGAAAAAGCACCGATGGTTTAAGGCCATCGATTGGGAGATAGTTCCGCTGAGAAAACTGAAGGTAAGTCATTTCTTAGCGTTGAAATAGTTGTTGAGGACCCATACAGAGTACTTTAAATTTGAAAATGCAACAGAAATGGGAACATTCTTTTTTTAGATAAACATTTAATAAAGACAATTTGCTATGCATGGTAAAATAGACAATACATTTTCAAAATTCTGCATCATGTAAATTTAATGTCCTCTAAAAATAAATTCACACACTTTAATGTCTAAAATGTTGTCGTCTGCAGACAACATAAGTGAGTGCCGTCCAGTTGAGCCCGTATTGCCCAAATTTTGTTTTCAGCACTGCCTTAAAATTCCCAGCAAATTGTCAATTGGGTTTTATAGCGAAGACATAACAATATTCAATAATTGTTAGTCATTGAGTTTAAAAGATTACGTTAATTTTAATAATTAAACTGCAACTTCTAACTAACTTTTCTGGGTAAATCCACAGCCGCCAATAGTTCCCAAAGTTTCCCACGAAGGCGACACCACAAACTTTGAAGTTTACCCCAGTGACGAATGGAAAAAAGAACCTTGCGTTCCACCAAGAGACTTGGAAATCTTCAAAAACTTCTGACAACTCAGTGTTTTGTTCATAGAAAGAAAAGAACAAATATGCAGAGAATACAGTCGACCCTCACATATTCGTGCTTCGATATCTGCAAATTGATTCTCTTTTTTTGGGTGTGTTTGTTTGTTTAAAAATTTGCCTGTTTGCGATGTTCTGTAATGGGGGTAAAAAAAAACAAAAAAACACTGGAAATCATTTTTATTTTCATGACAAAAAAAAACAATCTACATTATGCAGTGTATGACATTTAGGGCCAAATCCACTAAGAATGCACTGCGTTAATTGCACGCAGCGAAAATTGCTCCACATCTGCACCTGCAGCTTGCTCCCCTTAACGTCCTATTCACTAAGGATTTTGCTCTAATTATATACCAGCGCAAACACGCCCACCAAGTTTGACAGCTTAGAGCAAATTTGCCCCTGATTTACCACACAGGGCAATGGATTTGCGGCAAGAACACGGCAGTATAATAACAGTTGCGATTAAAGATGACATTATCAGAAAGCGAGGTTGGACTGAAGAAGCCCAAAAGCGTTTCCCTCATTTAGCGTCATTAAAGGCATAGTTTGGGTTTTTGGACATAATTTGTATGGCATCCTCACCTAAAGTGGTGTGCAATCAGCACTGACTTACCGCTGACAGCGTTCTGTGACCCGAGACCCGGTCCAGTTTTGGTCTAGACGAAAGTAGTCCAGCAAGTTGGCTGGGGTCACGGAAATAAAGCAGTTTTTTTTCTAAAAACAATTTGTGTTCAAAATAAGGGAGGTAGAAAGGATAGATAAGACTGTGACCGTGACTACGTTTACATGCAGTCAATATTGGAGTTAAGGTCAAAATTTCGGTTTCTGAAACATTCGGGGTAACTCATTTACATGCATGAGCGGACATTCATGAGTTACTCCCATATATGGTCATTGTAAACAATTGGAATATCCCGAACAAAATTGAAGCCTACTTATGACCAGTTTGCTGTGTAATCAAGGGTTTATTTTACACCGGGCTGCACCGCTACAGCAATTCTAAAGCATCACCATCATCAGAATTGTTGATGTGTGTGTATGAGCGTGCTTAGCTTTAAGCTGTTTGCTGCACTGTATTTTAAAGGGAACAGCAATGTTTGACAATGTAAGCATTTGAAATGCTATTGAAGCCTTTTTTTGAGGTTCAGCTGCTACAGGTCCGGCTAAAGACGTTGCAGAATCAGTAATCATCGCCATGGCGGCGAATACGCTAAAATAACCTAAGAATAGCATGGCTAGCGCATTTAACACTGGAACTACATAAATGCTTGGATGATCGAGTCAACTTTTCACAGACGTCTGCCTGGAACCGCATTAAAGCAGAGTGTCGTCAACTTTGCACAGCAAGATAGAAAGAAAAAAAAATGAGTAAGCGTCTGGACTCTGGAGAAAAAAAATAGGCTATACTTGATAAACTAAACTGGAAATAAATTACTGTATGCTACACCCTACCACAACCAGGAGTGGCCTATTGTTAAAAGTATATTACTATTTTTTTTATTGGGATTTTTTTACATCATGAATCTTATTTGTGTGTTTTTGCAATAGAGTCTTTAAGTTTTATTTAGACTTTTGAGGTCTAGATCGGCAAAGAACATTCTCACCTATAAACAACACTATTGATTTTTCTTTATTTCATTAAATGGGGAACAACAATTTACACTTGTTTAACTTCTATTTGAAGTGAAGTCGTTCAGACACGTTTGCTACTGTCTCTGACTCCTACAAAAAAATAAAACTCACAACCTAACATTGTGTAATATAAAATTAAGCTATTGCTATTCGGTTTGACACAATCGTAGTTTTGTATTATTTGGTCAATTTGTGACCTTTTAAAATTGGAGGAAAATGAATAAAACTGATCTTTTTGCCCAGAATCCGATCATCTGAAAATCACGTGACCAGATTTCCAATCATGCGATTGGATCAGGACATCTCTTAATATTCATAGTTATTGGTATATTTTTGGTCTAAACTATACATAAAGCTCATTATAATCACTTATAGAGGTGCATTAGTTATTCACGGGAATTTGTTATCCATCATGAATAGTTGGGGGGTCTACTGTATTCCTATTGCTTAGCATGTTATACCTCTTTTACTCCCTTTAATGAGTCATACTGTAACCATCATATCACAAAACGTGCTTTTTATACTCTCATCCACCCACCCATTTTTTAAATTAATTTTTCTGAGCCTAAACATGAGAGAGAAAAACAAGACTGTTACTTTCTACTTTTGAAAATGTTTTATATTTCATTGATAATGGCATATTACTTTGTGACCTCTGAACCCTGTGACTTATTTGCCAGAAGCAAGTATTACAGGAAAATACTACTTCCTTTTTTTTGTTTACAAAAGGCAGCAAAAAGGTGCCTTGTGTTTTTTGCTAGATACTTTATTTGTTAACTTCACTTGAAATTTGTCCTCCACTTCTCATTGTGACGTGACTCCAAATAAAATTACAAGAATAAACTTTTAGCTGTTTTAAGTTGTCCTTGTCTCTTTAAAGTTTCGCCAGTTGCTTTTTCTTACTAAATTCTAAGTGGCTATCAAAATTGATATTAGAACAAAGTAGCCGAGCCCAAGCATGTGACAACAATATAACAACCAATTGGAAAAAAGTAAGTACAAAATCTGTATATAAAGAATTTTCTTAAAATAAAGATTACTGATTCCAGTCAGGCATACTATAATATGCGGCCATCTGTGATTGTTGAATTGTTTTTTAGTCATTTATACTTCACAGATTTCATGAAGTCCTTGTAAAGTCAAATTTGCTTACAAGTTACTTAAATTTCTTTGTTACATGCAATAGTTTATAAGAATAATATGTAAACAATCCATTCAGTGGTAGCTTATTACATTTTTGAGGGCAACATTGTAATCACGGTTTCTGTTAGAGGGCCGGACTGAAAATCCTAAGAATGTTAAGATTTAAGTACTGTACAGTATTTGGTGAAAAAAAACATGCTTGCTGGGGAAAAAAATGTTTTTGTACAGATTTTCTGCCAAAATGAAAATAAATCAATTTAGCAAGAAACATAAAGGAAACAAGAGTTTTTTTCTTTAGTAGTCTACAGGTCATATATGGCTTTCTCACCTGTGCAACATTTGTCTGGTACAATTATTATTATTATTTTTTCGACGAATATGAAAAAGTCAAATATTAGCATATGCTTTGTTTTTTGGGCTAAAATAAAATACTTAATTTGCACTGCAACTACTCAACAACTAGTTTTCCATGATTTAAAATCAATGTACTGGACCTATAAGCAAAGAGTAACATTAATCTGAAGCAACCAACCAAAATGGAGACATGTTTAGTGAGATCAGGTCACTACACTTAGACATTGAATAATATTCAATATAGAGTTTTTTTGTTTTCGGTAGTGGTGGCGGGCTGACTCCAATTTTTGCACTAACTAGTAGAAGAACAATTCAAGTCAAGGTATCATCTTCTTAGGAAGTGTCTTTGTGTTTGTCTCTGAAATCCTCCTCCTTTCTCAAAGACCTTGGCCGCCTTCTGTTTGGACATGGAACTACAGCTGCCTCCTGTAATACTTCAACTTGCTTTTGCAGGAACACTATCTTATTGAGATCAGATGAACATTGGATGCCATTTCTCAGAGCAGATGCTAAATTTAAGCTTTACAGGGTCCAAGCCCACAGATGTTGCCAAATGTTAGCCCCCTGGGATACCAGAAGAGTCAGTACGCATTTTTTTCTGAGGACAACACATGCTCTGATGGTGTTCTAACCACAAGTGCATATTCCTTCAAAATCGGCCAAGGGGAACGATATTGGATCTCTCCAATGGGGGAGAAAAATGTATTGGCATTGTTAACGGTGAAATAATCTACCAGCCACTAATGAGAGAACCGTGTTTATTTGTCAGGACTGGAAGATGACGACATTAACATGTTAAGCATAGATTGCATCCGGAAAGTATTCAGTGGGTTTTACTTTTTCCACATTGTGCTTTCTTACAGCATTATTCTAAAATGCATTATTATTTTCCCCCTTGCAATTTTACACCTAGCATGAAAACCGTTTGATGAAATATGGAAAAAGTGTAGCACTCTGAATACTGAGCCAATCGATGCCCTGTATCGAGGAGACAGTGATTCATAACAATTGTAAACAAAAACTTCATACAAAGACATGAGTCAGTTGTTTGCCTCTGTAATAACAAAAGTGAGACATGAAAATGGGAAATATTGCAAGTTTCAATTCTGCATACAGAAACTAAATACATCTCTGATTTGAATGTTTTCTCTCTAAAAAAAAAGAGGCCATTTTAGCTTTGCTGCTGCAATTTAGTATTAGGAAGGGGGTAAATTATTTTTTTATTGTGACATAAAAAACTGTATGAATTATTGTGCTGTCTGATATCTGAATCTTAAAACTATTCAACACGCAGGTTTAGTATTAAATAGTGTCCGGCAGTGAAGCAAATGCAAAGCTCTCCCTTCACTTGTAATTCCAAATATGTCCACACACATTACATTCACACATCAAAATACCATGGTGAACCCCGACTTACGAGTTCAATTTACTCCACCATTGAACTTGTAACTCAATTTTCTCGTATCTCAAATTGAGCAGAACGCAGGATGTTAGAGCAGATGTGTTCTCTGCCGCCATCTACTGGCAGCATATCTGAAGTCGACTCATACCTCAAATGTTTGGCTCACAAAGACAAAAAAAAATCAGCTGAATGGCCAGTAATTTAGAAAACTCGTAAGTCGGTGCAATCCAAAATGATACCACTGACCCATTTTTAGCCTGAACAAAAAACACTTACCTGCACCAAGTTTTTTAACAGGGGCGGAGCTATGTGGTGGCCAATGATGACCGCCCACACATGTATCAACGGGAAGATTTTGCTAAAAGTCATCCTGTGGTGCAGATAATTATTTCTCCCATGTCCACACTTTACACTGGGGCACTTTGATACTCTACCAACTATACATATGAATTGGCTTATCTAAATCAGTATTGATACTATTGTGCTGCAATTAACCATATCCACAAATTCATATGTGCCAATGGATGAAATAGTGAAGCTTGTGGTAAAAATATTCGCAAGCACCTCACCGGGTCTTTCAATGTATTATATCCACACTTTACTCTTTACAGCTACCGCACATTGCACCATGTCAGTCAAGGAACACACAGGTTGTGACTGAAAGAGGATGCTGTCTACAATAAAGACAAAAATGAAGATCTATTGAAACACGGGAGTTGCTCTCGGTCATTTGAAAGGACGCATTCAAGTGAATGGACCTAACGATGTGCGTGCTGCTAGTGAATGTTTTACCCAGAACCTCCAATATTTCATCCTCAGGTACATATGAAGTTGTATATATGGTTAATCACTGTTGTAAGACACAATATATGAGTATGTTTATTGATGCCTGTTGTAATGCAGAAGCAACGCAGGCCAAGTGAGCAGAGAGAGGATCCAAGACGTTCTGGAACCTGTTATGGAAAACTGCATTTAGAGAGTGGCTATGTCACCCTGGCCACCCCACTGAAAAAGTTCTGGCTCCGCCCCTGCCTTTTAATACTTCCGCCTATTATTGATATGAAAAAAAAAAAAAAAAAAAAACAGCTTCATATATAACAAAGATGTTATGACCCATTCAGACTACAACAGAAAAATACAACATGGTCTTCGTTCTGAACTGACAGTTATAGGCGTCTGTACAGAAGTGTTACCGTTACAAACAACAAATATACAACGACTAAGAAACCCACTTAAATGTATTCTGCCACGATAAAAAAAAAAAAAAGCCAACCATTAGGGAGCAGAAATTTCAGAGAAGTCACATACAGTACTTTGTACAAAGAAACGTGTGAAAGTTTGATGTAGTTCCATCGAGGAGGCACGCATCTTGTCTAGGATGTCCTCAGCAAGTTGCTGTAAACTGAAATCAAGAAGAGAATAGGAAAATGCAATGAGGCTGAACATTTGCGCTGGTTCAAAATTGTGCCTGGTAAAGCACTGACAAGAATCTACAGGAAGTACAAGTACAGATCATTTTGTTTAATTTGTTTTCATTTTAAAATGAAGCCAACTTAAATCCAAATGTTCTAACATGTTTACAATGTGTCTAAAAGATTTGGGAGGGGTAGGACCAGTAAAAATAAATACATTGTTTTTATCCCCCTATGGTCTCTCAAAGTCTTTGTTGGCCACGTAATTATGTTAGGTAAAAAAAAAAAAACACGGTGCAACAAAATAAAGCAGCCTACCTTGAGGATCAGACTGCGCAGGATGTCGGGCTTTACCACTTTCTGGGTCAGCACCTGCTCACAAATTGTTTTACTTAGCACTGTACTGGTAGCACGTCAGAGCAACAAAGTACTTAAGAAGTCATAAAGATGAAGTACCTCCCTGTATCTTGAAACACAGCTTTTTCTTCTGGTAAGCAAAGTAACTGGATGCTGCTCCTAAAAGAGCCACCCCAATAGCGCTGGCGATTCCTGCGATTGTTCCGGAACCAGCCTCTGCAAGACCAAAAGAAATGATGTGCAATAAGCCAGATGGGGATCATTTGGTTTTACGTGGCCTTGACCGTTATCAGTCCTGAACCCAGTTGTACTGTTTCTTGGCTTGAAAAAATGCAAATCAATCAAAACCCGCCAAAATATCACAACAGCTGGGCTTCGTCCTATTAATCGATCGAAATCACTTAAGTTTATACATGTAAACAAAGTGCATTTATTCTTAAATCAGTATAGGCCGTGCTACCTGCCTTTTTAACTCATTCACTGCCATTGACAGTTATAGACGTCAAAAATTCATTTGAACTATTTCTATTAGTTTAACTTTTTTTCACTTTTGTTAAGAATATGAAAACCTAGAATGTTTTTTAATTGTACATTAGAACAGAAATAAAATTAGTGATTAATCATGAGTTAACTAGTGAAGTCATGCGATTAATTACAATTAAAAAATTTAATCGCCTGACGCCCCTAATTTTAAATAATCTTGTCTTTTCTTTTTTTAAATTGTGTCAGGCGATTTCAATTTTTGATTGTAATTAACAGCATGACTTCAATAGTTAACTCAAAATTGAATCACAATTTTTTTATATCTGTTCTAAATGTACAGTATTTTTTTTCCTAGGTTTTCATACTCTTGTTAACAAAAGTGGAAAAAATGTTAAACCAATAGAAACTGCTCAAATGAATTTTTGACGTCTATAGCCGTCAATGGCAGTGAATGAGTTAACGCTTTCACTGCCAGACATTTTCATAGCAGTGTCCCATACCTTCAAGTTGGGTGACATCCACATTGCATGAGCAGACACAAATCTCGTGCAGCGTATGCAAATATGTCAAACAAAGGAGCTTGTTAAACCTAAGAGGCAATCGGATAAATCCAACTTGTCAAACAAAAAACACATTGTTATTGTTGGCTATGATGAGAATGTTGTCAGGCGTGCTGCTGGGTGTGTCAGGTTGTGACAGAAACATGGAAATGTATTGTCAGTTGGTAGATACTTTATTGATCCCAACGGAACTCCTGGTTGCTTTAACATCCTGTCACGAGACTTTGATTTAAAAGGAGACATCCGCAATAATGCCCCTTAGAAGACAGCCGTTGGTGTTTTTTCTCTCTCTCTCTCTCTCCCCCTCCCTCCATGTTTTCTCTCTCTCTCTCTCTCTCTATCTCCCTCCCTCTAACATAATTTTATACATGACTCATAGTACCTCATAAACAGACGACTCAATACAGAAACGTAGAGACACACCCGCCATCAACATGCAATCACATGACATTCAGATTAACAGGAATTATACAATTCATAGTGAACCAATAGCATAAATTTATGCAGAAGCAGTTTACAATGATTCTGAAATTAAATGTAAATAACGGAAGAGTTTCATTGTGTACAGCCAACATAATTAATTTCTATGTTATTCAATTTCCATTCACGTCAGTCATTTCATATCATTCCAAATGTATCATTTGTGTATTTGTTTAAATTAGAGGTGGGATAGGTAAAAAAAAAAAAAAAAAAAAAAAAGAGTGTTTGTAGCATGTTGCAGATACCAACAATGGTATAATATAAAAATAATCAATGAGAGAAAGGTTTTTTTTTTCCTTCTTCTTTTTAAATATTCACTTCAGTAGGTTAACTTTAAATTGAACAAATGTGTTAAGATAACTTTTTGGAGAACGACAACCACACTGCCTTTCAGCATTAGAGCTAGTTAGGGAGATGTCAGTACAACTTCAAAGTCTGTCTTACATCTATTGTGTTATGTAGAAGCATAACAGACTTCAATCTCCCACCCTGCATAGGTACCTTACAGAGAGAATAGTGAGCTGGAGAAAAAAAAAGTCCGTTTGGATGGCTAGGGTGTGGGGCTATTTTTACAGTTGTTTTAAGAATGACTGGAGCTGCAAGAAGAGTCGCTTTGGTAAACATGATGTGTCAGTGGTGAATTGTGGAAGGGAGGAACATATAATGTAACAACAAATACACAAACCCCTGACAACGTCCCGAAAAGATTCCCTGTATCAATCCTACAAAAGCCAAAGGTGAGCAGGCCTCCTGAATTAAACAACATATAGCCAAGTCCATTCCCACTTGACTTCCTGTAGGTAGTCGTATCAGATTCAAGTAAGTACCATAGTAGAAAGGGTCAAACCCAAAAGCAACGGTCAATCAGGGCATAGCCCGCACAAGCTCCATGGCCCTCTCTAAGAGCGGCACCAAGATCTTTTTTATATGGGACATCCACATAATGATTTCCTCGGGCATGTTACAATTTAGCATCTTCAGGATTTGTCGCCACAGAAGGTCTGGATCTGCAACAACACAAAATTGCAGCATGGTTTTAGCCAGGCGGACTAGACCAGGAGCCATTTCATTCATTCCTTAAGTCGAGGAGGCCTCCTTCTCACTGTGCTCGATCCATTCCAAGACCAAACTTCAAGTGGCACAGCCACTAACAGCACACGGCACCACATTACCGGCACGCACAAACTGACATTGCCCTTACAGCCGGCAGGATTAGGCTGACAGTCAAATGATCTATTCCGTAAATGAAAACATTGATAGCTTGATTTATTTGATTAATTCATGACCAACCTCAATTTACTAGTATATCAAATAGCGTACATCTGCTTGAGCCCACCAAAACCACCACAACAACAAAAACATTTTAAAAACACTGTATTGGATAAAAACTCAATGTAAAAGAGAATGTAAAGAAATAAAATGCCTGGTTTTATAAAGTGTAATTACACCCACCATGGGACAAGCCGGTAGTCACAACAACAACCGTATGCCTTTAATAAAGGGGCGTGGCCTGTTGAGTAATGTCACAAACATACTGCTTAATAAATAGCTGAAAGTGCATTGGCAACTGTGACTCTCCTTTTTAACTCGAGTGACTCATTTGTCTTCCGCACAGTTTCATGACCAAACCTCGAGCAAATCCATTCTCTTCGCCAGTACTAGTCAATAAAAAAGATTTGGGGAAAAGTAGAGCTGTTCATGGCTGTCTATTGGCCTTACAGCACACATAAAAACTCAAGATGCCCACTTAGCTGTAAAAATGTGAGCAAAATGTACTAGCAAGCAACAAGCTCTGGTTAACCCACAGTACGATGTCTTTGGGCAGGAAACGGGAAATGTGATTCATGGGCTCTAAGGTTGCCAGCAGAAGTCATAAGGTATCAAGACAAAAACAGGATGTTATAAAAGCAGAGAATAAAGTTACCTTGAGGCTGATCAGCACCACCTGGAAAGATGACAAAATGTAATTATTCTATTGTACAGTATAAAATTAACCACAGCATACTGTTTTTGTTTCTATTCATCTATTAATTTAACATTGTGTTGGCTAATGCGGATATTATTAGTAGTGGTGTACTGCCTGCAATCATGAGACATGTGTAATATTTTTGATCCTTTTATGTACTGTGGCTAAATGAGGTCACCAAACACTCGAATCCTCTCAGCTCAACAACATTGCACACTCCCAGCACAATAATAAACATACAGTAGTTCAATTAAAAATCGGGACTGTTGATCAAAAGTGAGTTTGCCGACGGGGAGGAAATCTTATTACGTCACTAAAGACTTGCAATGTGCAAAAGGTTATTCTTTTACTTATCTCCAAGGAAGGGCTATTTATACACGGTGCCCCTTGCTCTGAAGCATTACACTTAGAAAGCTATAACATTGAAACAACAACAATTCCGTTATCTTAACACAATAGTGTTGATTGTTACCATGATCATGAGGACAAACAACCAAAAGTAACCAAGTGGTCACATGACTGCAAATATGGGAAGTGTGTGTGCGTGATGATGAGTGAGTGCTTGTCGGAGCATGTTGAGCATGTGCGCCTTCACGGAACAACTCTGTCACACTGACAATTTTTGACTGCTACTATATACCTGCAAAAAGTCATTATGTTACAAGGAACGACGTACCTCCAGAGTTATAGTCAGAATCTCCTGAACGGCCTAAGTTTAAACCAGAAAGGCATGTATATGTTAGACATTTAAGTAAAAAAAAAAAAAATCTTGTATTAATTATAATGAAAAATGATTATAGAAGGTGTCTTACCTCTGTCAGGCTTGTAGTCTCCTCCACCATCACTGATATCAAATAAGTCGTTATCACCAAAGCTACCACCACCTATGTGGAATTATCCAAATGACTATTATTGAAGACAAAATAAACTTGGTTTGCAAAAGAACATGTTGGTAGACTAGCTAAGATGCTGCTGGATGCAAAATGATACTTGAATTGGATCGAAATCAATGAATAGGCAATTTCCTAAACTCACCTCCACCACGCTTCGGTGGATTGACGGCTGGTTTGTCAGGTTTGGCATTCGGGTCTTAAAGAAAAAGGGAATGGGGAAACTTCAAGCATGGAATTAATGTTGACGCTCCCACCAGTGTAGGGAAGCAGAAAATATTCTTCCTTTGACATTGGGACAACGAGCTCTGAAGGTTTAATGAACACGGCTTACCTGGTTTTAGAGCATCCTCGAGGTCAAATCCAAAGCCACCTGAACAAATCAATACACATTTTTAGTCGTAGGTAGAGATAAGTAGAGTAAAGGCTGCTTAATTATGCCATCGTAAATATTGTTCAAGGACAAAACATGGACAAATCTACCAGAATCTCCAGGGTTGTTAGTCTTGGGCTTCTTAGGTTTCTCTGGTTCTGGTTCATCTTTAAAAGGAAAATACGGACACAGTATAAGCATGACGTAAAACAGTTTTTTGTTTTGTTTTAAACTTTGCATTAAGGAGTTTTTTGTGCCATTAGGAGAAGTCCAATCAAAAATGTTCTTTACAGCAATATATATTTTGCGCCCCCACTAGTCTAAACACGGTATTCTGAATGATATTGCGATTAAACAGCCAAATCCACAAGTTGTTAGACATCTCAGGTGGCGGCCATTTTGCCACTTGCTATCAACTTCAAATGACATCCCAGTTGCTCAGGGCTCCCCGCATGCAAACGTCACATGGCCAGACCTAGAAAACAGGCGAGTCGTGACGGTCGTTACCCAGCCAGTCCAACAATTTTTTTAACTGGGTCTCTAGCAACCACAAAGTGGACAGTAAATCGACGTCCGAACAGCACCAAATTCAAATACACTCGGTTTGGGCTTTTACATGCAAATAACAAACGAATTGGACATTAAACTTAAAACAAGTCAAAACTCATGTTTACCTATGTTGTACTTGCATTTTGGGCATCGTTAAATATATTTCCATTCCGATAAAACAAATTCACGTTTTATTTATTCATTTATTTAATTTACTTTATATATCTTTAATTGTGGCAACTAAAAAAAAAACTCCAAACTGCTCAGGATGAAGCACATGCATGTGAAACAAAAACTAGAAGGTCAATATAGTGTTCATAGATGTTAAAAAAATATTGTCCATATTGGAATGGGATGCACAGGATAACAGTGTACTGCATATTTTACCTGGTCCAAAGGCATCTAAAAGGTCCAGACCTCCTATGGGGAGCAAAGAGGAATAAAAAAGGTTTATATCTTTTCCATTAGGGTTGCAGGAAAGTTGGACGAGAAGCGAGCTACACTCTGGACTGCTCACCAGACAATCACAGGGCACATGGACAAACATTTCACACGTGGACAAGTCAAGGAGAACATGCAAACTCCACACAGGACGGCCAGAGCTGAGATTCAAACCCTTAACCTCAGTGAGGCAGACGTGTTAACCACGTTTCCACCGTGCTGCCACAAAACAATAAAACACAGAAAATATAGGGGCCCTTGAGGGCCGGAGTTGGTGACCTCTGCTCTCAAACATCTACATTGTAGTATCAGAAAGATTCCAGGACTAATGTCACAAAAAATGATATTGATCAATGTCTTGAGCGTGGGAACGAGGAAGAAAATCACACTGAGCCAGATTGGGTGAGTACTCCAAAGCGGCTATGTTCTTCACTCAGGAACTGTCAAAGGCGGAAAAGCTCTTTGTAGATGTGCTGGTTGATTGGCCCATCTTGAAGGGGCAAATTTGTCATTGATAGTTTGGGTTTGGAATATCTTTTGTGGAAATAGTCTTGGAACTTTTCTGACACACCTTAAATACTGTAAACCCCACATATACTGTACGAATGTCAAATACATTTATTATATTTACACAAAAGCAATTAAGCCCCAGCTGGGTTCAACAAATAAAATTAAACAAAAAAAAAAGAAGAAGCATATTTTAAAAGCAAATCTGCACACATGACATACTTTTAAGTTTCGTACCACTGCTCTTGCATTTAGAAATAATTTCAAGGGCATTAGTTAGCCAGTTTATTGTGTAAAATAAATAGCACATAAAAAATAAGCAGCGCACAAAAGATTTACTTGGTTAATTAAAGTCACACTTAATGAATTGGCAGAGACCAACTGTATCCATGCAAACAAATGAAAAGTAACATTTATACAATATGTCCCCTTTATACTAAGCCCTCATAATAAATCATTAATCTTGATCATGTCAAACAAAAGTATACAAACCATCAAAATTAGGATTCTCTGGGACTTTCGGGTTGTCTTTGGGTTTTGGTGGTGTTGGATCTATTACAACAGAAACAAACAGTCAGTGTTCTAAATGTGTTTATCTGTTGATCATTCCATAAACATACTTGTAAGAAAACGTATGTGAAACTACATTTCTACATGAATGGGTCATAAAATGTAATCTGATCCTCACATAAACTATACATTTGATTATAAATTGACCTTTAATTGACATAAATGTAAAAATGATATTTATGCCAGTATATTGTAAAGGAGGCAAATAGTCAACCAAGAAAATCATCAGGAGTACTCACCAACGTCATCAAGAGCATCATACAGGTCAAACCCTGCATGAAAGAGACAACAGTTTTTAATTAAATGTAGTGCTTCCTTGTATTCTACTATTCAACTAATCATAATTACATTTTGTACCTGCAAATACAATAGTCATTAAGATCAAATCATATGTGCCAGTATGACCTTTGACCTCCTACTCCTAATCTTAACTAAACAAAAAAGGCCATAATGTCTGGCTGTCGTCATTGTAGCTCAAGGAAAGCTGTCATAGTTTTGCAAATTTTTATTTTTTGCTATTAGTCATCTCTGCCAGTTTGCAACATTGGTGATTTTGTGCCATTTCTAGCCTGACAACAGTACGATAACAACAGGAACCCAGGACAGTTGACAAAAAAACTTATTTAAACCATGGGGCACAGGAAAAACAGATGTTCCTATTCATTGTTTATTTACATCAATTACAGTGGAGCTCAAATGACAACAGCAGGCCAGCAAGCACCAAGAAAGTCAGACCGTACCAATAGAATAACTTGTTTCGGGTTATCGTTTATTGATTCAGAATCCCTTTGCATTGTGAAGGAGTTTGGTGAATTTGTATAAGAGCTTTCCTCTCCCTCTTGTGTGGGGTGTCGCCCAATTATCCACATGCTTTGAATGTCTAGTTTGTGAGTCAACTGCTGTTGTTGATACAGACAGAGCGAGCGGAGTTGCATTATTTATGCTGAAAGCTTTATGCAGAGTTGATTTATTACTTCATACAGTACTGTGTCATGGTTTCAAATTTTAAGCAAATGTTTGAAGTGTTTTTGATTCTCAAGTAAAATGATTGAAATAGGACATTACAGTGACATTTTGATTTATCAAAATGTAGGCTAGCTACCTTTTTTGTTTGTTTGTTACTTAGATGGTCTACAAGCAGGGTTGGCCAGAAAGTAAAAAGCCTGCCACAGATTGGCTATAGCCACAGGTGCTTCTACCCAACTGGCAGGTAAACATGCTCATCTCCACCTGTTGAGTAAAAGCACCTGTGTGAAGATAGATAACATAAAGGTAATTGTGTTTCAAGTTAAAAAAAAAAAAAACTTTTAAAAAAGTCACTCTATTTATGTGTCTTTGCTCATTAATGATACAACAATTTTATTTTTGTTAAGAGTTGAACAGTTTTAGTCAAGAGTAAAACAAAATGGCATCAGAAATCCATCCATCCATTATTTTTCTGATCCTCATTGGGATCACGAATGAGCTGGAGCCGACCTCAGCTGACTCTGTCCTAGGGGCGGCCGACAGTACACCCATGACTGGTTGCCACCCAATCACAGGACACATTAAAAATGGACAACCATTTGCACTCACATTTATGGACAATTTTAGAGTCATCAACTAGCATGCAGGCTTTTTTCAGAAATACATGGTAACTTTAAATATGCCTATCCCTTTGTACTTTATGCATGTAAGATTGATAAACTATTTCATGATGATGATGATGTCACATATAATTAGGCTGAGAGGACACAACGGACATACAGAAATCCTGAGTCTCAAACCAAATCAAAACTCCAGAAAGAAGAAACATGAAAATTTAATTTTAGATTATAGTTCCTTTGAAAGTGGAAAGAGGTATTTTTTTATATTTATAAATAATATGCTTGACTGTATTTTGTCCTGATTTTAGAACTGCATTATAGATCATATTGAGCATGTGATATTTGTGGTTTTCAGGGTTTGATTAATGCACATGGTGTCAGATGATACAAATCTGCAAATAAAAGGAAGGGCCCATCTGAAAGCATCTAGCCCAGGGGTCTCCAACGTGGTATCCGTAGGCACCAGGTAACCTGCAACTTGCTGCAAGGTACACATGAGTAGCCAGGCCAGTTCTAAAATAGCTCCCCAATGACGGGACATTGTGATTTCCCGGGAATGTTGTAGAAATTATCATTTGAAACCGTTAACACTGACAAATGTATAGAAAAAGTGTTGCACAGATTTATTAGTCTTCTTATTATGTTTTAACCATTTGCATTAAATGGTAATAAGAAGTAACTCTCACCTTCAAAAAGGCCGGTGACCCCTGGTCTACCATGTTTTGTTTAGCTGAGCCAGAACTACAATATTTACTAGATTTAGGAAATTAAATTGCTCTTGAAATTAATTAAACATTGTGATTAATTAATTACATATACAGTAAGAAATTAATACTGGACAGTGGTTTGGATTGTCGGAAAGCTCAAGAGTTAATATTTTGACTATATTTTTCCATTACGTCAGTTTCAACAGATTTTAGTAATGGTGGCAGAAGTACTACAATCGTATTGCGCACTTTTATTAAGTAGTTCAGTCCGAAGTATGATGTTAACTTTAAGCTAAATAAATATGTAGCCAGTCATGTTCATGTTTGGCTGTGACTCGGAAGCTCCATGCAAAACGAGACACTTTGGGGAACCCTATTAATAAGAGTTGCTGGGCGACTATTGTGACCGTACAACGCCACACAATTTCAAAACTATTGAATCGTTTATTAACGCAGCTTTCAAACAAGCATTAGACTATGAAAATAAAAAACGGTGGGAAACTTGCCGTTCTGCGTCAATGCTCCAGTCACCAGGAGGAGTAAAGCGGGGAGCAGACAAAACCTCATGTTGACACCAAAAAAAAGGATTAGCTCCTCAGTTTTCAAGTATCCAGACAGGAAAGAAAGTTATAAGCAAAATGAGGTACGTGGTTCGAGGCCGTTCCAATGTGCGTGATTAGCTCGGAGATATTTCAGGGACAGCACGAGAACACGACTTCTCTGTGGTATCCAGTTACAAAAGCTTTCATGAGTCAACTTGGTAGTTGGTACCAGACCAGCTGGGTGTGGCAGGGCGTTCCTCTAAAATGAAACACGTTTAGTTTGTGTGACGAATGAAAATGACTAATACAAGTGAGTTGGACAAAACATTGTTTTAAAGAATGGATTTGAGAACGTGTCAATACACACAATTGAACATTTTGAGAGGTTACAAGCTCGGCTGGCTGCTCCAATGTGCAGCGGCAGCTTTTACCTTAAACTCTACTGCCGCCTAGTGCATACAAGGAGAAATACATGTTTAATGTGGATTCCCTTCACCAAGTGTTTGAGATTGTAAATCCAAAAGTGAGGTGTGGGGGGACAAGGCAAATTGTTCAAGGAGTACAGAGGTGGGATTGTAGTAAATACTATATACAGTATGCAGAGGTGGCAAAAGTACTCATTCTGATCAATTTAGTATTATAACATTAGTAACAGTAACCCTCTATCTATGCCTAGTGACAATTTTAATCTTACGCCACAAGCATACTTGCCATTTTGCCTTTTAAAAGCATTGGACTTTATTGTATTTTCATTTATGACGATTATTTTGATTTCAAAATGTGATGAAATGTCGTTTGACTACTCTAACGTTCTGCCTGATTTGTAAACTAGTCACAGAAAAAAAAATCTGCCGTTTATTTTCACCGTGTACAGATTATGTGTACCATAAGTAAATATGAGCTTTGGGAAGTCGTGATTGGTAGGTTGATAGGCCACCACAAGTCAAACCCCCCAACTACCCGCAAATAGCGAACATCCTTGCATACCATTGACGCCCAATAAAGTGCATTTGCGGGGGTGGAGGGACTTTTCAAACAGCCACCAAAAAATAAAAATAAAATGAAAAATACAACATTCAATATACGTTATAAAAAAAATGTAAATGGGTGGAAGAGTACGGAAGCGTATTGCATTCACTTGAAAAAAAAAAAGTCCTGTTTTTTTAAATAATTTTTTTCCCTCTGTTTTTCTGAATAATTTTTTTTCTGTTTTTTTAAATAATTTTTTTCCTCTGTTTTTCTGTTTTTTTAAATAATTTTTTTCCCACTGTTTTTCTGAATATTTTTTTTCTGTTTTTCGGAGTAATTTTTCCCTGTTTTATAAAATAATTATTTTTCTGTTTTTTGATATTTTTTTTTTTTCTGTTTTTCACAATTTTTTTTAAGGGGTTTTCCCTCAGAGATTAGAGAACAAACAACAATACAGTATACACATTCATTCCTTTATTGAGAGCCAGTAAGTAAACATGACCATCTTATTTAGTTTAATCAAGTTTTATTTTGATATGGGTTTAAGGCACTGGGAGATAGGCCTGTCTTTGAGTTATATAGACGGTATTATTATTAGTTTTTCGACTTTACGCAGGCACCTGAGGACTTTGCATTTGTTCAGGAGGAAAGCCCATTCAGATCTGCTAGATAATGTTTGTAGAGCAATGTTTGTCCAGGATCAGTTGGATAGATATGGCATGCTCCATGGCTACAAAATGATGCATTTGAAATGCATTCAGGCTGGCTATGTGGTGACTCAAGAAACGATCAGGATACTGATGAAAATACTGGATCCGCATGGGGTGCAACTGAGGCGCAGGAATCGCCTTCGGCGCCGTATCTACCAGAATCCAGGCCCAAACTTTTTGTGGCATGTAGACTCTTATGACAAACTCAAACCGTACGGAATCTGCATCAATGGTGCAATAAATGGGTTTTCACGAATAGTGATATGGCTGCTTGCTTATTGCTTACATTCTTATTCTACAAACAGTGATCCGAAGATAATCGCTGGATACTTTATTAATGAGGTATCATCAAGGAATGGAACTTGTGCCCGAATTCGTTCGGACCTTGGCACTGAGAACTGTTATATTGAACAAATGCAGATGTTCTTGAGGCACGGCCATCAGGACAACTTTTCGCACAGATGCTATCTGTATGGATCAAGCAATCACAACCAAAGAATTGAGAACTGGTGGAGCTTTTTAAGGAGGCAACACGCACAGTTTTGGATGAACCTGTTCAAGACCTAAAAGACTCGGATTCCTTTTCTGGTGACTTCCTGGATAAAAGTATCATTCAGTTCACATGTCTTGAAATAATAGAGGTAAGAACTGAAATAACTACTATTTTTCCCCTCATAGTGCACCTGCTTAAGATGTTTTACTTCAATCGTAGTAAAATGCCACACTGCGGGTCAGTTTGTGTGTGGTATTCATGTAATGTGCTTAGATAGTGGAAAAATGTTCACTGTCTTTAGGTTATAGGATTCCACACATTAAAGGAAGAGGCCAGTATTATCAGCAGTATACTGCAGCCTATATTCAAATTACCAGTACTTAAAAAGTGTGAAAATTAAGCAAAATGTTCCCGTTAGCGTTTGTTCTTAATTACATGATGCAGTTAGTTAAGCCTATTGCAGATGTTGAGAGCAGATTTGGACTAAATTACTGTCTAGTTTGCATCATGTTGTCTACTGTACTGCAAAAAATGTGTGAACCAATGTATATCACTTTCTTTATTTATACTTATTTAGAAAGAACTACAGGAAGTTGTTCAACTCTGGAACACTCACAGAATTCGCCCAAGCAGGAATGCTGTGTCTCCAGGTGGGCGTCCAGTGATGATGTACACCTTACCCCAACTTTTTGGTGCTAGAGAGTACCTGAAAAAGGTATCCCAACAAAAGATTGAAGCCTGCAGAGAGGAATGCCTTCAGAGGGGACCGTACCCCTGCGATGATACAGTGTTTGACATTTGCTGCCTTGTCATGGCAGAAAATAATCTTCATCCACCCACCTGTCCAGAGGAAGCCATTGAGCTTTATACTGTATGTTCTTACGTGCTTACATGCGAGCTCAGATTGTATGAACGCAATCTGCTTTATTGGATCAAATGACATGATGTAAGCTTCCGAATTGCACCTGTAAAGGGTATTTAGTTACAGCTGTAAACAATGGTGAATTTTATACTAATGAACATCTCCACTTTGTGCTTTTCTATATCTTCTGTCTATTCATTATTGAGGAAATCGGTTTTGACAGTTAATGAAAAAAATGGAAGACCTTGGTTTCATTATAAAAAGAGCAGTCAAGGAAAACGAAAATAAAAAATTATCAATATAACACTATATAATACAGTATCCTATCCACGTGTGTATGCTTAATGTCAAATGTAGCTCTTACAAACAGAATATCTATTAATACCAAAGTGAAATATTTGTTCCTCTTTTGATATTTTGTTATTGTGCATTATACCACTAAGGAAGTATACTGTACCTTCCTAATTTTTGTAACTCTTGAAGCGATGTCAGGTGTAATTTGTAGCACATGTAATACAATTTGGTAATTGTATTGTATTTTCATGTCATCTATCATAAACAGATCAGACATTCATATGTATTTGAATGCAATGTCGCTGTATACATTTATTAAAAAGGAGTTGCCATTAAACTTTCAGCAAATGAAGCATACTATATGAATAAGTGTTATTAGTGCAAGCTTCTTGACCTGAGTTTGCATACATTTGATACATGTAACCTTTTGCAATAAAGGCACCAAAAGAAACATGACCAATGTTCACATTGTAGTACATACATAAACATGTTTCAGAAAGTATGATTTCTGAACTACATGACTCAACAATAAAGACACGAAAAAAATAAATCAATGAAAAGCACTTTTTAATTGAACAGATCCACTTTTGCTGTCAATATTAACATCTGATATGAGGTAGTGTTTCAACTTGTATTATTTAACAGTGGAAAATATAACAGAGCTTGTGCCAGCCGAAATGGGAAATACCCATGGTCCTCCAGTCCCTTGGCCAATATCCTACCAACAGACCTCCATTCCTCCTCTTGCCATTTTGCGGAGAGTGATGGCACCCTCACATCTGCACCTTCAGCTGCACAGTCTAGGAATTCTGTCCAGAAGGCAGCGTATACATCTCTGGACACGCCATCAGCATTTCTCCAATTATTGAGCTGTCAATCTACAATAAAAAACAAAAATATATACATTAGACATGAAAATCTGAAACTTTATGTCCAAGACTATTTACTTATAGGCAAGACAACCAATCATCAGTGCAGATGATAACACAATAGACAGTATGAAGCAATACAAAAACTTATGAAGCTGGCAATAATGAAGTGTGCTGAATCTGCTGATATAACATCTGACATATACGTTTAGAACAATTTTTATACAAGTAATAGAGAATACGCAGACCATAACTGAGAGAACCTGATGACGCTACATGTGAAAAGTGCTGTTCCCAGTTAAGTGTGAAGTCTACACCAGTTTACAGAAGTTCATTTTGTTTTGCAAATGCATATCTTATAATCCTGTAACAGTGCAGTACCCATCAGCTCCTGAATCTACTCAAAGCTGTGGATGCAAGTCTTTTCCTAAGGTAAAATGTGTTAATTTTGGGGCTGCAGCTATGGTTTGTTTTTGAGAATTAATTTCTCTTCTGATTATCGTCTCGATTAATTGATTTAAAAAAAAAAGATATTTGCATTATCAAACCATAATCGAAAATGATACCTAACAGAAATGACAGGCCAGTTAACTAGACCTAACAATTGCTTTTGTTCATGAAAACAAAAAATGTGCTGTAATATTGTTGTCCCCTTTGGGTTGTCTTCATCTTATGTGTGAGTGCGTGCGTGCGTTCGAATGGTGGGGCATGGCTGACGTGCTGACAGATGTGTGAGAGTACTTTGATTAAGCGCAAAGCCAATCAGTCTGCGTTCGAAATCATTGATTATTAACTGTTGAAATAACAAGATTTGGACCATTTTAAGTTAAAAAAAAACCTTCTCATAATAACTGTTTAAATTGATAAGTGATAACCCATCAACTAATTGTTGCACCTGTAGTTACTTTAGCATGATAGTAAACGTGTTATTCTAACTGTTCTTACACCATGTAAGTAATTTGCATGACCATGTCTACAGTGCATCTCTAAATTATCAAGCGTGATTCATTTGTTGCACATTCCTATACTGGAAAAATGCAATGATGACCCTTAGTCTTACTTTGACAGTACTGAACACTTCACATACTGTATATTTGTTCTGAAAATATGTCATAAAATAATTTTAAAACGTGATATTTAAAACCAATCCTGTAAAAAAAAAAAAGGGAAATAGTTTGTATATTCATTTGTATATGTCTACATCAAGCTGCATTGTTGGAAGGGACAATTGACAAATGTAAATATTCGAACCTCTGGAGTCACATGTGGTCAGCTATATGTATAGGTGTATAAAAAAAATAATTGAAATTCTGTTAAATATTAAAATATACTTGAGACAAAATACTACATGTAGCTTTGCAGGAACAAATTTCCTGTGACTTACATGATCCTGCTGCATTTTCTGAATGCGCTCCGCAGGAACACCTCTGTTGCGTAAAAATGCCCACAGACCATCATCTTGTGGAAGGCCAGGGGTTGATGATGCAGCTATTGCAGCTAGCACTACAAAAATACAGGAAAAGGCCAAATCTATATGAATAATCATTTCAAAGTCAACCTCACAGTAAATATTGTGCTCACTCAAATTACCAATCAAACTGGTTTGTGTTTCAAAGTTTATTCATTAACAATAATATTATACTAATAGTACATTAGACTAAAGCCAACATAGAGTAGTAGTCAGTAGGGTTTTAGTAGTAGTCTTACTTTTGTCATTATTAATGATCAATTGTTTTAGTAGTAGTCTTACTTTTGTTATTATTAATGATCAATTAGAAAATAGTTCATCAAGATCTGGGCTTTGCAACGTCCTTCCTCATCGTTACATGCTTAAAACAGGTGTCCCGTACTAAACAATATGTTACGACTCTCATTTGAGCCATAATAATAATGAACGTTATCTAGGGTGACCAAATGTGTCCTTTTTGGGACGACAGACCATTTTTTAAGTCCTTTCATGAATTCATGAAAATGTCCGGTTGGCATTACGTGACTTATAGGAGGTGAAGTACACTGTGTAGCTGCGACTGCTACCACAATTCCAAGGACGGGGCGAGTGTCCTCTTTTTGTGGAAATGGGAACATAGTCACCCTAACGACGTTATCTCATTAAGCATAGTGTTTGCGCATATTTAGCATATAACGTTACGACGTAGCCTACATACGGCTCGTTCTACCTAAGGTACGGGAGCGTAGTAGTGCATACTGTACTTGCATATAAACGACGTTATGACGAATGGCTCGTTCTACTTTTGTCAAGTGAAGGATGATCAATGCCCAGAATCCCGCTGGGCATTGTTTAAGCAAACTGTTAGCTTACTAAAATCATGCCGATCGAATGATATGTACGTGTACTTGCATGCTCCATAACATACAACGATATACCTACCTTACACTAAGACATTAATAATAGTGAGTGTGTTACCAATTAAGGTACATGCCTTACCTTAACTGAGCCAGGAGGTACGTTGGAGGTACAGTATGCGGGAAAGTGTCCGCTTCCGCCATTAGCGAGTCTGCAACAAGTCAATTGGAGTTCAGAGGTCAAAAAAAAAATTACTCCGAAAAACAGACCAGCTCTGTTTTTCGGAATATTTTTTTTTCCTTGTTTTTTAAAAAAAAAAAAAAAATCCTGTTTTTTTTTTAAAAAAAAAATTTCCCCCCTGTTTTTCTGGAAAAAAAATTCTCCTGTTTTTCTGAATAATTTTTTTTCAGCCAGTTTTTCTGAATATTTTTTTTGACAATTTTTTTTTCAGTAAAACTGAAAAAAATATTCAGAAAAACAGAAAGAAAAAAAAATACTCAAAAAAACAAAGCAACCCACAAAAATTAGTCAGAAAAACAAGAAAGAAAAAACAAAGCAACCCAAAAAAATTAGTCAGAAAAACAGGAGTATTTTTTTTCCAAGTGAATGCAATACGCTTCCGTAGTAGAGGATTAAAAAAACAAAAATTCTAATCTGCAAATATGTGACAGCGGTGTGGGTCGGCTGTAATACTGCTTTACCATTTAGTGCTTAACGGGAGAAGCAGTAAGTGAGCAGACTGGTTAGCACTTTCACCTCACAGTTCTGCGGTTGTGAGTTCAAATCCGGGCTCTTCCTGTGTGCCGTTTGCATATTCTCCCCATTCCTGCGTGGGTTTTGTCGGGGTACTGCGGGGTCCTCCCACATTTGAAAAATGGTTGATTGAAGACTCTAAAATCGAAATTGTCGAAGTGCAAATTTGTAGTGGTGTAACAAAAACTGATTTGAAAAGATATAAAAGATGTGAGTCAAGATATGGATCTAATTGTCTTTTATTGGGGAGCTGCACACCCCTAGTCTAGTTTAGTCTATATGTGCCCCGCAATCAACTACCTAGGAATGACCAGTTCAGTGTGTACCACACCACTCTGCCAGTCAACTGGGTAGGCTCCGCTCCAGCACACCCACAGTATAAGCATGCAGTACAGAGAATGGATAGATGTATCATGTATGAAAAGCACTATTCATACCAAGATTGAGCTGTATTAAATGAAGAGTGCAAATGGAATTTCTCGTTTGTACCCAAGTGATAGAAAAACTTTTCTCTGGTCACTGTTCAAACATTGCAAGCGTCAGTTCAGAAGCTGTAGCTGTAGTATCCTTAACATCAAATATACCCTAGGGAAAGAAGAATAACCTCACCACACAGTGTGCATGATATCAATTCATTTAGACAAAATGTGTCACATTCATCTAGCTATACAGTAGCAATCCTAACCTTATTAATAGCTAGAGGAATCTGAGTGATGATCAACCACGGAAATTCCCGAATGGTTGGTTATAAAATAATTCTTTGTAATCATTCAGTAAAAGTTTGGTCAGCATCATAATCGTACGCTGCGTGCCTTTGGACAGCTATAAGTTGTTACGGGTGGCACTTTTGAGAATTACAAGGTTCATGAAATACAGTGTTTTTCCAAGAACAAACCCTGGGTGATTCCTGAATTGAAGACTACTGAAGACGTACATAAAGTGAAAATTAGACAAAGGTTTTGCTTGACAATGTACGTTCACTTTTGTTGTTGTTATTTTTGTTGTCATTATTATTATTATTATTACTATTATTTACAAGTGTTAATACATTAACATGACTTAAGCCCCCCCCCCCCCCCCCCCCCCCCCCCCCCGAAAAAAAAAAACAGACAAACAAACACAACCTATGAGGAGTGGAGAAGAATTACCGGTATTAAATTTTACCTTAGCCCCAAGTGTGGAATTTCCCCAAATATAATATAAGATTTACCACATAGGGAAATAATACATTTTCACATTCAAAACGAAAATAAATTCTTTAACATCACTCAAAAATTTGGACGAAACAGAGCAGTGACAAAATTAATGAGGTATTGTTTCAGGTTCAAAACTGAACATTTTACATCACTATCGGGAAATTTGGAAATTGAGACATTAGTCGGATTATTTATATATATATATATATATATATATATATATATATATATATATATATATATATATATATATATATATATATACTTATTTATTTATTTTTAACAATCTTTATTGAACCACAGAACAAGTACAGTATATCTGAAATGAACAAAATGAAACATATATTAGTATACTCGTCTACAACATGAAGGAAACGAATCAAAACCACACCAAAAAAAAAACCGATAATGCCAGGGGTTTCATATACATCTAAATAAATTACTCGGATTAAAGTGTGTAAAAGAAGAATAATTATCTGACGCCTGGGTCGGCTGTGACGCTCGGTGACGTATTAACAATGGGGGCGGAACCATAATGAGTTTGTTGTTTCCATCCAGGCGACCGACGGGACTATGCACACACACAGTCAGACGCTGGAGAGGCAGGAAGAGGAATCATGAATCCACTGTCTGTTTTGGTGCCTCTTCTCAAACTTTACTACTGTGGAATCAGAGTTCTCATCTACCAGATGTTCAACAGATCTTTTACTCTACCAGGTTGGCTCTTTTATTATTTGCTATATTTTCATTGGTTTCTTTAAAAAATAATAATAGATTGTAGGTTTGAATTGCAGAATATTAGAAAGTAGCCTAGTAGTATTATGACCCTTTTGTATTCCAAAAAATTTTTTTGCTTTAAAATTTAATAAGTAAAAATAACATATTTAAATATTAATAGATTAATGTTAAAATTTTCTTTTATTGACAAGTGTGATCTTTTTCAATGATGTATGAATAAGGCAGATGTGGCAAAACTAGTCTTACTCTGTACGACTACAGATACTTGTGTTAAAAAAAAGACTGATAAAAGTAGAATGACTGATTCAATATTTTACTGAAGTAAAAGAAAAGTACTGTCTGAAATGTACAAGTAAAGTAAAAATATATTTTTTAACTTATTTATATACAGTATTAATTATACAACCGTATAATATAGTACCTGTTGCGATAACTTAGTTGGTACCTAAAAAAAACTTCTCCACACAAAAAAGTAAAAAATTTATGAAACAGTTACTAATCCCTCTAATTCACCTTACTACTCTGATGTGTATATTTTGTGTTGCACGCCTCTCACATACTGTATGCAGATATGCAAGGGGCACAAAACTAGTTATGCATCTCTTGAGCTGGTGTTGTATTGTATACTGCCTTGCTCAATGGCACTGTACAGCACCCACGAAGCAGACTAACATTTCTCCAACAACTACTGTAGTTGCCTTTTTTTTGTGACCCTCTGTTTGCAAAGCCCAGGTACTTAATGATGAGCTAATGCCTAGTTGTATAATACTCACACGGAGAAGAAAATAAATACACTTGACGTTATCGATGTGTTCCCATAGCTTTGGCAGTGTTGTGAACTGCCTAAATTAGCTGATGTTAAAAAGTGAAAAATAATACACTTTTCCCATAATTTAGAGACACAATCACATACAATGCTTTTAATGTCTTTATTTGTAGTTAACAACAGGCACGGCTGTGTGTACGTTAACAATATATGTTTTCAAATTCAATAACATCAGGCTCGCAATGTTGATACAGTCTGCATTTATGCTGAACTTGCATTGGCAAATATCGAAAAACAATGGGCTTGTATGTTGCAATTCCCATGTAGATCTAATTCCATGATAAATATTTGAAATGATAATGATAATCATGAGTTAATTAAAAAAACAAGGCCTTCATTAAGGAAAGATTGATTTAATCTTTCTAAAGTCTTGGAACACATGATAATTAGGATTGTGTGGTTGTAAATCTTGTCTCAAATCTAAAATTAACATTCTTCAAAAACATTTTTTAAATAATTTAATCATTTTAATTTACTGAATGACTCGTAATATCGCACAATCATGATAATGGAACCAACAAAACAGTAATGTGGTTTTAGTCGGGACTCATCATTTATGTATTGTAGTAACTTTGGACAACATGAGACTTTGTGAAGTTGGTCTTAAATTAAATTTTCAAATGGTATTACAAGTCTTAAAAAGTCTTGAATTGTACTTAGTTGTAACTCAGAAGTATTATCTTGACTTCTCACATGTAAAAAATGCACGACGGATTCATAGAAACAGACCATCCACACACTCATTCACACTGCAGACATCTAAATAGAAGTATATACTAGAACAGTGTTTGTTTTGTTAAATTACTCAGTCCAAAATAGTACTTAAAACAATATTTGCTTTATTGGTAAAGGCCCGACTGACAAAGCAGCAAAAGATAAGGCTGTAAATTGATTTTTTTTTTAAGGCGGGGGAAGTCAAACCAAATTGTGTGGTTTAGCATGTGAGAGTCACAAGGAGGGCATTATGCATTGCCGCCTTATTGCTCATAATCTGCACAACAATGCTACTTATTTAACTAGTTGCAAGGGGTTTATCCCAAAGCGCGAAATATTGATTAAGACTGACTAGCTACGGAACAGCTCTCAGTATGAAAGAGTACAGTTGTACCATCCATCCATCTATTTTCTACACTGACCTGGGGCCTATCCCAGCTGACTTTGGGCAAGAGGGTTACAGCCCGGACTGTGGTTGCCCGCTAACCGCAGGGCACACATACTTTGTAGACATAGAAGCATTCATATTCACATTCACACCTTTGGACAATTTAGAGAAAACCACAATAATAAGTATTTTGTTCAATGACACCTCTGGATTCTGTGAAAAAAGTGTTTTATACAGCTTTTTGATATGTATCATTAGAATATACAGGTGGTTTTGAAGTAACTATATTATTTTGGAAGAAAGGAAATCAATTTTGTTGAATAACGTACTGAGTCTGTACACCATATTTTGTTCAAACAGTATAAGGAACATTTTGGAAGAGACCTAGCACTTCCTCACTAAACCATTTTGTATTCAGAATTTCAGACACCTCACACATTTTGTCAACTGAAAAGAAACTTTTGCATTGTGTTTTCTCTGTGTGTTCTCATGCGGTGCCGTCTCCTTTCTTACAGTCTTACAGAAGCAGAATGGAAGAGTCGGCATTGTTACTGGCGGTACAAGAGGAATGGGTTATGAAACTGCAAGACATCTGGCAAAACTTGGCATGCATGTCATCATTGGTAGGATTGTGTGACATTTAAATATGATTGCATATTGGACTCGGAGCTTCCTCTTGCATGCTAAATTCCCATCCAAAAGGTTAAGAAGGGATTCAGTGGATTAGTCTTCTTTCTCCATATTTGACATTTCAGATTACATATCTTCGGGTTTAACCCCTGGGCGTTATTTTATTTTGAAATGGCTTGGTCAGAACCAACAAAAAGCCAAAAAATGGTCAAATAATGCCCAGGGGTCAAACTGAATTTTAAGATTTAATCTCTGAAAGTAATTACAATATTTGATTTCAATGTTCTACAAAAATAAGTATTTCACCCCCTGGTGATTTTGTGAGTTTGACCCTTTACAAAGAAAGGAACGGTCTATAATTTTCATGGTAGGTTCATCTTAACAGTGAGAGACAGAATATTAAAAAAAAATCCCAGGAAATCACATTATATTAATTTTAAACATTTATTTGTCTTTTATTGAGGAAAATAAGTATTTCACCCCCTACCAACCAGCAAGAATTCTGGCTCCCACAGACCGGTCATGTGACCAGGAGGCACACACATTAGTCCTCTTACTTAATTGGTATTCCTAATTAAGTTCCCGTTACCTGTATAAAAACACACCTGTTCACAGAATCAATCAATGCATCAGATTCCAACCTCTCCACAATGGGCAAGACCAAAGAGCTGTCTAAGGACGTCAGGGACAAGATTGTAGACCTGCACAAGGCTGGAATGGGCTACAAGACCATTAGCAAGCAGCTGGGTGAAAAGGAGTCAACTGTTGGTGCGATAGTTAGAAAATGGAAGACACACCAATTGACCATCAATCTCCCTCGGTCTGGTGCTCCACGCAAGATCTCACCTCGTGGAGTGAACCGGATCATGAGAAAGGTGAGGAAACAACCCAGAACTACACGGCAGGAGCTTGTTGATGATATCAAGGCAGCTGGGACCACAGTCACCAAGATGACCATTGGTAACACACTACGCCGTAATGGATTGAAATCCTGTAGTGCCCGCAAGGTCCCCCTGCTCAAGAAGGCACATGTACAGGCCCGTCTGAAGTTTGCCAATGAGCACCTGGATGATTCAGAGGAGGCTTGGGAGAAAGTGCTGTGGTCAGATGAGACTAAAATCGAGCTCTTTGGCATCAACTCGACTCGCCGTGTTTGGAGGGCGAAAAAAGCTGACTTTGACCCCAAGAACACCATCCCCACCGTCAAGCATGGTGGTGGAAACATTATGTTTTGGGGCTGTTTCTCTGCTAAGGGTACAGGACGACTTCACCGGATCGAGGGGAGGATGAATGGGGCCATGTACCGGGAAATCTTGGGCGAGAACCTCCTTCCCTCAGCCAGGATATTGAAAATGGGTCGTGGATGGGTGTTTCAGCATGACAATGACCCAAAACATACAGCAAAGGCAACAAAGGAGTGGCTCAAGAAGAAGCACATTAAGGTTATGGAGTGGCCTAGTCAGTCTCCAGACCTTAATCCTATAGAGAACTTGTGGAGGGAGCTGAAGCTTCGAGTTGCCAAGCAACAGCCTCGAAATCTTCAGGATTTGGAGAGGATCTGCAAAGAGGAGTGGGCCACAATCCCTCCTGGGATCTGCGCAAACTTGGTGACCAACTACAAGAAACGTCTGACCGCTGTGCTTGCCAACAAGGGTTTCTCCACCAAGTACTGAGTCATGTTTTGCTAGGGGGTGAAATACTTATTTTCCTCAATAAAAGACAAATAAATGTTTAAAATTAATATAATGTGATTTCCTGGGATTTTTTTTAATATTCTGTCTCTCACTGTTAAGATGAACCTACCATGAAAATTATAGACGGTTCCTTTCTTTGTAAAGGGTCAAACTCACAAAATCACCAGGGGGTGAAATACATATTTTCCTCACTGTATTTTAGATATTAATAAAGAGCAACTTGGTTTCTAATGACCCTTTTCTCATTCCTCATCGTCATCTCCAGCTGGGAATGAAAAAGAGGAGGGCTTCGCTGCTGCAAGGACGATTCGGGGAGAATGCAGTGAGGGGAAAGGTAATTATTGTTCTTCATCATCACATCACTACATCATCAAAAACGTCATTAGCACCGATTGCATATCACGCGCACGTGCGTGTGCATGGGGCGGCGCGGAGGACGCGTTTGAAGACGCGGTGCGGCGAAAATTCGCATATTCGCCCAAGTTGAAAAATGTTAACTTTATTTGCATTTTGCCTCGCGGCTAAAATGCCACATCGGCTTCGGATGGACTACGTCACACACAGCGTCCTGTCTGTTCTCACCTGCGTGCAACAACACGGGCAGCCACTTAATACCCCCGTAAAAAAAAATGTATCCCCTCCTGCGGGTAGAACGCATGTTTTCAATAAATACATAAAAACACACATAAGCTTTGTTTTGAAACAAGAAAAAAGTATTTATCGCAGAGAAGCATAAGAAAAGCAAGCACTGGCGCTGCATTTAATGACCACACACGCAGTAGGAAATCTCAGATATACATAGAAAAAGCTCAGATGACTGAATGTTACTGTTTTAATGTTTTGATAATGTTATGAGACAAATATTGCTATGTTGAACGCAGCCGATCATGTTCCACGACTAACTTGTAATCAATTTCCAGCGGAGTTTGTCTTTCTGGACCTGACTTCCCTGAATTCAGTACGAAAATTTGTCGAAACTTTCAAAGGCAAAGGGCTTCCCCTGCATCTGCTGGTTAACAATGGTAGGCTATTTTCTGTCTAACATTTTCAATGTATTGTATGTCATTCCAGGTATGATTTTTATTTTCTGTACTAACATTCTCTCTCTCAAAATGATCTCTTTATTTTGCTTGTCAGCAAAAACTGCATTTTGTTGTGTACTGAATAGTATATTTTATTTCAGGTTAAACATATTTAAAGACAATTCTTTGTGACCAATTGTGTACACGCGACAATACAGTAGTATAAAATAAAATGTGCATAAAAGGCTACATTTAAAGTTTGAAGTTGCCTCACTGAAAATGTTTAACATTTCAGAAATATTTTAATATATTACCATAAGGACATAGTGTACCGAACCCGAGTACCGTCCCATCCATATAAAGTACAGTATAGCAGTGCCATTGATGAAGTAAGATCAAAGATAATTCCATTAACGATCTAGTTTACACTACCAGGGGCACTTGCTAATTAAACACACAAACTGCTGTTTTCCCTTCCTAGCAAGCCGCAAGAAACGACTCGAAGGGTTGGTCACAGGAATATTTGCGCCACGCCGTGAAGCTGAAATACTTTGAACAGAAACCACCGAGGAAGAAACTGTTGTAACTGTGTCGAATTGGCTTCATCACAAGATACTTGATTGAACGACACTGATAGGAAGACAGAAATTTTGAACGCCAAGACGAAGATTGCATTTTGAAATGTTTGGACTATGTACAAAAATTAGCTCAAGATATGGCAAAGTTGAGACGCTTTCCTTTGGACATTCTTTGCATTAAGTGAAAGCACATAAGAGTCTTTGGACAGATGAAGCAAAGACAAAGTTGTATCAGAATGATGGAATGACAGAGGTATAGTGAAGGAAAGGAACAGCTCATAATCCAAAATATAATCCGAGTACGCAATGTGTTATGGCATAGGCATGTATGGCTGCTAATTCGTACAGATACTGGGTGGGTGTCAAAGGCTATTCGCTTTAATGGATGCATAAACTCAACTTTATACAGCGTTTTCACAACACCAGCATCAGTTGGTATTGCGATGATCCAAATGTTGTATATTTGTTTACTTCTTTTATCAATATCGTGATGATACTGATAACCGTGGATTGTAATTGAAATGTGAAGTATTCATGCTGTATTGATTCATTCATTTTAACTCATTCCCTACCATTGACGGCTATAGACGTCAAAAATTAATTTTAAGTATTTCTATTAGTTTAACATTGTTTCCACTTTTGTTAACAAGAGTATGAAAACATAGATTTTTTTTAATTGTTCATTTAGAACAGATATAAAAATTTGTGATTAACCGTGCGTTAACTAGTGAAGTCATGCGATTAATTACAATTTAAAAATGTAAATGCCTGACGCCCCAAATTTTTAATAATCTTTTCATCTTTTTTTTTATTCATTCACTGCCATTGACGGCTATAAACGTCCAAAAATCTATTAGTTTAATATGTTTTCTATTTTTGTTAACAAGAGTATGAAAACCTAGATTTTTTTTGTACATTTACAACAGATATAAAAATTTGTGATTAATCGTTAGTTAACTAGTGAAGTCATGCGATTATCCATCCATCCATCCATCCATTTTCTTGGCCGCTTTTTCTCACAAGGGTCGCGGGGGTGCTGGAGCCTATCCCAGCTGGCTTCGGGCAGTAGGCGGGGTACACCCTGAACTGGTTGCCAGCCAATCGCAGGGCACACAGAGACGAACAACCACACTCACAATCACACCTAGGGACAATTTGGAGTGTTCAATTAACCTGTCATGCATGTCTTTGGAATGTGGGAGGAAACCGGAGTACCCAGTGAAAACCCACGCAAGCACAGGGAGAACATGCAAACTCCACCCAGGTAGGCCGAAGCCCGGACTCGACCTCACGTCCTATGCACTGGGAGGCGGACGTGCTAACCAGTCAGCCACCGTGCTGCCGTCATGCGATTAATTACAATTAAAAAAAATTAATTGCCTGTCGCCCCTAATTTTTATTTAATTTTATTTTTTTTAATGAATTTATGTCGGTGAATGAGTTAATGGTGAAAGATGATGACAGGTTGTCTGTGTCACTGTGTAGCTGGGACCATGCTGGTTCCCGAGAGGCAGACAGAGGATGGATTTGAATTCCACTTTTCTCTCAACTACCTCGGCCACTTCCTGCTGACCAACCTGCTGCTCGACTTGCTGGAGAGATCAGGGAGACCAGGCTGCTCTTCTCGAATCGTCAACATGTCCTCTGCAACACACTATGCGGGGGTCATACACATGGGTGATCTCAACAGGAGGTAAAAGATGTTCACAATGTCCTTGCTTGGTTTATATTTCAAAGTGAACATGTTTCTTTCCTATTCATTTCAAAGAACAACAAAAGTGGCTACAGCACAAAGCGTTAGGATTAACAATTAAACATTGTTTTCTCATTATATTGATACAGTAAGCCTGCGTTTACGTTCATGGCCGAAAAAGAACTCAATAACAACAAAATGAATATCTGACCTCTTTTGTCCCTTGCCCAGGTTATCTTACAGCTCCCATGGTGCCTACGCCCAAAGCAAACTCGCCTTAGTCCTTTTCACTTACTACCTACAAGAGCAGATGACAGCCAAAGGTTCCTCAGTGATGATCAACGCAGTGGATCCTGGGATGGTGGACACGGCACTCTACGACAACCTGTGGAGTCTTGCACAGGCACTCAAAAAACCCTTTGCAAAGACTTTGTTCAGGGTACGTCTAACATACACGTCAGTCTTTAACTAACTCTGTTTTGATGACTGAAGACCAAGGTTATTTTAGTGAGCTAAAACTAACGAAAAAAATTTAACTAAAATTCAAAAAACAATTCCGTTAACGAAATAAAATAAAAACGAAAATGCTTTTAAAAAAACGAAAACTAAGTGAAACTACATTTTATGTTTACGAAACTAACTATAATTATAGCAAAAATGTATTTTTGTTTTAGTCTTTGGTAATCAATTTAATGCATGAGCCTTTGGGGAGGTTTTATTTTGATATTTACCGGACATTTGAAAGTGTGTCACATAAAAGTGACGTCTTCTAGCAGCAGCCAATAGAAAAGCAGCTTCAGATGACGTTGCTCCCATGGTGTTTTTTAAATATTGCACACACACTTTAAAAAAAAAAAAAACTAATACTGAAACTAACTAAAACTAAACTAAAACTAATCATTTATGAAATAACTCAAACTAATTAAAAACTAACAGAACCACCCTGAAAACGAATTAAAACGAACAAAATTTAAAAAACAAAACTCAAAATGAAATAAAAACGAACTAAAATGAAAAATTCCAAAACTATAATAACCCTGCTGAAGACTACAGTGTGCGTAGTACTAGGACCAAACTTCACCTTTCGAATTTCTTTAAAATAAACATTTGCGCTTTTTTGTTTTCACCCTCAGACTCCGACAGAGGGTGCCTCTATAACCATGTATGCCGCAGCTGCTGCTGAGATGGAAGGTGTGGGTGGCTGCTACCTCTACAATGGCGAAAAGAGACAATCAGCCGAAGACTCGTATGACTCTGATCTTCAAGCAGAGTTGTGGAAAAAGAGCTGTGAGCTTGCAGGCATACACAAGGCTTAATATACAAGTGGCTGGCCTCCCAAGACCAATAGAGCCACATCAAACTGGAAGGAAGAAAATGATTGTACTTTGTGCTTTTTACACAATCACCATGTTGTGGAAGTGGTCCAATTTAATTTCATTTATTATAAAATTATTATTTATCTATTACAATGTTGAGTCTTTGTTCATCAGCAATGTATAGTTGTGACAGGAAGATCAACTAAATGCTCTTCCACTAGATGGCAAAAGGTCCAAGCTGTGATTGTAACTGTTGCCATTCATACAACTGAATTACTGTATAGCATCGTGTCCAACTAAACAAGTCCAGATTTCACAGTGAGTGAATATATTTCGGAGTCAATTCATATGAGATCATCATTATTATGGTACTTTGTGTTAGATTTTGGTTTGGTGGTTTGGTTTTCTAATGTACAATATGTGCCTGCCCTTGGCTTACTAAAAGTTGGGGTAACTGCATTAGACATACATTTGATTGTTGCAGTCCAATATAAGAAAATGTGTTGACTCTTCAATCCTGTAATATTAACAGTTTGCTCGACTGATATGACAATGACATACTTTGACTTCAAATTTGAAATTGTTTTCTCAGGAGCCTTACAAATCGACCACGTTTAAATCACATGATACTGGTTGCACATTTCTTTGTGGAAAATAAAGATTTGCTGGACAAGTAGTGTGTGTGTGTGTGTGTGTGTGTGTGTGTGTGTGTGTGTGTGTGTGTGCTTGCGTGCGTGTGTGTGAGGTCTTGTTTTTGTTACATAGTGGAGCCAACATAACGGGTTTTTACGGAGTTGTGGGGCCCACCAGTCCATGTGGGGCCATTTTGCTGGGCCCCACAAGTTAAGACCTCTTTTTGAGGGTCAAGACTTGGTTTTAGAGTTTAGGTTTGAATTGGGTTATGGTTGAGGTTAGGGTAAGGAATAGGGGTAGGCAATCATTTTTGATAGTTGGGGTTAGGGGAAGGGGCTAGGAAATGCATTATGTCAATGAGTGTGTGTGTGTGTGGGGGGGGGGGGTATATTATCAATCAAATCCACACAATATACCTAGGAACATACGCACACAAAAGCATTTTCAATACTATGCATCATGAGATATATAGCCTTCTGGTCACCATTGGTTGCTCATTGCTTTTCAAGATGCATTGTGGGATACATTGAGGGCACAATATAAGAGATAACCGAGCACATTTGAACAAAACAACATATTCAACCAAAATCACTCTAAGACCTGGGGTGTATTTCACAAAGCAGGTTTAGTGAGAACCCTGGGTCAAGAAACCCTAAAATCAGGGGCGTAACCAGAAATTTATCATTGGGGTGGTCAGGGTGAAACCATGACTCATATAGGGGTGGGCATAAATTCATACCTGAAATTTCTAAATAAGTGGTTCTTAACCATGCGGCCATACCATTCGCATGCCGACCTTAGGCTGCATAAAATAATTTCAGAGTTTATGTTATGAATTCAATGCATTGGAGTTTCTCAGTTACAATACAGTTTCTGCCACTTGGCGGCAACAAGGCAAATGTCAGTTACTGACCTAGAGATATGTTGTCATTTCCAGACAGTTATCTTTTTGAACGGTGCAGTCCATCATCTTCATCATGCACAACTTAATCAGTCCTTACATTTGCTACATAACCGGTGCCGTAGTCATGCGCTCACATCACAGCATATGCTGTGTGTTGTGCTCCGCTTTTTTCTTACAACCGTTTGAATAATGTAATAGAGTCAAGTGCGCTTCTTCCCTGCAGGATTGCACCTAAATGAAATGAATTATTGAGCTACAATTCAACAGGTTTCCCCTGTAAAATTATTGTGATTGCAAATGACTAAGTATCTGTACTTTTTACTTTATACATTCTCAAAACAAGGTCGTTACTTTTTCTCTCTTTTTTTTTAATGCTCGAAAACGATTAAAATACTTGATCTGGAAGAAAGCAGGGTCAATGTCTCCTGGCTCCACCAATCATATGAAGCGTTACACAGGGCCCCTACAGCCCAGCTTGTGATTGGCTCTACGACGCACTATCACATGATTGGCTAGATTAGAACAATCAGTAAATATGAGGGCAATGCGCGTAACCACAACCGAGGATAATTTGAATCTGATAAAACTGCAGACAGCTAATCAACAATATGAAAGAAAGTTCAATCTTGTCAGCGAGGAGTGGACCAGCGAGTGATACTTAACACTGTGGACTCGACACAGGGCAAGACAGAGAGTCATCTGGACGAAATGTACCTGTTTTGGCTCCATTAGCTAGCTAATATATTTCAAATTGACGTAGGCTGATACATCCGGTAAAAATACTTTTTACTCGTCAAGTACATTTCAGAGCCTCTACTTTTTTACTTTTACTTGAGTAATTATTTGAGTGAATACTTTTACCAAAGTTGTTTTTTTTACACAAGTAATTGTTATTTTACTCAAGTAGAGAATGTCAGTACTTTTGTTTTTCGTTTCCCATCTCTGAATTTCAGGCTACTATACAGAACAGTGAATAGCATCACGGTAGTTTTGACCCCAGAACACAAGGTAGCGCTAAGTGCTCAATAAAGCCAGACTATATTAGACGGTAGTGGACAAAGAAGACGTTCTCTTACGTTAAAGGAACCCGAGGTCGACTTTTTGAAGACAATTATTTTCACAAAATCGCAAAATCAGCTTGACTTGCCGGAAAAATGGTTGGAAAAATTAAGAACGTCCGGCAGAAGTTGCACCAGAAAGCTGTGAAGCTAACGTGGCTGCCGGGCTCTGCTTCGTCCAAAGGGTCGGACGAGCCTGTCTCCTTCGAAATGCATCAGCCAAGTCATTCACATGTGGAAAAGGGCTCTTCTAAAGTTGACGGGAAGATACAAGTAAGTAGCGACTGAATGACATCCCCTGTACTTTGCTAAGTATCTCTTATTCTAAAACACATTATGAGTAGTATAACAATCTGCATTTGATCTGACCGCAGTTGGCTTCTAAACAGTGACAGCGGAAAAAAACATTAACCACATTGTCACTGAATCAAACTAGTATAGTATTATCTTAGGTTAAAGGTAATATAGTTGTGTGGACTTTGGTGAGATGCCTGTCGAGATGTCCATGAGCAAGACAATTAACACACTTTGCAAGTCAATTTACAGTTTGCATTCCTAAATGTTCTACTTGCACCCCTAAAATTTCAGGTTAGGCTTAGGGTCCACTGTATGAAACAACAACAGAATTTTTTTTTTTACTTTGGAGCCCTCTTGTAAGCCATTTGGTAATCATTTTGAAATTGTTTTAATATATTAATTGATATTTTGTTGATGTAAAGTCTTATCACATATTGATACAATTACTGTTTTAGATAGATAATAATCTTATTGAATCTTCAGATGAAAACAAGTTTTATATTAACATAGTTGATCATCTTGGCTAGTGATTGCCAAATTAATATATAGCACCACCCCTAATTCTTCTGCTTAACTCTGCAGGCCCGAAACCAAATGTCTTCCCCTGATGGGATATTTTCTGGTACAGAAATTGCTCCAGAGGCCCTGAGGCAAACATTAACATTCAAAGACCCGCCAGTAGCCCCCATACCTGCCAAGATAGGTAAGCTTTGCCAACATCTTTGTGACATTTAATATTTTACCTTGCCTTATGCCATATTTAGCAAGCAAACACTTTGTGTGTTTGTGTGTTTGTTTTAAAGGTACTTCTGAAGCAAAAAAAATAAAGTCAAAGAAAGAAAAGATGAAAGAAAGGAGGGAACGATGGCTAAACAGTAAGTTAATATATTTTTCATCACATTGGGTGTTCCGAGGAAATGTTTGTTTATTTTGTTTGTGCTTTAATTCAGAGACTCAAGCATGCTGTAGGCAACAAAACTGTTTAATGAAAATTCCTTATTTGTCACAAAGAGTTTGTACAACTTGATTGAAGTTCACCTGCGGTAAATTGAATTGACTGGTGATGAGGCACAAATCATGAGGGAAGGTTAAAAAAAAAAAAGAAGAAGAAATGGTGAAGGCCAACAGGCACAGTGATGTCCGTGCAAACCTTTGACTGCTTATGTATATTGCATATAATAGCTCCCATTTACAACTTTTGACATTGAAAATGCTATGGAAAGTAACCAAGCCTTGCTGCTTGGCAGTAACGTGGCTTTACCTGCCTGTTCACTGTGTTTGCGTTTCCTCCGCAGAGATCAGCAACATCAAGCTGACAAAGGAGCGTCAAGCGGCACAGGCCCGGCGACAGGCCACTCCGGTAGTGGGAGACATGAGTGTGCTCGCGGAAGCCCTGCCTGAGCTGTCCGAGCTCATCGCCCCAGCTCATACGGCACGCTTGGCCCCTACAGCTCGCCGGAAAAGCAAAGTGTAAGTTGAGCTAAAATACATGTGCAGTCATGTAGAGTTTGGCACACACGTTAGACATGTGACATTTTATGTTTGAAAATGGTCAGGATGCAACATTGTTGGTGAATATCATGTATGTTTTTATGCAGTAATACTTCTGACTAATCACTCCCCCTCTCCAATGCAGGCCAATCAAGAAGCCTGCAGTAACCGATTTCAGTCAGATGAGGCCTCTACAAAAACGGAAACTCTTGTAAGCCTTTTTTTTTTTTTTAATTCGTTGTCATTACATCAAATGAAATGTGCTTATTTATTTATGTCCTTACTACAGGGAGTCAGAAATCAGTAGGTTTGGTGAGGCGGTGAAAATCCTCAGCAGCAAAAGGAATCCTCTCATTGACATTTCTGAGCATCTGAGGAAGAGACTAAAGCATTTAGAAGAAGGTTCCAGTAATAATCAGTAAGATGATTATTACGTAAAGCATTCAAAGCATAGATTAGCGTTCCTCCATTATGGAACCCATGTTTACTGTTTTGTTTTTTTGTTGTTGAAAATTTGGGCCTATTATGTCAACACAGACTCAACTGACAGCTTTTCATAACGAATGCACTGTTTTTAGCTGATGACAATAAAAGTCTGCTTTCAATGTGTGTAATTGCTGCATGTACTTTTACACAAATAGTGAAAATCTATCATTTGTGGCCCACCCAAAAGGTTTGTAATTTACTATAGAAAACTTTTGTCTAATTGACGTAAGCAACTTAAGTTCAAATTGTTTCCTTGGCATCAAGATGCCACTAGATGTCACCAAAGAAATACCATTATTGCTTTGGCTTGAGCACAAAAACAGCAAATAGTTTTTTCTTTTTCCTTTTTTTCAGTGACTAAAGAATAGTTTTTGTAAGTTACGATATGTCGTGTTAGCTAGCCAAGTCAAATTTATTTACAGAGCCCGTAATCACCAAAGGGCTTCACAAGCCTACGAAGATTGATGACTTCCCCTGAAATACATTTCTTAGCGGTGTTAAGTCAATGAGGCACAGGCCTGCAGTTAATGTAAGGCAAAATTTGCAATATATTTGCAACTGACTTCAATCAATTAGATGTAGCTGCTTCACTACATTTGCTTACCCAAAAATCAGGAACAAATTGTTTCAGTACTTCTCGAACTAAGACAAGTACTATCGATTTTTGCATTGTGGGGGCTTCTATATGTGGCCGCTGATAGCTGTCATAAGGCCATTGCTCTCTTTTAACGGCCCGCTGATGTGGGGTATTTCTGTCTATAGCGATGTGTAATAATATATTTTTTTTAGTTGAGCAACCCAAACAAATAAAATTCAAGGTCATGAAATGAGCGTAATAAGATGTCTTTATTAAGGATTTGACATTTTCCATATTGTGTTGAGTGGTCATACTCATAAACAATTAGTGATCATTAAAAGTTTCACAATAAATTTTCAGTGCAAAAGGCTCAACTGATCATAATTGTAGCATAATTCATGATCTAATGCAGTATTAAAATAGGTGTGTAACAAAAACAATGGAAATATGAGTTAGCGATAGTACAGATATTTGGTCTAACTTCCAAAAAATAAAAAATAACTTGATTCCTTGTTGGCTAAGCTTACACTGAAATACACAGACATGCTTGTTTTTCCAGCGCACTGGCTCAGCCATTATCTGAACGAAAAGAAAAAGCAAAAGCACATGCACAATGGACACGGGAGATTATAATCAGACCAGGTGTCTGCCACTTCTAGGATTGAGATGCTGACCAAGTGGCAAAGTCCTCGTTTGTCATCTTTTCATCTAGATCAGGGGTGAGCAAACTTTTGAGTTCAAAAGGGCCACATTTGATTTTGAAAACTGACAGAAGGGCCAGGTCATTTGTAGGTGAAGTAAAAAAAAAAAAAAAGTTCAAATGTATGTCTATTAATCATCTGTAATAGTTAATTTTGATAATAAAATAATGCATTGTAATTTCTGGAATTTTTTAAGTCATTTAATATTATAAGCCAATTATTTAAACCAATATAATAAGAACTAATCAATTATTTAACAATTGTCTCATTTTTTAAATGTGAAATTGCTTTAATCAAATAATACCATTATTTATAATATAATACTTATCAGTTAATCAACTATTTAGTAAAATTAAAGTGGCATTTTTCATATTCCTAATTATTTTTAAAAACACAATTAAAAAGGTAATTTTACTCAAATGTTTGTTATCTACAATAAATTATTCAACAAATTAATACAAAATCAATGAAAAAAAAGTAATGAATGCAATTAACAAAGTTTTGGGGAAATCGGCTAGATTGCTGGAACAAATATTACAAGCATCTTGATAACATAAATACCTGGTGGGCCGGATGAATCAATTGTGCTGTATGTAGCCCCTTGGCCATACTTTGCCCACCCTTGATCTTGACCACTGGATGTCTTGACCTTATTTAACCTTTTTAACAACATCAGCATAGGCAAACTCAATTTCCCTCTCGGCTGGGCAGGTGCTGTTGAATTCTTCTTTCTGATAGGCACAGTTCAAGTACCGCCAAACGCCTGTCATCTCTGCGGGGATCTCAAATCCACGATATTTCTTGGTGACCACCTGGAAAGAGGAAAGGAAGCCATTGCAGATGTTCTGTCCAGTAAATGCAATGAAGAGCAGCGAACCTTCAGGATGTGTAATTTAGGAAGCAGGTTGCAGTCGGCCAGGGTGAGCTCTGGTCCGTCCAGGAAGCTCCTGGTGGACTCCGGGACATCTCCCAAGGCATCGCCATCAATCTCAGCTGGTAGGGGAGTCCGCAGGAAGTCGTCGAGATGCCGAAGAGACTTCAGCAGTGCTTTCTCTAAGGCTGAACACACGGGTGAGAATGAAGATTCACTCAGTAATTTGGGTGGGTCGTATCTGGCTCGTGGGTCTTCAGTTTGACACCTGCACGCTAAGGATTCAACTACAGTATTATCTTTCCATCGTCACAGGAATGAAACAAGCATCATCACAGTGCCCTGTGATTGGCTGATGACCAATTTAGGTTGTACCCAAAGTCAGCTGGGATAAGCTCCAGCTCACCACGACTTCAGTGATGGACGGATAGTTCACATTGCAGTACAGATAGGACTCGAGTTGGTCACAAATCCAAACAAGTCCAAATTTAACAGTAATGTTATATGCAGTTGAGAATTTGGAAGAACACTTTATTTAAATAAAAAATAAAAAAAGAAGAAAAGCTAAAGCCAACAGAAAAATCGATTCAACACACATTATGGATTCTGTAGCTTTACAAGAGAAATGGTCGAACCTCTCTGTATCTTACCGTCGTTGGTGTCTTTCCTTGGGTTCTTGATATAAGCTGAGAACTTGGCAAAGACATCAATGCCAGCTGTGTTGGCTTCCGGATGTTTCGGTGACAGTCTTGGATAGCTGGGGATAAAAAATAAAAAACAACAACTTGTGACAGAATTATGGCGAAACAAAAATGCCAAAATAATAAATAAAATAAAATAAATAAATAAATGCATCTACAAATATAATTCATTTATTACAAAAATATCTAAATGGAAATAAAAACAACAAAATATATATAAAGCATATATCCATAAATAAAGTTTAAAAAAATGAGATTAAAAAAAAGCTATGTAAATAATCATAGATATAAATACAAAAAATAAATATATACATAGAATAAAATTTCAACCCTTAAATAAAAACACTCTGTTCTCATATTTATTTATTTCATGCTGCAGGCGCTGTCAGTATGAAATGTGTTATGAAATGTTATTCAAATGAGGGGGCCGCACTAAATTTGTCTTGGGTTGAACTATTCGCCTATTGGTTGATCAGACAAAACATCCTTAATTACATTTAAAACAGCAAAACAATTTTCAAAACAAGCATCTGTACTTCCATGTAATTACAGAGTGTGAGTACTTTAGCCACTTCTACTTATTATTGTGTAATGTGCTCATGTTTGTGTACCGCGGTGGGGCCAGTTTCTCCTCCAGGAACTCCTCTATCTTGTTGACATCAACCTTGACATCTCCATTAAAGGTCATAAATGGAGGGTTGGTGCCAGGCGCCAGATCTTGTAAATCAGCAGGTTTTCTGACAGTACAAAATATAACATGCCAGGTCACAGGTCAGAAGCTCGTATGCAAAATAAAAATAAATAAATAAACACTTCGGAACCTACCATATGTAAATGAATATACAGAACTATTCTCAGGGGCTCTTTAATTTACTGTAAACATAGTTTAAGCCTTAAAACACCCTTCCCACATGCTGTAATCATATTTGCTTAATTTCGAAGTATTTTGTACCTCAACACAAAAAAAGATTTATGTTTAACAGAAATCAGCAATATAGTGGGAGTCGATAGGTGAACAATGATGTAGCGGCTGATTACTGTAGTAATTGTATCCCCAAAAAATCTAGGACTAACTGTGTATGCCTTCTTGTGCTGCTTTATATTCTCATGCCACTGAGCGCTATTCGTAACCTTGGAATCGAGGCCCCTCTCAACACTGCGCCCAAGAAGTACTAAAGCCACATAAAATGGAAAAGTGTTGTTCTTAAAATGTTCAACAGTAAAAATTACCGCTTGAGGTCAACGGTGGTGACATTGAAGATGACTCCTTTGAGCCAGAGTATCATAAAAAGTCGCTGAGAGAATGGGCAGTTACCGATGCTTTCCCCATCGCTGCCTGCCTACACGCACACACACACGCACACACAAATGCACAAATGAAGAATGTTGTTATCTGAACGTGTCGATGCTTAACAACAATCATTTCTTTTGAATGATATCTTACAAAGGTAGCTGAGCCAGCTATTAGCTCTGATGATTGTGTTTTTCCGTGGTAGGAGTAATGAAGTACAAATACTTGATTACTGCACTTGAGATTTTTAAGGTGTCTCTACTTGAATATTTATTTTCCTCATGACTTTTTACTCCGGATGCTTGTATTTTCTATTCTTTACTTAATCAAAATAGACAGACTTGTTACTTTTTTCAACAGCCGTACATAACAACACAAGATTTAAAAAAAAAAAAAGAAGTATAAATAACATATGCAGATGACAACACAACATAAAAAAATAGATGTAAATAGAGAGGTAAATTAAAGACAGAAAAAAAACAGGAACAGCAGCAACATAGAGGAACACACACACCAGGGAGCATAAATGCCAACAATTTTCCAGAGTAAAGCAAGATATTGCCCATCCATGGTGGTATTTAAAAATTTGTCTTTACAATCATTTGTTCAATGTGCCCCCACTACAGTCTAAACACGCCATTCTGATTAAAAGCGTATGTTTGTGGAATATTCAAAGCAGGTTATGTAATGACAAAAATAAGCAAAAACCAAAAATTCTTTGCTCAAAATGATATTTTCCTTCACATTTTTTCCTGTGGTTACTATGACCCTTCTTTTTCACATGTGGACTGAGGACTAAACTTAAACTAAGCATATGCAAGGTGAATGAAGTCATTCCTAACTTGTTCCTGATTGGAGCAATTGCAAGTGTTTAAACAGACCCGTGTTACTTACAACTGTTCCCGGTCATTTTTACTCACGTACTATCTGTACTTTTACTTAAGTACAGAGTGTGAGTACTTTTGACACATCTGCAGGATTTAAGTGGAACAGCAAATGTAAAGTCAGATCATTCAAGTCGTGTCTCTGTCACTCCATATAGAGTGAACTCGTTACCTTTGACTTCAGTCATAGAAACTCATAAAGTGCTAGTTGGAATGGAAGCACTTCTAAAATCATACAGTATAACAAAGAAATATAATGTGAAGGTGATGGATGTGTATACAGTAAGTGTGCTACTTCCAGGACTACCGAGCCCACAATTCTGAACACCAAACAGCAGGCTAATCAGCTTACACAGTGAGAATGCAGAGATTAGCCTTCTAACTCCAGCAGTATAACATTCTTACACTCCAAATCATTGCTCTCAACTTGTTTACATGGATATATGCAAGACCAATATGACATAATTATTTATATTTGTGCACTTTTAAGAAACAATTCAAACATCCCCTCAAATGCTCAGTTTGCTCAGCAACAGAGGTTGAGTTTGAACTTCTTTCAGTTATCCAACAAATTCCGTGACAAAGGCACTTTTTGTCTACTGTGAGACAAGCAGGTCTCACATACAGTATTAGCACATTTTTTCAAGGTATTAAAACTTCCTACTGGCAATGGCAGGAAGTAATAATGGACAACTACTTTGCTACTAGTCTTTATTTTTATATATACATTTTTTTAGGTACAGGAACTGTACATGTAGGGGAGACCGGGGATAGCTGTATCACTTTTTATACTTTTATATATTTCTTGGAATCAATACATCATATACGAACAAAATGTATGCTAGATGAAAGACCAAAGTCTTATGTAATTTTTTTGTATTCATGTCATTTTCATACTTTGTGTCAGTGCAGCGTTGTAAGCCATCAAATAGAGGGAGTGAACATGTGACATTTTGCCCCACCAATGGGTAAGTTGTCACACTATATGGGGTAAGATGTCACACTGGATTTTGCAACTAATAAAACAAGGACAAAATTATCCTTATTCTCCTGTTTTGTTTGTGTTTGTTTTTACAGCCAGACAAATTGTTTATCATTGATCTTGACATTTTACCATAGTCATTGAGCAAACTTTAACAAAAATATTACGAAATACATTTAAGTCCTTAGGAACTGCTGCGATGTACAGTAGGTTATAGCTCTCAGACTCAAATGCCTGTTTTACTTCCTTTAAATTGGAAATTCTGAGATTAAATAGAATTAAAAAAAAGCTTTTTGGTTAATGGATTGATGGTTCATCATAAAACTTAAACCCATCCTGACATGTGGGCATACTGTAGTTCCAACAACTGGAAAATCCATTTTTAAACAATGAAACAAAACCTGGCAAACTAATTTCCTCACTCCTCAGACTCATCATATGAAGGACATTTCTGGCATACGTAAACAGAGTTGCCTGAGGTGCAATTTTCATTGGCCCATTCTTTGCATATGTGACAACAAACCCCAAAATGATTGAGACAAGTTGCCCCAAACTATCATGTTGGCTAATTCTTGCTCTAGTTTAAAGTTAGTTTAAAACAGAGCAGTGACTGAGGCACGACAAGATGCCTGAATCTCTCCTCTAACGAGTTCACATGAATTGCTGCCAGAATTTGTCTATGTACGACACCTGTTTCAATTTTTTTTTATTTTGGGTTGTACAAAACAAATAACTGGCACTTATCTCAGCTCACAATGTGTGTTGTGTAGTTATACTTTTAAGTTATCAAAACAGGTATTTCATTTAATTGATGATTTAAAAAAAAAATGTTTAATTATGTATTTCTAGCTGCTGAACGCAGAAAATTCAAATCGCTACTGCCACCTGTGGCTGGATAATTAAACTACGCAACCCCTTCGTCACGTACACAATGCGCACATGATGTCACATCCGCAGAGAGAGGGCGGGAAATTTGAACCCAAATCTAGTCTGAAAACTATTGGCCAGGGATATTTTTGGGCAAATTGATACATGAAGCAACTATTTTTTAGTAGTTTTTATTTACTTTTACGTTAAGTACAGGAGTTGAATCAATGCTTACACTTTTACCAAAGTATGTGTATTTCTAGTTAAGTACAGTCACACTGTGAGTACTTTTGCCACCTCTACTAAACCTCAATAGCGCTGTGCTCGTTTATGGATAATTCGTAGGAATGTGGAATAAACTGACATGATTTGCTATTAGGCATTGTATTCCTTTTATATGAACTAAAACATATTGTTTTAGTTACTTAGATGTAGTCGTCCCATTTGATTGCATTACTTTAAACTAAGGTTATTGTGATTGTGCAGGTATATCTTTCTAAGTGGCTAGTATATGTTTGTCTGTCAGGTCAGATGGAATTGAAAATACATCTTAATGAGAACAGGTAAGCTTATCCGGATTGCCACTCTCTCTCTCTCTCTCTCTCTCTCTCTCTCTCTCTCTCTCTCTCTCTCTCTCTCTCTCTCTCTCTCTCTCTCTCGAGCAGCAGCAGCAGCAGCAGCAGCAGCAGCGTGTTGATGCTGCTCATCAACACGCATTGTCACCACTTTCAAGAATTATATCTTAATATACAGGTGCTTGTCAAAAAATTTGAATATCCTCAAAAAGTTGAATAATTTATATTAAATTAATGATAGATTCAGGGCCCACAACTCAAGTGATTTCAAGCATTTTTTTTTCTTCATTATTTGGACTTCCAGCTCCTAAAACCCATGAAAACAGGATGTTATACTATATTGTGGCCCTCGTTTTCCTCTTGTAATACAGTACTATCAAGAGCAAAATGAGGGCCACCAGACCCAAAAAGAAAGAGCTGACAGTAAGCATCAAGAAAGCCTGGGCTTCCAGGTAATGCCACGGCGCATCCAGGCAGTGGTTAAGGCAAAGGGAACCCAATCAACTATTGAAGATTGACATATCGATTTGAAAATACCATCCATCCATCTTTTTTTTTCTCATGCAAAACACTGGAAAGTATGCATGGTGATTTTTTCACATTATTCAAATTTTTTGACATCCTGTTTTCATAGGTATTATGAGCTGGAAACCCAAATAATGTAAAAATAAAATAATAAATACTTGAAATCACTTAAGTTGTATACCCTGAATCTATAATTTATGAAAAGTTTGACTTTTTGAATGGCATTATGGAAGTTATTCAACTTTTTGAGGATACAGTACTGTATTCTATTTTTTTGACAAGCACCTGTATATCTGCAAATTGCTTGTTGATCTTTACAGTTCTACTAGTCTCTACTATACTTGCTAAGTTGCTACTTTATTAGAGCTAAGCAGCATTTGAAGTCACCCTGGTGTGTCACAACAGTACAGTAGATAAAAAAGAAAGGTGGGAATCCTGGGGGGAAATAAGAAACAGCAGCCTTGTCTACCCACGTATTGGAGATAAGGATCGAGAAGAAGACTAGTAGCCTACTGAACTCAGGTTTGATGTTCATTCATACTAACTCATTCACTGCCTTTGACGGCTATAAACGTCAAAAATTCATTTGAACTATTTCTATTAGTTTGACGCCCCCCCCCCCCCCCACACACACACACACACACTTTTGTTAACAAGAGTATGAAAACCTAGAAACATTTTTTATTGTACATTTAGAACAGATATAAAATTTGTGATTAATCGTGTGAGTTAACTAGTGAAGTCATGCGATTAATTACAATGAAAAAAATTAATCGCCTGACTAGATGATTGTTAAAAATTAGGGGCGTCAGGTGATTAAAATGTTTAATCATAATTAATCGCATTGACTTCAATAGTTAACTCACGATTAATAACAAATTTTATATCTGTTCTAAATATACAATAAAAAAATCAAGGTTTTCATACTATTGTTAACAAAAGTAGAAAAAAAATGTTAAACTAATAGAAATAGTTCAAATGATTTTTTGACGTCCATAACCGTCAATGGCAGTAAATGAGCTAATTTCTTGAATTAGGTTTCTAACAAAGGTGTCGATATGGAACCGCCTCCTGGGCCCAAATATAGGGAAATCGCTTCCATTATCGTAAGCTAAAAAAAAGAAAGAAGCTAACTCTATGTTAGATCATGTTACCTTGACGTAAAGTGAGATCTCATTTTCCTGGTCAAGTGCTGTTGCCGTTGTGTGATCCTGCACGGGAGGCAAAAGACTGTCCACCACTTCCGGTGAAATCGTCTCTCGTCGCTTCTCTGTCTGCCACTCCCGATGAGGAAAGAATGACTGTCCATCCTCCAACAGCACCACTCTCTTTTTCTTCACCTGGTTGTCTTTCTTTTTGGGAAGAACTTCATCTTGAATGACGGACTTCAGCTCCTTCATCCATGCATCCCTCGCGAGTAGATTTAAGGTTTCAGTTAAAGATTCTCTGACGTCTGTTCTTATTGGATTCTCTTTCTGGTCTTTTCCTTCCAGTGATGCACCTGGTTCTTCTTGCTTTGTTTTAATCCATGCGGTATCCTTTTTCCTAGTGGACAACAGTTTCACTTCCTTATTTATCGACTGCGTATCAGGACAAATGATCCCATTTTCCATGGCTTGTTTGAATTCTTTGACGGTTCCATTTAGATCCAGGTCTAACTCTTCTTTAACTGGTTTCTCATCTTCGTGTGCTTCTGACTTGTTATCTGCGGCATCTTTTGTCTCAACATTCGCCGGCTCTTCAAGTTCTCTGTTTTGACTCTTGTCTGTCTTTTCACTCTCATCATCTAAAATGGTCACAGGTTCTGCAATCTCATCTTGATCTTGCATGTCCTTCGCATCATCACTTTCTCCTTGTTGTTTGCCGAGAGGCAGCCCAGATTGATCTTGTACATGTTTGAGGCCATCAACTATGGATTCCTCCGACTTGAGCTCTTCTCCTGGGAGTTTCGGCTCTTTCTCTGATCCTTTGTCGTGCTCTGTATCATCTTGTTGGGTGATTAAATGTATATCCTCAATCTGGTGGTCAAACTCAGTGGTGTTATCCAGCTCTTCTTTCTCCTCTGGGGTTTGGTCATCTCCATCTAATTCCATGAAGGAAATATTTTCTTTGTGTTCCTTTATTTCCGATGTCTCAAATCCTTCACTATGAATGTCCTCCTCTGGTTGATCTAAGGAAGATATCAATGCCATTTCTGATGGTTCGTCAGTTTTCGGACTTGGCTTGATTTCTTTGTCTGAAGCTGCCATTGTGACCAACTCCTGCATCTCCATATTCAGGACCTCTTTCTGAAATAAGTTGTTGGTCAGTTCCAGTTCTGTTGAGTTATTCCTGTTGTCACTTGGGGTAGTTTGACTATGTTTCACCATGTCAATCAACTGGCTGATGTAAATGGCAGCAGATTCAACAGAAGAACATTGAGGTTTGATACCGGCACTTGTATGTGAAGCCTGGCAGGAATCGTCTTTACTTTTGACCAGCATTGCTAACTCGATGCTGACATCTTTCACGTGGTCCTCCAAATGGGCGGATGTCCTAGCATCTTCCATCTGCCAACCTTCATTGGACTGTGAATTATTAACTGAGGCTTGAACCTTGAGGGAATCCTCTACATTATTGTCACCTTCGTCAGTGGTGGATGCAGCTTGATGGTACTCTTGGGAAATTGTAGCCGAGTCATGGGCACTGTTGGCATCCTCATCTGTTGCCACAGCACCGTCAAGGAAATCCTGTGAATTTGTAGGTGATTTTTGATCACTTTGAGTTGCCTCTTTCAATGCCTCTGCATTTTCGCGGGAATCCTGTAAACTGCTAACTGAGGCTTGAGCACTGTGAGCAGATTCCTCCCGGGTCAGTGTGATCAGGTGTTCTTCTTCCACCGTCGCATTTACTCTTATTTTCCTTGTCTCGTGGGTGTTTTGTTCTTCACTTGTTGCATTTTCATCTTTGTTATCTTCCAATGTCGTGTTGTGACTCGCTAAATGTTCTGTCACTATATTTATGTCATGTGAGAGTTGCTCTCCCTGTAATTTCTCCTCAACCTCACACAATTGCTTTCGCTCTTCATGCTCTTCATTTTTGTGTCTGTCATTTCCTCCTTCTTCAATTGTAGAAGGCTGAAACAAAACATCTGTCTCTGTGTTTCTTTCATGAAACCTTTCCTCTTCCTGGATGACATCTTTGCAATTGATTGATTCCTCCCGTTTTTCATGCTCTGTATTTTCTTCTTTGTGTTGCCCTTTCTCATCTTCTACCATTCTTTGAATGTGACACATTTTGTTTAAATGCTCGTCATGCTGCATTTGACTCTCTTTCTTAATCTCTTCCTCAACCATGTTAGCCTCTTTTTTTCCATCTTCACTTTCATAATGTTGGCTTTTCTCAACTTGTAAAACAGTTGAGGAATCATTCTGGTTTTCAGCAGTCACCATCTCTATGTCATTTGAGCATCGTTCTTCTTGGATCATAACCTCGGTTGCCGATTGCTCTGCATCTACATGCTCATTTTCGCTTCCTAAAACTAGAATGTTGTCACTGCTCTCTGTATAATTCTCAACAGCTGTCTGGGCTTCTTCTACATTTTCCACTAATAGATCTGTACTCTCAACCATTTTCAAATGTTGAGCATTGTTGTCATATTCATTACCTTCCTCCTTATTGTTGTCATCTTCAAGTTGCACTTCTGCTGAGAATTGGCACAAATTTCCAGTCAATGTTGCCATTGCTTCCTCTTTGACTCTGGTCTCTTTCTGAGTCTGTCCATGTCTTAAAACAGGTTGCTCAGATGCTCCTTCCTCTCCACTCTCCTCCCGTCTTTCCCGATCTTCCTCTTCCTCCCTTGTCATTTCGTTTGGTACCAGTCCCATTGAGAGAATTCCCATTTCTTCCTGTTCAGCTTGATCTGCACTTTCTTTTTCAGCTTGTCCATCTCCTGCCTCGGCCATTAACAAAATGTCCTCCCCCACCTCTTCAGCAAGTTCGACCTCTTCATCTTCCTCTTCTCCGTCCCCTTCATTTTTTCCTCTCTGGTTATTTGCATCTGAAGAAAAAGTGACAGGATTGTGGACAACAGTGGAGTTTGATAAGTCTGGGTTTGGCCAGAAGTCTGACTGAGCCATTGCAAAAGTTAAAAGGTCTGAATGGACAGTTTCTGAGATCGAAGATCTGTCTAAGGGGTTCAGAATCCCAGATTTAAAAAAAATATTCCAAAAATATTTCTTTTCAGTTCACAAGTTAGTCTAAATCCTGAATGTCAGAGTGTTCCTGACAACGAATGCGAGATGACAATATTCCAGATTTAAAATGACAAGGCACAAAATGAAGAAGAGATGTAGATTAAATGAAATGAAATATAATCAAATTCAAATTATAGTTCCAAAAAACGGCTGAAGGCTTTAGGGAAGGTACCTCCCAGCCGGGTGTAGTAAGATTTTGGTCAGTCCAGAGTTGGAAGGTGCAATACAAAAAAAATACCTTTTTGGTGACAAGTCAATTATAAAAACTCAAAATTGTGAGACATCCACTAATTTTTAGGTAGTGAAATTCAGGAGCTGAAGTCAGTCTTTCCCTGTTGAAAGCCAAAAAGCGTGCTGCACCTTAAGCAGAGTCAGACAACAAAATCTATCAGACCTCCCTCACTCTTTCTCTCTCTCTTCCTTTCTCTCTCTCTCTGTGTCTCTCTCAATCACGCACTTACACCCACACTCTCTCTCACTCTCTGGAGGATTAAACCAAGCCTGATCCCCACATGACTCGGAGCTTAAACCCCAGCATAATTTCAGTTGAAGCTATACACCAGACAGTAGGTCCTACTGCTAAAAAGACATCAAACTGTTGGTAATCCATCACAATTACATTTGAAAATATGTCACCAATAGTGTAGTAATTCACTCACACGACAATGTGGTTTTAGATCCCACTTAGTGGCAGTGTCAATAGTTGGTTGCAGTCTGCATGTAGCGACCAAAACAAGAGCAAACTGTAGAAAGTTGACCATTTTTAAAACAGTTACCAGTATAAATTGGAGATAATCAAGATGATATCAGAAAAAGGAAGAAACTAATGTTTGCTTCCTAAATTGAATTATCTTTATTCACCAGTGATTTAAAGAGAAATTGTGTTATTTTAGTCATAAATAGGTGGTTTGTGTCTGTGTGCATACCTAGGAAAGCTCTGCAGCACATAAACCAATTAATTAGTAGTGGCACCTATTTTTTCGACACCCTCCCTTTTACTTTAACTACCCACCTCAATGTGTTTATTTTTTTAAACGTGCCTCTTTTGCCACGTAAAATGTAAATTTTAGTAAATGCCGTGGGACACAAATGCCCCCACGGTCTGTAGTTTGGACAATTATTTGTTACTTATTAATTTTTTGTAACTTGAAAATGGTTGAATCTCAAGATGTGACGTCAGGTGAAACGCTAGACGCATGGTGGAGACTGGAAATCAGCTGCTCTGCGGAATGACGCCACTTCCGCTATTCTCCACAGTCATTCAGCAAACAAAAAACTACAGTACAGTACATAGCCTGGATTGTTGCTACATTCTGTTAAATGGTGGAGTGTTTACGTTCGGGTGTGGAACAGACGAGAAATTCACGGAATGGGACAGACTGTGGTCGTTTAGCGTCGTCTACTCCGTTTCCTGGTCAGTTTATCCTGCGAGCTGTGTCCGGCTTGTAGCGTTTTTTAAGACAGAGCAGTGGTTAGCTATTCGTTCGGGACCACATTGCCTGGAAGTGTTGAAGAGCGTGAAGCGTAATGAATAGATGCGATTGTAAAACAATTGATCAATATTAGCTCTTTACACTGAAAGTATAATGGATAGTGGGCGTGTTCGACGCTAAAGCTGCTTTCTGTCTGTGTGTCACCAGAAAGCACTTTCGACAAAATAAACAACTAGCAATGCAGCAATCAGAGAATGTTTGCGAAGAGGACGCGACGGCGGTGGATGTTCAGGTTAATGCTTTACCAAACGCCCTTGTTGCTTACAAAATGCCGGAGGATTTATTTAACGACGGACGCTTGAAGGTAAGAAGACTAATGTTAAATTGGCTGATGCCTGAAAAGGCCCTTTGTATTTATTTGTTTAATTTACATTTCTTTCTGTGTGTTCGCTGTGATTCTCAACTCAGTTAATGGAATAAGTTCTAACTAGCGTCAACCAACAAGCAGTGAATTTTGGTGTCCAGTAGGTGGCGATAATAGATTTGTTATTGAGCGTGCGCTATGAGGGGATTGTCACGTTGCTGGGATACGTAAACATGTCCGCCATATTGAATGTGTCTTCCCTCGTAAATTAACAACCTACAAATTGTACAATGTTAATGCCACTCATTCCTAAAACTCACACGCACGTGCTAATATATTTTGCAAACAGGCACAAAAAGAATGTTTAGGGTTGACAGTATATCTCTCTAAAGCAAGTAAATCCCTCACAGTTTTTGTCAATATTTTATTATGGCTTTACATGTGACAACAGTGAAGTGACACTTTTCTACAATGTACCAAAGTCATTTGTGCATCTTGTAATACGTAATTATGTAGCTTTACAATCTCGTCAAAATTTAACAGGAAGCCATTAGATGTCCAAAAGACTGGCACCAATGGTGAGTACAAATAACGTCGATATTGAAATGGGGCCCAATTAGCCATTTCACTCCGCGGTGTCACGTGACTCGCTTGTGTTACAAGGTCTATGTTGTAAATGGGGAGCAGGTGTGTTAAAGTTGGTCTTATTACCCGAGCCCTAAGCAACTGTGATGCCATTTTCAGTTGACAGCAAGTGGCAAAATGGCCGCCCCTTGAAATGGAAAAAAAAAAAACCCACAAAAAACGGGTGTGGTGGATTTTGCTGCTAATCTCACATTACACAAACGCAATATTAATCAGAATGTCGTGTTTTGACTATGAGAGGCACATAAAACACATTATTGTCAAGAAAATTTTGGACTTGACTTCCCCTCTAATAAGAAGTGTCAATCACACCTGCACTGTCAGCGTTAAATAAATTCAGCAAATGGAAACAATTACTGTTTTCTCAACAGAGTAAATTGAAGATCCAGCGTATTCAAAATTGTCAATATTTTCTTATTTGAATATTCGAAATGCTGATGTTTGCAATGTTAATCAGACTGGAAAGTCTGAGTCAGTGGAAACAGGCAGGATGCTTGCTAAGCTCGCAGGCAATTGGGAGATCTTGGATACAGTACATACAGTACAACCCATTGTTTGTTCATACTGTATCATTGCTCACATCATGTTTGAGATATACAGTATATACTTTTCCTAAACCTCCAAGTCATAAGTAGACTCAATATTCCTCAACTTTTACAAAAGTGTGTGTGGACAAGTTTTGATTAAGCAAGATCTTGAATATTGGCCACGTTGATGAGAGGCAAACAGTAAAACTGAAGTGAATGTCCTTTTCTCTAGAGACAACTTCTTCTTTTTTTAACACGATACAGAAGTGCATTTTTGTTAGATAAAACCATTAAATGAAAGTAAATTGTGAGTTCTTTTCTCCAAGGGGAAAAATAGTAGTGATTATGTTTCTTCCTCCTCTCTATGATCCTGGTGCTTTTTACACAATGCCTGTAAGGATTCCTGAGTCAGCTGACTCTTCAGGTTACAACATTTTCCACTGTGCATGTTGTTTTGGTTGTGGTATATAGAATGGGGGTTGCGCAGCAGCCTGACTCTCACATGTACATGTATAAGAACATGAAAATTATTTGTGCCTTCAAGTGGTTCCAGCCAGGAAGGGACCATTAATTATAAGTTCATGATAAGCTTTCCCTATAGGAGACTTATCAAATCGCCTCAAAGTTTTGGTCACAAGTGGTGGATGGAATGAATGAATCAAAAGTCTTTACTCTTTAAACATTGAATGATCAATGCTGCTGTCTGAATAACACAAAAATACACAACACTTGGTAATTTGAATGACACAAAGCTATTCTGTAGATTGTGGCATCCAGGGAAGATGCATTTTTGGGGGGTTGTAGGCATAGCTAGCTAGCTAGCTAACTGCACTCTGTAGTGGTACAAATGGGCCAAGTGATTAGAAGTAAATAACTTGCAATTGTGCTCGATAACAACTGTTGTAAACAAAGGTGCTCAGTTCTGACATATTGGGGCAAGTGGGTGACTTATGCTGGATGGCCAAATTACCAAGTGTGTCACTGGGTTTCATTTTAACCATGCCAAAAAATACATAGCAGGAAAATTGAATTGGTGAATAACAATTCAAGCCATATTTCTAAAAAGATTGATCACAACACAGTTCTCAGTCTTTCCACATTTTTAGCAATCACCTTTAAATGTATATATTTTTTCTAAATCTCTGAATTCACTTTACAGTGTCATTAAGTGTGCTGTAATTCTTTATCCTTTGTGTATTTTTACAGAAGTTCAGAGATCTTTTGTTAAGACAAGGAATTGTTTTAAATTGTGAAACACTGCATATGTTTCCTTAAAGCTACAGTCATAATGCCACAACAGAAATACTGGGTGAATAGGAATGGAAAGTGGTAAACTATTGAATGCAAATGCTAAACTTAACTTGTTAGCCCTATAACATCACACAATTTTCTCTTCACGCTCTTTGCTATTAATACCTCATAAAAGCGTGTTATCATGCCGCATACTTTCCATGAGCAGTACTTCACCCCTCCAGTTTGCATTCTTCCTACCCGTCATGTCTCTGTTACTCTTTCCATTCCTTTTTTTCTGCCTCTATTCAGCTGCCATCTGTTCTTTTTCTCAGCTGTTCTCTCGCTGCTGTCTTTCTCCCTCTGGCTTATTCACATTTATGTCTTGTACATGCTCTCAAAGGTTTTTGTGTGTAAGCCAGTCTGACTTGCCAAGGGGTTATTTTGCCACATTTGAATGTAATGTTTGATGTGTCAAACATCAGGTGATGTCATTACTTACCTCTTCATACACACACTGTCCGTATTTCCGTCTGATCGGTCGGCATCCAATTATATCTGTTGAGAAAATAGACAAACTCCTCCCTCTATCCCTGTCTGTTGGAACTCAGCGAATGGCTGAGTTAGAGGGCAGTGCGTCAATGTGTTTTAGAAGGGGTGTGATTAAAAAAAAAAAAAGGAGAGAGAGCGATGCAGCTAGCGTGAGAGACAGACTAAAATGAGTCATTTCTCCACACCCAAATGCCTGGAAAATACATTCAATTTACAGATTGCCTCCGAGCTGATGGATCATTTATAAAGCAGATACAGTAGATGCTTGATTTGGGACGGCGTTGGAATCTACATTTGGGGCCGTGCCAGGACAGAGGAAGCTAGAAGAAAGGGACTCAGCCAAAAAACAAACTTCCCCTGTTTTCTTGCTTCGGGGCATCAGATTTCTTCTCACCTGTCACCCTGGGGAAGGTTACGAGTCCCCGACCTTCCCATTTCTCTCCTCCTTCCTCTTCATCATCCCCTCAGCTGTCTTTCAAGAGCCTCTTGGGAACCCCGAATTCAATAATTAAGTGGAGAAGATTTTGGCGTCCTGTCATGCACATCAAAACCACCAAGTGTAACCACTTATGTCTGGTCGCCTCAGTGACTAATCAGGAAGTGTTTACTCATCCTGATGCTCAGGTAAGCAAAATGTCTGCTCCTCTGCTTCCTGGTTATAATGTGATGCTTCACAGCACTACTAGACAGAAATGGTCACTTGTACTTATTGTCTGGGACAACTCCTTTTTTTGTTACCGGTTGTGATGTATTCATACCTCCTCTTTCAAAGACCTTATTGCTACTAACCTTCTTTATGTGATTTTAGCTTTTTAGCACACTGTTGTTGACTGTGTCTGCCTGAATAAAAGGAGGATCATGTGTCCTTTTTTTAATATCCTAATCCAGGCACAGTGTGAGATAAGCAGTGATTGTACACATCCATGCATATAGCTGTCCTTTTTTTATATTGCTTAACCTCTGTCAAAACTCTCATTTCAAACCCTAACCCAAACATGAGTTAAAAAACAAAAACTTTTTTTTGTTGTTGAGCGCCATTGCAAACAGACCAAATAATGTAACAGAAGGTGAACCTCCAATTTTCAAGAAAAGGAAAATACATATTGCCAGTCCTGCTTAAGGCACATATTTACTGCTAGTCATCTCATATGCATCAAACCCACTCTGCTTAATATCGTAATATGTCCTAACTTGCTCGCAAATGAGGCAATGAAGACATCAAAACGGCATCGGCACACGGAGCCCAAGCGCCTGGCATTAGATGACAAGCCTTTGTTGTTGTTTTTTTGTAATCCAGTCCGTTGAAATATGGCTTTCCAAGAAACCAGTTTGTGGCACAAAAAAAGGTTGAGGACCGCTGCTGTAAAATGATGGAAATGATGATGATGATGTGCAATCATTGTTAAATCAATTTGTGAGTCCTTTTTTCTCACACTCTCGTACTCTCCCCCTCCACCTCACTGCAGGCCAGCTTTGAGGCTTTATTCCATTCTTTTGACCAAGATGTTCAGTTCCAGTACTTCAAGTCCTTCCGCCGGGTCAGGATTAATTTCAGCGATGCGCTGGCTGCGGCAGAGGCGAGACTGCGACTACACAAAACTGATTTTCATGGCAAAGAGATGCGCCTCTACTATGCTCAGGTGACGTCAGCGAGAGACACTTTTTTTTTTTTTTTTTTTTTTTTAATATTGCCTGGACTTATGGTCATTGTCATTTCTTTGCAGTCTGTCCACATTGGGAGTCCTAGACTTGAGCCGCCGAAGCCAGAGAAGCAGTTCCTTATCTCCCCACCCGCCTCACCTCCAGTTGGCTGGGAGCAGTCTCAGGACGCCATGCCTGTTGTCAACTATGACCTGCTGTGTGCCATTTCGAAACTAGGACCAGGTACATTTGAATCTGTTCTATCTTTACATCTTCTTATCATTGCAGACTTGGCTCATGTGCACAAATGTACTACAGTACTATAATCAGATTTAGGTTTGAGAACTTTATTAAATGAATGCACAATATTTTAAAATGTAATGTAAAGTGCTGGAGGTGCTTTACCGTGGCTACAGATATTTCTGACCCCCTACCACCGTCACGGTACGTCATTAAAGTTGCGTCTCAGAGATCAAAAATAGTTTTACTCATTTACTTACCTGATATTTATTAATTAATTTATTTTCTTTTCTTTTGGCTGATTTGGCATAGCTGCTTTTTACTCCATTTAAGCACTTTGTATGCAGTGATGGTTGTTTTAAAGTGATTTATAAATAAAATTAAGCTCAGGACACCACATTATTCTTTCCTTCACTTTCTCCATGCAGTTTACTGTACATCTCTGCCAATTAATAATTAAAATAACAATTACAATTAAACTGATTAATCCCGATACAAATCTATAAATTGATTTTTGAAAAAAAAAAATTTAAACTCAAATTTAGAAAATACTAATCAGTAAACTTGTACATGTACACTGTAAGATTTGTGTGAAAATGTATTTATTTATCTGAAAATTCAGGTTGCAGTCTGTTAATAAAATATTAAGACTTAATGTTCCATTAATATAACATTCTTCCATGCTTAATGTGTGAATCCTAACCCCAAGTAAGACGTTTTGTTGAATATTCCCATAAAGAAATTGGTGTTTAAAAATAGATTCGGCCGCATCTTGAATCGATTCGAGAATGGCGAGCTGTAATATTGCGATATAATGCAGAATCGATTTTTTCTAACACCCCTACTGTTGTCATACTAAAATCCCTTGGCCACCATTATCTGTGGTACCACGTCAGAATTGAGCATTTTTTGTATTTGGGCATGTTTACCTAATTATTGTGTATAATTAGTTATTATTTACTAATTACTTAATAACCACTTTACTTAATTGGCAATGTGCATTTGAGGTGGCTGATTTTTCAGTTAAAATACATCGATTATCAAGTTGTCATATTTAACATACATGAGATAGCAGATATCTAAAAAGAAAAACCCCAAACAATAATAAACTGATTTGTCCTAATTCGATTCATTTGATGACCATTGCTTGTACTCATTACTTCATTCAGTAGCCCACAGGCCCTTGCCAGGGTTGAATGGTTGTAATGGATTCTACTCCTTAGATGAACTCTGCATAAGATTGTAGACTATTTTGTAGTTGTTTTGCTGACAAACAGCAATCCAAACAATGTACATGGTAGAAAGAATAGTATTTTATTCTGCCACTGTCTCCAGGCGACAAATACGAGCTCCACACAGCCACGTCAACCACCCCCAGTGTGGTGGTCCATGTTTGCAAAGAAGAGCTCGGTGACAGCTTGGCTCGGGATGACAGCGAGCCGGACAACATGGCGCGGCCCCCACGGCCCAAGATCGTCCAGACGCGCCGACCCGATTACACGCACAATGTCGAGCAGTTATCAGCACTGGAGTGACAGCTGTGAAATCATCCTCATGATGTCATTCATGCAGCGCAGAAGATGTGCTCTCTGAGGCTTGCTCTCTGAATTTGGGAAGGTACCTAGGGAGGTGCTGCATTGTCCCGTTAGCAAGGAGGCGAACTTAGGATCAGATGCTGTATTTGTGTCTTTTGGGAAAGATTGGAACTTCTTTTTCAGAAGTTCAGCCGTACGATAACAACTCTCTAATTTGAGGTTTTGGGATGATGGAATACTAATTTTGAGGTGTGTAAAACATTATGTTCATGCTTCATAATATGGTTGGAAACTTGGTTTATGGATTTGTTAGATGTGCTATTACTAATGTGTGCATGAGATACGCTTGTAATTGACAAAAGATTCCCACGCAACAAATTCAGTATCATTCTTGCAAGCATTACTCAAGTTTTGGGTGGGGAAAAAAAATTGCTTTTCAATAAAATGCAAAAGCTACATATTACCCACCACAAAATTTGACTTGTCATGGTGGTAACTTAAGATGGTGTGTGTGCGACATCACATCTTTTCTATTGTAACTGTTTTGTGTGGCGTACGTGTAGTCAACATGTGCTGCTTCACAATCTAATATTCCTCTGAAAATGAGAACGTAGTGTTCGCGGTGTTCCTGTTATCATTTCTATGTTAAGATGTATGGAAAGTGTCGTTTTTTTTCTTGTAAACTAGCAAGGAATTGTTATACTTGTTCTGTGTTTCATTCATCTACATAACTGTCCACGTATGACAGACACAGCAAGGCCTTCTACATCTGTATTATGTGACATGGTAGTTTGGTTTGACCTTTTCTAGCCATGCCCAAATTAAACAGTTAAAAAAAAAAAAAAAAACTGGGCCACCTTTCTAGTCAGTTTGGCTTCATATGATGTGCTAAGAATTATTCTGATCTAGAAATCACTGTTGCTGAGCCTCCAAGCCAATAAAAAAATAATACGAATTGCGTATTACACTTCAGTGTTTCCAAGCTTTATTGAGCCAATGCACTCGGTTTACATGAAGACATTTTACGCAGCGCATCATCAAGCACAAGTGTGAATACTGAAATTATAATGTCTCAATCTACTCACTAAGTGACAATCGGTGTGAAACCTGGGCCTGTTTAATTGAACACGAAGCTGATATATTCCACACAGATAGCCATGATTTACTCTATGAATGGCAACAGGTCAACATACAGGTTTATTGTCTCTTGGACATATAATGGAAGAGCATTTAATTGCTCTGATTGTCACTATCGCTGGCATAGATAGAGGAACAACATAGATGTGGCATGTGGGGTGATCAATAGGCATGCATATCTGTTGTAGTTGTAGGACAATTCAACTGGATAAACCAAATGTGAATGTATTCAATCATAAGTGACGTCATACAGCGCTCCCGAATCTGTACTGTGCAATGATGCCCTCTACAGTAGTATGACATCAGAGCAAATGTATAAGAGCATTCTGTCAGTCAGCACTGACATTTCGTGACAATGCAATGGTTTCCTGGTTGTACTTTCCTAAGTTATATATGCCATGAAATAAATGATTTCCAGTTTCCCCACATCCTGTTTTCTGTCAATGATCTTAAGACAACATACACGTCTTCGAGTTAAATAAAGTGTTTGTTTTTTAAGTCAGTACTCCGAGATCCATGTTAAATAAGTAAATACAACCCGACATTTCCTTTCAACGCTGATTATTGTGAGGAAAAATAATAAATCAAAGAATTCAGACAACCATCAGGAGAGGAACCAAAGCATAAAGCGGAACCTTTACTTTTCGATAGTTTCTACCCGGGCCTCGTAGCTGTACTCCTTTGAAATGGCAGCCAACATAGAGCAAATTTTTCAAGATTTTATTTTGAATAAAATACGAGAAATTGAAGACCAGAATGTCGACAAAACGTATGTCAAGATTTAGTGTTGCATGCGCCATAGCTAGACAAATGTCGCAAATAAACTGTCGCAATTAAAGTCCGAACAGTTTCAGTTTGAGCAAAAAAGTGGCCGCTAAATGTATTTTACGCTTGTCTAGCCTGCCTAAACGCAATAGCACTACATAGCAGCATGCCGGTGGGTTATAAAGTGATGTATATTAAAACTAATGACGGTGTGGTTGTATTCAGTCCTGTCTTCAGAACGCGTATTGTGTCAATGGGAGCTGCTTATTCTTAGAATGCGACATGACATTTTGTTCAAGGTAATACTATAAAGTTTTGATTACAATCGATTGCTGAAATGGTAGTCATTCAAAATATCTTAATTTCTTCGTATTATTAATTATTGAATAAATTAAAAAAAAAAATCAGAACTGCACTGCATCCGACAGTGTTTGTTGTTCTGTTTTTAATGTTCTGGTCCCACAAACTCTGATGCTTCATGTAAATGTAATGTAAATAAGTGTGATTAACGTTATATGGACGTAACGTTTGATGTATTGTAGACCATGTGTTGGATTTTGTTACCGTGTGCCTCACATTTGTCTTATTATCGCCTTGACAGTGCTCTTCCAGGTGTGGCTGCATGCAGTGAAATGATTTCAGAGGATGTTAGAGACAAAAATAGTGATAAGACAAGTTCACAGAAGAAACACAAGAAGCATAAAAAACATAAAAGTAAGAAGAAGAAGCGGAAACGAGAGAAGGAAGCAAAAGAGAGCAGTTCCGGTTCCGAGGAAGAATTGGACGCTCCTTCCAGGTAAAACTGACATATTAAATCACAGCAATCAGGCTTCTTTTTCAAAAATGTGAAGTGTTTTTTATTTTTATTTAAAAAAACAACAACAACATCAGCAATGGACCATCAGTTTGATGCTCATTGGCTTGTAATATAGATAACAGCATCTAATTTCATGCAATTACTGTGGCAATTCTGCACCTTCTTGCACGATTTAACAATGATGTACAAGTGACCTTCCAAGTTGTGTGAGTATTAGTGCCACTACTTATCTATGTTACAATTGTCCATGTAGAAATGAAGTACATCATCAAACTTCACAATAAACGGTCCAAAGTACGTCTGACTCTTGTTGCAACACCAGAATTTACAATGTGTTGTTTTTAAACTCAGTTTTACCATTTATTGCAGAAAAGGAGCCCCATCAGAGAATGAACAGCCATGTAAGTGTTTTCTATCCTCTCCATCAACCAGAAGTTTAGCTAGTTTAAAGGTGGGGTCTTTAGTTTTGTCCGTTTGTGTTTGTAAACACAACCGTTTGTGTTTGTAAACAACCAATTCAAAACTGACTTCTCCCATGGTTCAACCCCCACTTTTCTCGTCAACATTGCGCCTGTCTTCAGCGTTACGACCCCCGCTCTGTGATTGGCTGGAGGGGTAAACATAGACTTTCCGCCCACAAACGTCCCTCTCATGGCAAAACAAAAATAGCAAAATACAGGCTGGGGTGGTGGTGGGCAATGATAAAATCACCACCACACATTAACAGAAGCCCAGAGGTGTTGCTTGAGAAGGATTTCATGTGTATACATCCAGTGTTTAAGAAGTGTTTATTTCTGAGTGAAAACTAAAGACCTCACCTTTAACACTTGGCATTGACTTATTTTAGGTGATCATGCCAGTAGCTCTAGAAGCCACAAGCACAAAGCAGGAAAGAAAAAGAAGAAGAAAAAGAGGCATAAGGTCGAGAGACGAGGAAATTCATCTGATTCTGACACCAAGCAGAGAAAGAGTAACTGTGCTCAAAGCTTGTTACCAAGGCCATGTGAGGAATTGCCTGATATCGTACCAAAACAGGTAAAAAAAATATATATATATACAATAAAAGGAAGAAGCTTAATTGGGATCTAACATGAGTGATGATCAAATTAAATTGTAGTCAAAGTTTGGGGATGACTAACTAGTCTGTGCTCAATCCAGGATAGCTCCAGTGGAGCAAAAGCAGACGAGGGAAAAAGGAGGCGTTCCCGTTCACATTCCTATGGTTCACATTCCAGCCTGGAGAAATGGAGTTCTCGACCTGGCAAGCGAAAATCCAGATCTCGCTCGCGGTCCAGTTCACATGGTCACCACATCTCATCCAGGTACTACGTGCTGAGGGATTTGTGAAATATGTCTAAAAATGCTAAAACAATTGAAAATGTAGTTATTGAAAATCATAACCCTATATCTTTTTGGGATATTCTTGTCTATTCTGTATGCGTCTGTGCATAGGTCCTTAGACAACAGGAGTGGTTTGGACCCATCCATAGAGTCCAAACACGACTGTGCAAATATACAACTACTGTCTTCAAGTCCTAAAAGAAGGGACATAATAGAACTGCAGCGTTTAGACCATAATCACGAGCCAACAGAGGCCACAAAAGAGACCAACAGAGACAATTCAGGTACAAATTTTCATGGCCCAGTCCATTATGGATGGATGGACCGATCAATGTCTTTTTTTCTTTCTTTCTTTCTTTCTTTCTAAATGAGGATTTGTCATTTATCTTTTAATAGTGTTAATATTAGTTTTATTTTTTTTAATATGTGGATTATTTGTTTTGTGCAAGATAAACAAACAACTCACAAGAAATGTGTAAAATGCAATTCCCAAATTACTCTTCTTAGTTTTTTATTCCATATGGCTGTGCAATAATAATATATAGTATAACAATACATTTAAATTAAACCCTGAAAGCTCAGGTATAAAATTAATTGACAAAGATGAAAACTAAGGATATTTTTGCTTGAATTATAATTAGTTTTAGTTAACTGTATAAACGTAAAATGTCGTTTTACCATTCCCTGCTCTTATGGTCACCCTAAAACTATTCCTTGATTGTGCTTTAATGTTCCAGCTGCAGATTTTGCTGCACCTCCATCCGTGCCAAATCGATCCAGTCAGTCACTTCAGACTGGTGAACCCGTCGAGCCACAGCTGCAGGCATCAAAACACATTTCAGCCAGTGCAAGGAAATCCCCTGCAAAAAAAAGGCATAAGTCACCCAAGTCTCCATCAAGGAGCAAAGACGAGAAGTCAGCTAGGAAGCAGAAGAGATCCCGCTCACCTTGTAGGACTCGCAGGACGAGGTCCAGATCCAGGTCTCGATCCAGATCCAAGAGTTCTTCAAGAAGGAGGCGATCCCGGTCGAGGTAGGTCTCCTGTCTGTTCGAGAGTATTTGTTGTGGTCGCAGTAATAAAATACTACATGTGGTCTGTGCAGGTCCAGAAGCCGGCGGTCACGAAGGTCACGTTCTTTGTCTCGAGATGGAAGGCGGCGAGGGACTTATAGCCAGAGGGACCGCTGGAAACGAGAGCCAAGCAGCTCACCTGAGCTCATACTCCGCAAAAAAAGATCCCCTACACGGAAACATGACAGCACTCAACGAATCAGTGAGCTAGGTCAGCTATAACAAATTAGCTTTATGCATTATCTTCATTTCTACACAGTTGCCACTTATGTCTGCTGCATGCAGCGCGACACAGCCAAACCTGATTGTAATGAACAATCAGAAGCAAAAGAGGTCAGTCGGCGACTATTCATAGCCGGACATTAAGCTAAAATGTCCTAACACATGTAATATACTCTGAAATAACATAGGAATTAAGTCAAAATGTTAAATAACGGATTAATAGTTTTTCAAGAAAAAAATTGTTATGAGAGTAAAGTCTTTTTTTTAAAGATTTTTTTATAGTCTTATTATAGTCTTAGAAGAAGGAAGATGTAGTTTCTTGTGGTAAAAAGTTATAATTTTTTGAGAATTAAGTCACAATTTTCAAGATAAAACTAGAAATATAATAAATTAATAATTAAGTTATATTTTACAGCAATGTGTTACAACTTTAGTTGTTGATAAAGTGCTTTACAAAAAAGTTGAGTTGAGATGAAGTTATGTAAAAAAAAAAATTCAAGTTTAACAAGGGAAGAAAGTCACATTTTGAAAATACTATTTTATTCTTATAATATTCTGTTCTTTATTCTGCAAAAGAAGCCTTTATTCTCTAAGAATTGGGATCATATTCTAGTAATAATGTGCCTTTTGCCCTAAAAAGAAAACAAAATGTATTCACAGGAATTCTTTATCAAAATTATAATTGGGGCTATGTCCGTATGTGCACGCTATTTCACATATAATGCACCACTGTAGGGTCACACCATTTGTAGGGGTGTCCGGGTGTCCGAATGTCCTCCCCAAAAAATGTAGGGCACTCAAACTTACCCACAATGCAATTGGAAAAGTAGTGAACATCGATGGTCACTTAACCGGTTAATATAGGCCACGATGGATTGTGGACAAGAAAATAAAATGGTGCAAAGCGAGCGCCAGCATCAAAGTGATACATTAACTCTATGATAAGGAAATAATTAATCCATTTTAATTCAAAATATGTCCAACTAAGGAATTTTTCAAAAGAAAGTTTCAAAACATTTTTATTCACAATAAATAGTAGGCGATCTTAAAGTGTCGAGCAGCAAGTAGTGAGCTTGCTGTCCAAATCGCCAAACAGAATGAGTGTACTATATATTTGCCTACTATATTCCGTGGGACTGTATAGTGAATGAAGCTTTCGTGAATAAGGGTGGACATTCGGACACAGCCAAAGTTTTATTAGCCCCAGTGCTAAGGTAGGGAGGAGTAATTGGTTTGTGTTTGTGTTTTTTGGCAAGCCGGTCCCCATATGTAGAGATGCTTTTTTTGTCTTTTTAAATAATCCAGCAATGACAAAATAATTTTGCGGATCCCAAGTTTCAACTCATGGACTTTGCCGCTATGGTCGGTACCCCAGTGGAGTGCCCAAAAGTGGTACAGTTTGGAATTTGTTTATATCACTTGAAAAGGTCACAAAGATGGCACAGTAATTGAATTGTACCGCTTGGTGGCTTTTATGTTCCCTTCAGGCAAAGAGCAGCTGTTGGAAATTGCCAAGGCCAATGCAGCTGCTATGTGCGCCAAAGTGGGTATGTCCATCCCCGCCAGCCTGAAAAGCTCCATGCTGCCGTTGACGTTTCCCGGCATGGCCATGAATGCTGCAATGACGGCAGGTAAGAATGTTGCTTGGAGGAATCATGTGAAGGTTTCAACAGTGGTAGATGATTCCCTGTGTCTACTTTACAGCCACCATGACCGCTGCCTTGTCCAACATCAGCACCTTGTCCTCGCTGCTGCCACTGCCCACCATAACCAACAAACCTCCTGGTGCAAACCTATCCAGCACCATAAATGCGGCATTGGAGGAAGTGAAAAAGAAAGTAGCAAAGCAGGCCAACAGCATCAGCATTAAGGAGTTCACAGATGTAAGTACGCAGATTGGAGAGTGTCAACTCTGAATACAATCTTGCAGACTTGGTGATAAGCAAATGATAGTCTGTTACGTTTTTGGATTATTTTATTTATAAGGAAGGCTTCTCTAACTTTTTGGGTACAAGGAGCCCTTGCAGTGGTGAGATTTTTCCAATTACCTCCTCTTAATCTGAATGCCAATTAAACCTTGTGCACCTCAGAATTCCATGGGATTTTTTTAAAACATTTAAATATTCATTGATTTTACATATATTTATGACCAGTTTCATAGAAAAGAACTTGACCAAATACGGTTGAACTCTCTGAATCCCCAGACCCCAATTTGAGAACCAGAGATTTGATATAATCCTACATATTGTCACGCTTTTAAAATGTGTTTTATTTGAACTCGTAGCGAAATTGTTGCCTCTGATTGCAGCAATGTGTGTTTGTATTTCTAGAAGTGCAAGATGATTGTGGACAGCAAAGGTGAGCTGCCGGTGGCATTGCCTCACGTGCCGGTCGAGGAAGACGACGCAAAACCATTTGGGGGATTGGTTCTGCGTGAACATAAGGCTATCAGCTTCAACCTCAGTGTAAAATGCACTCACACTTTGCAAATGGACAATATGTAATGATTACATCCTCTGCCCATGCTCCGCCTGTCAAGTAAATGGTTCTTTAATAATTCTGCCTTTAGCCTGAAAATAAAATAGCATCCTTTGTGGATGGAATCGAAAAGTCCTCGTGGCAGCATGAAGCACTGATTTCCCCTTTGAAAATTCTTTCAAAGTAAATTCACAATGTCCGTTACTTCAAATGTGACTCATTAGTGGGAAAATAACACTAACATGTTCACCTTCAGAACACGACCGTGCGACCTGCAGCCCGAAGTGATGCAGGCATGGCAAAAGAATTTCCCGTCTCTTCAGGATCTCAACACCGTAAAAAGGTCTCCATGAAAAATTTACAGTGGCTTGTGATGGCTGTTTTCTTTTGTTTTACATTCTAAGTGATGCAGTGTGTGCTATCCAGGAAAGTAAGACATTGGACGCCTATGGAGATTGGGTTCCAGTGGAAAAAACGTCAGATGAGACAAAGCCCGCCGTTCCCAAGGCAGCAGCCAGCTCATCGGCAGGTACCAGTGAGACTTTGAAAGCCGCAGAGTTGCCGGGGACGGCTGAGGAATCGGCGACAGATGACGATAGCGTGTTTCCTGGTCCGCCGCCGCAGGTTGAGTTACTGCGAATTAACATGCTGTCCGGTTGCACAAACGGCACATTTGTCGAACATATTTCATCTTTGCAGCCAGTCGACATCTCTCAGGCTGTGAGCGAGAGGATCAAAGCTCAGAAACGATTGGCCGAGAACCCGTATGACGTCAGCGCCATTTGCATGCTTAGCCGGGCCCAAGAGCAGGTAGTAGATGTTTATTGTTGTATTTTTCAATTGTAATTTATTATAATCCCTCTTATATTACTAATATGGTTGCAAACGTGTACGGGAATTGTTTGAAGGTTGACTTTTAAGAGGAAACATAGGTGTGAGAAGATTTTTTTTAACCGTGACTCAATCAGATTTCATTCAAGCACAGAGTATGAAGAGTCACTGCGTGAAAGGGTTGAGCAAAATTTTATAGGCTTGAGGGAAGATGCTTTTTTTAAATGGACTTTTGTGGAGGAATAGGGACTCTTTTCATGTAATGTTTTGAATTGGACTTTGTGGGTATTCTTGGATTGGGGATGATGATTTTTGCTATTTTTTTAATGGATTAGGTCGCGGGAGAATGAGACATGTAACTGAACATTTCTGCTTTTGTTTTTCAATGAAAGAATTCGTTGTTCGGTAAATTTTCCAAAACTTTTAACTAACTCTGAAATGCTATGCTTTTTCATTTTATTTTGCATGGATGTCTTCTTGTGACAAAACCAAGTCTTGAAAAGTTATTTCCAAAATTCTGCCTTTTAACTTCCCATCAAAGTTTACCAGAAACTTGGGTGGCAGTTCACTAGAAAATTTCCACCACATTGCAACCCTACTTTTTTTTTTTTGCACACTAGATAGAGAACCAGGTCTTGCATTCAGTCATCCTTCCTGTCTGCGTTTTTATATGTAAGAAAATAGTCATGATGTTAGTCATATTTGTACCATGAGTGCAAGTCATAATAATAATAATAATAATAAAAAATATTAATAATAATAATAAATGTAATTTATCAGCGCCTTTCATGACTCCCAAGGACACTTTACAGGGCAGACTAAACTAAACTAAGATAATTAAAAGCAAACCCAAAAATTAGGGCAGAGAAAAATAATTAAAAATAATAATAATTCTACTAAAATAAATAAATAAAAAGGTGTAAAATCAATACAGTAAAAGAAAAGACTGGCAGGAAATGTTAAGTGGAGTAGGCAGTCCGGAACAGGTGTGTTTTGAGTCTTGATTTGAAGGAGGAGAGAGATTCACTGTTTCTGAGGTCCAGTGGCAGAGTGTTCCACAGCTGGGGGGGCAGAGCGACTGAAGGCTCTGCCCCCCATGGTGCTGAGGCGGGCTGGGGGAACAGAGAGATGAATGGAGGAGGAGGATCTGAGCGAGCGAGCAGGGATGGACACTTGTAGGAGAGCAGACAGGTAGGGAGGGGCCAGGTTGTGGATAGCTATGTAGGTGAACAGGAGAAGTTTGTAACTGATGCGATATTTCACAGGGAGCTATTTTATTCACTATCTGGAAGTATCTATTGTACATGTAGTGGAGTTACATAAATGGATAGTGAATGGAATCAATGATGAGCATAATTTATACTGTATTGTTTTTCCAATTACCTGTCATACAGTTTAAGAAGAGCGGTTTAAAGCAGGGTGAGCGGTATGAGAGAGAGAGGAGTAGAACACTGTTATAAATTAGTATATTTACTCTTGAGACACAAACAATGGCTTTATGCCATTACATAATTGATCATCAAAAGAGTTGTTGATTAATTTGGTGACCAATTAGTTGTTGATTAATAATTTATTTTGACAACTCAACTGGTGAAGTGCAGATATTTTCTTTAGTTTTCAACCCTCACAAAAAAGACACACACAAGTCACTGGGCTGCCGTGCTTGTATACGAATTACCCTAGTATCGGCCGATATGCTATTTGAGCTCATCTTTAATTATCCTTTAACAGGTAGATGCGTGGGCCCAATCCAACACTGTTCCTGGTCTTTTCACGGGCTCCACGGGAGCCCAGGTCCTCTCCTCGGAGGAGCTGTCCAACAGTGGCCCACAGGCTTGGCTGAAGAAGGTAAACGATGCAACACAATTTTACCTTAAACTAGTGCTTCTCAATTACTTGCGGTTAACCCCCGCCAAGGAAGAGTAAAATATTTTGTGCCCTTCCAAGTCTCCACTGCAACTATGAATAGTATATTTGTCTACAAAATTGTTATAATTACACCTATGCATTACATTGCATCCTTATGAACATTAAAGAAAACAAAAAATAAATATTGATAAACATACAACAAAGAATAACCTAATTACTATGTGTGTGTTTTTTTGTCTCGCCTTTAGGGTTTGTTCACTGCACTTCATATTTTCTGCTCTGTGCTGTGTTTGCATATGCTGTGTTAAAACAACAAACAATCAATAAACACCTTAGAAACTCTGACAATGAGAGTTCCACTGCAACCTACTGTAGTTTATGTGCAATTATATTTTACTCTAGTATTTTTTTTTTTTCTTAAGCGCACTCCCTGGGGTCATCCCAAGTACTGTTCCCCCTATAACATTTGAATTTGTTGAGCACGTAGACACAATGCTTCACAAGGACTACAAATCTTATGTCTTTGCTGTCTTATGCTTAACCCTGATATGTCTTGGTTTAGGACCAATTCCTCAGGGCAGCGCCAGTATCAGGCGGCGTAGGGGAATTTTTGATGAGAAAGATGGGCTGGAGGGCAGGAGAAGGCCTGGGGCGGAACCGTGAAGGCACCGTGGAGCCGATTGTCATTGACTTCAAAGTGGACCGCAAAGGTCAGGATGTCCTGCAGTACTTCTTCCATGCTTGAGATGAAAGGTGATTAAAAAAAAATGTCTCGGTTTTGATTCAGGACTGGTTGCAGAAGGAGAGAAGCCACAGAAACCAACCGGGGGGCTGGTGGTAACCAAGGACCTCATGGGTAAATAGAAAAACAAAACATGGCTCATTTATTGATAATTGTCCACTCCCCTTTTGTCATGGTTATGTAATAGCTCCTAAGATCACTAGGTGGCTGCAATAGATAACTGGAAATGTATCATGAGAACATGCACACTGACAAAATGGTGGTTGCTGGAGTAATATGGTACATTTAAAAAGTACTGAAAATTAACTAATGAAAATCCAGCACTATTGTATTTTAATGGTCTAAAACCCTATGCTTCTAGACTTCCTCATTTCATTGTATGCGTTCTATACAGGCAAGCACCCGGTGTCGGCTCTTATTGAATTGTGCACTAAAAAACGGATGACGCAGCCTGACTTCATCATGGTTCACCATAGCGGTCCGGACCACCGCAAGAATTTCCTCTTCAAGGTAGATCACTTTTCCCATTTGCACTCTCACTTGGTTCCTGTTTGGCTGGCTAGTCTTTCTCATCAATGCATTGTGTACTCACCAGGTAACGGTGAATGGTGCGGACTATCAGCCACAAACAGCCAGTCCCAACAAGAAACATGCCAAGGCCATGGCGGCAACAGTGGCACTGCAGGCTCTTGGAGAGGTAATATGAATACCCAGGTCTCAATGAACATGATGCGAGGACATCCAAAAGCATGGCAAACACTCATTTTCCTTGTGGTGTTTTCAAATGCCAATTCCAATCTGAGTCCTCCTGCTAATAGATGAAACCTGTGAGTAATCAACACTGACCTAAAATTGTTTATAAATGCCTATAGATGCCACAAGATAACACCAAATCCCTTTTTTCCGACAAGGCTATGGCCTGACTAAATGAAGCTCCTCCCCTCGCGTCAATGTCATTTTGCTCCTTGGCAGCAAGATGCCACAAGATGGCGCCAAATTAATAGTTTCATAGATAAATTATACAGGGCTTTGGCCTGAGCAGAAAATACAGATTAGGTGAGTCCTTCAGTCTCATCTTTAGAAGATAAAATACATGTTCTATTGGGTTAAGGTCCGTTGATTGACTTGGCCAGCCAGTCTAAGACCTTCCACTTTCCCTTGAGGGAGTCTTTCATTGCGTTAGCAGTGTGTTTGCCATTCCAACACTTACGCAGGGTATTGTATGCCATTTACTCATAACTCGGTCATAAACCGAGGGTCCCCTGTATCATGAAATAGAAGCTACTGTCATATTTCAAGGAACAACTTATATATTATTTATATTTCAGACACAGAGGTTCAGAATGAGCGACTGTGTGGTGTTTGTGCAATATCACCCCAGGAAACGTGTGGGAGTTGAAGCACTCACATCCCCTTGCATCTGCTACATCATCCATAGCTGGGTTTTGTGTGTGTGTGTGTGTGTGTGCGTGTGTGTGTGTGTGTGTGTGTGTGTGGTGTGTGTTCACCAGGTTCCCGTTGATGGACCTGGACTCTATACCGGTCCTGTCTTCACGGCCGCTTCCACCGGCCCCCTTTTCTCCACATAGATGCCGAGCAGTCAACTGGTTATGTGACCATTGTTCTTGTCTCCTCATTTTCAGTCTCTTTAAGTTATACAGTACTGTGTAAAAGCCACTATTAGATTTGTTGTTTTACCTACAATGACCATATACCGTGTAACTAAAAGGTCTCTACTTCCTGCATCATGGAGGATGACGAACAGACTAGAGGTGCCGTTTTGATTTTGGATTAAGAATTTGAAATGGATTTAAGAGTATCACACTTATCCATATGTTCGGAAAAATGGAAATGGTTCTTTTCTCAGGCTACAAATAAGTAATGACAATACTAATCTGTTCAATGAATGGATTTCTACAATGATTCAGAGGGATTGTCCCACGCGGTTGTCAAATTTATAAATGAAATATGACATCCACTACACAGAGACTAAAATTTTGTCTACTTTTGCTGACCAAATTCACAAACAAGCTCGACTGACTCTTGTCTTGGCACGAAAATTGAGATGCGGCCATATTTACGGCGAGCACACGAACGGCAATCTACAAAAAATAGAGCCCTATGTCTCCAGTTTTCATGTTTAAGAGGTTGACTGCTGTTGTAGGGGGCAAAAGTAGTGGTGGCCTTTTGCACAGTGCTGTATATTGACAACATGAGGTTGAAGTCATGCAACTTGGGAAAGACTTTAAAATTAAACACCAACAAGGATTGTGAAATAGTCTCAGCCAATAACTATGTAGAGTATCGTTGTAGTACAGACAACAGATTGTTACGCATACTCATGCACTGTGTATGAAAAATAAAATTATTTATGTCACATAACTCACATAGTGGAGGAATTGTGTGTTTTGGGGCCGTCCTGTGACTGGCCTGTACTGCTAGGACCAAGATGGAGGCAGCTACACTTAAATGCGGGTAGGAAACCTGAACTTTTCTATTGTGTGTTTTAGGGGTGGGGGCCGTATTCGGAACAGGTTCCAATTTTAATGTAGAAGCAGACCAGGAGGGGGCAGCACTTTATTACCTTGTAATTTTAGAAATCGTTCAAAATGACACTCAAGCACAAGAGTGCACACACACGCACAGGAACTAGTCTAGTGGGTTGTGTAAGAAGATAATGGCTTGAGCCAAAATCAGCCCACTTCAATGCAGGACACGTGGCGTGCGTTTGGAAGTCAAGTGAAAATAGTACATTACAGGTTTTGCTTTTTCTTCCTCTTACAAGTTCTCATTTTAGAAACATCATGGACTTGCATCATGATTCAAACTGGATCATCAGGTGTGCTGCAGGAAATTATCCTATTTTGACTTTAAATGTGCCAAAATGATTTGCTACCAATATGCTGTATCTTGGTTCAATCTACCTATGCCAGTATTATATAGTAACATTCTGACAGAACAACCAAATGCTGTTCCGCCGCATGGCAAAAAGTACAATTATTTGTTTATACGTCTCAAAGTTTGCAACTATTTGTAAATAAAAACAATTTCACTGTTGAAATGAATTGAAATTACGTGAATCCTTTCCGGCTATGTTTTTAATATATAAAATGATCTTCTATCTCGGTCAGTAAAGGCACAAATATTAAATTGTATTCCAATAGATGGCAGAAGGTGCAATTAACTGATATAGGCCTACGCACTTGTTGTCGTTCATACAACAGAATAATAACTTTGTGTTCAACTAAACATGTCTGCATTTCACACTGAGCAAATACTTTGAGACAAGATTGTTATTTCACTATATATACAGTACGTTGGTGACATTTTTGTTTGGTTGGGTGCTGTGTTTTTCTAATGTAAATATGTGCCTTGGCTCAATAAAGGTGAAGCTCTAGTGAAGTGGTTCAATTTTTTGTGTGTGCCACTGACGGTGTAGTGGTACATTTTTTCTTTATTATTTTAAGTGACTGATGGTGAATAGTCACTCGCATGGCTGCCTTCCGTGCAGACGGCGTGGGTTCAGTTAGTTCCCACTCAGCAGATGGATTTGTAGATACATAGATGAATGTTTTCATAAGCTTAACCCACCGATAAACTCAATAATGGTGTAATGATGTACGTCAAATTGTATTTTAATTAAATCTAAATTGTTTTGAAGTGCATCTTAGAACCGATTTCTGTTTCTCTTCATGGATGCCTCCCCTTTAATTGGATTAATTAACACATTACTAATACGTTAATTAACTTTACAGCCGCTGTCACTTCAAAGCTTATATGATGTCATATTAGCTTTGAAGTGACAGCGACTGTAACTAAAGTCAGGGCAGGCCAAGCCGGGAAGCAGCTACTTAGGGCCACTAGGGGGCACCCAAACTTAGGCAACTTGATGTTTGGATTATCTATTAATATTATTACATATGATTAAAACGGACTTGTTTTCTACTAGGCAGCAAAGTGGACCAGTGTTTCGCTTTTCTGCCTCACAGTTCTTTCCATACTTGCAATCATTATGTGTGTTATCTTAATTGAAGAGTAAGACTCAAACTTGTCGCTAGGTGAAAATGTAAATGTTTTATGCACTATGCAGAGGTGCAAAAAGTACTCTGTACTGTAGAAATACATAAATTGGGGGGTACTGGTAGTTCCTGGAAGTTGAGGTCTCTTCTTCTTCCTTCTCATCTTTTGACATTTTCTGAAGAAGTGCTTCAAAGACATTTGCTTTTTAGCCTACTCATTTTTGGTAGCTTGTGGCAGCGGTTTGACGTGTACAGACACACAGGTGGATAATCCCTTGGGATAATCTTTTAGAGACATCCAACAACCGGGCCTTTGCTGACTGTGATTGTGAAGGGGGGATTCTCAAGTTAATGACAGGTCCACTATAGCTAACATACATTTTACTTTCAAAAGAGTGCATCTGTGACATTAATTAGAGGAACAGAAAAGCCAATCAATTAGCCAGTCCCTCATTGATCATGTTAACAACCTGAAATTCCACCACATTGATTTTTGCGTCAATTGTTGAAATGTAAATTGTGGCCAGTGTTCCGTCTGTGTGCCTTTGATACAATTTACCTCATAGCATCTTCCTTTTAAGAATGAAAGTCACATAAACTGCTGTGGTAGATAAGAAGGCTAAATCCTTACAGGCAATTTCCTGTGTTTTCTCAATCGCTCTTCCATTGTCAAATCACATGGAGGAGTTTGTAGTGCAATTGAGTTTTTTTTTGTTTTATGACAAGTGGATTCAACATTTAAAAGTCAAAATTGACTTTGAGTTACAGTGCAGATAACATCATCTTTCATCGCATGTCAAATTGTATAACTTTTTTATCCAAGGTAACTAATGTAATTGTGACTGGTTGAAACATACTGTATATATAATTGACGTTTGCCTCATTAATAATGAATTACAGATACATTATTTTGACAAATGATGTCACTTTTGCTACTCATGTGGGGCTTTTAACTATTCAGTTGCAGAACACTAGCAAATTACAGATAGATATCTGAACCTCCTGTAATTTTGACCCATCATTACTCCATAAAGTAACACACGCATACGACTTCATTTTGTCTAGTTAAGGCACAGCAATATGTTGAATTAATCAATTAAAGATATCTCAAATGAATGTAGGTATGGATATCTGAAATGTTATTTTTGACTAGGCAAAACAGAAATACAGATGTCTACAAGACAGTGTCAGTAGCTGTGAAAGGCTTGCCGTCATTTTTTGCCATAGTGTGAGGTCATGGTAAATAAAATTTAGCGCCATTCAGTATACTTTTGCAGTGACTCATTTCAACAAGTGTTTGTTTTTAAAGAGATACTTGACTCATTGAACAATTTTCAGCAGTAAAAAGCTTTATCCGAAATTAATTTGGTAAATTTATTATTTTACATGTACAATTCATATCTTTAAAAACATTTTTTTCCACTTGATGTCGACTGAAGAAGACATCACCTGTGCTGAGGAGGAAATAGGCAATAACCAATCACGGCTCACCTGTGTTCTGGGTTTGGTCAGCAAATTGAGCCACAATTGGTCGTTACCTATTTCCTCAGCACGGGTGATGTTATCTTCAGTCGACAGCAAGTGGAAAAAAAATATTTTTAAAGTATTGATTATTCATGAAAAATAATGAAGTTACCACAGTAATTATAGACAAAATATCTTACTGTTGAAAATGGCTCAATGAGTCAAGTATCCCTTTAAGACTTTCTGTAGTAATGCATTTTTTAACTGAAATTTTATGCACGTTACATTTGAACTGAATCACCATTTTGAAGCACAAACACATACGTTCATAAGTTCAGTTTTTATATGTTCAAACACATAATTGACTGATTGAAGGAATAAAGCCTGCCTCATTTTTAATCAACAGACAGTTTTTAGATAATACTTGGTGTAAAAAGTTTGAGAACCTCTGTTAAATTGAAGGTGAAGAAGGTGGCACGTGACGTCACGCGCCCCGTTCTCTCTCCTCGCGCGCAGCGCTCCGCTCCTGCTCATCCACTCAGTGAGAAACCCATCCACACATGCTTCGCGTCAATATTTTCAAAATTTTATACTTGACTTGTTAGCATTTGCTAGTAGTTCGCCGCACGCGGTTATTCCATCGATTCCTGTCGTAGATGTCACGCACACGAAGATGAATCATGACAGGTGCGCGCGCTCGATCGGGTCAACTGTCTGCGAAGACTAAGACCGACGCACACAATTAAGGTGGTGTCGAAACAAACAGGCTGGCTCATTCATTTGGCTCGGAGAAAGAAGAGGGGGAAAAAACAAGCTTATTGAGAAGGAGAAGGACGAACACTGTGGAACTAACCGCTGGACATGCGACATGAGTAACATCAGTGATGGAGTTGGAGGGCTTTTGCCCTTCTGGAACTTCAATGGTGAGTCCGAAACATTCCGAATTCTGACCTTTAACTCTTTAGTGGTGACAAGTGGTCCAATTTGCGCGCGTGGCTTTTCATCACAGTCTTGCGCGAATTGGAGCCACAGTATTAGGGCCACTTGAGAAATATATTGTACGATGGACGCATCAAATGGGCTGCCTTTCCCAAGATAATATTATTCATACTGTAACTCATTGAAGTAAACAAAATATTGGAGACAGCTGTCATTGTGATATAGTGCAGCAAGCACAACAAATACACCCATTGTTAAAGACTTAATCACTATACATAGATAGATAGATATACTAATTTTGTGCAATAATATTGACGCAGCAGAGTTGAAGCAATGTGACATCATTTTCATTGTTTACATTTCCGTTTTAAATCTTGACAGTGAGATGTTTTAGCCTATAACTGCACTGATGCGCTGCAGAGTTGTGGCACTGCTCTTTGTCTTTGCCTAACTGGAAAGGTAATTGTAATCTACACTAAAGATTCTCAACCATTGAGTCGTGAAAGGTCCTCAGATGTGACAATTCCATTATCCTTAATTACTTAATTAATTTGAAAATCATTTATATACAAAAAAAAAAAAACATGGATGCCTCCCTGGAGAGATGTTCTGGGCATGTCCCATGAGGCCCCATGAGGCCCCATGAGGCCCCGGGGACGACCCAAGACACGCTGGACAGACTATGTCTTTCGGCTGGCCTGAGAACGCCTTGGGATCCCGCCGGAGGAGCTGGTTGAAGTGGCTGGGGAGAGGGAAGTCAGGGCTTCCCTGCTGAAGCTGCTGCCCCCGCAACCCGACCCCGGATAAGCGGTAGATGATGGATGGATACTACAAAAAAAAGTGTTTATGTTTATCTATCTATGCCAGTGACATATAGTGACAAGCAGAACAATTACATATTTTTTAGGTGTGCATCAGTCAATCATTTAAGTATACAGTGCAGTAGTGCACTGTTCCACCACCGTGAATGGTAAAAATCTGCAAGTAAATGTCAACAACCTAAAATGATTTGTAATTGCTTATTGGTGCCACAAGATGGTGGTACTCTCTCTCCTGGCTTCATTTCAATGTAGGTATTTGGCCCCAAGAAGCCACAAAATGGCATCAAAGGTATATTTATACAGTATATATATAAATTATTATTAGACATAGTCATGGCCTGAGGACACAAACAGCCAACAGGTAAGTTTTAAATCGAATAACAGAGGATTAGTTCCCACTTACAAAAAATTGCAGCGGTTCACTTTTGTTTGGTGTTATTTATCCATAAAATATCAAAATTGTGCTACTTGAAGAAACAAATCTGAGTTGTCTTTGCAGTAGGAGAACTGCGACACGGCCTTTTGAGTCCAAAGTTTGTGCCGCCAATCAGATACAATCATATGAGCTCACAGTGCTAGAAAACTAAATATCATTACAGTACTCTTATTACCAAGACTCCTCCTACTATGTGTCATGTGATAACTTTTCCCCAAGTGAGCAAAACTGTGGCTACTGCTAATGTTAGTTCTGTTCAACTGAGTGAGGAGAACAAAGCGGAGAAGAGGAAGAGACATGGCTAGATCAACTAATAACCTTGAAATTGCAAATGCTCCAAGCTTATTTATGTCATCACTATGGGAGCATTTCAGCTACCTGGTTGAGAACAGAAATGAAAATTGCAGTCGACAAGACCTAGACTATTTGCTGTAAATGCTTCAAAAAAATCTTCCTCAAGTCACGTTGAACATGTTCATGTTGATGCCAATTGAAGCCATAAGTGATATGTCATGATTTAAAAAATACAAACTAAAATTAAAAAAATGAACAAAAATATGTGCCTTTTGAAAACACTTAGGGCTCCACTGTATATTTGTAGACAATCCAGCTGCATTCGAGTGTGAAAACGGACGGATAGAAAGCAGTCTCCAAGTGCCCACTTGATAGATCTGTGATTTCCATTTTTGTATCATCCGCCCATGGTCTGCTTGCAGTTCCTTATAAATGTACTTTGTGCTGCCAGCGGTCTCAAGCAAATCAGTTTATTCTTCAACCATGTCATGGACCGTCAGCGCACCTCTTGCGCATGGCCCTTTAAAAAAAAAAAAATGCCACTCAGCACCAGTTTGTACAGGCCTGCAAAAATATCTAAACTTAGTCCAGCCTGCCCCTGTGCAGATTCATACCTCGTGCCAGACACAAAAATAGAGCCCTGAGTCTAGACCAGTGATTCACAATTGACCTTTCTGTGCCATTAATTGGTCCAAAAATCTTTTAGTTACTACCAGTAGTATATATATATATATATTTTATCATGTCTTGATGCCAGTGAGATTTTCCTCCTGTCAAACATATGCTTGGGCTTCATAATAAAGGTTGGGAAACACTGCTCTAAACAACACATGAAAGGTTGGATGAAAAGCATGTTCTTTTCTTCTCCTCCCCAACCTAAGTATTGCACCCCCCTCCTCCCCCCCGAGCTCCTACGGCCACTTGTTCCTAATTTTACCCCATTTGCATCCTTGTTCCTGCAAAGAAGAAATCCCAGTGGTGGGACTTAAAATGCGAGGCTCACCTACTCTGGTTGAGCCCCAAACATTTTGGTCCTCTGTCATTTTCATTGTTGGAAAGCATAAAGATGTGCAGCAGTTTGAGTGGTTACTAGCATGCATGCCTCACAGTTCTGAGGTTGGTGTTGGAATCTGGGTTCCGACCTTCCCGTGTGGCATTTGCATGTTCGTTCTGTGCTTGCATGGATTTTCTCCGGGTAGGCCGGGTTCCTCCCATTTTCTTTCTTTGTTTTTTTTAAATTTTATTTGAACAAATGTTCTTTTTTTCCATAAAAAAATACCTTCTTCCCACTTTCTAAAAGCATACCTTGAAGACTGTAAAATTGCCCATTGGCTTGAATGTGAGTGAATGGTTGGCGACCAGTCCAGGGTGTTGCCCAAAGCCAGCTGGGAGAGGCTTCTATGCACCTGCGACCTTATAAGGATAAACGGTATTGAAAATGGATGGTAATATTTCTGTATACACATTTATTTCTGTCTAGGTTATTTGGCAAGTCATTTGAATTCAGTTGTTCTGACATTTGTTGCACCAAGGTTATGTTGTGAACAGGGCTGTAGCAACCGTGGGCAGTGGGGGGATGTGAGCGTTGCAACACCCACACTTTTCCTGCTGTTATTCAGATTTAGTCATCCCCCTCCACCACCAACCAACCAAACGCACACGCGCCACACACACAGCTTTGTGGCAAAATACATTTCATACTTGATAGCAACCTGAAGAGGGCGCAATTATTCCAGGTGCTGGAAGAGAATTTAAAGGGATACTTGACTCATTGAACCATATTCAGCGATAAAAAGTTTTTATTTTGTCCAGAATTCATTTGATTATTATTTTTCATGTGCAATTAATACTTTTAAAAACACATTTTTCCACTTGCTGTCGACTGAAGATGGCAACATCTGTCACCAATCACGGCTCACCGGTTTTCTGGGTTTGGTCAGCAAACTGAGCCATGATTGGTCGTCAAAAATGACATAACAGTAATTATAGACACACTATTATCTTCGTACTGTTGAAATTAGCTCAATGAGTTGTGTCCCTTTAAAAAACTACAAAGGGTAAATACATTGGTACCTTGACTTTCAAATTTAACTCAAACTCAATTTACTCGTGTATCCAACTAACTTTCCCCATTGAAATGAATTGAAATAAATATTATTAATCTGTTCAAAAATCTGTAGCTGAACCACTTTTTTTGAGGGGACAGAACAGAAATAAAAAAATAAATGTCATGTCCATTAATTTTAACGAGTTTTTTGACTGCCAAGCATGCTCACAGAACTTCAACTACTGGTAGTATCTCTAGTCACCACTGTAACGAAAAGTCTGAAGTCAGGCCACAGACACTTGAAATGAAATTTGGAAGTGCATTTCATGAACAAATGATATCTTAGATATTATTTCAGATCATTTGGATGCTAAGGTTGATGTGCTTTGCAAGACAGATATAAGTAAATGTGTACGTTCACTCATTTTCAAATAACTGGGTTGCATCTGTGATTTTCACTGAGTACCGCCTCAGTTTTTCAATTTAAAGTATTAAAATATTGAACATGAGACATATTTTCAATAATTTCCCAAATATTGTAAATCATATTTAAGATGTTGAAAATATGCATTTTTTGCCACCCAAAGCTACACAGGGTGGTAGGCAAGGTGGAAATCATTCAAGTGCTACGGATTGGAGCATTATCGATTAGCTGCAAGGAAGAACACAAAGAGAAACAAATTGCAAGCCAGATCACAATAGATGGCAAACGGGTGCAAGGGGTAGCAGCCATTGACACCAATGGACAGTTAGTGTAGTCATCTCAAGAAAACACACACATTTGACAGCCGATGCAATAAAAGTGAAGGGAGCACGGGTGACTGAATTTTGACACTTAACACTCACAAGGAATGGAGAATAAGTAAACAGCTTGCCATTTATGATCAAGTTTGATGAGGACTGGAATAGGATATATGTGCTTTGGGTCGTTAGACCTTAAACCCCTGCAGTTAATGCTCTAAATGTCAGAAGTGCGGGCATGGCGGCTGTTTGCAGAGGCCAGCAAAGGGAGATATGCTGGGGAACATGAAGATGGCAAATGCACCGAAGGAGCTCAACTGTGGAGGGGAACATGCTGTAGCTCTGCTTACTGGGGTTGTGAGGCCAGTGAGGCCAGTAAGAAAGGCGTTGCAGCGGATTAAAATATTTGCTTAAGCCGTCAAGAAAGTAAAAGGTCAAACGGGGCAATTAAATAACAAACACATTATAACAAGGCATGTGGAGGATGCTGCAAATTAATAATGAATTATGCAAAATAAGTTCATATTGTTTATAGTAGAGGCTAATAAATTGTTCAGCACAAACAGAGAGGAAAACTGAAAAATTAAGATAACAGTCAACGCAGAATATTAAACATTTTTTTAACTGGATAATGCAAATACTGCAAATACAGTGGTACCTTGAGAAACTAGTTAAATTTAGCTGTGATCATGCTCACAACTCAAAACACAACTAATCTTTCCCCATTTAAACGAATGAGAATATTCATTCATCTATCCCATCAGCATCCGCAAAAATATGTTTGTAAATAGTTTTTTAAATCACAAAAACAGCAATTACGTAGTTGAAACGAATGCAAAGAATTAAACAGTTTGTGCAGCATGATAATTCATTGCAGCTTCTTCTGATGTGCATGGCTTGGCCACCGGGGACAGTATAACATAGCCATGCAGACACATACAAGAGGACTTTCACAACTACTGTAAATGAATAGTAACTGCAGTAATTAGAAAGTTTTTTGTAGAAGATAAAAAATTATGTATATGTTATGTTCAAGAGGTTGTATCCCAAAAGACGCAGACACCAATAATAGCATTAACAGTTATTTATTCGTATAACAAAGTTTGAACTGAAGGTGATGCAACAATCAAAGCGCACCCATCAGCCAAACGCTATACATGGAGTGCCCAGTAAGTCATGAACTAAACGGCTTGTGAAAACCGCACTCACGGCTAGGCGAGAAGGGATCGTGGATCAAAAGACGTGGAGCAAGGAAGCGAACTATCATTGGGCTTTCAAGGCATGCAGATGAAATGTCCGACAAACAGAATGTGTTTTCCGCTGCCCCCCTTTATACACTGTGGTTGCCTCTTATAGGCTGCTGATTACATCAGGCAATTGCAACACAAAGGACACAGTCTGAAAGCACAAACATCTCATCATCGATGATGGAGGAAGCACCGTCGGCGGACTCAGTGGACTGGAGACAACTGGCCTGATCAGGGAAACGTGGAATACCGGATGAACTTTGAGAGTCATTGGGAGCTTCAGCTTGACAGAGACCGGATTGACCACGGACTCGATTTCGAAAGGACCGATGAAACCGGGATCCATTTTCCTGGACCCCCCCAGCCAGATGCATATTCCTTGAGGAGAGCCAGACTTCCTGACCCGGGTGGTAGTCGGGAGCAGGTAGCCGCCGCTGATTAGCGATCTGTTGATTGTGGTCTGTGGTGCTGCTCTGGTTTCCCGCTACACCCGATGGACTCTGCGGAGGTGATGCTGTATCGATGGGATGGCCACTTCCCCTTCCTGAGAGGGAAACAAGGGGGGCTGGTATCCATAAACTGATATGAAGGGGGAGCGGTCTGTGGCAGAGGAGGCGAGTGAATTGTGCATAGGCATATTCCACCCATAGTAGGGGAGTGGACCAAAACGTAAGGTGACGGTGACAGAAAACGCAAAAAGCAGTCTTGATTGACCCCTTTCTGTCTGTCCATTTGTTTGCGGGTGATAGCCCGAAGAAAGGCTCGCTGTGGCTCCCAAAGCTGCGCAAAATTTTGTCCACACATGGAATATGAGCTGGGAGCCTCGGTCCGAGACAATGTCTATGGGGATTCCGTGGACTCAGAATATGTGGCGGGTTAACAAGTTTGCAGCTTTGGGGGCGATGAAATGAGCCATTTTAGAGCAACGATCTACTACAGTCAGTATTACTGTGTGGCCTCAGGAAGCAGCGAGGCCAATAATAAAGTCCAATGACACGTGTGACCACCGACGCGGCGGAATGGGTAAAGGTCGTAGCAATCCTGCTGGAGGTCGATGTGAAGCCGAGCAGGCGCTGATGAACTCAACGATGTCCCTCCACATCCTAGGCCACCAAAACATCTGAGCAGAGAGTGCGTCTCACTCTGGGGTGGCAAGCGACCCGCAAAGCATGTCCCCCTTGAAGCACTTCTGTACGCAGGTGGTCGGGAACGAACAATCTACCCTCCGGACCTCTGTCTGGAACGAGCATGGTGGAGGACTTCTTGGACTTTTCTTTCTATCGCCCACCGTAACGCTCCCACCACCCGGTCACTCGGAACATTGTCTCGGTGCTGGTGCACATCGGGCTTGGTATTGGAGGAGCCATTTCTGTAGGTCACGATAAAGTTGAACCGGGCGAGGATCAGCACCCAACAAGCCTGTCTGGAGTTGAGTCGCTTGGCGGTGCAGATGTAGGCCAGGTTCTTGTGGTCCGTGAAGACTGTAAATAGTTTATTGGCAGCCTCCAGCCAGTGCCTCCACTCCTGCAGAGCCAGAACGATGGCCAGCAACTCACAGTTACCCACGCCATAATTAGCCTCAGAAGAAGTGAGGCGCCGGGAAAAGAAGGCACAGGGGTGGAGCATCTGGTCGACCGGGGAGTGCTGCCACTCCGATGTCCGATGCATCAATCTGGACAATAAAAGAGACGTCGTGATCAGGATGATTCAACATCGGCGGACATGTGAATAAATCTTTGAGTTTGACAAAGGCGGACTCAGCTTCAGGGCTGCATTTAATTTCGTTAAATCCCCTGTAATCTACACATGGAGGTAGGGTTCTATGGCAGGGGGGTCCCAGTTAATGTCAGGATTAAACATCTTTAACCATGGAAGGCTTAAAACAACAGGGGCAGATTATAATGGCATGATCAAGAAGCGACGCGTATCCATGATTACCAGAAAGTTTTAGATTAAGGAGAGCTGTAATGCGGGTTACTTCAGCCAGAAGGTGTCCGTCGAAATCTAACACCCGTCTAGGTTTTTGAAGTTGGAGGGTAGGACAGTTAAGGACCCCTAAAACTCCAGGATCAATAAAACAGTCAACGGACCCGGACCTGCCCAAAATCGCATGCTTCCCCAGCCAGTTCAAGTCTTTTTGCATTAGTGTCCGTAACCAGATGGAAAAGTTCTGTTGTTGTCCTCATAGTACTCACACTGGTGGTCCGTGCTGGAACTGGCTGACTGGTTCTCCACTGGTCATTTCCCTCTCAGAGCCAGAGCAGGACCATCTTGGCGCAGAGGTCTGATCGGGCATGAAGATACTTGGTGACCTAGTTGACCACAGTAGAAGCAGGCCCCAGTCTGGATGTGTCGCAGTCGCTCGGCCTGGCTGAGACGTCCTCCGCCCCTCTCCAGAAACTTGGTCTTTCCCCACTGGCTCCATGAGCCCCGGGACCACCTCCAGGATTCGTTGGGACCGTCTTGGTGGTATGCGAGGGGTAGCTGGGGCGCTCCGTACGACATTCTCTTTGCCGCTCCCTCTAGTAGATGTCGAATGGCGAGAGCGATGAGTCCTTCCAAATCAGTATTATCATCCCTGACAGCTAGCTCGTACTTTACTCGCGGGTCCAAGCCCCGGCGGAAAATACTACGCAAAGCAGTGTCATCGAAACCGCTTTGGGCTGCCAGTATGCGGAATTCAATGGCGTAGTCCGCAACAGAATGGTCTCCCTGGGCATAATTCATCAGTCTACTTCCGGCATCCTTGTCCTTGACAGGGTGACCAAAGACTCGCTTTAATTCAGCAAGGCAAGCCGGAAGCGAAGTGCGCAATACTGGTTTGGCATTGCTTACCGCCATAGCCCATGTTGCTGCTTTACCCGTAAGTAAACTCATCATGAACGCGACTTTGGTAATATCTTGGCAATAGGTAAAGGGTTGTTGGTCAAAAATTAAAAAAGCAGTGTGTGAATTTAGCGTCTCCGTAAGATCAGTCAAGGACATCTCATGACGTCCAACCATCTGTCCTTGGCTGGCCAGGGCACGTTGTACCGTTTTTGAGTCTGCTGGATCCATATGGTCGGACGATTCTGTTATGTTCAGGAGGTTGGATCCCAAAAGACGCAGACACCAATACTGGTGTTAACAATTATTTATTTGTATAGCAAAGTTTCAACTGAAGGTGATGCAACCATCAAGGCACATCCGCACTAACAGGGGCAAACGCTAAACATTGAGTGCCGAGTAAATCATGAACTAAACGGCTTGCGCGAAACGTACTCACGACTAGACCAGGCAGCGGAAACTATACTACAAACGGCGAGAAGGGATCGTGGATCAAAAGACGTGGAGCAAGGAAGCGAACTATCGTTGGGCTTTGAAGGCATGCAGATAAATTGTCCGACAAACAGAATCTGTTTTCCGCTGACCCCTTTATAAGTTTAAACTTTGTTTTTTTAACTTGTAACTTTTGTTTTTTAAATTCAGTTTGTTTTAATTAGTTTTTAGGGTTTGTTAGTTTTTATTTTTTCGAAAGTGCTTCATTTTAGTTTAGTGTGTATTAGTTTATTAGCGTTATATATATATATATATATTTCTCTGAGTACTGATGTCAGTTGTGTAGAATAAACACAAATGATTGATATGACAGAGGTGCCTTGAGATATGAGTGACTTGATTAATGAATTTTAGTGATACAAGCTTTATATATATATATATATATATATATACATATCAGAATTTTTATTTATTTTGGTCCTCAAAACAAATTTTGACCTCCAGCAAACTTACCTTTTCGCAATTTTGCTTTATTTTTTTATATTTTTTTTAAAGATTATTTCATAAGCATTTAATAAAGTTCAGTAGTACACGGTATAATTTCATGCAGGGAGCGGCATACTGTCACGTACCGTTGTAGTTTTATACTCAATTAAATTGTGTTTAACCATTCATGGTCTGTGTTTCCAAAGTGGTCGCCATTGTAGTGACATCACATTGTAGTACGTCCAGCTCCCCCCCCCCCTTCCCCTTCGCAAGTGGGATTTCCGAGTTGAAGTGGGCGTTCCCGTACACATTTCCTGGTTTGAAGTCGGAAAACTCAGACTTCCTACCATCCGAATGCAGCAAAGATCGAGTTTATCTTCTTATTGATGGTGGTCATACACCTTAACACCGGTTTGCCATTCGCCTTTTCAAATTAAATGACATCTGGTAATTTGGTCGCTCTCTCTGTGTGGCTCAGTAGCAGCCCACTGCCCAGTTGTTGGGCACCTCAGAATTTGCACAAGAGAATGCCGCACGGCAAGCACAGCAGGGCTCCGATACAATGGCAAATAGGGGCCATTACGGATGGTTGTTATCCTCTACGTGATGTTCTTTCCATTCAAATAACAAATCCATATTGACATGCAAAGATTTGAATTTAGTTCCATCCACTGAAATATCATTCTGCATGAAAACCCAGTAATGACGATCAAGATAAAAATGGCGCCAGGGGCTTCATTGTTCTGCTCCAGCCAAAAAGCTCTCAAACAACCACCGTCGAAAGTGAGGATACAAACTCAATCTCGCCACCTGTAGTCATGTTGTGATCTTCCACCCTGATTCATTCTGTAATGACCCATTTTCTCACAGCTCCCATGTCACACGTCGTTTGGTAATCATCTCTGATGTCCCTGTGTGGGAATGCGTTAGATGCGGATGTTGTAAAAGTTGTCGAAGAACAAGATGTCTGTACTCGAATGTTAACTTGCAGGGAGAAATTATGCTTACACTGCTGATATTTTATTCATTGCCATACCCATCATTAATTTAATTAAAAACTACAGACTCGTTTTGCCGCATGTAGAAAATGGTCATCGGCTGTAAGCTTTAATTGCAACTGCACTGCATAATATTTGTTGGTGATGTTTGATGTACAAGGTGGTCGAAGTACTCACACTCTGTACTTAAGTAGAAGTCAGAAGTATAAAACAAAGAATATGGTGAAGGAAGCTGAAGTCAAAAGTAAAAAAAAAAAGGGCAGTAAGTATCCTTTTACATTATAAACAATGGGGGGGGGGGCTTCGGGGGGGGGGGGGGTAAATAAAGTACAGATATTACTGAAAAATCCACTTTTTTTTTCAATACGTTTCATACTAGTTGGCTTGCGACTAATTTGGTTGGTGTGTGACTTAACTGATCATTTTGGTTTCACGTGTAAATTATAATTATCATATCGGAAATTAAAAGCGCAAACCATTACCTCAGGGGAAAAAAAGCCTCGGCTCCATTAGCCACTGCCTTTTCCAAGGATGCTGATTGGTCCCCTGTGGGAGCCTTTATTATTGTTGCAGGTATTGCAATTATTAAGAATAACATAACTAATGGTAGAGCAAATGTGTATTTTCAAACCGGTTGACTTTTACATTAATCAATAACCAAGAAGTAGCTCTCACTTTCTAAAAGTTTGGTGGCCCCATACAGTTAGTGTGAATATGAATGTGACTGGTTGTTTGTCTTTACGTGCCATGTGAATGGCTGGCGACCAGTCCTGCCTTCCACCAGTTCATTCGAGCTTGAGAAGATACAGTGTCATTTCATTTCCACACAAATCACAAACTCATCAAAGTGTTCCCTTTTTAGTCATTGTACTCGGAATAATACGGGTGGGCAGGCACTCGCGGGAACCAACTATTTGTGCTGCAAAAGGCAATTTTCCATCAATTAGTTTAGTTCGTGTCACAAGACTTACAACTCCATGTGTAGTGAAATATTGAATGTGATTTTAAGGGGGCATATTATGGAAAATTGTTGGTGGTGACCATTTGACCCTCGAGTGGATTAATTTGATTTCTATTGTTTTCTATGTGAAGATTTACATACCATGTATAGTGTACTCCTAAATACAATACTGTTATCTTATCGCCCATTTATAAGAAAAAATGGTAAAGTGATAACAAATTCATATTTTTTTAGCCTCATCCCACCTCTCCCAAATATAACATACATACAAAATGACCATATTGCATGACATTTGACAACATGAAACAGTTAATGTAATGCAATAATGATAATAAAAAAAAAGGAAATCAACCTGATTTAAATAAATAATAAATAAATTACAAAACTGAAACAAATAAATATGTACTGAAGTTGGAAGTGTGCCTTTTCCAGAGCAGCATTTTTAGATGCAAAGACATAAATTAGGTGATTGCATATATTGTAATTAATACTTATGATCGTCAAGCCACTTGAACGCTCTTGTGCCATTAATGAGCGGAGGTAAGTCTTAATCAGCTTTGTCTTTCAAAAGCTCCGCTCAACAGAGGCAAGTGAAACAGTGGGCGTAACTGCAATGCAAAGATTTGGATGCAGCATAATCATAATAATAATAATATATTTTTAAAAACGACTGCAGTTGGTATAACACGTTTTTATTATAGACTATCATGTAAACGCTATCTTACTATAATGTAAATGCTAGCTTACTATAATGTAAATGCTAGCTTACTATAATGTAAATGCTAGTTTACTATAATGTAAATGGTAGCTTACTACTACTGCTATTACTACTACTGCTGTAAAACGCCTTTCCCCATTAAATACATTTATTTAAAAAAAAAACAAAAAAAAAAACAGTTCAAGGAACACAACTTCATGAGGCAGAAACATTCTTGTTTTTACATTTTACATTTTTTCATGTGTAAAATAACAAGGTGTTAATGGCTTATAGTTGTGTTCTTATATTCTAAACAGCTAAGTTTGACATTTTGAGTTGAATGTTTTCCTTTTTAATGGGCAAAAGGTTTTTTTATAAAATAAATGAAGATAAAGTTCTATTATCTTATTATTATTATTATTTATTCATTTTTAATGAAAATACCTCAACGTGCAATTTAAAGCACATTACCTGTAGTCTTGGTCCAGAATATTGAAAAAGAATTAAAGTAAGCCAGACATCAGCTGTCAAACTCACTTACCAACCAGACACTCGTTGGTATTGCTAACAGCTAGCTGCTAGCCACTTATGTCGGAGGCTTCTGCCGTATCATACAATGACAGCGTAATTAATTAGCGATTTCTTAGCGTCCTAAATTATCGATTGAACACGAGTTGGGGATAGCATTGTGTAGATGTTGGTCGCAACTATAATGTTAATCAAATACGATAATGAAAGAGAGTTTAAAAGAGAAATCAAGATAGCCATCACGCCACGACATGGGCCAACTTCAAAATAAAAGTGTACTAAGGCTATTTGCATTGCCGTCAATGTATTACTGTATTTGCTCAATGTTATTTTGAATTAGGCTTAGATTGTTACATTGAGTATATTTCAGCTTCCTTGACATGTCAGAATGGTATCGACTGTGAAGTCGCACTTTGTTGTTGTTGTTTCCTCCCACCAACCAATCCGAGGATCGTGCGCAATCCGAACCGCAGGACTTTTATCCGAACCGACCACGGATCAATTATGATCCATTGCACCATTAATATATATAGAGTATAATATAGTGGTGACATTTTATATTATACTACAAACTGTTCATTTTACTATCACTTTTCAAAAGGCATTAACGCAAATTGCCCACTGAATAACTTTTCTTATGTGAATTGGCTCAAAGATAAAGAAATCTTGTGGTATACAAGCTCAATTACGTATGTATAGTGGTTATCAATTCTATCATTACACCTTTCTGGTGTCGTCATCCATTGCAATTCATTTATTGGTACGAGTGAATCCCCTAAAATCCCCAATAAGGTCATTTTGCGGCCCATTTTCTATCTAGCAAAATATCTTCCTTCATTCAATCTTTTGTTTACCGCAAACACATCTCAGTGTTCCTAATGCTGTGCTGCTTTCTTACATTTGAGACATGAGAGGCTTTAGTGATGGAATCAGCAGTAAAGAACCTTATGTCTGCTTTTTTATAATTCATAGAGAGTCTAAGCCCGAGCTTCGTCAAGTGTGGAGCAAACGCTTGGGAACTTGTTTCTAGTAATACACTGAACAGAAATACAAACGCACCACTTTTGGTTTTGCTCCCATTTTTCATGAGCTGAACTCAAAGATCTAAGACTTTTTCTATGAGCACAGACGGTCTGTTTCTCTCAAATATTCTCCACAAATCTCTGTTAGGGCGCGCTTCTCCTTTGCTGAGATAATCCATCCACCTCACAGGTGTGACATTGTCAAGATGCCGATTAGACAGCAGGATTATTGCACAAATGTGTGAGGCCACTATAAAATGGAAAGTTTGACTCTATCAGGAGTGTCCTGGGTTTCAGAGAATCAGTTAGATCTATTGTGACTTGCCCACCAATGTGGTCCAGTGAGACATTGAATTACAAGATTAGGAGGAAAGGAGGGGGGAAAAGCTTGCGACTTTCTTATGACTTACATATATTGTGGTTTTCATAGAATGAATCTCACAACATGACGAAAACAGATACAGAGATTTCCTTTCCTTTATCACATGCCAAGTGACAAATAATTCTTTGCTCAATGCTTGGGTTTCTCATTGACGGTATGTCCCAGTCTCAGATGTTCAGTCAAGCTAATCTCCAGATGCAGTAGCAGGCAGCTCTTTTCACTGGTCCAATGATGCATTGCAGAGTGACAAGCAGGACATAATCTTTCTCGGTGGGTGCTGGATGGAGGGTAAATAAACTGTATAAACATTGAAGAAACACTCGCTCTTTTGGGATGTTAAATTAAAACGTTGCTGTGGTTGTATTAATTTACAGCAGGCAAGTAAACAATGATTTGAAAAGATTTCTCACTTGGTTAACCAATTGGCAGTACAGTATTACCATTTGTTGCTTTAATGTCGTCATTGTTTTTTTCTTTTTTTTTCTGCAGGTGCATCTACCGTGACATCATCTCATTTCCATAAACCTCTGCTGTTATGCAAACACACAATAATAGAGGGCCACAGGAACATTTTGTTCCAGGAACGATTCTACCCAACTAAAAGTTCTTGGTAATTTTGGTGAAAAGTGGTCGGTGTCCAAAAAGATGAATTTCAGGAGGTAATTGTCCAAGTAAAAATGTGCTTCAATTTGGGCTGCAGCCTTAAAATGTGCCGCTTGCTCATTGAGATCTGAACTATCTCATTCATTTACTGAACCAGAAGAGTTAGACTGTTAGAAAAATGCAGAAAAATGTGTCATCCCTTTGGGTTTGCATTGTATAGCTATGCACTATTGTGTCAATGCAAAGATTATCATTCTGTGGCAACACCAAGGTCTGAACGGCTCACCAATGACTATTTCTCAGTAGATTAGAAATCAATCACAAAACTGGAAGAAAAAAAAGTTTCATTTGACATGAGGAAATTCATATTTTCCACATCATCTCTAATTCCTGGGGCTATTATGCAATGCAACAATTGAATGTTGATGGCGTATGGCAATTACCGTATGTTGTCACGTTTGTCACTGAATCCGCATGCGGTTACGTGGCTGTGCACTGAAATATAAAAAATTACCCCCCAAGGGAAAGTCTCTGAAGGTTGTTATAAAAAGCAACGTCTGTGCATATACGATTCAAGCACGACAGATCCCGTCTCTGACATACATGTTTCATCACAGGCTCATGTCTCGGTGTGTTACATGTGTGTGTGCATATACTGCACATACTGCACATACTTCACAAGACATATTTTAGTGCGAAAATAATTCATCATATTCTGATGCATGACTTCCATTGCCGAGCTTGTTTGAAACTAACATTAAAGATTCGATCTTGGATTTATGTAATAATTCGTTTAATGTTTATTTGCTGACAGCTGTCACACAAATGCTGTTTACATGCAAACTCACATTCTTAAAAGTGAATTCAGAGATTTGTCTCGAAATATATCAAACGTATGTGTAGATAATCGCTGTGCAGAGACTGATAATTATATAGTACTGACTTGTAGACTTGTTTTTCATCATTTTAGTTTTCAGGAAATGTTTGGGTGGGCGCGGCTAAATGAGAGCCCCGTGACTCACTTGAGTGCAAGCATGAGTCATCCCCACCCCACTTGACCACCTTCATTGACATCTCCAGCGCAATTGCAATGTGCACATCTAACCATGCCTACAAATATGCATACAAGCGTGCGGCTACTTTAGAGTGCCTCATTGTCAGCTATGAGTGCGAACACATCACTGTAAGAAAGGCGGAAGCATCAAGAGAGGAATAGAAGAGGGTTGGGAGAAAGTTTGATTTGATAGCTTTGCACTGGTGTGGTCGCTTTAGAGTGCCTCATTGTAAGGCGTGATCGATTGTCATGAGGAGGGGGAAAAAAGCTTTGACGTGACTTGAGCTCTGTACTAGCATGACCCAGTGGGACACATTATTATTATTATTATTATTATTATTATTAGTAGTAGTAGTAGTAGTAGTAGTAGTAGTATTATAGCTACCAGAGGCTTTAAGTGGATACATTTTGGGGATTTAGTTAGCTTAATGTGTAGAAAGATGCTAGAGGATGTAGCATCCATTTTATCAGGTCATTGATTGAGAAGAGTGGGGCCCACAGCATTTGAGAGTAGAGAAAACTGTTTGATTTTTTTATTTTTTATTTTTTTATGAATTTTATTCACCAGGCAATTTGTTGATCGTTCAAATTTGGCATTGTTAACAAAAATCTTCTCTATGGTGTCAGAAGACATTTCAAGTTACAAGGGTTTTAACCTAACTTCAATTTAATTTCAATACACTTGTTCTCTCCTTAGGCTCATGCGACAGTTTTGTTGTTGTTGTTGTCGTCGTCTCATTTAACCGTGCAGAACCAGACCAAAAAATGTCATTTTAAAACCTATAACTGACAGGAGAATGCTTGCCCATATGTTTAAACTCTGTACTGATTCTCAAGAAACTGCTCAGTTGTGTCACTGATGGTCAATTATAGCAGAACTGCATCCAACTTCAGACTCCATTGTGTTAAAATTCTCTCCAGAATGCTCAGAGATGCTGTCGACATGTTGGTAATACTAATGAAAGGAAGTGATTGACAACAATAGCGCTCAGGAGAAAAAAACAACTGTCCCAAACGAGTGCACAGTCTGTTCTTTGTCTTTTCGTTAGGCAAAGAACAAACAAACGCGACTTTGTGTGCTGCAGTACAGTGTTGAACTTTGCTGAGCGGTAATTGTCGCATTCAGTAATTTGCTGACTGCATCATTTGCATACAGAACTTGGACTGCCAGTTTGACTTCTACAGAGTGCAGACAGCTCCTTTTTTTTTTTGTTCCCAGTGACTTTGCACGGTAAAGATAATGCATGCATGGATTTCTTTCTTCTCATGCATACTGGAGGAATTGCTGAGAAAAGCATTCACCCTAATGCCATTGTGTTTGAATTGTATTTGCTTTTGAAACTCTTTTGCACCTCATCTATTGTGAGTTGTCGACGCATTCGTTAAATGCGTGAAATGCAAAGGAAAAAAAATAAAAAGATGTAACTACAGCAATTATTTCCACAAGTGAATGTTGGACAAACATGAACAACAACAACTGAAAAATCAGTACATAATGTCTGTGTGCACTACTGAATAATTCTCCAGAATATTAACAAATATAATGAAAAAAAGATGAGTCGATGTGTATAAAATCCCCTAACCCTCACCAGCCCGCATTACCCTCTGCTCGCCATCTCCTGCTGACTTTGTACGGCACTTTTAAAGCATTCGCTGAATGTTATCGCGGGAAACCAGTCTCATTGTTAAATTGCTTGGAATAACTTGACTCAGCATGTTCCACAAAAAATAAAAAATAAATGGTACGCTGTGTATCGCTGCTTGCTGTACTTCAAAGCGCCAAGTGAATACATTTATTGTTCGGAGTGGTTTTAATCTCAGCCGTGCACTAGTTTATTTGAGCTTTCGTTGTAATTATTGTTTTTAGCTGTATCAACAATAACATTAGACGTGCAAATGAAGGGATGCTGCAGAACCATTTGAGCCTGCTGAGGTTGTGCAGGTTTAAACTGCTGGTGACCCACTGCACATATTAGTAGCTTCTCCTTCGTTTTTCATCAGTGCTACTGGTGGGGCACATAGCAGCGCACTCTTCCTAACCAGATGTATGGAAAACCTGCCATTTTAAAAATGGAAAACATACATGCAAAATACGTGCTCTAAATGTATTTAATTTTTCATTAAAAAAATTCTTAGTGCATGTATAAGAACCAGCCCAACAAATGGTTTGAATAATAAAAAAATAAAAACACATAGAATGTTTTTTTTCTTCTTTCCAGTGCAAAAAAACACTTTGTCCAGGAAAATTACCATTCAAGGACGGCACAAAACTGCTGACCAGAAAACCAATATTAAGTGCAAAAACACATATTGTACATCTCTTCACAAAAATTAGATCACTCAGAATGTTAATATTATTGAGGTAATGTTAAGAAAAACCTGCGTAACATTCCAAATCCACAAAATAATTAATATGGCTGTCACACTGTAGTATATATAGGGCAGTATAAGGCCCGGTGCATGAACAATTAAACCAAGTCTGCCATCTAGTGGTGAATGGTGATATTACAACTTCCAACTGTACAGTAGATTTCCGCTGTTCTTGCAAGCCAACGAATAATGCAAAATCGTGTAGAATTGATTGTCATGCAAATGCATGGGAGAAGAAAGAAAATGTGTAAATCTACAAAAATGCTGATAAACCTCAAATATAAGTTCCCATGGAAAGGGGGTGGGTGCTGCTACCCCCCCCCCCCAAAAAAAAAGAAACAAACAAAAATAATAAATTTTGAAAAAAGAAAAAAACCAACACAATCTTCAATATTAAATACTGTATTGCTTAAATCATCAACATCGGTGGCCTGTTCTTTTAGTATTGCTTTGCATCAGGATTACGGCTAAGGAATGGAGTGACCCATCTAACTCAGATTGGAAAGTTTTCAGGAAAAAAAAACTGAGTCTAAAGAGGCCCTGGTCTTGCAGTTAGATGTATCACTTTAAAATTCTTTACCAAGACACCAATTACTACTTTCCAATTCGTTAGGGATTTGGTGCCATCTTCTGGCTTCTTAGAGCGTTACAGAAAGAGCACAAAGAGTTTTTCGAGAAATAGCTGAGTGTATGTTCCACCCAAAAAAAGGTGCTTTGGTGAAGAGGCTGACTGTTATTATGAGATATTTCAATGTTTTTCATCAATGACAACAATCACAGCCACTCTCTACTGATTTACGTTTTTTCTTTTTTTCTTTCTCCCTTGCTGTTTTCCTGCAGAATCCTCCCTCAACAAGTCCAGCGACATGTTTGCCAACACAACGTGCAACGTGTCCACAAATGATTCGGTGTTCTGCTCGCCAGCGGACGACGACGCGGGAGCCGCAAGTCCATACAAAGCCGTCGAGATGTTTTTTATCGCCCTGGTCACTGGCTCGCTGAGCCTCGTCACCGTCACGGGGAACATTTTAGTCATGCTGTCCATCAAAGTCAACCGCCACTTGCAAACTGTCAACAACTATTTCTTGTTCTCATTGGCATGTGCTGACTTGATCATTGGTGTGTTCAGCATGAATTTATACACTGTTTACATCATCGTTGGATACTGGCCCCTGGGACCCGTGGTTTGTGACCTGTGGCTTGCTTTAGATTACGTAGTGTCCAACGCATCGGTGATGAACTTGTTGATTATCAGCTTTGACCGCTACTTTTGCGTGACCAAGCCCCTCACATACCCCGCCAGAAGGACCACTAAGATGGCGGGCTTGATGATTGCGGCTGCCTGGATCTTATCCTTCATCCTTTGGGCCCCTGCCATCTTGTTCTGGCAATTCATCGTCGGGCAGAGGACAGTACCACCTGGAGAGTGTTACATTCAGGTACGCTAAAAAAGTTAGCCTTTTTTGGAGGGCATGAAATCTCCTCTAATTAAATCTGTACACAACTCCAAACAAGCGTGAATGCAAATTGCAGATGGCAAAGTCCCCGGGAGGCTGTGAACAATATTTTTTGGAGGGCTTCTTGGCAAAATATTTTGCACGTACAGATCCAAGCCACACACCTGCACAAATCAAGGTCAGGGTCCTAAATTGTCCTGGAAAACATCTCATTATTAAAAAAAGATTATTTCTTTGAATAAATTGCAATTTTACAAGAAAAGGTCATACATATTTGAGAATATAATGGTATTAGGAATTGGTTTTCATGAGATTAAATAACTGAGGAAAATGTCAGGAATACATTAGGCTATTACAAGAAAATATGTCAAACTTTTAGAGAATGAAGTCCTCATATTCAGATAATATACAGATAATGCGCATAATGAGTCAAGCAGCTTGTCTGCTGTACTGTGTAAGTATACGCATTAGGCAGATTCAGATAACCGGAAGCAAACATTTTACATTTTACAATATCATGGTATTAATCACTGCTCTAAAATGCATTATTTTGAAATATCTGGTAAACAACAACTGTTTTTCATTGAACATCTCCATAGGTACGCTAATAATTGTAGAAAGAACATGAGTAATGGAATTTGTCTAAATAATCCAAATGTATTGTAAAAATACTTATTTCCCCAAAAAACGAGTATCTACTTCTATACTTTTTTCAGCTTTGTGAAGTAACATCACGGGGAAAGAAACTTGACGTTAGCCAAGCCAATTAGCTAGTTATCGCTTCAAGTCATCGTTATTGTAATATATTGATGTTATTTTGGATCAGTCAGTGAGAAGTGGCTCTTGTGGTATTGTATTGGAAGTAGTGACTCCTCTTAGCCACTCTTCATAAACAATTGTTTAATATCTACCTCAACCATGTTGTTTTACCGGTAACAATACAATTATCGAAGAGTCAACTTTTTCAACAAGGGGAAATGCCAGTAACCGGCCCAAGCCTAATGCACGCCACGTAAAATATTTTCACAAGAACTGTGTAAACAGTTGAATGTGACTATATCTTCAGATCTCAACTCCTGAACTCTGTGTAATTGACCAAATATGGTCTAAGAGTGTTGAAGTAACCTCAAAATTTGCAGGCTCCGGCAAAGTATCACAGGCAGAATTCCTCATAGAATCAATAAAGTATCTACTGAGTCCCGACCAACCAAAGGTCGAACGTATAGCCATGAACAAAATGTGAAGTTGAACACCGAGACTCACTGTCCATGCATGTATCAAAAGCAGTTGTTGCCGTCCAACTGAAATCATCATGTTATTATAACGGAGCAAACAAAATCAACTGTGTGAACGAGCACTTCAGACACAGCAGTGCTTTGCTTCAGCAAGTTCTGCCTGAAAGACAATCAAAGACATCCTAGTCACACCTCCCATGTACCAATCTACCAGTGTGAAAGTGGCTTCAAGTTCAGACTGTTGATTTCCTTTTGACATTGAGTAACAAAAACTTCAATTGTGGATTTGGCTGTCTGAAATGTAACTTTTTTTTCTTGGTAATGCGTCTGTATTATTATTCCTCCAAAGCGAAAAGAGGATGCAGTATTTTGTAAAATCTAAGCTTGACTATAACCCTTTTCAGAAAAAAGAAAAAACGTTTATTGCGTTTCCACAAGATGAAAAATATGTCTTTGTGTCTTTGCACAGTTCCTGTCGAACCCTGCGGTGACGTTTGGCACAGCTATAGCAGCATTCTATCTCCCAGTCATAATTATGACCGTGCTGTACATTCACATCTCGCTGGCATCCAGGAGCAGGGTTTCCAAACATAAACCCGACAAGAAGGAGAAAAAAGCCTCAAAGTAACATTTTAATTTCATGCGAAAAAATAGTTAGGAATATTTGTCTGTATTTATTCATCATACTGCATATTTTCCAGAGCACCCAGCATGACTAAGAGCCACATGCTAAAGCAGAACAACAACAATGAAACCAGTCCAAAGAACAGTCCCCGCATGAGTCCCAAGCTCAGTTTGGACTCGACAACCACTGTTGAAGAGGCTGTGAAGAACGGCAGGGTGGGTGCAGCCAAAGCAGATGGACCACAGCCACCGGCCCAACCCAGTCCCGGACTCACAACACAGGTTTGTCTGTCTGTCCATTTACCTATACATAAACTCACAGAAGTGAATACACCACTTGCATTTTTTGTAAATATTATGTTGTATCTTTTCATTGGACAACAATAAAGAAATGATAGACGGGATTCTTCCTCCGTACTGTTGTAGGCAGCTTCCTCTAGTGTACTGCGGCAGCCACACTGAAGGGGGCGTACAAGAGCTCACCAACGTGAATTGGTGCCGTTCTGCGTAGACACTTAGCGAGCTAGCCGGTTCATTGACTTTGTCATATGAAAGGCTGATCTCATCTGACTGTATAGCTCACAAATGTTGAGAATGTAAAACTGCCGGACAGTGTGTCAGTATATCCCTGGTGTCAGGTGGAATCATCGTACCTCCAACACCATTTTAGGTCTCCTTTTGGACACTCTAGCATTATGTTAACAAACAGTAGGCGTGGCATAGCTCAAGATTGTGGGATCGTTCTTAAACCCTTGAGTGATTATTTATTTATTTATTCATTCATTCATTCATTTCTTTATTTATTACTTTACTCCCTTCCGAGTGTAAATTTTACTCTGTTTAGACTTGGACTGTATAATTTGTTTGTTTTTAGAGTAAAATTTACTCTAGTTAAAGGTGGGGTCTTAAGTTTTCACTCAGAAATAAACACTTCTTAAACACTGGGGGGTGGGCTGGTGGGGGGTTCGAGCCATGGGAGGAGTCCATTTTGAGTTGCTTGATTACAAACACAAAGGGTCAACACTTAAGACCACTCCTTTAATTTACTGTATTCTACAAACTGGTATTTTGACTAAAGTTACTTCAGGGTAAAACATGATTTAGCTTGCTCCAACATTTTTCTGTAGCTGACAAGTTTATTTCAGACATTCAGGATTTGAGGGTGCGGCCGTTGGCCCTGGATCCCACTGGAATATTACATTCACCCAGCAAAATGCAACAGCAGCAGCCACAGTGAGAAGCAAAAAAAGAGGAAAATACATATTTAAAAAAAAAAATGTTTACTTGAAGATTATTGAACTGATTTGTTTTCATAAACGAAGCCTTGTCAAGGAGCAGAAAGTTGAGCACAATTCACGCTTTGCTAATAATTGGATTTCCGTAATCACCAGGCGTTACAAATAGAACTTTCATTCTGACTTAAACTGTAAATTATTTTTAAAGTAATGTTGCTAGATTTTGTAACAAAATAGCACACTTCGTTATCCTTTATTAAATTCATTAGGTTTGCTTCCTAACATTCACATAAATATGATGAGTCACATAACTTAGCCATTGTTGTTGACTGCTCACATCAAGCAACTCTTCAGTAATTCAAAAGTTATGATCAATCCCTCCCTAAAATACAATCAACCCTAAAAGCATATAGTGTGCAGATTATCTGTTCTCGTGGCACATGATTTTGTAAACACTGTTTTTGAGTTTAGCGCTGGCTGGCTGTGCTTGTGGACAAGCTTACATTGTTGAATTACGGTATTTTCACTGTGACAGTTGTGCAAATGTGTGCAGAAGATAAAAACACCCAGCAACAGACTGGATGCAAATATTCACAATATTCACTTTTTGTACTGGACAGACAATATATTTGTAATGCTGCCATTATTTGATTCTTACAAGTGTTTTGAGTCTTGATCAGGGGAGCCTTTTATTACCAGAATTTTCTTTTCGGCTGGATTTGCTGTTAGTCATGTTTGGCTGTTTCTGGTCATTTTGTTTGGGGAAAACTAGTCTTGGGTTGAGCTGCCCTGTCCCTGTCAGCACAGGGATCAAGTGGTGCCGCCATGTTTTCTGTGACAATTCTCTCCCACGGTAGCAAGACTTCCACTGTTCCTTCTTGCTTTTCTTCCTTTTTATTGAATGTGTTTAACACCTACAAACTGTTAGTTAGGACAGCAGTGGTCAAAGGCATGTCTCTGTCGGTCAGCAAAGTGCTTCGATTGTTAGCGTCAACTTTCCGTCACGCGCATATTACTCGACTTGTGCAGTCGAAATCTGTCTGGCTGTCTACCTATCTGTTTGTCTGTCTTTCTATCTCATCTAGGAGGAAAAGGAGAGCTCCAATGATTCGTCCACAGCTTTTATTCCCCCAACAGAACCAAAGGCCAGCAATGACGTGATACCTGATGTAAGCATTTTCATTTTTTTCTCCTTTTTTGAAAAAAAAAAGAAGAAAGAATTCTTACTGTTCTACTGTACCCTGAAAAGTTAGGCAAAATAAAGTAACTGTACTATACAGCTAATCCCAAAAATTCAGAATCTGATATGCTTATGCCATTTAAGGGATAGTGATCATGTGTCAAACCCAAGGCCCGGGGACCAAATCTGACCCACCATATCATTTTATGTTTTTCTTGTTGAAATACTGCAGTAACAAGTTGTCTTCTTTCTTAGTAACACTGAAATATTGCAAGCATTTTTTGTTACCAGCAATCATACATTTACAGTGTATTTGTTCAATTATAATGGCCCTCTGAGGGAAACCATAACAATGATGTGGCCCGCAACAAAAATGAGGTTGACACCCCTGCTGTAGTGTATGAGTGATGATGGTAATGATTTTACATTTTAACACAAAATATCGATCGTACACTAGATTGGATTGTAATGGTTGCCATGGTGGCAGCGAAATGGGGAACGAGCTAGCTTCACATCTGCCTCTCAGGTTGAGGTTCACGATTCCAAAGTTAGCTCGAGCCGCTGTTTGGAGTTTGCATGTTCTCTCCGGGCTTGTGTGGATCTTCATCTTTCAGATCCTGTTCAATGGGATTTATTCCACTGTTCTTTTTGGTAGTGTTGATAAAAAAAAAAAAGGGCGGGTCTCGCATTATGGAGCCAGCTTTTAAGCACAGTGAACAAACATGTTCAATTGGGTTGAGGTTTGGGTTTGTGGAGACCGTCCCTTTATCTGTTCCAAAACCAGTTTTGTGTTCATTGTCCAATTGGAGCAGACAATTACTCACTATCCAGCCCTTCTGACTGAATTTGAGCTATTTTGCATTGAAAAATTGACAAAAATGTCCCTCTCAAAATGTGTAAAAATGAGATGTACTCCCAATAACTTTCTTAAAAACTTTTCTTGCTTTATTGATCTTTTTTCCCCCTTTTTTTTTTCTACCAGGCTCCAACTAATTCTAACCCAGTTCCAGCAAGTCTGACAAATCCTTGCATGTCCAAAATCAATGCCACCTCAAGGTGGTCCAAGATAAAGATCGTAACCAAGCAGGCGGGGGATGAATGCATCACAGCCATCGAGATCGTTCCGCCCGTGGAGGGAGTCGAGAGGCATTCCATCCCCATCAGCCGCCCCAGGACGGTCGCGAGGAAGTTTGCAAGCATCGCTCGGAGCCAAGTCAAGCGCAAAAGACAGATGGCCGCCAGGGAAAAGAAAGTATGTTTTTTGGGTCTTAAGTGATTTACAGCATTTGAAATAGTATTGGCCACAGAAGTGCCATCTTCCATAACAGAACTGAGCCAAAGGGAGACAATGCAAAAATGATTGCAGGCTTTCGTATTCAAAGTCCTGGCACACAAGTAATAATGCTAATATTGCGAGCACACCATTAGCCACAGGCCATTGTCAAGGGAAAAATTTAACCTTTTTGTGGAAAGGAATCAGAACAAGGCACTTAAAAGAATAATGAGATATAAAATTTAATAAAAATGTGCACGCAAGGAGACAGTTTAATCACAACCTTACGGCTTCTCTGACTAATTCTCATTAGGAGAGGTCATATATGTGCACAAGAACAGGCAGTTATCATCCTTCTCACACCCTTCTCCGCGACATTGTAAAATGATAACAAGAAATTATGAGGTAATGATTAACATAGAAATATTTTCTTTTTCTTTTTGAAACATCCATCCATTTTCTTCCTTATTTGGGTACAGAGACCGAGACTTTAGCACCTCTAATCTGGAACCTCATTCCATCACCTTTTCAGGGAGGTGGGAACGAACGGCCTCAGAGAAGGTTAAAGGTCAAAACTTGTACGAGGTGTTTCACTTTGTGAGCTTTATGGCATACATTTTTCTTTTCTTTTGGGGTTTTTTGTACTGCATGTTTGAAAATGGGCGGCACAGTGGACATGTGGTTAGCACATCCGCTTCACAGCTCTGAGATTGGGGTTATATCATGTCAAGTTTATTTGTATAGCCTTTTATCACAAAAGACTCTCAAAGGGCTTCACAGGCTCATAGTTCACAATGATCAACAACATCCTTGCCCCAGGCAAGGAAAATCTAAAAAAAATAAAACATTTGCTTGAAAAGGGAAGAAACCCTGAAAAGGATTCACAGTTTAGTGATCTCTCTGAACTATGTTCGTTAAAAACAGCACGCGAGTCCTTGTAATGAAATGAAGCGCCGCAGGTAGATGCCTTCTGGGAAGAATCTTAGTGGTCCACCTCAGATCTTTTCCTGGGAGATCGGAGCAAAATCCCTACAGCAACAGCCTCTTTTTGCTCATCACCACTTGGCCCCGTCTCTGAACAGGAGACGAGGTGGGGAGGAGACACGAGAAGCAGCACTTAAAAGAACACACCACTAATAAGTCATTTTCCAGTATTCGATTAAGCATTGTGAATAAAGAATAAAAGTGCAAATATCTCTGGCATCTTATTCCCAGAAAAAAAAAAACGGATTAAATATCAAAACACGAACATACAGTGAGCAACGTCATTATCCTGGTCATGTGATCGGGATGACGTATACCGTGCGTAAACGCCTTTGTTCATTTGAAAGGGAGTACGCTGACGTAATGGGCAAGAAAAATGCTGTCTTCCATCCCAATTATTGCGCCAATTCTGATCAGCAGGTCAGGTTAAAGCGCACTGTAGCTGGCTTGGCAAAGAGAAAGTCAGCTGGATGTTTACAGTACAGGTTAGGGACCATCCACAACTTACATTTCCAGAGTGACCAAAGTCAATGATGACTTGACTTCTAATTTCAGCCTTTGTGACACGAACTTGCAGACGGTCCCTAACTTCTACTTGCTAGTGGCCGGTTGAACACGTCCTCCTTATCGAGCCACAGTTTCAACTTCTCTTTTGGCAGGAAACAAATCTTTTTGCGGGTCCTTCGTGGCTGTACTGCTTTTGAAGTGCTTCTTTGCTATAGGGCGTAATTCCCCCTTTGATGTCCGCCGTGGGACACAATAATTCCTCGTTACTCTCTTTGTGGTCATTGGCAGCCATGTTATTCTTTGCGTGTTTAACACATGCGATATGCCACGATGATCACGTGACTGTCCAAAATGGCCGATACTGTACTTAACTCATTTAAACCCAAACACGTATAAATACGTTTATTTTAATAATTTGGCTTGCACTCAAATAAAAATAAAATAATAATGATTATAATATATATAAATATATATATATATATATATATATATATTGGTGTCGATCCGATACGTATTGTGAGACTTTTCTTTTCTTTCTTTTTTTTTATTTTTGGGCGCTTTTTTATTTTTATTTTTGGCTAGTATTAACATTAACGTGCATTTTAAAAAAAAAGGGATCATCCGGCCGGGATGAACCATATTTCACTCACTCATGTTTTTTGTGTGTTTTTTTAAATCAGGAAAACGATATTATCATGTATTATCAATGTCAGCCATCTGTTTTGGTAAATCCGTTATTAATATCAGTAAAAGTGGGGATCAGACCAAAATTTTCCATTCAAAATCATTGCACATACTGTACATACATTGCTAAGAATTTCCCAAAAACACCTCTCAATCCAGACCAACATTAACGTGGCCATCGCCACCTTATACCCACTTTGACCAAACATCAAACGATTAGCTTCTCCACATCTGATTTAAAAGAAAAAAAAAATAAGGAAAAGAGCAGTCCACATGTTTCTTTCTATAATAAATCCGCAAGATATGAATGAACGCAATCAATGCTTTCCAAGAGGCTTTCCTTAAACTGAATTGTTCACATGTTTTTATATATCAAATTTAACCTATAAAGGTTAGGACTTACTTTTTAAACACGTCTAGTAGTCATTCGTCCATTTTCCAAACCGCTTCTTCTCACGATGGTCTGTGAATGCTGTCTTTGGATGCCTTCTACTTCGCTATTTAGTTGCTTTCATCACTTCCGCTTCTTGTGCTGGCTAACAGCCAATCAGAGTGCTTGTCACCAAAACTACCTGCCGACGGCGCTCACTGACACTCAACAAGCAAGTGCCCGATGGCTGACGTTGACTTTGTAGGTTGAGAACTCAAGGTTCATTGTAAACTCTAAATGAGCTGCTGATTGGCTGGTGACCAATCCAGGTGTGGTGTAGCCCGCCTCTTTCCCAAAGCTAGCTGGAATATCCATGACCATAATGAGGATATAGAAAATGGATGGATGGATGTTTGACATCAAATCAGTCGTACATATAGTACAAAAGTACTTAGTAGTTATACAAGTTGGCACAAAAAAAACTTCTCTGCCTAAATGATCATCCATACTTGTCTCATTATGTTTGTTTTGGGTTTTGTGTGTGTATGACGGGCTGCAGAAAAATACTGGAAGGTTGAAAGACATTTTTTTCCCTTTAGCTCTTATGAAATATATTTTCAAAGTTTTATGTGGTATGTTTAAAAAACAAGCAGTCTTTGATAGTGTTCAGTGGAATGAACTGCCAAACTTTCCGGAGCCTTACTTTCCTCCAGCCTATTAAATGAAAACAACACGGGTCGCCTGGGGAGTAGAAATGATTGAAAGCCGTGTTTGCTCTTTGCTCGCATTTTATTTCAATATTTTTTCACTCCCGTTAGGTGACCAAGACGATCTTTGCCATCTTGCTGGCTTTCATCATAACGTGGACCCCGTATAACGTGATGGTGCTGATCTCCACCTTCTGCCAGTCGTGCGTTCCCGACACCGTGTGGGCCATCGGCTACTGGCTGTGCTATGTCAACTCCACCATCAACCCGGCTTGTTACGCCCTCTGCAACGCCACCTTCAAAAAGACTTTTAAGAACCTGCTGCTGTGCCAATACAAGAACATTGGCACAAGATGAGGAGGAACAGGGAAAGACGAGGGGGTCGGGATGGATGGAGGTATTTGAAAGATGGGCTGCTCGAGACATTTGCAGCGGGGACATGATTTATGTTGCAAATAAAGGAAAATTGAGCCCGTAAGTCCTCCAGCTCCCCCCATAGGATGGACAAAATCTCCAGTAGAAAAATGATTGATCAAATCTGCTGTGGGGGGAGCAGGAAGGACAAAGATTGATACCGGTGAACTGATTACTAATGAATGAGAGTAAAAGGAGATGGCCAGTGATTGGAGGGCGGGTGGAGGAATGTGCTGAGGTCAGAGGTTGGATTAATGAATGAACGATAGACAGTGTTGGAATGGATGGATGATGTATACAGGACAGACTGATAGATGATGACGATAATCACGTTAGCTGACCAAAGATGTTTCGATGGTTCCCACTATTCAGAGATTTTACTCTATTGTCAGAGATTAGTAACACATTCCATTTACAATCATTTTTTAATATCTTTAATCGACTCAAGCCAACGTGGTGCATGTGAAAATTGATTGTGGACTACAAAGATTAACTTCATTCAATTCGGGAAAAGTCCAACAAACTGTGACCTGTGCGGTCACGAAACCTCAAACCAAGGAAAGACCGATTTAATATTTCACAATATAATCTAATCTAATCTAATCTGTTTTGTGATCAAGATGCATGGAGCCTCTCACCCTAAATCAGGTTGGATAGCCTCCAGCTTCTCTTTGACTCGAAACTCACATAGAAAATGGATTCATGGATGATGGATCCCCCATATTCTATTTTCTGATGACAGGCTTTGGTATAACGCACTTATTCATCAGTTTCGGTGATTCTGTCCATTTAAAGACCCTGTAAAGTGAATTCAAAGGTTAAATTGTTTCTAAATGGGGTACACCATTTGAAGATAATTGTTGAAAACAAAGACCGAAAACTATGAAGCTCCCAATTGTGGAGATAAAGTGTTACAGTATCTTCCCCTGGGATTTTCCGCTTTATGGCTGCATTAGAGTGCCTTGTTGTTGCCCGCGAGTGCACGCATATCATGCTGAGAATGACAGAAGAGCGTGGAGGAGTGAAATTTCAATTAAGAAGCCCGACTTGACCGCCAGCGTGTGGCCAGGGCCGCGGGCTGGCGTAGCTACTTTAGAGCGCCTCGTTGTAGAAAAGGCCATGACGACCCGATGGGATAAGCAACAGCGTGATTTTTCACGGTTTTCCACTTCTCTGCTCTTCTGTGGAACATGACGTGTCAAATTTAAAGGACATTTATTTTCACTTTACAGGGACTTTAACAACTGTGTGGCGTTTTGTCAAACAATCAGAAATGTGTACTTTGTTGAAGGGGACCAATATTTGCTTTAGCCATATCAGCCATTGATGATATAGCATTACACTGGACTTTTCCATTTTTATTTTAGTATATTGATTGAAATCCGTAAGAGGGAAACACAATTAACACAGCAGTATCATTTTGTTCCTCACTGCACAGAGAAGAAGCAGACCACACACACAACCAAGGCACATATTGGATTTCGCATTCAAACCTTCTCACGTCACACCACCAGACTAAAATGTCACAAGAATATAAAACAAAATAATGATCTCATCAAAGCTATGATTCTGTTATATGAAGAGCAAATTCTGCCATCCACTGAATGAGCATTTAATTGCTCTGCCTGCCATTTTATGTCGCTGGAATACGTGTAGTAGATAGATGGACAATGATACCTTATTTGTAGCAAAGAAATGGGAAAAGGAACGCACCATTGTTGACTGTTCTCCCAAGATGAGTCAGGGGTGGGTAGGTTTGCTCAAGGGCACATTAGTCAGGATGCAGTATCTCCAACAAGTCACAAATTGCGTTACATGCAGCAGGAATTAAAAGGTGACAAAGCCCAAGTCCTTCCAAATGAGCTATCTTCAAGCAAACACAACAATGAGCGTGCTGTGTATGGAGTGTGACGAGTGATCCGGTTGCAGCTTTCACTTACTGTCAACTGTACTACATTGGTCACCATTATAGACAGAATATTACAGACAGATAAAATGAGAGAGAGCAACTTGCTGCAATCTGATTTATTTGCACACTTTGTATTCTTTAACAAGAGAATATGTACAGTATTTAGTATTCATATTGATTAAAAGTATAAATATAGCTAGCATAGTAACAAGCCATCGTATTACACTGATATTAGTGACTGACTCATGTAAATTAATATTAATGTCACTATTTAAGTACTTATTGATCTAAGTAAATATGAAACGCAAGGTTAAAAAAAAAAAACGTGTCAAAATAATAACAGTCCTATATTATGAGATTCCGATTAATGACTTAACAGCAGATAATCCGGTACTTTGTGTTGATGTTTTGTTTATTATTATTATTATTTTTTCTGTCTGGAAAAATACATACCATATTATTTGGACTCTAAGTCAAACTTTTTTTTCATAGTTTGTCTGGTCCTGCGACTTATACTCAGGTGTGACTTTCATATCTTCAAATTAGAGCTGCAACTTTTGTTGCATTACTACCGGTGGCCAGTAGGTGATTTTTTTTCACTCCATTTTTGTTAACAAGAGTATGAAAACCTACTTCTTCTTTTTTTTACTGTACATTAAGAACATATATAAAATCTGTGATTAATTGTGAGTTAACTATTGAAGTCATGTGATTAATTACAATTAAAAAAAATTCATCGCCTGATGCCCCTAATAAAAAAATGAAGAAAAGATTATTAAAACTTAGGGGTGTCAGATGATAACATTTTTTAATTTTAATTAATCGCATGACTTCAATAGTTAACTCACGATTAATCACAAATTTTATATCTGTTCTAAATGTACAGTAAACAATTCTAGGTTTTCATACTCTTGTTAACAAAAGTGGGGGAAAAAAGTGAAACATAGAAATAGTTCAAATGAATTTTTGACGTCTATAGCCGTCAATGGCAGTGAATGAGTTAATACCCAAAGCCATTATTTTTCCTCAGTGTACCTGAGATCCAAGGTATGCCTGATTTGAACACACGAACAGTATTCTGTAGTGATGGATTGATTCCATGCTCCTTTTAGATGCTATTTGATGTCACATAAAAAAAAATAGAATTAGCCCTTAACTGTAATCAAAATGTGGTTTTGTCAGATATCTGCTTCAACCCGGTGGCCACGTGACTGCGATAAGAACGCGCTTGTATAACTTGTTTTTTGAAACAAACTACAACTACTAACATGTACTTGATAATGCCATTACTTCTTGCAATTACTTTGGAAATGTATTTTATTTGAACCCAATACAGTTTAAAAATCAACCCCAAAAAAACACAAGCTTTCCTTGAACATGGCATAAATCTCATTGAAGATATTTAGCATAACTATCTCCAACAACTTGTGTGCCGGCCGCCTCCATTGCTACACGAGTAAACAAGAGCGTCATTTGGATCAGTCGGCTGTCATGTTTACCTTAGAGTTCCGTCTCTCTGCACAGCTGACAGGGCTCCGCCTCCTACCTGGAAAGTATGTGCCATGCTGGTGAAGTGATATCTGTCGTAGTGTCAGTGCATTTTAGCACAACTGTACAGTATCATCCCTAGACTGTAAAAAAACTGAACAGTGTACAGTATAGAAGAAATGCTTTAATAGCCAAATCGGAAGCTAATTCTGGGTTCAAAAACCACATGTGCATTAAAGCAGCTGTTTATGGGAAAAGTGAGCTACAGTTATGGCAGGTGACATCTACACATACAGTAGGCCAACATGCTATATGGACACTGGATTGTGACTTGTGGCCATTTCACTAACAAGAAGTGCAAATTGATACGATAATACGGAGTGGGAAATGTGTGAGCATATTATTGACGTTCGATATTCAGCCTGTACATACATACGACGATTTTCTTCAATCTCCATGTTGTCATTGTGCCTTTTCCGGAAATGAATTTCTTCAGGCTGATTGGCACAAACGACCGTAATGTTAGCGCTCAATTTTGGTTTGGCATGCGCTTGATGCTACAAAGGCATTTTTATATGGTCGTGTGTGTGAGGCAATCTTTTTTGTTGAAAAGACAATCATTATTCCCAGTCATGTGAACAGATCTCAACACTTCAGCTCATATAATGTATATTTAACAGTCGTGCAATGTCAACACAATGACTGCTCAGTCTTCAAATCTGTTAGTAGTTGCTGTCAACTTAATTTTGGGTTTTGTTCACTAGATGCCCAATTAGGGGTACAGTAGGAGTCAAGGTCGCTCAAGGAACAGTAGACCAATGTATCCCAGCAGGATCATTATTACACTCAGTGTTTGTACTTTTCCACCGCCAAAATGTACAGTACTGCTTTGAGGCAAGTGTCACGTACGTGACAAACCGTTTTACCTCGAAAGTTGTTGTTTTCCTTTTTTTGATGGTGAAGCATGCTTTTGTCTGAATCTGGCGTGCTCAATGATTTCCAGTTTACAGCGCATGCACTTTTTTGATGACCCAACGTTGCATTGTGAAACGTGTTCTTCCTTTTTGTCATAGTAAACATTCAACAGCATCAATCAAGTCACAGCAACAACAAACAAACAAACAAACAAACAAAATCTGTGAAGCATACATTGTGTTGTAAATTGTTTGGCAAATGCTTTTTGTCATCAACAGTTATCTGCTGCTATAATATTGAAGATTTGATAGAATTTTACAAATGATTGAAAATACAGTATTTTAAGTTATCGTCAACAAAAAATAGTTATCCTTTAATTAGGCTTGCCTGGAAACTAATGATCAAGAAATAACTTTCAACACAGTGTATTTAACTTGGTGGACTGGTGGGTCTATTTATGACAAATGGAAGAGAAAAATTAACGCATCAATTATGTTTCCTTTATTTTGGAAATATCTAGACTGTATGTAATGTATATACTTCCTATTTAATGTGCTATTCAAACAACTGCTTTCCCAAAAGCTACATTTAAGAATTGTTCTGATCTGAAGCAATTTGCGGTAAATCAATAAGCTCCACTTGTACTGCGTCGAGTGTATTTGACTCCAAACATGAGCTCACTGTTCAGACCAGTATGCTTTATGTAATCCTATCCGTTTCATAACTGGGGTACTAATGTCACAATATTTTGGTTTTGTTGTGTTTTGATGTTGTTTGCATAACATTGCACAATGGATCCATTTCTTTCAAGTGGGCCACACCTCGGCCACATTCCTTTAAACGTACACGCATTTAGGGAAGGTCAAATGAAGTCCATTCATCCGGAAATTTTACCTGCAAGTCAAATATCCTTTTTTATTGTTGTAAGTTCGTACTGTCGTTGGAAGCGCGCACTTGTCGACGCTGCAGCTTACGTAGCTCCTCCGCGCTCTTCGTTAGCGGGTATGTTTGCACCGAGGGTAATCCCACCGACAGCGGTGGGAATCTCCCGAAAAGGCTTACAGAGCACGCAGACTTGTGTCAGGTTTCATAAGCTTTCATGATACACCGGAGGAAATAAACCTCAATATGTTTGCATTTGCCAGATCACTCACAATCGAGCTGCATGACTGAGTGAAGACTTTAAAAAAATATATTTTTTAGACCTGATTTCCCAACTGCTTTCTCTACTTTGGTTGCCTTTTTGCCTTCAGCGGATCAATTGCAAACAAAAGTTGCACAATGTGACATGACTGTGTCTCTTTCTACACCAAGTAGAACAAACTCATTTCATCGCTTTTATTCATAACAATCTGTATGTTGATCTTTTTTTTTTTATATATAACATTAAAACAAATATATAACCAGTCACTTTGTTTTCCCACGGCCATTTAAAAATGTAAAGAACAGAATTTCATAACCTTGTCTTTTCGGTCACTCCCCAAGCTGACAGGTAAATTGAGAGTGTTGCCGTTGCTCTTATTAAGATGACATGTCTAATTTATTCAAAATTTCAAAATTAAACCTGAGCAGAGCTTTAAAAAAAAAAGGCCAAATGCAGAAATTTAGTGCAAGTTCATTGAACAACACTGATATGATAACAACTTAAGAAGGTTTCTACTTAATGTGAACGTTTTTGTTGCAGCTTTTGGGAAAGCAATTTTTGATGATGTTTGTCTCTGTAAAGCTTTTTGTTGCCTTTTTCTTTAAAGACTGGACTTTTGCAGCATGTTCGCCAGCGCCACTGAGCACAGTTCATACCTTGTAAATACTACATATGTGATCCAGATATCAGTATGTATAAGAAACACCATTACGATGGTAATAAACACCCTTTGTTGCACAATTGTACGACGTGTGTTGCCTGGTGACTTCTTCCCTCCGGTGCTTTCGTGTCACCTCTTGCCGTAACCATGGCGATGCCAATAGAAGCTACGCTACACACATTCTGTGCTTGATCCAATGAGGAAGAAATCAGAACATCACAGCCGACCTAGATTGCGAGTCAGAAGGAACCGTATGGACCCGTTTGCAGATGATTCGCTTGTATTATTCTATTATTCATTTGTGGCGGCCATCATGGCCTGTAATAAATAAATAAATAAAGAAAAATCTCCATTCACACACATGGGGTTTTAAAACATTCACTATACATTAGCAACTCACTTGGACAGCCAGCACAGGATTATAAAAAAGCCGTAATGATTGTGGTACGAACTCAATTGCAGCCCAACACAGGCCTTAAGTTGGTAATGACTTTAATTGTTGTTGTTTTTTGGAGTAGGAAGGATTGATTTGGCACAAGGCGGGAGAATCAAAGTCACAGTATGGTGCTTCAGTCGCTATGGGCGTGTGTGAGAGTGAGTGAGGAATTTCCAGCTGGGGGAAGTAAATGGAGGAAGGTTCAGGCTCGCTCTTGTTGGGCCTCATTCACTAATCAATATGGAGAAATGTTTGCAAAATCATGACTTGTGTGCACTGCGGCTCTATCTCGTTCAGTTGGATGTATGAAAAGGACATCGGCAACGTTGCAACAGGTGGCCCCAAAAATGAAAAGAAAACATTTCACAACGTTGGAAATTGCGGATATCGTGAAGGCGAGGGAAACAAGACTTTTTGGAAATGTCTACACTGGAGTGTTGATGGTAAACAAAACCCGAGGCTGTCAATGTTGCGTCACCTGAGGTCGCGCAAAAGTGTTTTGATATTGATGTGGATACAAACAAAAGGATATCAGGACCACCTGAGACGAGAAGGAAATCGGAGGGTGGACAAGGAACACCTGATCTCACGCCACAGGATGAACATTTTGCCTGCTGTCACAGGAAAGTCAGAACGAGGTTGGTGACATTCATCCATTTACTAACAAGCTCATATTGTGTACTGAACACAAAGTGTTTGAAAATTTAAGAGCAAAGCAGAGACGTGTCCATTTCACGGTTATTTAGGACATTTAATTCGTTAGCAACTTCCCTGAATGACTTTTTTTTCAAACTTGATATTATTGTCGTTTTTTTCAGGATGTTGTGCATCTTGGGTAAAACGGGTGAAAGTCACACATTTTCTTGACTATAGTATGTTCTACATGCCGTAACTAGTCTAAACACCGTATTCTGATTAATATTGTGTTTGTGGAATATGAATTAGGCAGCAAAATCCTCCTGTTTTTATCTCTTTCAGGGGGAGGCCGTTTTGCCACTTGCTGTTGAGTGGATTGGAAATGACTTCACAGTTGTTCAGAATCAGGTAACGATCATCACGGCTCACCTGTGACGCACGCAAGCTGGGCCCTTGGGCACTGTGATGTCATTTTCAGTTGACAGCAAGTGGCAGCACAAGGCAAATTATAATCCTACAAAATAATCCCCATTTTGTTACCACCTGTGAACTGCCCCCCCCCCTTTTTTACCATAATAGAGTACAGTATATGTATTCCGTTAGTGCCCATGCCTTATCGCGACACACATTTTCTTCTAACAACTGCGACAGCATTTACACCATCCATTTCCATTTTCTGTTTAAGTGTGAGATTGCCCAATTACCTTCTCATATTCGGTGCGACAACCCAAAATTCACCAGCAAATCTTTATCTTACTCTCAACTCAAAAGCTGTGCTGATCTCAAAGCAAAAGTGGTGCAACGGCGAGATCTGTTAACTCATTCACTGCCATTGACGGCTATAGACTTCAAAAATTCATTTTAACTATTTCTATTTAACATTTTTTTCCACTTTTGTTAACAAGAGTATGAAAACCGAGAATTATTTTTATTGTACATTTAGAACAGGTATAAAATTTGTGATTAATTGTGAGTTAACTAGTGAGGTCATGCGATTAATTACAATTAGAATTTTAATCGCCTGATGCTCCAAATTTTTTATCTTTTCTTCTTTTTAATTCATTAACTGTCATTGACGGCTTTAAACGTCAAAAAATAATTTGAGCTATTTCTATTAAAACCTAGAATTTTTTGTATTGTACATTTAGGACAGATATAAAATTTGTGTTTAATCGTGAGTTAACTAGTGAAGTCCTGCGATTAATTACGATTATAATTATAATTATAATTGACGCTTTCTAATCTTTTCTTTAAAAAAAAGATTGTTAAAAATTAGGGGACGTCAGGTGATTACAATTGTTTATCTTTTTAACTAATCGCGTGACTTCACTCGTTAACTCACAACTTAAAAAAATAAAAGATCATTGAAAATTAGGGGCGTTAGGTGAGTAAAATTTGTCAGCTTAATTAATCGCATGACTTCACTAGTTAACTCACGATTAATTACACATTTTATATCCATTCTAAATGTACAATAATTTTTTTTTATAGGTTTTCACACTCTTGTTAACAAAAATGGAAAAAATGTTAAACTAATAGAAATTTGAATTTTTTATGTCTATAGCCGTCAATGACAGTGATTAACCATTACGGTGGTTTTCAAATTTGAAATTCACAGGCAAGATGATGAGACCATGTCACACCCCTACCTGTTAAAACAAAACAAAAACAAAAACGGACATAACGTGCACATTCATCAGTGGAAGTAAACGTTTGCATTCCAGTTGAGGGATATAAAATGTGAATGAGTTGTGAATGCTCAAAAGGGTTCTCAGAAGAGTTGAGGTCGGGGGATGCTGATGGCCACATGATGAGTCTTTCTTCCTTTTTTATCACTAGCAGGCAAAGCTTCAATGCTATTCTTTGCAGCGTGGGTTGTTTCATTGTGTTTTATGAGAAGGATTTGACAAAAGAAGGCACCATTTTTCTTTTAGTGCCAAGGTTAAAACATTTCAATAAATAAATAAATTTTAAAAAGTCATTCCGAAACGTTTTTTTTTTTTTTACACCTGCTGGCACATCAAAGGGCCAATCATCTTACTTAAAACATTCTGCACTGCAATAATGTTTCTTTTTGTAATCACTGGAGGAGTGGCCGAATTGTGCATGACTTCAAGCATTTGGACGAGCCTGCGTCTCGCGCTTCTTGGGACTCCAGAGACATAAGCAGCCTCTAATAACTGCTCGCTGCTCATCATCATCAGTGGCCTTTTAGCAGCTGCTATCTTAAAACAATGCATTTGCCTCACAGAAACATTCCCTTAAGACACCGTTATCGCAATCAACCCATTTGCCGCTGTTATTTAACAGTGTGATCATTCTCTTTAGTTGTCCAGTCTTTTAATTCCGTTTGCAGGGCATTCGTGCTTTTCATCAACAGAAAGAGGCTTCTTATTCCCTCATTGTGTATAAAAACTGTGACTTGCTTAATGATGTAGAACAACATTCTTAAGTAATTTTCATTTAATTGGGCTCCCCTGGGAAAGTAGTGTTTATTAAACCTGTTAGAGATTTAGTGTATATGACTGATCTAACAGAAAGAGAAACAACATTAGCACACACACAAAAAACAGGAAAAAGAAAAATCCTCAAAAGGTTTGATCCTTTGCATCATGATTTGGAACACATCTTATGTCTATACTGGACCTCCTAATTGCATTTAGATTAGTTTTGCTGTGTGCTGATAAAACACAAGTTAAGGTTGCTTTGCAAGCACTGAACAGTATATAATCAACTCTCATTCGGTCATCATTTAATGTTGATTTTATGAAACATGCCCTGACAGATTTGACAGGAAATAGCCAAATCGTATTTAACCCAGAGTGTGCATAATTAGGAAAGGGGTTTGGCGGCTATCGGAAATTTGGGGAGAACTGCCGTACAGCTGCTCCATTTTAGGGTGACTAAACGTCCTGCTTTGGGAGGACCGACCACTTCTTTACATCCTGTCCGGGCGTCTGGGAGTTTTATAAATTTATGGCACAACTAATAGGAGGTGGAGTGCACCATGTTACCGCGACTGGTACCACGATAGCGCAAAATGTCCTCTTTTTGGGGGGAAATGAAAATATGGTCACCCTAGTCCATTCCATGCTGAAATTGTTGCACTTCAGGGTCAATCCGCACTCCCGTCAATGAATCATGATAAGTCAACCGTCATCCCCCGCCAACGAATAGGTTTCGGGGCATGTCAGCCTCCATCCATCAGAATTCCTGGGCAGAATTTTAACCACACTACGTCCCCGCCCTTGGGATTTTTCACATTTTTAAATATTGTCTTTTATTTATCTATCCGCACAAAAGATAAAAAATAATATATATTTTTTAAATCAGTCAATTTTGATCATTGATCTCCGGTAATCGAAACACACGCACACGCACGCAGGCACACACGCATTCTGTTCCACCATCAACCTCAAACGTCCTCCCAGGCAGAAATCACACGTTCTCTCGTGATCTAAAAAAAACCTAAAAAAAACTGAAGAACTTTCACTGCCAGATGTGCTGTGCCGATATTTTTCCAAGTGTTTCCGAAGGGTCCGGAGGCGGTAGTGCTGTAGAATGACTACGTCGTCAAAAAAGACTTGCTTCAGAAAATCGTCTGAGGAGCCGCTTTTATACAGTACAATAAAATGACAGGATAAGACATGGTTTTTTTGTTGTTGTTGTTTTTTTACTTTATTGCTGCTTCTTTGTTCCCCAGTCAGGGCGCTTCTTTGATTGGCTACAATTCACAAAGTCATGACTCGATAGTACTCGGCTTTCCCCCAAATCTCAAAAAAAAAAAAAGCAGCCTGAGTATCGTTTTCTGTGTTCCTTTATACACATGGGAGAGTATAATCTTAAATCCTAATTAAACACTAAATTGTATAGTAAAAATGCTTTGTCCCATTGGAAAACATCCAACCAAAGAGCAATAATACAGTACTTAACAGCCTCATGAAACTATCATTCTAAAGTCACTGATAATTTTTGTTTTAATTGCAAAAAAATAACCAAACTTTTTGGAAACAATATTAGACATTTTGGTGCACAACAATCCACAAATTGCCAGTGAAAACCTGCAGGAAATGAATTGTGGTAGAATGTACGCAGAGCTCTTTCTAATATGTTGATCCTTCTGTGAAGCTAAAGATGGTAATTTAATGACTGTTTTCAAATATTGTTGCCAAGGTCTCATTGATTGGTCGTGAGCTTAAGCGTGCTGCGGGTTGTGTAAACTCTGCCAGGCAATCTGTGTGATAGTCGTCCATTCCTGCCTCACTTTCCTCCTTCTTCTGTTGTTGTTCCCAGTTAGTCATCAACTCAACGCTTTCAAAATCTATTTTTTCCACAGTTTACTTTTGGGGAATCCTGTGTGTTATGTTTGTTTTCACTTCCTCCTTATGCAATACAATGCATGAGTGTGCGTATCTGCATGATGAGAACTTACAAACATGTTCAAATATGATTGTACAAATAAAGTTTTACAGCTTTTTGTACCTCAGGAAAATTTTAAAGAATACATACAAATATTTAGTTGGAATATCATCTTGACCTTTATTAATAATATAATCAATGATTTAAAAAAAATGACATCATTATTTGAAAATGTGTTTGCTATGTAGTGTAATGGAATCTACGTACTGTTGCAGCGCACCCACTCGCTAATGCTATTGACGAATGACTAGATATTAGTAATAGCAGGGTGGTCCTGAGACCAAGTTGCCAACATCAGATTCAGAAGAGACTCACAATGGAGTATTTTCTACTTTCTACTTCAAAATTTGTCCGCTTTTGAGGAAGTCTACAAACAAAACTAGTTTAGTTCTATAAATTTCAGTTCAACTGTCCAAAAGTCAGAGGTGAGTCGCGTCACACAATTTATTTATAAAGATCCTTGTCTTGTCTGTCCCGAGAAATTCTTCTCTTGCATTTACTGTCCGTTGCCTTTTTTCTTCTTTCCTAGAAACCCAAAAGATACCGGTTAATTAAAAAAAGTGTCACTTGCACAATGCAAAAGAAAATATCCAATGCTGATAAAATCGCAAGTCAAGGTAATGCTCAATTCATATTTTTCTTAGGTACGTATATATTTTTAAACATTTCAAGTACATTTACAATTGCAATGTGTTTTCACACCACAGTCAGCCTAACCTTTGCTTTTTGTCTTGGTTTTGCCAAGGCAGGGTTTGGTGACAGAGATGGTTTGCTGGCACTCAGCATTATACAGCGCCTTCTTCAAGGTCCCACTTCTGCTCTGGACGCCAGCATCGGGGTCACAATCGCCCCAACTTGCAAACCTGTACTTGCAGTCAGCTGGACATTGAAAACACAAAGGATTTAATCGACAAGATGTGAGAATAATTTGTTTGTAGTTTGTGCTAATTAAGGGCTATTACCTCCAAAGTTCTTTTTCCAGTTGCAGGGAACTTTGCATTTCATTTTCTTGGTCTGCTGATTACATATCCCCTCCCTGAACCCGGCACCACAGTCCCCGTTGCTAGGGACACAGTTTCCATAGCGCCAGTCGGCGCAATCTGACCCGGACTGGGAAGGTTTGATCTTCTCTGTGGATCGAGCAAAACTTGGTTAACAGGCATGCCATTAACAATATGGTCTTCTAATTCAAAGAAAAACAAGGAACATGCTGCAAACTATCGAGGGGGGGGGGGGGGGGGGGGGGTTTGGAGAAATGCAACATAAGACAAGCAAACAGAAGCAGAGTGAACGGGATTTAGCAGCTCATGGGATTCAGAAGCGGTGAGCATTTATCAACATGCCTGCTCAGCAGGTCAGATTAGCACATCTTTGGGATTATTAAGTGATTTTACATTCTGAATATAAAACTTCAACATGATAACATTTTAATGTTATAGTAAAGTAACACTCTATGAATAACCCATGCTATGCCGACATAGCATTTGCGGCTATCGTCGCTTATCTACAGTGCTGATGCTAGCGTAGCATTGCAAGTGTTGCTATTTAGTTGAGGTTGAACAGCGTGTACTTTTGTGAATGCCATGTTTGGGAATCATTCTAGGTTGTGTTGTCAACTTGTCTTTGAGAAATTTAGCAAGGCATAACAGCGAGCTCATGTCAGCACTATCCTTTTCACCGTGACAATTAAAGCTCGCCATACATTAGCTTAGCATTAGTTTCAACTTCTTCTGTCTTTGAAAGAATTTACCTGTTGAAATGTCAATTATGGCTAGTGTGCAGTCGCCAATGTAAGCAATCTTTTGTTTTCATCCAATTCCTGAAAATGAGTCTGTGGGGGAACCAATGTGCATTTCTACCCCACTGTTACGTAACAGTAGTTTGGTGAACTGCTGCGTTGAACACGTTTTTAACATCTTCATGGATGCTGGTTTTTATCCCACAATCTGGGCTCTGCTCGTGCCTGTTCAATCCCACAGCTCCACCGCTGGTTGTCATGGTAACAAAATCCATACAGTTGGCTCGGCAGTATATGGGGGGAGGTGCAGTCACTTGGATGACACAGGGTTGCCCTCACAAATGGGCTAATTTCAGAAAGACTAGAAATAGTGTGTGTAGAATAGATCCTTGATACTCAGAACGCATGTTGCAGATGTGTTATAAATGAAGATGTCTGGTAATGGTTTTATAATGGCGAAAAATGCACAATATGTCTCCTTTAAACTTTAAAACTCAACCTTTTTGTGTGTTGGAAGTAGATATTTTTTGACATGAGCAAAGATGAGAGTGGTGGAGGGAAACTCATACCTTTGTTGTTTTTCCCTCCAGCTACGGCTTTGATTGCGACGAGAGCGACAAAGAGTAGCAGCAGCGTAGCCTTCATCCTGTTCAAAAACACAGCAGTCAGAAAGTCCATGTTAACATGTCAACCTGTTCAACATTCTGTCTTCTTCTCGTAGACCAGGGGTGTCAAACTCATTTTTGTCGCAGGCCGCATTAGTTAGGATTTCCCTCCATTTTGACTGTGATCTCCTCATATTATTACATATACACAGGACAAGTGATGGATTGCTGGTTTTGAAATTGGACGTCAAGGACGATAGTTTGTTCAACTACTAATCAAGTTGTAATGATATTGTTTCTACATTTTGGCAGAGTTTTTAGCAAGAATCATGAGGATGCACAAGATTTGCAGATAAAATGGCGGACCAGATCTGGCGTTTGACACCAGTGTCTGTGACTGTACAGTCTTTCGGACTGAGAAACATTTTCAATTAGCACGATGCTATTATGGGTTGTTAACCCTTATTGGCAATTCAGGTCAAATTTGACCCATTTTGACATTTGACAGCAATTCTTTAAACAAAACAAAACTGAATGTCATTCCTTGATGCTGAAATTTGATGATTTTTCTGAAAGTGACTTAAAATGCACAAATATGGTTTTGTACAGGTTGCTACAAAGTCTACACTGAGGCTGTTCCAGGTCAGATTTGAGCCTCATTTACTCCACTGTATTTTAGATTTGCTACTAGTGTGTTGTTAATGGTGACAATAGTGCTGATATTGAAACTGTACAACTGAACATGCCATAAATGTGTGTATTCTTATGGGAATGTGGTAATAATATTCAAGAAGAAGCTTGATAGAGTTCTTCATTGCGGAATCTTGAACCCATCAAGTGCAAGTAATGTACAGTATACGTGTATTTTCACAGGCACTGTTCTCACAGGGGAGTTTGTCTTTGGTAACCACCACAATTGCACGGAAACATGCACCTGATGACCTTTGGAATCCATGAGGGAATCTCAAAACAGTATAAGAAGGATTACACATAAATAGGACATTACAATGTTTGAAAGTCGGCGTTTGATCCAAAAATGTGTGATGTAAAACATAAAAGTGGAGCTGGTACCTCCGTACCCCCTGGTGCTCTTGGAAGGGTTAAATATTCATCAAAAAGAGGTTGGAAAGAGGTCCAGGCACTCTGTTGGATACTACATAAAAAATATACTCTCCCTTTCTCATTGATTAAAGATTCATCATCAATTTATTTATGTCAGCCAGGCTATTCATGTATTTTGAAAAGATCTGAAGTTCCTAGTTTGAAAAAGACAATTCTTATGAGGAGGATGTTCTTCGCCCGATTCAGGACTGACCTGGAACATACTGCGCGAGCATGGAAAATAATCAGCATGTATCAATTTTGTTGTTGTCAGGTCTATCCATGGAAGGAGGTCAAGGCATTGTAGGAGCCTCCCACGAGGAAACAAGCTTGCTGTTTGCCAGGTGCGGCAAACAGATGAAAACCCATCCATTGATTTTCTATCTGTGTCACGGTCCTGGGCGAGCTGGAGCCGATCCCAGCTGACTTTGGCCGAGAAGCCGGGTACGCATTTGACTGGTCGCCAGCAATCGGATAGACATTCACACTCACTCGCTTCATTGAAATGGAAGTTTGTGGAATGAGTCAGTAAGACGGAATATCTGCAGCTAACCATAACATGCCTACTTCAAACTTCAGGTTGAGGTGAATTCAAACCTCACCACCGGGTAAAAATACAGTGGTGCTCACTTGCGAGGTATTTCAGATTTTTTTTCTTTGACTTGAGGAAAAATGTGATATATGTATATAGTGGCTGTGAGCTCAGAACCAAGTCAGTGCCCCGCATATTGTCACTGGCTGCCCCTATGACGGCTCAACGTCGGCATTATGAATGTCAAATAAAAGCATCAGGGCCGCCGGCTGACTTTTTTTCTTCACCTGTGAGGAGCAATTCCATATGTTGAGACTTGCAGTTGAAGCACAGATCACAATAAAGCCATTGTTATAGATTTGGGGGTGGATTTGATGTCCCACGTTTGCAGTGGATTGCTTGGCAACCAAAATTTGCACCGTATTCTAAACATTCCGTTACGAGCACGGTATTGTGCTTGTTGGCTTTATTAAAAAGGGAATGCAGAAACACACGCCTGCAGATGAAGCGGGCGCAGGCCACTGGCAATGACTTCTGGATCCACAAAGTTAATTTCACAAAGTGTGCCATATTTTCAAAATGCATCTCTGCAGAGTTCTCTCGTCTCATGAAAACACCACACCGTAAATTAGGGCCACTCGAAGACTTCACTGAATCACGCCTTTTTGGTGGTTGCGCACATATTGTCAGAAGCCAGGCTGGGAGAATCCCTGCATATTGGAAGTGCGTAAAAAAGGCGAACTGACTTAAGAATTGACTTAAGCGCGAACGGGAGAATATGCCCCATATTTGTCATCCTTCGCAAAAAGTGACTACGGTAATATCCCTACAGGTTACTGAGTCAGTTGTGAAAACCTTCTGCGTGTCTCCAGCTATACTATACCACCCCCAGGTGGCCAAGGCACACACATCAGAAAGAGCAGCACAATGTCCATTAAATTGAAGCAAAAAAAAAAAAGAAGTGTCAAAATTTCTTTGCATTCTATTAGACATTATTCTATGTATTTATTAGCTACAATATTAAATATTTCCCTTTTCCCCTTGGAGCTGGAACAGATTAATAGCATTTTCATTCATTTCAATGGGGAAAGATTATTTGAGATACAAATTGAAACAAGCGTGGTCATGGCACGACTTAAACTCAAGGCACAGTCTATTTTATGAGAATATTGCGATTAGTGGTTGGTTGTGTTTGGCTTTCAGCACAAAGCTGACATCACAGAAAGAATATATACTCTGAACTCAAATATGTGTGTCTCATTAAGTCCCCTGGTAGAGGTCGGAGGTCGACGGCTCTGGGTTAAGTCAGTGCTGACAAATGACCCGGGGCTTGTTTATGCTTAAAGGTCAACATTGTCATGTGGTCACAAGCTCAAGACCAGAACGTGCCTGTGACATCATTAGTTTCCCCACCACAAAGAACAGCTTTTATTTAGCTACAAATGGAGCATCTGTTGTGGGAATTAAATGGACTCGGGTTAGCTGCTCTGTCAGCAGGTAGTCCTACTGTACTTTGTTCGAGGCTTCAAATGAACTTTTTTTTTTTATATGCGAGGACCATTGTTGTGGGTAAACACTGTTACAATAATGTATAACTGCTTGCTCTAATATGATCCAGTGATTCACAACCACTGAGCCTCGGCACATCCACGTGCTGCAAATTAACATAATATAACATAATATAATTTGAACTAATAGATTTAACACTGAACTCCATTTGTGAGTGAACTGAACCATCAATATAATGTAAGTACTTCGTGACCTGCAGTTGGCTGGCGACCACTCAAGGGTGTACTTTGCCTCTCGCCCAAAGTCATCTGGTATGAGCTTTAAGTTCACCTGTGACCCTAATGAGGGGGGGAAAAGTATGGATGGTTGGCAGCAATGTACTACGAAAAAGAAAAGCGTGAGTGCAAGGTTGAAAAGAGCAACCCACTTAGCAACCATGCGGAAGCACACTAAATTGCCTCGGGGGGTCGAACGACTGAACCATGTGAAAAAAGTGGTTGTGTAGAAAACAAAACAGAAGCGAGACCACCCCGCCACATACACACACAAAATGCCTGTATTAATCAATTCAACTCAAAATATACCAAAAACATCGATCCTAAAATACCTGTTTTCAAATGTATCTTACTACAACATTAGCCTTAGCACTAAATGATCATTTCATTTAGAAAACATTTGCATTTGTAGAAGCATTTGCAGTGAAGACTCTTCCTAACTTCCAGTTGAATGTAGCACCTCTCTGACATACAACTTCCTTCATCTCCGTCCAAATGTATCACTTCAACAATACTTCCTTGACACCAATTACTACTTCAGTAATGATCGAGGGCTTTGACGCCATCTTGTGGCATCCTCAATGAATAGAACTGTTCATCTACGAGCCATAAACACAAATGTGGTGTCCCTCAAGGTTCAATCTTAGGGCTTTTTTTCATTTTTTAAACATGTTGTCACTGGGTGATCTTAACAGGGAGAATTTGAAAATGGATAGATACAAAGATCATGCGGTTTTGTTTGAACTATGAGCAATATCGCAGATTTTTGTTTACCAAAAAATTACCCAAGCTATGATCATTTATTTACAGATTGGCCCTGAAACAGTCTTACCAGGGTAACAGCAATGATGCTACACTTATTACAAGCCTCGGCATATATTGTAAAGATTGTTGCTTTAATATGTAATTATTTGTTTTAGCAAGGGTTTGAGCTTTCTGAAAACAATACAAAGCCAGGCCCTCTAAAAGGTGACTACGCACAAATATTTAAAAACACATGAGGCCAAGACAAGAGTTGTGCGAGTGCTTCTCGCTCTCTTGCTTCTCTATGAATGAGGTTGAGTATTATGGGATGTTGGCAGGCATGTCTGGTTTGACTCTAATCCACTCTTACGTACTTAAGTTAAAAAAAAAATATATTTTTTTATTATTATAATTCTTTTGGGTATGTATGTCACCAACTCTAAGTTGGTCTGTACTGACTTTAATATGGCATTAATTACAGTATTAAATGGTTCCTTTTTCGATAAAGTGGGAGTCGTGGATTTAGTTATAAAGATGATTAGGGTGGAAACATCTTCTTAAAGACGCCACATTTCTAGAGATGTTGATTATTAAATGTATTAATGTGTTCAAATTGAACTGAGTAAGTTTTGTACAGACCAACCAATCAGAAGATGGAAAAAATATATATATATTTTTTTCAAGGGCCAGCAATCTGGCCCTGTGAGGACAAATTTGAAGTCTGATTAGTTAAATAAATAAATAAATAGAGCCTAAAATATGTTCAGACCAAAAAAAACAAAAATCACATACTGTGGAGCCTAGAGAAACACTTAAAGAAAATGAATACAATTTCAAATGGTATATATTAGAATTTAGGTTGTAATTGTAACAGTTTTTACATTTTATGTTTGAAATTATTTCAAATCCAGAAATGTCTCTGTACAAAGAGCAATCACTTATTTAAAGGTAGGAAGGTTGAACGTTCACCCTGGTCATTATTTCTTGCTCTCTTCACACACAGAAAACCTTGCAAATAATTTGAGGATGAATAGCTAAAGTTTTCAATGTGTGTGAAAGTGAAACATTCTAGTCAAGTGTTTTGTCTCTCGCATTTCCTTTGGTCTGTCTGCTTGACTAAACTTTGCTAAACATAGCCTGTGAAATTCCAAAACATCATCATTCATTTAGCTGTTGAGTAAAAAAGGAAGAGTTCTTAGATGCTGCCTTTGTGTTGCCACTGAATGCATCTTCAGAACGTTTGCATGATGTATAATGGTTTCCATGGTTATGCTGCCACGGCAAGCTAGGACTCCATTCTGTTTTTGTTGTTAATGTATGTCTGTGAGGCAGGTTTGGATAATGGTGGACTACATCCGGGACTGGTCGTCAGTCAATTACAGTTCACATACTTCATCGAGACAAACATTAGCAAAGTCAATCAACAGGCAAGGGCCAGTAAAAAAAAAAAAAAAAACATTGGTCATTGCTGCTATTGTTTTTTTGAATGTAAAAACTACCTGACATGTAGCAATAAACGGGGGGAAAAGTGCTCGTATAATGGCATACAAGTCGACAAATTTTAAACAAAGGACAGACAGAAAGAGGGAGCGGGGTGGAGGGTTTTGTGAAGGGGAGGGGGGCATCAGCATATAAACATAAACAATCCTATTTTGGGAGCAGTAATATTCTAGCTACATTTTGTCAACTTAATTGATTATTCACACATCCCCAGGCCCCATCCCTGCAAATACCCACCAATGAGTCCATGATGTTCGGGGCCCAAAGTGTAAACAACAACAACAAAACGACAAAACTTTGCTCAACTTGGCTCCACTTTGAACTCAACCAGTCTTCTCAATATTTTATAAAAACTTAATAATAACTTCTTTTTTTATTTAAAAAAAAAAAAAAAGCTTTCTCAATATACACCCTAAAAAAAAAATATCACAGTTTTATCTTGAATCTTTAGTCTCGCTCTCTTTTTCTCTCTCGCTTAAAAGAAGACAATAGCCAGATCTTAAGAAGACAAGGAAGCACTTACTTGTGGAGCAGCTCGGACTCGAGTGGAGGTCGAGGGCGTCAACTTTCTCGTCGAGTTCTTTCTCTCTGCGATCATCAGATCACCCCCAAAGCACCCCACCTCAAACGATTCGCCCCCCACTACCCCTTAGGCAACCCCCTTGCCTTTGTCTACCAAACCAGTTCATTCTGGTTGCATTAGCTGCATTCAGACCCCCTGTCGGCCCACCCCGCACACAAACACACTCAACCTGTGATACTCTGTAGACCAACAGAAGCAACAAGAGGCCATAAAGTGTAACTTTGCTTTGTGCGCGTGTGAGTGTGGGCTTCTAAACAAGTTCACCCGCCGGGAAAAAAAGCTAATGAGAACAACTCTCCTGAAAGGCACACTTTATCTTCACGGTGATGAAGAAACACATTGAAGACGATCACTTGGTCTCTGCAGTTATGAGCAAATGTGCGCTGTGTGAAGACTGATTCATTTGCCTTTGGCATAACGAGGACATGGTCAAAACAGCCCCCCCGCCACTCTATTTTCCATTTTTTTAAATAACAGCTTGAAAATAATGTGGATGCTTTAGTGGCATATAATAAGGACAATAGCATCTCTGTTGTTACCATGGCAACCATGGATCACCCACTTTTGTCTTCTATTGTATTAGTGACGCTAGTTGTGATGGTGGTGGGTGCGTCACAAATGTGCAAGTCATAAATAAGTCAAGTGTTAACCTTCAAGGTTTATTTCAAGCACGTCCCAAGTTATTTTTATTTATTTATTTATTTATTTTGGGGGGGGGGGTATTTAAATTAAATCATTAGAAAGTCTTAAATCAAGTTGCATAATTGTACTCTAACTCAGTAACAACACATACCGTACAGTACTTACACTAGTGTTAATTTCATCCGCCATTTTTCAATTGAATCTCTAGTTTTAGTCCAGTTTTAATAACGCTTGTTTTTTCAAAGTTAGTCAACCTCATCCCGTTTTACTTAGTCCATTTAGAAATCTAGCATTTTAGTCTTTATTTTAGTGCAAGACAACGTAATTTTATTCATCTAGTTTTAGTCAACAAAAACATGTCAACGTTTTAGAGTAGTTTTAGTCAGGACAATCATTTTTACCCCTGTAGATTTTTTTCTCAGCAGATAATGTTGAAAATTTCGGATCTAAAACAATTTCACGTCAAATTTTCTCTCATCTTTTTGTTGAAAAACAACTTGACACACAATTGCAGTATATCAACAAGTGGCTACTATAGTCTCCATGCTATGAGCTAGTAAATTAGCCAGCATTAGTTAGCGGTCGGATTAACATTATTGTTGGAACGTTATATATAGCCTTTGGATTAACTTTAAATTCTAACTATAATTTACTCTTCTTTTTTTTTTTTTTAACCTTTCACCATGAGTCCACCTACTGTCTGTCCCATGTTTCTGTAGGCTATGTTGCACCTGCTAGCTGCAGATTTGAAAGCGGGGGTGTCACTGTGTGTCACATGACAATGTCACAGTGATAGATGAGCAGAGACAAGATTTAATGTATTTCCATCTCATTTTTGTTCATGAACTAAAATGTCCATAGATTTTAGTCCAGTTTTTATTAAGTGAAGTACATTTTTGTCTCGTCTTCATTAGTCGACAAAAATGCATACTGAAAACTATTTCACCTACTTTACACATCTATAAAACATTTCAACATGGTTAACATATGAAATAAAGAATTAAAATGTTAATAATATCTAACAATAGTCCCATTTATTGTTTATTAATGAGAGTTTTAGTCTAGTTTTAGTCTAGTGAAAAATGTGCAATGACCAAGTTATTTTTGTTTAGTTTTCTTTGATGAAATTAACACAAATTTACACATTACACACTTTGCATTCAGTATCTGCACTTGCACTTGCATTACATTAGGTAGCTGTACTGACACTTTAGTAAATGGTCTCAAACCACTTTCTGAATTGTGTATTACTTTATTGTAATCTCAATTTAACACATAACCTATGAACCTTAGTAAATGTTTGACCAGCTATCATTGACCAGCGATTGTAATTGACATGTATTTGTGGCTTTTACAGGGACAGATGAAGTTAGATGTTGCAGTTGTTGTTAATCTTTTGTGTTGCAACCAGCTCTTTCCCCCAATGTTAAAAGCATAATCCTTTAATCCAAATTAAATAGTCTCCAGCGCACCCTCCTAGATATCTGCTTCATGAGGTGCCCTGAGGACTCCGCTTCTTATCACACTGGTGGCTTGTCAAGTTTGTGTGCGGTTCTTTCCAAAACAAAAGGCACATTTGCTTGAAAATCTTGATTTTCAAATGTGATTCAAGTTACATAATCTTCTATGTTAGGGTGTGTCCGCCTTGAAAACTACCTCAGCAGGTGATGAAATGAGACTCCATCCCTCCTTCTCCTTTTTAGCCTTTAGGCTTTACCCTATTCAGGGCTTCTTGCCACAGCAAATCTCTTCTTGTCCTCTGCAAGTCTTCCCTCCCCACAGCAACAAATCTTCTCTTTGCCGCTCCATTGCTATCATCAACCATCCAGTGTCTCTCTTCTGCACGTCCAAACCATCTCAATCTGACCTCTCTGTCTCCAAACCTTCCATTTCTGTCCCGTTCCTCTGATGCGCTCAGTCCAGATCCTGTCCTGTCTGTCCTACGCTTTAACCTCACCATTCCACTAGCCTCCCTTTCAGATCACTCCTGTCTGATCTCATGTGTCAAACCGTCCGTCAGCAGAGGAAACAGGAAGTGGCTCAGAGTCAACCCTTGATGCAGTCACACCACCATTGTGGCAACCTGTGAAACTCTGCTGGGAAAATAATGCTGGCCATACAAACTATTGATAGTGGGATAGACATTGACTGTGCTGTGTTATTTTGAGGAGAGGATAAACTGCTTTACAAGCTGTGCACTGATTAATTTACATTATTCAGTGTTGTCTCATGAAAACACAATATTCACAAACACATGAGGGATGTACTCACTTTTGTGAGATACTGGAGGTATACATCCAGAAATGCAGCATTTGGACCTGCTGCCTTATAGATTTACATACAGTATGCCGTTTTCTCCAGCCTAATGATGGTGTCCTTGCCTTGCATTGAGCTCTCCTGACTTGTATTTCGTAAGGTAAATGCCATCCAAACTGCTTCCAAATGCCAACTCAATACCTGATATTCTCTCCAGACTTTTATCTGCCAAATTTGACTTGAAGTAACAATGGAATGGATCGCACCTGGAAAATGAACTTCTTGTGAATCAGGTTTCCGAACAGTTTTGAGACACACAAAATACAAGCACATTTCACAAAATGACTGTAAAGTGACCCCCATATGGGGCGGGCCATCTTTAAGTAATATCAATTGCAATTACTGTGGTTAAATGAACTCGCTAACTAATGTTGTGACAATGTAGTGATGTGGACAGGAGATAAAATTAAATTAAAACAAAGCTATTTAAAAGGAGGGTCCAAAGTTTTCACTCAGAAATAAACACTTCATAAACACTGGATGTATACACATGAAATCCTTCTGTTAATGTGTGGTGTTGATTTTGTCATCAACCACCTCCCCCAGTGTGTATTTGGCCATTTTGTTGTGTTTTGCCATAAGAGGGACGGAAAGTCAATGTTTACCCCTCCAGCCAATCACAGGTCGGAAGGGGTGGGGGTGGGGGGTCGCTGAAGGCAGGTGCAATGTTGACGAAAAGGGTAAAAACTTGAGACCCTACCTTTAAATTTTGACCTCCTTTCTCACTGACATCTACTACAGAATGGCATACAAAATGAATAGGAGGACTTCCTTTTGATTTAGAATAATATCTGACTGTGAAAAGCTCATCCATTTGGAACCTTTTTTTTTTTATATATATACAGATATGGCGACAGGAGCAGGAATTGAAAACCACTGGAAAAATGTTTATTACCTCATGACATGGAATTTTAAAAACTACATTACAACAACAAACAAAAAATATTTCACAACCAGTGTATCAACTTAATTGTAAGATATAATTGGCAAATATAAATAAAGTAAATAATCTTGCAAGTTAAATATGCTAACATCAAATGCTAAAGTTTCTAAAATGATTCTTATCTTCTTTTTTTTTTGTTGGTATGTGAATATTTGGCTAGCTGTTGTGCAAGCAACTTGTAAAATAATTTACTACGCACACTTTTGTAAAAAACAAAACAAAACAAAAAAGGCAACAAAAAAATACAACTAGAATAGCAGCACGCTTGCTAAAAGCTTCTAGTTTCGTTTATGCTTTGTCAGTCCTCTGGAGGGAAAACTTTGGGTCCAAACAGAAAAAGTAATATTCACATGAATGGCCCCTTCATGGCAAAGTCTGTTTTGGTAAATCATGTAAAAGTAAAGTTAAAAAAAAAAAAAAGTCTCAGATATTTGTAGCTATTTCAAATGTTTTCCACACACCGTTTATGATCTATTGAGACAACAGGAAATCAAATGTCCTGAGTTGTTTCTTGATAAATATGTTTACTTGTCCTCATCGTGGTGACTTTTGGCACAGCTCCACTCTCACTTGGCAGCTTCTTGCACTTTGGTTGTGAAGATGCTTAGACGGCCGTTTCTTGGTCCTCCCTCTGGATCATCTGATAGTGCTGCCGGTTCTCCAGGTAAGCTGCCAGATCAGCATCCTGAGCCTTCTCGGCCCGGTTCTTTGGGGTATCACCCTGACAAGAGAGAAAGATGTCTTTAGTTTTTAATAGAATAAATGTGTACTTTTCTATTTAACCTTTAATAATTATTTTTTGCCTCCTTTTGGATTTGTCTGGTGTATGATTGGTGCAATCCAACTAAACTTGCCTTGCTTTTACACTCTCCAGCAGTGACTGCACGCATTAGACTGCAAAGAATCAAATCCGCACCGACATGCAGGCAAGGGAGGGATGTCATAAGATGAAATGCCCCTGAGCAGTTTGGGGGTTCAGTGTCTTGCTCTAGGGATCCTTGACAGTGTTCAGGCAGACTAGCAGCCAGTCAACAACTTCCAGGTCTTTTCTTGTTTTGCTGCAGCATTCAAACCTTTGACCGCCGGCCAGAGGAATAGCGCTGTTATCCGTCTCAGAATTGTTTTTGTTTTTTTTGGTTCGATCAGATTTGACGTCAGAATTTTTCCTTCCACTAATTGATTGTTCAGAGCAAAACTTCTTGCAACATATGCACACAACAATACGTTAAGTGATCAGCATCTCTATTGATTACGATGCATTTTATTGTTTTTTAAATATTGTTTTTATTAGATGTGAATTGCTCCAGATGATCTATGTGTCACCGCTGTGTGCTGTTGTATTGCGGTTTTGTATGCTATTGATTGTTTCTATAATTGCAAAGTGATAATGGATGTATTAAGAGTTGGATTAGGTTGAAGTCCCCAGTGAAGAAGGCCCTAGTAGCAAATACTATATCCATTTTGTGAAAAATATTCACACCCCCTTTTTAACTTTACCACCGCTTGTCATTTTACAACCACAAACCTTTATGCATTTTATAGGAAAAGAAGGTGCAATTTTTCTATGAATTGTTACAGTAGCAGTTGTTTGAAGATTTGCCAATACCTTAACATCGACCCATCTGGTCTTTCACATTAAACTGCATGTTTGCATGAAGCTAGCAACCTTACGTTGTAAGGTTTGGCTGAACATTTTAGTGTTAAACATACAAAGTATAATGTTTAATTGTGTCCTTATTTCTATATTAACTCATTCACTCCCAGCCATTTTCATTGAAGCAACCCCCTTCGCATCCGGCTGTTTTACTGGATTTTGACTGATTTTGCAAAGCCCACAGAATATTGTGTTTCATTGCTATAAACATTAGAGTCTCTTCTTTCATCAGGAAAAAATAATATTTGTATCTGTTTCCGTTTTGCAGCAATTAGCATTAGAATATAGCTTCATTTCCTCATTGTTCACAAACCTGTTGAAAACACTGGGGAAAAGAGCTTCTTGCAACATGGCCCTGGTTGAGCTCTTATACTCTGCTGCCACCTGTTGGCCGTTTTTTTTTGTAATAACTACCATTGCTTTCTGTATGCTCTAGCATAAAAAACAAAACAAAAAAAACATTTAAAAAATTAATACGTTTTTGGGACCATGGCAATATTTAAAATAGAACGTTTTTATACGTTTTTGGGAGCAAATTAGTTAAATAAAGTTCAGTGTATTATGATGCTGTTTTTCTCAAGCAACCTGCATGTCGGTTTTCATCAGCGAGGCTCCTGCTTCTACCAGATAATGGCAGATACTCCTGTGACACAGTGACGCAGCCCGATGAAGAACTGTTTCGCCGCTGTTGAAAAGCAGAAGCAGCATTAGATCCAAAGAAATACTGCTTTTGTCTTGGTGCCTGTTGATGTCTGTCCGTCTAGCTGTACAGTGGTACCTTAACTTATTGTCCCAACTTTTTGTCGCTACGAGTTGTCGCTTGGCCAGTTTTCTGCTTTTATTGGTATATTACACAATACAGTGCCATTTTTCTTCATTAAAAAAAAGAAGAAAATCAAATGATAAAATAAAACATAAATATATATGTATATATATATATTTATATCTGCAAGGTTCTACTGTCGAGACTGACCATATATTTGACACATTTAATAAGATTAAAGACAAACATGAACTCACTGTATGTGTTCCGTCATATCAATGAGTTCATTTGGAGCTGCAAAATCAAACAGATAGTAAATGAGTGTACTTCATGCGGTCATGTGACTCGACGGCGGCATATGATCACAGTTACCGTTGTCAAGGATGAAGCGGACCATCTCCTTGTTTCCCGCACTGACGGCATGGTGCAGCAGGCTGCAGCCTGATTGGTCAACACATGTGAGGTCACATCCTTTCTTATGCAGCTCCTGCAGCTGTTTCCACCCCATACAAAACAATGCATTTCATTGAGTTTCACAATAGAAAACAACCGATTTCAGTTCCAAAGAAGAACCATCAACATGATCAAATTTTACACAGAGAGACTCACCTTCTTCATATTGTTGGTCTTTACACACTGCATCAACAGCTCTGAAAAGACACCAAAGACTTACATTAAAAGACATTTCCAAACCCTGAGAAATCTGACCTTTAGTGTAAACAACAATGGAGTTATGATTAATTTACACAAATGCAATACCATAAAATAAAATAAAATAAAAAGAAATGTTGGTTTGCTTAAGCATCAAGTTGTTTTTTGGCATGTTTGATTTTTTCCTGGACCTTCCTTTTGCATGTAAACCTTTCCAACGCAAAGTTGCACTGGGGTGACATAATGACCTTGCTTACAGCACTGTCACGCAGTGCTGACACTAGTGCAAAAACAATACGTGGGGTGAGGGTTCTACTAATATTGGAGACCCCTAGAGCACCTCTGGTCTAATTAAAATAAGTCATCATGCCTGTCATATTGGTACAGGCACAACAGTTCACAGTTTCTGTGATAAAAAGGGAACTGGTGGAATACAAACACAAAGAGCGCTTTAAGGTAATAAAACGTTGTCCAACTACAGTTGAAGGGTATATCTAATTGAATTCAAAGTGGGAAAAAACAACATCACGGTTTGTCTGTGTATCGCTGAAGCAAAGCACTGAGATGAATGTTCATTAGGTTGACCTCAATCCTTGCTCTCACCGCCCCTCACTCTTAAAAGCCCAGACCTAATCCAGTTATGTGAGGCAGAGAAAGAGAGAGAGAGAGAGAGAGAGAGAAAAGGAGAGAGAGAGAGAGAGATGACAAAAAAAATCTTTAAGAGCTTTCGTGGCTGGAAGGCAAATCAAGATCAACACACATACAGTTGCAAAAAAAGAAAGAAAAAAGAACCCACTGGAATTGCCTGGATTGATTGGTCATAAATCGAACCTAATCTTCATTTAAATCACGATAACTAAAACAATAAAACTAAAAACTGTCTGCTTTAACTAATACCACACGCACTGTTACCATTTGTTTCCATGTTTTATTGGACACAAACATTCACAGTGCGAGGTAGAAATGTAATTGAACCTTGGTATTTAGTTAGTAGTTGAGCCCCGTCTGGCAGTAATAACCTCAAACAAAGCTTTTGTGTAATTGCAGGTGAGACCTGCACAACAGTCAAGAGGGATTTTGGACCATTACTCGTTATAAAAGTTTCTACAGCATCAGGGTTGAGAGCAAGCACCTTAGCTTTCCGAAGGCGGACTCATTAGACTGAAGTTCACAATCCCTTTCTTATTGATGTGAGGGAAGTGTGAAAACATTTGTCGGCGATAAGACTGATAGTGCATGAGGCTAATATAAAATAAATACAGTGCACCATAAGCTTAGCAGTGACGCGTGGTGAGGTTCATGGCTGGTGAAGTACTGATATTATAGTCAGATTTATGAGGCAAACAATGGTTCATTTGCCATTAAATTAACAGACAGTAAAAAATGATTCTTTGTCAGTAATTTACAAAGAGCATGATAGCCAATGCAATTTCTTATTTAAAAAGCTACATTAATTTCTGGACTACAAGGTGCACCTGACTATAAGCCGCGGCAGCTAAATTGGGGGAATACTCGTGTTTGTTACACAAATAAGTCACACCCGACTGTAAGCCGCAGGTGTTTTTAATGTTACCGCTACTTTAGTTTCCATAATGATGGCGCAAATTGTCTCGCTCTGTCTCTACTACTGTATTTGGGCTTGGTTTGTTCTGCCTGTCACTCTTGCGCTTTCTTTATAATGCGCCCCCTTGTGATCTGATGGATAAGCCACACCTTTGTATTAGCCGCAGGGTCGAATGCAAGTGAAAAAAGTAGCGGCTTGTAGTCCAGAAATTACTAAGCTCGTTATATGACTACATGTGCAAAAAAGTATTTTTTTATTTAGGCTTATAATGGGAAAAAAATTGAAGCTATTTTACTATAATGCTCACATAATTTAACTACAGTCTGTTCAACAAAAGATTGTCAGACACTGTTGTAGCTGACACAGTGAGTGCAAACTGGAGAAACTTTCTCCTCTGGTAGAGACTGAATTGAATCATTTTTGGCAAAAAGCTGTGACGCTGTCAGGGAGTTAGTTGTGCATTCATTCCCTCACCGTATGTAAGCTAAACAGTCCAATGAGATCAGCCTTTAGTCTGACAATGTCAAAGAGCAAACTTGCTACACAGAAAAATGGCACCAATGTGAGCTCTCATACAATACCTTCATTATACGCAGCTGTCACAGTACACAGTGTGGGGACAGAATGCTGTCTGCCTCACCTTGTTTTAGCTGTGGTTGGATGCAATCAGCAAAAGCTAAAAATCTAACATGCAAATATTAAACACATTAGCTTGAATATGTCAAATGTGAATGGATATTACAAGTGTCTGAAAGCATCATATTGGAGATGTGAAGAACAAACACACTCCAATAACCTGCTCTGGTAATAGTACAGTAATTTGACGAATAGATGTTACTATACTATTTCTGCTTTTTGTTAGGGATTGCGCAATCTGAGGTGAGGCTGGCTTCTTGCTGCCTCACTTCCCATCTTGCCCATGTATTTAAACCGGAAATGTGTAAATTTAGCAATTTTAACAATGAAATCATGGCCATTTTTCAATTAAAAAAAGAATAGAAAGCTGACAAGAGAACAAAAATGCTAAATAATTTTATGTAGGCATTATTTATTTATTTGTACTCTTCCACTGCAGGTGAGACATTGCCCTCCCTGACCACACATGCCTAAAAGCTTACTAACACTATTGTTTTCTTGTTGTTGCTTTTTGGGGCCAAAAATTAGAGCGCACATGATTGAAATGCTTTTTTAAGTTTTTTAATTTTTTGCAATTCTGAGGAACATTGGTTAGTAAACGTTAAAATTGTATACATTGTAGTACATTGAGTATCTGTAATTTAATTAAATCATGGAAATATAGCACAAGTCAAAACATTTTTAAAAATATTATAATATAAAAATATTATATTATTATTATATGAAAATTGGTGATCAAATTGTAGCTCTTTTAATGGTTATCATATTGAATCAAGAGGCAACAAGCGATTTACACCCGTATGACATAGTCACCTGGTTTTAGTTTTCCGCTTGCATAAGCATTATTTCTTCTTTATTTCCCTCATTATTTCCTACTTGTATGTATTTGATTATGTAATATAAGTAAAGTAACTTTTAAGTGCAGCACACTGACTTGCCTTTCATGCTTACTTGCCTAGTGGGGGGAGTAAGTCTGCAAAGATTTTCTGGAGCACTTATATTCTTACTTATACACTATACTTGTGTCTCAATAAGAAAAAGGCCAATAAGTGTATCAAAGGCTAGGTAAGTACATAGAAGAGAACAAAAGAGCAGTATGCAGTGCTTACACAAACCACTTTTCATTTGACCTTCCTCACTGCAGCTTTGTATTGGGATGCTCAGTGTGTGTGTGTGTGTGGTTGAACTGAGCCTTACTGTATATTGACTGAAACACACTAAAATAAGCTTAACATAAGCATGACATTTGAAGACTGTTGTAACCGTATATTTAATTAAATTTACGGTAATTTGTGTCTTGGGTGACAGAGACAGAATATAGTTACTGTGATTAATGCATACTGCGTTGTATGTTGTTGCTCCATGTGTGTGTGTTTGGTTAGGGTTTCTGGGCAGTTAGGTTTATGTGACTTTTCACATTATGAGAGCATTAGGCTTTTATTTTGATGAAATTATACACGTTGACGGAACATTTCGGTTTAAAAATGCAATGTTTAATTCTCTTTCATGCACCAGCTTTAAAGTAAACTTCAACTCGACAAATAAACAGTTTAAAGTAAGCACACTTCACATCTTATTTGGAGAATTGTAAGTCAGTATCTTCATTTTCTCAAACTGATGTTTATAATATTACCCCATTTTTTGACAGTGAAAGAGTGAGAACAAGATCTAAGGAATATTTAGAAAGTGTGTGTGTGTGTGTGTGTGTGTGTGCGTGTGTGTGTGTGTGTGTGTGTGTATAGCATAGCAAAAATTATGTGGGCTCTACATTGTGGATTTTCACCTATTGCAGGTGGTTCTGGAACATATCCCACAAGATAAACGAGGAATAGAAGATCTGTGCCTAAGCACGCACACAAGCACATGCTCACATACACACAAACACTCACACGTCACATGCTCCACTGAACTATTCCGTTTGATGCAACCTACCTGACCTTATGGGATCTGTCAGTGTGTGTCAAAAACTAGCAAACATGAGAACGTTCAAAAAGACAATGTGCGCTGAATAGCAATAGTTCAACAGTGGAAGGGCTTTTCATAATCACAATTGAGCTTACCTGAAGCTTTAATTTGCTTATATAAGAACTTGGATTAATTGGCGTTTTAGAAACTGAAAGTGGATTACAGAAACCCCTTGAAATCATAATAATAAGTCCCCTACTATTATCCGATTGGATGTTCCCTGGTTGTCTGACAATATCTTGACGTGATTTTTGCATCATTGATTTTCTGCCCGTAAGCTTGTAGAAAGAGTACCATATTAAGACAAAAAAAAAAAACTTGAGCAGAGCCCAAAAGTGTCTTCATTAAAAAAAAATCTAATTAAAATAAACCCTGAAATGAAACACAAGGAAGACCTTAATTGGCAGAATAAAAAATGTAAGGATTAGCTCACAAGAATTTGATATACAAGCTACTCAGTGATAGAAAAACTGCGGCAGTTGAGGATGTGTACAGTAATCATGCAGGGCAGGCTACTTTACAGTACAGCAACCAGCAAAACAAATTGCATGCAATGTGAGAGAAAACAGTGGATAAGAGAGGGGAATCTCGTCACAAAACCTCTTTTGCTTTTTTACCCGCTCTGAGACGCACAAGCTTGTCAAGACTGCCAAAATGCATGTCATGTGCAACATAAATGAACCACAATTGTGTTAGTGTGTGTATCTGCGTGCACGTGTGCAGTACCTTTCTCTTCTTCTCCTCCTGCATCACTTGACTTTTGACCCGTTTCATGTCTGGAGAGAGACCATCACAAATAAACATATGTACGTGCGTCACGGTCTATGCTTGTTCCCTGCATTTACACCATCAAAATCAATATGCATCCTCACAAAGAAAAACCCTGGAGGTTGATGAAATCAATTGAAAGCGTAGAATCCAACACTAACATGCAGCACTCGACCTATCATATGCTGCTGTATTGCTCAAATTCAAGACGTGATTTTCAATTAAACATTCTAGTGTACACAAAGCATTTTTATATACAGTATTGTACATATTTGAGTTGATGCACCTTTTTCATGGTAACATTTAAGCACATCACATAATATGGTAGCAGCCGCAAAATGAGTGTTGAAGCCTACAGAAAAAAAATCTGTCTGAGAATTTACAGTGTGGCCGCCGTGGCTCAGGGTGAAAGTCGGCTGTTCGATCCCCGCTCTCCCCAAGTCATGTGTCGTTGAGTCCTTGGGCAAGGCACTTCCCACACATTATCTCCAGTGCTACTCACACATGTGTATGAATAGCGTGAATGTGCGGTGTTGGTTGGAGGGGCCGTAGGCGCATACTGGCAGCCACGCTTCTGTCAGCCTGCCCCAGGGCATCTGTGGCTACTTAAGTAGTTTACCACCACCATAGTGTGAATGTGTGAGTGCATGAATAATGTATCCATTCCATTGTAAAGCGTCTCTGAGTGTCAAGAAAAGCGCTATATAAATCTGATGCATAATTGTTATTATTATTATTCGAAAGACAACTAAAGCAATGGGAGATCCTGTATCATGTGATGTCAGCAGCAAAAATAAGGGAATTTTCCAGATTGTCTCATTGTTTGGAGAGAAAAACATTCAGATGCACTTCTTAACTCTTACATACTGTTTATTTGCCATGCAGACATATGTAGTATGCTCTGGTTCAATTATGACCCGAGCCAAGAAAATCCTCGTAAAAATTGTCTATATCAAATTATGAACTACAGAGCTTTTCAAAGTCTTATAATGGTCTGTCTGACATGATTAGAAGTGACTTTTGCCTTTTCCCTGATGATAATAAATTAATTGATGGATTAATAATTCATCAATGCTGCAAACAAAAGACAAAGTTATGTTTAAACCACTTATTTCTGGATAAAAACATCTACTATCAAACAATATGATGAAAAAACATATATTATAACAGCAGTGAGAAAGGTGCAGAATGTAAGCAGGCGATATTAAGTACAGCTTCTCCTGCATTTTCCCCTTCATACTTAAAAGGTAACCGTTTTGTCAGGTATAGTTGCTATTTGAAGTGAAATACATTGATTCTGAGCACTTTATCCAAAAGTCAAACAGTGGGAGTACTGACCTCATTACTGGCTTAAGCTCATCATGAGTGAAGGAGCGCTGGATGCAACCTTGTCTGTAACTCACAAAGCAGTACCAGCATAAGACAAAAGAATATTTAAAAAAAAAAAAAGGTGAAGTAGATGTGGAGTCAGCGTTTATGTAATGTTATGCAATTGCTGACTAACCTTCGTAGTTTTCTAAACTCAGGTGTTGGACTCAGTGCTGAGGCAGAGCTGTCACTGTTCATCCTAAAAGACAGCACACGGTGTGCTTGAATGGACCGGGTCCGCATACACGTTAAATAAAGTATTGTGACACGCTGCCATTACAGAAAACAACAATGGAAGTAACTTTTCTGATCTGGTTCATCCTTCTTGACTTGATTCGTACATTTTTTTTCTTTCCTAGACAGTGCCCATAGAATGGCCTCAAAAGAGGGGAATACATGAGCAATTTCCAACAATCATGACTAACTTCCAAAAATCAGCACAATTAAACAATTGCTCTTTAAGGTCCAATCGTATTTAATTTAATATTGAAATGACTGGTCCTTAATAAACATTCAATTAACATCCTACCGCCTATCCTGTTCAGGGTGAAAGCTAAGCTGGAGCCTATCGAGGTGACTTTAGTTGAGAGACAAGGTACACCCTGGACTGGTCACCAGGTCAATCACAGTGTCATTAAAGACAAACTACCATTCACACACATACTCAACAATTTTTTGGAGAACTCATTGAATGTTTTGGAGATGTGGGAGGGGACGAGAGTACTCAAGAGAAAACCCAAGCGAGAATGGGAGGGGGGAAACTCCATGCAGAACGGTCCGAGCCTAGATATGAACCCTGATGCTTTACAGCTGTAAGGCAGAAATGCTACCCACATGCCCTATAGGTGGTGGATCAGCTTACATTTAGCCTGGATCCACAAAACAGCCACTGATTTTGCATCATTTTCTGTTGTGAGCGCAGTGAACTGGATGCACTAAGGAACACCAGACATGACATGGGGAGATTTTTTGTTTTGTTTTAAATTGTGACCACAACACTGACATACAGTAGTCCCTCGTTCATTGTGGGGGTTACGTTCTCGAAACCCCCACAACAGACAAAAATCTGCTAAGTAGTGACCACATATTTATTTTATTATTATTTATATAAATTTTTTTTAGAGCTTAATGCTAATACAAATATGCATGCGAGGCCTATTTTTGCGCCCTTAGGTTTGACATCCTCACATTCTACACTGTAGAATTTGTGTCTTTGTATGTTTGTGGCTTTTAAAGGCTTTTAGGGCCGGTGGATATGATCTTGGTTCTCTCAAAAAGTTCTCACCTAACCCCAAGGTGATTTATAAATTGATTAGAGTTGGTTCTACACAGCAGTTTTTAGCGACAGTGCACAACGTGAAATGATTTACTGAACGTTCACAGTGCCTAAAGGATGTGTAAATACATTCATGTCCCAAGCAAAGGACACGGCAGAAGACAAGTTTTAAAGTTGTTAACCAGAAAGGCAAGAACGTTAAGCTTTAGCTCTCAATTTGAAAAAAGGATTAAGTCCCAGTACTGTGTCACATTGATAGAACTAGGTTGCAGAGGCTATAAAATAGTATGGTTCAGTAGAGCAGGACCGAGATTCATAAAATCTGTCAGGATTCTCTACAAACTGTATGAACTTGCTGGACAGCAACAACTCTTAAGGGACGATGTTGAGCTTCTGACACATTTTTATAATGTCATATCGAAAAAATAAAAAAAATAAAAATAATGTTTCCTCTATAAATGGACATTTTACAATTACTGAATTTGTCAAATTGTTAAAGAGCAATTGAATACTGAACAAGAATAATTGACCAATTCAGACTGCAGTAATAAAGCTCAATCCAACTAGATCACAGGTGTCACGTTGTTCAACTTTAATGCCACTTTAAATATTCCAATAGACAGAGGTGCAAGGCTTTCGGTTGGAAGTCTCCTCGAGTAACGGACAGAAAGATAACGCTTTGGGAAGTGTTATTGTTATAAGACAGAATTTGAATATAATTACATATTATTTATACTGCATATAGGAAAAAAGTAAACTAATATACCCCTATTCAAACTCCAGGTTTTTGTAGGAAAAAATAAATAAGACCATCACAGATACTTCAAAACTTTACTACTATTAAATTGATCTATAAACTGTAGAAGTGAAGTGGAAAAATGAAATATTTAAGGGATAGAAAGTTAAAATAAATGACTGAGACAATGTGTTTGCACAAGTGTGTACAGTACACCCTCTGATAATCAGGCTGTGAGCAATCACATTTAAACATTCATGTAAAACGGGAGTCAGCACACATCTGCCTTCATGCTAATCATCCCCAAATAAAGTTCAACTGATTTTAAGAGTCTTTGCTGACAGTTTTGCAGTCACATCTTACAACATAGGCCATGGTCCACAGAGAGCTTCTATAACATCAGAGGGATCTCATTGTTCAGTCAGGAAGGAGTACAAAAGAATTTCAAAGTCATTAAATATAGCATGGAGCAGTGATGGAAGTCATCATCAAGTGAAGAAACTACAGTATGGTACAAAAGTGACATTGCCAAGAACTGGACGTCCTTCCAAAATTGATGATAAGACAAGAAGAAAACTGGTCAGGGAGGTTGCCAGGAGGTCGAGAGCAATATAGGAGTTGCCAACATTTTTTCAATTAAGATGCAAAGGTGGTTGAAAATATTTTGTAATGACTTATCTTTGTCTCATGTATAGATAGTATACAGTTTTCACAAAATCATGGCGTTTGAACATGGTTGTGTAGACTTTTTATATTCACTGCAGACTTTTGTATGATCGCTGAAAAGAGAAAAAAAATTGATATTTTTATTTGGCCTTTCTAAAGATGTTTTTTGCTATTGAGTTGTGCAGGTTATAAGTCACACAAGTAATGGATTTTTTTATTTTATTATTTATCTATGTCTTGTTTATATCACAAAAACCTGGCATTTGAACAGGGGTATGTGGACTTTAGAGCCACTGTTTACACTGACCATTGTGACCAACCTCAACATTACGACTATTTGCACAATCAATTGATTTCAACCACAAGAAATGGAGTAACTCTCTGACAGTGACCATCAAACCTGAACATTATAGTAGCTGCCTCAGTGTTGACCTTTATTTAAAAGAAAGAACACAATTTCATCCAATTTTTCAAACATGTTTAAATATACAGTATGTGTTGATTAATGATACAAAATGATTAGGTGGTTGGCCTATAGAGAGGGTTTGTTTTTATCATGAATCCAACTGGGCTTCTCAACCCACCAAAAAATAAATAAAAAGCACAGCACGCATCATGATTCAGGAATAGACCGAATGTAATGTTGACGTGGAAGAATTTATACAGTAACTCCGCTTGAAAGGGTTAAATCTTAACTACCTCATTAGCTACACCACAGGCAAAAAAAAAAGTGGCAAACACTGCACGCCTCCGCAGACACGGTTTTGTACATCTATAACTATTCACTTACCGGTACTGTTTTCTAGTCATTCTTTTTTCATCTCTTGGTTATATTAACATTTCATTTCCTATGCCTAATTAAGCAGAAGGTGAAGAAATACTCTTCCCCTCCATAAGTTATGCACATAAGTTGGTTAAGTAAAACAACTTAAAAGGGAGCCAGATGAGATATAGCGTACATTTCTTCACATATTTTCCTGTGAGTGTCTTGAAATCATTCAGCTGCAACTGCAAGGTAAGAGGCAGTTTTTGGTGGTTGAAAAGTCGGATGAAAGAAAGAAGTTACTTAAAAAGGCTCGTCAGCAGGAAGTACGAGGGATGCCCAATTATCACTGCTTCCAATAATGAGAGGAACATATCCGAATGCCATTTTTTTAAAATTTATAAATAATGATACAGCCTCATTAAATAAGATGTACTAGTCCCCTCAAACTATGTCCAATATATGTCAAAAAGTCAAAACTAATAACATTTGACTTCTTTCTACTAAAGTCAATTGTCCAGATTTTTGCACTTGTGGAGGGTTTGTTTGAACATGTAAACATTTCCACCCTAATGACAAATTTGAAGGGAAAAAAAATGTTTTTGCGTGTAGGTGTTTGTCAGAGAGACAGAGAGAGAAACCAGGTGATGGAGAGAAGCTAAGAGAGGGATGTAATTATCGTGGGAGGGATATCGTTCACCTCTGGCCGAGCGTGGGCAAACTGCTACGCTGCTTGTCTGTTTGTGTGCGTATGTTGTGCGTGTGTGCGTGCACAGGCATCGAAACGGTAAAACGATGTGATTCAAGAGCTCTGCCATGCATTTCATTTCTCTCTCTCCATCGAACTTTTTTTTTCGAATTACCATTTCAATCTCCCTCTCTCTCTCTCCAAAGTGCACAAATGCCTCTCGGACGAGTCATCTCTGCACCTCATCCGCCCACTTGATCCACTCAGGATTGCAAATCAGACTGCCAACACAAACATGCATACACACTCGCACACGGATTAGCCAATATATTCCGCTGTTAGGATCACAATATTGTGTTGTCCTATATGTCAACTTCTCAGATCGTAGCAATTACTGAGCATCCTGCCAAGTTGCTACCTGGGAATTGGTATGTTATGCTGGATCAGCGTAATGTCCTCACTCTTCATTTTATAGTACGTTACTGTAATTACATTTTTACAATCTGGATTGTCTATTTATGGTAATATGTACACTACAAGCTACAAATTATCCTATGAACATAAACAAATTGAACGGTTTAGTAGTCCAAGTAGAAAATGTAGATAAAAGGAGCTATATTGATGGCTCCTTTCATACCTTTTCTTCTACTTCTAAAAAAAAGTTGTTGCCAGAGGCCGATACTGATTCTGATTCAGAAAAAAAATACGGATTACCGATTAATCGGCTGATTAATTAATTTATTAACACAACCATGAATGCATCCATAATGTATTTTTGGAGGAGAAAAAGAATCCAGAGTAGCAATCTGTCATAATTCCCTCTCTTTTACTTTCTTTTTTTTCGTTAACAGCAAAGCACTCTCACCCCCATGCTGTTACACCTGAGTATTGCATTTGAACAATTTTACCACCCAAAAAATGGTCACCCTCTTATGCAGTACTGCAGGACAAATCATATCAGTGTAACGTTATGTACTGCGAGGCCCATTGCATTGCACTCAATCATTACAAAGCTATGTCAGCAAATTCCCAACTACTTTCCTCAAAAGAGTCTAGATAAAGTAATTTCATTCGAGTTGGACATGCTGTTTTTATTCTCAGTCAAAAGTTGATCAGTTCTAAAATATTGGGAGTAAGTAAGCAAGTAAAATCCCACATTTGAAACAAACAAACCAACATGGAGTGTGACTCTTCTAAAGCCATTCATTTAATTACACGTTGACATGACATGGAGGACTCACTGTAAGACCAACAGGCTTTTTTTTCTTCTCCGGTACAATTATCTTTGTGTTGATTAATGTAACGTATGTACCACAGCAAAATACAAACAGCAAATAAATAAACTACAAATAATATCTACTGACTGATGTATGTCAGTTAGATGTGGCTGCCTTTATGCATGCATGTTTCTCAATGCAGTTGCATTTTATGTGGAGGCAGAGCAAGCTTAAAACCATGAATGCACATGCACGCACACAGACACATTCGAATTTCATTTAGCTGTTTCACCGACAGAAAAGGAGAAAATGTAAATAAACACTAATATTCATGAGTAAAGTATACTCCTACACGGAAATAGTGCATGCATACACCCATGCACAGACACGAAAAGGGCTGAGAATCATTCTTGCCTACTTCACGCAGGCTTTGCCATCTAACATGCTCGACAATCCCAACAGCCCTATTCACAGTGAGCCAGCCAATCTCATCCCACAGCACCTACTACACTACTGTATGTTCTCTGTGTGGATGTCATCATGTAACTCATTTCGAAAACCTCCAATATGCTTCCTGCTAGAGGCTTGTGTGTTCAATGTGACTATTTATGCATGTACATATTTAAGCTTTTAAAACAGCACATATTTTACAATGTATGGGCAAAAGTAAGTGGAAACTTTTTGCAATTGCATCAACAGCAACGGAAAATGGAGCCATAGAGTGTAGAAAAACGTTATTTTGGTCATCTCATTCATTTGCTAAAACCGAGTTTTGCTTCAGCCCAAAGGTGTTTGATAAGGTGGATAAGACTCTTACTCATCTGTTACCCTACTGAAAACCATAACAATCCAAAATAAACAGATGGATGATCAGTCACGGATTTTCAACTATTTTACGAATATAAAAACTAGGAATGTTCTACACCTATACTTTTTTTCAGACCAATACCAGTACGAGTACTCAACTAGTCACAAAACCAATACTAATTACCAATACCACTAGTACATTTCCTGGAAAAAAAAACAGAATTTAATTTTAAAGAAAGACCTATAAATCACCATTAAAGCATTTTTCCTTAAAATTGCATGAAATTAATGGCAATTTTCTTTTAATTTAGTTTAATTCTTCTACTTTGATTTCTAGTTCCTGATCGTATAAACGACCACAAGATGGCGGCTGATATTGTGTGTTGTGAGTACCGATACCTTGAAATAAGGCCTGGTATCGTATCAACCCAATACAATACCTGGTATATGCACACGCCCATCCCTAGTAAAAACATTCTAGAAATATTACTGGCCTAAAACAGTAAAGGACATTTTAAACTTCACACTTAAACATGAAGAAGTAAGGGTACACTGTATGTGTTGATTTCTAAATGAACTTGCAAAGTTGAATTGGAGATGGAAGTACGTCCTTACTTGTCAGAAGATGGTGACGTAGGAGAAAGACAGGCAGCCACAGGGAAGAAAAACACATCATCGGGGTTCTGATTTAAGCTGCTTTCCCTAAAGATGGCCAATAAAATCAAAACAAAACAAAGGTTTAGACCCAGGGTGGCTATGAGAAACAATTAAAAAAACACATCTCATTGCAAAAAGCTACAAGCTATAAATACTTGGAAATTGGAAATTGGCTCTCAGTATTATATGACATCACTGCAATTAATATGGGACGGGTCAAGGCTGACATAAGCGGTGGTGTTCTGACCTACCCATTGTTGGCCAAGCTGGAAGAAGGATGAACCAGATCAGGCATGGCGGTTGGAGAGGTGCCGACTGTCATTGTTAGAATCAGTTCTGGGTCCAGGATAAAGAGTTCCTCGTGGGAGATTTCTGACACATAGTTGAGATGTTCCTGAAGAAACAATTGGTATTTAATGCAGGGAAACAAGGCTCTCGCCACGTTGCAGTACATCACCAAACCCTCAAAGGAGATCAAACTTACCTGGGCTCTGTCTATCCTGTAAAAACGATCAGCTGTTGTGGCTGTGAAGGTAAATACAGAGTTTTAAAGTAGAACTTGTTGCAAGGACTAGAAATAAAAAGTATTCTCTTTATATTAAAAGTCTTTTCACTGAACTCTAAGGTTGTTCCTCCACCAGTGCTGCAATTAAAGATGAGGTGGTATTGTGTAGCTATTTGCATTTTATAAGGAACATTAACCTTCGCCCGAGAGAAAACGACAACACTAAATGCTGTATACGTCTCATTCCCTTTGCTCATTTATTGAGATAAATAATCTTTCTGGTTTCCGAGGTTTACAGTATTACCTCCCATCAGAGATGCATGGAAATCAGGTGTGTTAGAACTTAAAATACCCTCAGAGATGGAAAAGTACCGGAATTTATGATATAAAACAGAGTGAGGCAGGTTTTATTGAGTAAGGTTTCCTTTCCGTGTACAGTATTTATTTTTACTCCACAGAATAACAATGTCACTGAATCTCATTTCGTCTGTTGCGCTCACATCTTTTCCAATGTTTCCATCTTGATTGCATCTTTTTTGGGCTCAAATTCCACAAGGATTCTCTGAGCTTGTTAGGCATTCCTAATATGTTTAATGCCTAGATGTATTTTTCTTCTATACAAAGCCATCCACAAATTTGATTAATGTTTATCACTGGCAAATATGATTTGCTGTAGTTATTTGGGGGGAGTTGAGTCACAGTTCACTTTACCAATATATAGTATGGATGTAATAGCTTTTAACCACCAACATGTTTTCTATATACCACTTGTCCTCATTAGGGTTATGGTTAAACTCACATAGCCAATTTAAATTTTTGGATCTGGAAGGAAATTGTTCGAAAATCCACAAGGGAAACATGCAAACCCTTATACCACCATGATGCCAAGTTTTAAACAATCATACATCCATCTTTTGTGCAGCCAGCTTATCCTCATTAGTGTTGCAGGTGAGCTGGAGCCTATCCTAGCTGACTTGGAGCGAGCAGTTGGGTACACCATGGACTGCTTGCCAGCCAATCGCAGGGCATATATAGACAAACAAATATTCACACACATCCATACATAATATCAATTTAGATTATTCAATAAACCTAACATGCATGTTTTTGGAATGTGGGAGGAAGCCAGTGTAGCCGCAGAAAACCAACGCAAGCACGGGCACAACATGCAAATTACACCGTGCTGCCGGTTTTAAAGAAGTAACCCCCAAACTGTAATAATGACTACTTTGACAGAAGTCCAATATGTTTGACAATGTTATGCATGCCAGCAGTGTTTATCAGTATCAGGAGGCACAAGTTTCCCAGAAGCCCATGTTGGCAGATAAAGCAAAAGCTGTTAACAAGTGAAAATAATGAACTGTGTGGGCTGTCTCTAGGGCAGCCATCTGAGAGGCTGAAAGCATGAAACTTATAGTAATTTAAGCAAAGTTGAGCTGCAAAGTTCTATCAGCCCCCAGGCGAGCTTTTGAAAACAATATGTACTAATTCAAAAATGCTGTTTAAAATCTTTACAATTGTGTCCTTTTTTTTCATCCTTTCATCTTCAGGGCCAGATTAGGATATACTGACAGCCATTTTGCACAAGTCAGTGTGAGGACATGTTAATCTTCATGTATATGCTCTCATACTGTATATATCGCTGGCATTGGACCAAAACTTTCTACCTTCAAAATTGTCACTTTTTAGGTTAGGGTTAGGGTTTGTCAACCGCTAACATTGTATCAAAGAGAACAAGCCATTTTCAAGACTTTATATTGGTCAATAATTCATAAAAATGACACCCACACGTCTAGTAGACTGACCAAAAGTAAAGATAAAAATATATATATATGAAATTTGCTCAATTCTGACTTAAGGGTTTCAGCCTACTACCATTGATATTATTAATGAAATAATTCCTACTCTTAATGGAAAAAGATTGAAGGGTGATGACACTTACAATCAAGGAAACACCACTTTGGCGACAATCGATGTGAGGAAAGATTCTTCGTCTTGGCACCTTCCTCCTAAACACAAAATGGATGGTTTAAAGTTTTTAAGTAAGAGAATCTGAGGCTGAAAAATGAGAATAGAAAACACATGACTTTGTAGCAACATGCTTAAACATAAAACAGATTAAACAGATGGTCATATATATATTTTGCCTCTCTGTTAATGCAGTAAGATTAAGCAACATTCTTGAAATTCCACCATGTACTTTATATTTATTTAATTCCTTACTCAATATACTGCTCAGTCTAAAATATAAATATGGAAAGGGTATTTCAAATCCAATTAACCTTCTGTTTCTAGCGGTCTCCAAATGGTAGAACACACAGAACACTCTCACCCATTTCCTCTGCTACTAATTTGGTCTTAGACTTCATGTTACAAGCCTTGTGTGATGTATTTAGAGACATTTACATTAACATGGTCTCCTGCCTCCATACTACTACTACCTCCTCTGATCCTGAGCCCTCACATGAAAGACTTGCTACAGAAAGCTACAGAACACATTCTGGAGTTCTTCTGTGTTTATTCAGTTTGTTGACCAATAACTGAGACACCAGATTGACCAGATAAACATCAATATTTCAGATCTTGTCTAAGGGTTGTTTTTGCCCCTCAAATCTGTACAAAAACGGGCTTCCCTGAATGTGTGTTTAGTTTTTCTTCTCAATAAGACCAAACAATATGCCAAAATCAACATTGAGTTGCATGTTATTAATATAACTACCAAACCAGGAATAGTATACAAAACAGTCAAGGCCCATTTAAATGCACATTGCCTACTGTTACTGTTATACTCTCGATAGACCTACTTTGAACCACCAACAAACACTTACTCTGAAAAAGTAGAAAACATTGCTACTTCATTGATTGTCAAGCAATAAAGAAATTTCCCCATACTAACACCAGTGATTTAGATGTCACGATGCCAATAGGAAACCAATTCATGCAGCATTTTTTTTACGTTTGGGGGTAGGGACCCAAATGCAGGATTCAAGGCGGCGAGGCCGGCTTGCAAAAGGGATTTCTTTTCAAGAGAACAACCAAAAGGCAAACGAGGAACGTGGTAAAACGTCTCAATTAACAAAAGACCAAAAAGTAGATGCAAAGTAACAAACAAAACACACGGGCAAGGACAGGACGACTGACATAGACTCTGTGACACTGTGAGGGTGCTGATTGGAAGACACAAGGGGACCGGTATGACGAGCACAATGACAAGGAGACATGACAATGAAAAACAAAACAAACTAAACACATATCATGACAAAGGACAAAGCAACAAAATTAACCAAACCTAAACCATAACAATTTTTAATGCCACCATCTGCACATACCAGAAGCCACCACTGGCAAGAAAGTGTCTTCGGAGGGGTCAAAGGCCATGTCCCCAATGAGGGACTTTTCCAGGAGGTTTACAAAAGAGATGCTCGAGTCATCTCAAATAGCTTTTCCACTCTCTAGGGTTTGAATAAAGCTGCCACGAAAACAAGTTTGGTTTTCTTTAATTTTAGTCTTGTAAAAAAATCTATCAATTCAGTGCCACGGCAATATGCAAATGATTCTGACACAGACGACCGTTCATCTAGGAGAGAGGAGGGGGCATCATTTTACTTGCACATACTGACAAACTTTACTTCAAGAACACTTGCTGACAATACGAAACGTCCTGAAAGGGTACAAAGACTGCTACATAAAACGTCATTAATGAACACACAGAGGAAAACAACACAAATGTGGATGAAGTGAGTAGAAAAGTACTGACACACTAATGTGGTGCAGACAACACACTATATGGATAATTACACAATTTTAGCATTTCTGTTTCAGCTTCCAATTTTCGGGCAGAGCTTGGGGAAGGCCCTTGTCTTTCTTGCATGACTCTTCCCAAGTGCACAAAGCAAGGTCAATAAAAGCCTTATTGGATGAACTGGTGCAGAAGAACTTAACTGGCCATAGCCAAGACACAGAATAACCTTGAACAACACCACTGGTCATTAGTCAGTGAATGGCCAAAGCTTTTCAGACACTTGAAATTCTTACCCAAAAAAAAAAAATCCTAGCAAGTAGTCATAAAGTGAGAAAGGAGGCATCTTTTTAATTTACAATATGATATACATATATATATATATATATTTCACTGTGCATAAAGAGAATGCAATCTTGGAATAATGTTAATCACTGTTATTAATTGCTATGTAACTATTTTAGCTGTTCCAAACATTTTTGCACTTGGAAGCCAAATTGGGAGGGACAATTGTTCCGTAAAAGTCCAGCTGGAAAAGTTGGACAGTTTTCATGGAAACTACAAACGTATGGTTTCTTTCAACTGTGCGTGTTGTGGGTTTATAGTGATAGTTTTCTTGGCATCGATACATCACAGCTGGTTAAACATCTCTTAAAAAAATATAAATAAAATCCAGCCAGTGTATCTAACCAGGCAGAAAAATTTGCAATTTTGTGCTTTGTTCTGATTCAAAGAAGCAAATTAAGTGTGAACACTGTCTATTACACATGCAGCCAACTTCTGTGTACTGTCTTGAACCAAGGCCAACCAGCTGTTGACACCCTGCCTTAGTTCCTTTATTTATTATTATTATTATTATTATTATTATTATTATTATTATTATTATTATTATTATTATTACAGCCGGAGACTGGTTTAGAAGATAGACATTATGGTCACCGGTAGTTCAAAGGAAGCTGAAATTAAACTGTGCTTGTATGAATCTCTGACAAAACTGTCAATCCGAACTGTGAAACGCAGACGCGAAACTGAGAAGTGTACTCTATGCACGCATAGAACTGCTGAATGTTGAGGATGTGGCAGACAGTGGAAATGTATTCTTCAGGTTTCCCATGGTGGGACAGTCACAGAATAAATACGAATCAACAGAAAATGTTGAAAGTTTTACAAAAACAAAATAATTTACAAAAATCTTTTTCAAACATAAATGGGATGTTCGTTATGTTCAATTGAGAAATGAAGTCAAAGTGATATTCAATTAATTATTCCAAAATTGATTATCTGATCCATAATGACAAAAAAAGGTTTATTATACAATGTTTGCAAACAAAACAAATTAATAAATCCAAAAATGGCATATCACGTGCTCAAATATTCATCCACTTCCTATGACCACGTTCAAACTGAGATCAGACAAACTACATGTGCAGCCATTCTCCCACGTGGCCTTGGTGGTATAGTAGGGACTTAGATGGAATCCAATCAGTAAAGGTCTCATGATAGCACAGTCTCAAGTTTACAAAATGCACCGAATGGGCTCTCAGACCATGTGCCACAAAATTCTCTGATCTGATAAAACCAAAATTGAACTCATGACACCGTGGGCATGTTTTCAGCAGCAGGAATGAGGATAATCGCCAGGATTAAGGGAAAGATAAACCCAGTATAGTACAAATAGATCCTTGATGAAAACCTACCTAGAGTGCTGAGGCAAAAGTTCACCTTCCGACAGGACAATGATCCAAAGCAACATAACCACTCAGCGGCTTCCGGTCAAATTAATGTCCTTGAGAGACTAAACTTGTACCTGATAGAACATCCCTAGAGAGATCTGAAAATGGCTGTACGTGCACACTGATATTGCCCATCCAATCTGCTGAGGGGCTCTGTAGAATGGGACAAATTGCCAATGAAAAAAGGTATGTCAAGCCATCATATTCAAGACCTGAGGCTGCAATTGCTCCCAAAGGAGAACACAAATACAATACATTACAATACTGAATACCATTGACCGTAACTGTAGTGGGGCTTAAATACACCTGTAGTAACCAGGATTTTAAAAACTTATGGTAAGACTCAACATTTTAATGATTTTCAGTTAATGCCATATATTTCAATTATTCTGAAGGAACGTTGGAAAATTCACAGAATATTGCAACACTAATTGAAACCCACTGATATAAAAACATGCTTACAGCAACCACTTCATTACGATCTAATGAGACACAAGAGGCATATCAAAAACCATAAAAAACTGTTATAGGCTGCACCACAAATTAACTACAAGCACAATAAAAAATTTTAGATTCAAGCATACATTGCTTACAGTTCTTGTATTAAGTATCATCAGTCTATCTAAATATAGAGTACCTAATATTTTGAGCAGTAAATACTGTACAAACATAAAATAAGTCCAACACTGCCATTCTTTTCTGCTTGCAGTGCGCTGCGCACCATACATCCCATCAGTAAACAGAACCAATGAGTATCATCAGTCACAAGAGAGCAGGAGATCAAACAGCATTGCATCCCTGTGGTTGCTATGCAACACTGTGACACAAAGATTCAACAACGCCATCCATCCATTATCTACCCTCTAGCCTTATTCATATAGCATCTAAAATTAAACCAAAACAAAATGCAAACTGAAAATTAAATGTCTGCAATTAAGAGTAATTAAGCGTTGATGGGCAAATGCACCCCACACAGCGATAGGAACGCTAACTAGCCAACTACGGTTTCATTTTTTTGTAGTTGGGTTGGGTAGAACCATGCGGCAGAAAAACAGCAACGGACGGCAGCACTGCTTGATTTCTGTACACAATTGAAGTGGCGCTGGGCCAGCATGCCGTCAAAAGCACAGCGACCGCGTTCCCTACTTCACACAAGTCACGGTGACAGAGCATGACAGCATCGCAGCGTTGCAAGAATCCCAGAGGCAAGATTCCCCCTGGCCTCCAAGATGAAAGACAGACAAAAAAATAAAAAGGGATAAAGGCAGGCATCAGCGAGAGGGACACAAATGGAGGAAGATTGAGGAGATGAGCTTCCTGCATAGCTATCGTCTCCAAGCGGTGGTTTAATTCTATGGGAGGTTCTCAGAGAGGCTTGTTTGCATACAGTATGTATCCTGAACACTCAGATCCAAAAGTATTGAAGCAACGGGGGAAATTTGTTTGCGCTGAAAATGTTTTTTGTTTGTATGAGAGAAAAGATCAAAAGGTCTGCTTTCTCCCATGTCTGCATCTGATACACAATTTAGACAACATTACTGCATTTGTAACAAAACCATATTTTTAGGTGAGCAACAGTACTGGAACAGAATAGACTTAAATAATATAGACTGATCTTTCCTTGCATCAAGTCCGTGACGTATTGACATGAACAAATTTGTGCATTCTGCTTTTGCAGTGCTTTTCCAGGCTTTCACCAACTGCAGCTGTTGTTTTCTTGTGGGGGTTACTCACTTCAGTCTCCTCTTTAGTAGGTAAAACGTATGCTCTTAATATTTAGCACTAGATTTTGGTTAGGCCAATTTAAAACCTTCGAGTACTTTTCCCTGAAAATCCCCTTTTTTGTTTTGGCAAAGTGTTTTGCTACATGATGAAGGATGGTCGAATCAGTTTGTCTACATCTTTTATATATATTGGCAGACAAAATGCATCTGCCAATTTTCATTTTGCTGCTGCCATCATCTGTTGCATCAATGTTCTAAGAGAAGCCATGCAAGCCCAAGAAATGAGATAACCTCCGCTGAGTTTCACAAATGAGCTTTCCAACCATACCTACTACTCAGGCATGAAAAGCCCAGGTCGCTAACTCAGCTGCTTGAACTCTCTATTGAAGGCTCTAGGAAGTGAGGTTTTACTCATGTACACTCACAAATAAAGATGAATCGGAGATGGTGTGGCAAAACTCACTTTTTAATTTACTGATGAACAAAAACTTGCTTACAGCCCCAGTGAAAAATAAAAATCGGTAATCTTCTTCTAGAATTCTCACATTGGATGTGGTCAAAACTATTTGGTGTAGCAATACCTAGGACATACCTAAACTTCCGGTCCACTTAAGATGCAATTTCAAGGTTCTGTTACTTACATATAAAATATTACACGGCTTAGAGACTTCCTACCTCGTCGATTTAATAGTACCGTACGTTCCGACAACACGCTAGTCTTTTGGTGATCCCAGGAGCAAAAAAGAAGTCTGCGGGTTCAAGAGTGTTTTTGATTCGGGCTCCAGTGCTCTGGAATGCCTTACCCTCGGAGGTCAGAGCCGCTACTTCTGCAGAAACGTTTAAATGGCGTCTTAAGACTCATTTTTATAGTCTTGCATTTGGCTGGATTATGTGAGACTGGCGACTGCCGCTGCTTTCTTTTACTCGCTTCTCCCCGGCTTGGAGAGGGAGTTAGGTGTCAATGATCGATTTGGAGCAGACCATCATCTTGAAGTTGCCGCCATGGAGATAACTGCCCTGATCTACCGGGATGAATTTGGATGAGGACCCACTTCTCTGATGACTTTCCGCACTATTCTAATTAATATTGTTTAGTATCACAAACTATGTAAATTGTTGCCCGTTCGGCATCCATTGCAGCCTGACCATCCTGGAAGGGGGATTACCACATTTGCGGTCCCTTCTCAAGGGTTCGTATTTTTCCCGATGTTTTTTTTTTTTTAGTTTTTCCTTGTCATCTTGTGGTTCGATCAGGGGATGTCGTTAATATTTATCAACTGTGAGCCTGTGAAGCCCTTTGAGACTCTTGTGTGATTAAGGGTTATATAAATAAACTTGACTTGATATAAATCCCACCTGGCCAGCTTGATTACAGGCACGATATACTGACAGAAGGCGGGAATGCTGTGCAAGCTAGAAAGATATCATCATTCGGTCACTTGGATAAGAAGAATGAACTTGTGGACTAAGAGTGGTCAATCTATAAGAACACATCACAGCAATCCTGATGCCATACAAATGTGCCCTCTCGGAGCTGTGAGCAGCACAGGGATGACTTCAGAGCAATCTAATTGGCCAATTTAAATCGTTACATTCTTACAAGGTCATTATCTTGCCTGTAAAGCAATATCTTACTCATCCTAACAAGCAGCACAATTGTTTCTTTGATTGAGTTCCAATCCCTTGAGCTATGGCGCTCCTACTAAGTGCCATTAAAGTAAGATAATACAATAAGATTACAAGAGACATACAGCAGATACAGAGGCTTTTTGAGAAGAAATGAGCAGGGGGGAAAAACGACGTACAGTATTTTGAAGAACTGCATATTATGATAAATTGTCTCTTGCTAATAGTCCATCCATCCATTTTCTTGACCGCTTTTCCTCACTAGGGTCGCGGGGGTGCTGGAGCCTATCCCAGCTGGCTTCGGGCAGTAGGCGGGGTACACCCTGAACTGGTTGCCAGCCAATCGCAGGGCACACAGAGACTAACAACCATACTCACAATCACACCTATGGACAATTTGGAGTGTTCAATTAACCTGCCATGCATGTCTTTGGAATGTGGGAGAAAACCGGAATACCCGGTGAAACCCACGCAAGCACGGGGAGAACATGCAAACTCCACCCAGGAAGGCCAAAGCCCGGACTCAATCTCACGTCCTCTGCACTGGGAGGCGGCCGTGCTAACCAGTCACCCACCGTGCTGCCCTCTTGCTAATAGTGATATGTTTATTCCATATACCGTTTCTCATTTGTACAAGAAAAGGACCCCTGGTATACCCCAATAATGTCATTGTGGTTTCTGGTAATCCGAATGAGCAACTCAGAGTGTGTCTTAAACAACATAAGTTACATTATCCTTTGTTGGAACCATAACTAGGTCTAAATGTTAGGGCCATATTTTATTTGAGAAAACACGTGTACTTTTTTTGTGTTGTGCAACGCAATCCCTTGAGTACAAAACCTTTTCAGAATTTGTGTGTGGGTGTCTGTTGTGTGCACTGGCATTTGATGTGTGCTTTTAAAGAATATCAAGCAGGGTATGGAAAAGGAAGTAAACGTTGATCTCTTGGTGGAAACCTTAAGCAGTCAATCACTTGCCCGCTGGCTATACAGTATGCAACCTTTTCATGACACTCTCACCTCTGGGTTGAGATGTTTTACTTATTAATGCAAGAGTTCATCATAAGAAGCAGAAACCGAACAAACCACCATCAAGCAGAAATAAAAAATGCTTGAAAAAGTATTGCAAAACTGGCAAAGCAGTCTTCTACTTTCTAATTGCACATATTTCTTAATTGGTGCGATACTGGTTAGTTAACCTCTGAAAGTCACATCCCAAAGCTGATAGTGAAAATCACTAAAATTACAGTAAAGAGAACATGCAGCAAGTGAAGCTTAATTAGCAGTCTCCAGCAGATCCATAGTTGCTGTTTCATATGTGGATTGGAATTCTTTTTCTGCAAATGCGAAGACATATTGTTCCTTTCACTGAGATAGAAGCCCAGGAAATTAATTAACTCACCCAGAGCCCAGCACATATACACTCTAGGGGTTGAGACTAGCATAGGGGATGATCAAAACTTGGTAGGTTGAACCACAATTGTGCATGAAGTCACATGAGACCAGCAAATCTTGTAAGAAGTTAGCATATCTCTTGAGAATTTTGCTCAGTAAGCATCACAAGAATTAATTCCACAAATGTTTTTTTTTTTTTTTTTTTTTTATCTGTGGTTTTGTTGTGATACAAGTGAGGGTAAAGAGGGGGGAAATGATGACTGGAATTGGAAACTGAAATTATTGTAATGTAGCAGTATAGCGTCATGTGCTCAATACAATATGGCTAGTAAGAAAAAATTATGTAACGACAGGACAGCAGCTAATCTATTGAAAAAGAGTTTCCTTCCAAAATAACATAACACACTTATGCAACTGCTTTTTCTTTCGTCTCTCTATTTTCTAATTCAGTTTTGTTATTATTATTTTTTTACACACAAAAAACATCCATCCAGGTAAACTCTTTATATATATATACTGTATATATATATATATATAAAAATATGTCCATAAGTGGGGCATCACTTTGCGATTCAAACAACTAATTGTGCTGTTGGCCACCATTTTATTGGGGTGGTGTTTTTCAAAAGATGCCTGCACATCATGACTCACCTGTTTTCTGAAGCAGAGCTGTTATTGGTCGTTACATGAACCCTGAGTAACTGTGATGTCATTTTCAGTCAACAGTAAGTGGCAAAATGGCCACCCTGGGTGGATTTTGCTACTTAACTCATGTTCCACAATATTAATAAAAATATTAACACAATGCCGTGTTTAGACTAGTGGTGACAGATACAACATAATATTGTAAAGAGGGTTGACTACCACTTTAAACAAAAAATAAATTACAACACAAGTAAAACTCTTCAATATTAATAATTATAATAATAATAATAATATTGTATATAATATAAATACAGCTAGACAATTTTGCCATGTTGATTCCAAATTTAGGTGGCCGCTGTTACAATTGTGATTGTAATACGCGTGTGTGTAGGCGGAAGTTCCGGCTGCACAAACAACTTTCTATCTGCTACGGTGGAGCAGACAGAGATTTATGTGGCATTTATGGGGCGTTAATCGCCAAGAGTAACAGTTAAGTCATTCTGAGGTCTAATTTAGAGTTTAAAAAATAGCACATCGCAATTATGTCAATGATGGTTAAATTTTGCGAGAAACACAACACATATGTGTCTGCTCATCTATGCTGAGACGATTTGCAATGCATCACGAAACGTACGTAACTATAGGGGCAGGTTTTCGACAAAACCATATGTGCATCACAAAATGTTCGTTAAAAGGTCATTTGTAAATCAAGATTCTACTATATAAAAAAGGTACACTGTAAATTCAACTAGAGTCATTTCTGGACTTTAAGGCGCACCTGACTATAAGCCTCGCTAGCTAAATTTGGGGAATACTCAAGTTTGTTACACGTATAAGCCGCACCCGACTGTAAGCCACAGGTATTTTAATGTTAACACACGGGTTCCCGCTACTTTCTTTTCCATAATAAGGGCACAAATAGTCTCGCTCTCGTTCTGTCTCTCCTCCTGAATTTGGGCTCACTTGGTTTGTTTTGCTCTGCCTGACGCTCTTGCACCTTCCTTTATAGTGCGCCCCCTTGTGATCTGATGGATAAGCCGCACTTTTGTATTAGTCGCCGGGTCGATTGCAAGTGAAAAAAGTAGAGGCTTAGAGTCCAGAAATTACTGTACAGTGTGTTTAATGTTTATCTGAAAAGATTAACTTCCCAGACACAGGCAGTAATGCTTTCTCCATTATCATCACACCGTTTGTGTCCATTAGATGAGTAATTTATTTATTTTGTGTGTGTGTGTGTGTGTGCGTGTGTGCGTGCGTGCGTGCGTAAAGGGTACATTAATAGGGCAAATTGACTTTTATTGTTTGGTTCGCCCACCCATAAAGCATTAAAATACCAAGAAACACTTTTGTTACCAACCTATTTCTAAACCTTTGAGTGAGCCCTTCTGTGCTTTCACCCTTCTGTTACAAAATGGTGGGTCTAATTTAGATTATAACCACCCCCATGCTGTGTTTATCAGCCAATGACTTGGCAGCCAGGGTGGCCAAAGTTTGTGTTTGGTGACACAGTAGGGGAGACGGCCAAACATCGTCTGGAAGGCTTCTGCAGAAGGAAGACTGAAGCACCACTAACCTGATCTTCAACCTTTGCATCATCTACGAAAAACACTGTCAGCACTGGAGAGAGCATTACCTCTGCTTTATAGATATCATTTATGTATTTGGGTTATCATGATGCTCTTTACGACATAATTAAGAAAACAAAGATAGGAAAGATGGCGAACCATCGAACAGCTCTAAGTAAAAGTAACCAGTGCTGCATATGCTAAATGTACCACTACAAGATGGTACCACATCTCAGTAGCAATCTGACATGTTTGCCTCACTTCCGTGACACATATGGGCAAACGTCTAATTCGCTGATTACATCGAATTTGTTCGGCTGTCTAACCATCTTAACAAAACCTCCATAAAGCACGGAACAGAAATCAACAAAGACAAACTCAAATTCACAAAAAATGAAAATGCGAGTACAACAGACATCTTAATTACTACACACACAGCAGCATCCCACAACCAACCTGAACTCCCACACATCTCAAAGAGGCATGGACAAAGGAGAAGTCCTAGAGAAATTGGAAGAGTAAAAAGACAGAATAGAAAATAGCCCAGATATGAATAAAACTATCTTCAACATGTCACTGCCGATTCAGTCATTCAGAAGAATGATATTCCTAACTCAGATTAACTACCCTATTTAGTTTTACCTCTTGTAAACGCTGGATATGTTCTCTGCATGTCTCTAAGTCGCTGTCTCCAGGAACCACTATAAGTCCCAGTGGTATAGCTGGGGAGACACAAACACAAAACAATTACTTAGCAGGGCTTGTTAAAGGTAGATCAATTGCAGGATTTTTGATATAAGTAAATGAAACCAAGATTAAACACTGCAAAATGTTTTCAACCAATAATGTGATCTATAATCTGTACAACTCAATTGGGGGTGGGGGGAGGGACAAATCTTTTTGAAAAGGGAGGTAAAACATAAGATGCTGGTAGTACGTACACCCTCCTATAACTGTATGGTGTGTGGCTGCATAAAGAATTAACCAATCACATTCAAACCAATGTTAAATGGAAGTCAGCACACATCTGCCACCATTTAACAGTGGCTCTGATGAACAAAGTTCAGATGTTCTCGCAGGCTTTTCCTGACATTTTTGTAGTAGCATCATACAGCACAAGCCATTAGGAGAAGGGTACAAATAAATTTCCAAGGCACAGTGGAGACAATCATCATCATCCTTGTACTTGTCCTCCTCTTCTGCTGCTTCTTCCTGCTCCTCCTCCTCAAATTGGAACAATATAGCACAATTGTGACTTTGCCAAGAACTGGACATCCTTCCAAAATTGATCAAAAGATTAGAGGAAAACACGCCAGGGAATTTGCCAAGAGGTCTACATACAACATTGAAGGAGTTGCAGGCAAGAATTTCTGGCAAATATTGGCTGTTTAGTACACGAGACAACAATCTCCCATCTTCTTCATATGTCTCGGCTAAACACGTGGGAAAATATTCTATGGTTCAGTGAAACCAAGGTTAAACCTGTTGGCCGTAATTCCAACAGGTATGCTGGACCCGAACACATCACTGTTCATCACCAAAGGATCCCCATACCGACAGTGGAGTGGCATCATGCATTTGGGCAGATTGGAACTGTGGTTTTAGTGAAGATGGAGGGAATAATAAACAGTTGCAAATATCAATCAGTGTTAGCACTTAGCACTAATCCTTCATGCTTCCGCTAGTAAGAAAAAAAACACCTGAGATTTATTTTAGATTAATCTGATGCACTTTAAATGGTGGCTGACACCCATTTAACATGAATTTGAATGTAATTACACAATAACACTTGCTGTGAATTCGCTATATTAAAGAAAATGACTGGATTGTCACATGGTGCACTTTTCCTCAATGACTTTGTTGACTCCGCTGTTAGACGTACGGTTTTGGCCGTAATGATACATTTTGGTCTAATCGATCCAAAAGCCTTTGTTCCCTAAGTTTTGAGGCTTGTCTTAATGCTTTTGGCATACTTAAAATTGGCTTTTTGTAAGCACTGGCGTAGTACTGGCTTTCTTCCGGCAACTCGACAATGCAGCCCATTTTTCTTCAAGTACCTCCTCTTTCTGCATCTTGAAAAAGCCACACCACATTATTTCATAAGTGTAATGTGATACCAAGATGATACAAAGCTACAATACAAAAAGCATTTTACCACATTCAGTGTGGAGAGCAATGTTTTGCATGATAAAAAAAAGGCATAATGTCAGGCATTCAGAAGAACTTAATAAAAAATGAATAATGAATAATGCACGGGAACCAAGAACAAAAAAAATATAGAATTTAAATATAGACCCTCTTGTGATTCTTTACTGCTGTATTATATCACATTCATATGGTTCTTTAATTTATATGCATATTCTTCACCATAGATTAGTCTCAGGGCACTGTGCTACGCATACAAATGATATGCAAATCAGAAACAACGCTGCCAACCTCAAAATGTTTGTGGTGTTACGACAACACCATCTTGTGTCAGCACTCAGAAACACATGTAGAGTTAAATGGAAATAATGACCAAAAAACAGACTTGATTTTCATTTTTTGAAGTGTCATTAATGTAAGCAAAGAAAAGCTAATTAAATCTATTATCTGGGCACACTTGATGAAGGCAAGAGTGGCTTGGCTGGACATAAATGAAAATGGGCTTGTTGACTTTCAAGTCATAACTCCACTCTCAGTAATCATGAGGCAGTTTTAGTCCCAATTCAAACCTGAGATGAAGACGAAATACTACTACAATCACTACCTACACCGCCTCGCCATTCTGGGAGGATCAACATAGCAACAACGTGCTATTCTTGTTTGATTAGTCAGCCACAGTGCAGTACATTGCTTAAGAAACACTGTATATTAACACCACTAACTCAAAATGAGACGTACAGTGTAAGACTGGTTTCCTCAGTATTGTAATAGTGGTCTGTCTGTCATTAACACAATAAAGAGAGAGACAAAAAATATTATATTTATCATCAGGGACTGACAGAAGTTTCATGTTCAAAATCAGGTGCATCTGCCTCGGTCATGTGATGCAATACATAACAAAACAACCACCTACGCTAACAAAACTGAGTAAAAAGCAAATGTCTTTGGAGAGCTTGTTCAAAAAGAGAAAAAAGCCAAATGATGTGACCAAAGAGGAGCCTGTAATTTCCAAGAAAAATAAAAAACTGTTTTTTTTAACAGACAACATCGGTAGTATTTATCAGTGAAGCTGATTCATTACAGGTGATTCTCACTCACGGTAATATAGATACAGTATGTGGTGACAGGCTTTGCTTTATACTGCTTTGGCACATGGAGACCAAGCAAAAGCCATTAAAAGCCTGGAATAAAATAAAGGCAGGATATCCAGAGAGCAACAGCCCCCCCCAAAAAAGCACTGAATCTGTTGCTTCCATTTCTACATTCTGTGTAATTGTGAATTGTATTTTTATATTTATATTTTGTCATTTGTTTCTACACTAGTCTATAAAAATTTTGCTTTATGTCAAAACGGTATGTGCCGCATAGATTTTTCTGTAAAGGTTGGTGATTGCTGTTGTACAGGACAGGAAGAAGAGATGATCTAATATTGATTAATTTATATAGCCACATTCAGTTAGAGACTCCCTCCCTGCTGCAGTCAGATCTGGAGATATTCACACCTCACCTAGTGGAGGCAGCACTGCATCGCCAAGCCACCCAACAGCATGTGCGGATCAGTGCATTTGCCACATGCAGAGGAAACATGGTCAAATGAAAATCGTCCCTACTGTGACAATTGACGGTACCGAAGAATTAATTAAGGCCAACACTTTTAGCAAACGATAATGTGTGCTTCCAAAACGGCAGGTCTGCTTAACTTTTGGCTTTGAAAGTGTCAGCCCATCGAAAACGGCTCACAGAAACAGTTTCAGAATTAGGCAGATAGATAAAAAAGAAGATAAAAGATAAAAAATTTTGCAAACCAAAAAAACTAATAACATTTGAATTTTTATATCCACTTGCCCATGTAAATAGCATGCAGTGCCCATGATTGGATGGCGTGTATTAGTGTGCGTTTCCTTACATGCTTGTCGCAATTTGTCCTTGTCGTAGTGCAGAGCGTTATAATCACTCATGCTGATTCTGCTGACTTGAAGCCTCAGCCTTTCTGGGACCGGGTGTTGGCTGAGATATAAAGAGTACCACATCCATTTTAATAAAAGCGACAATGTTTTCGATTGTTTCAGAAATAGTTTAAAAAGTAGGCTTGCCCATTTAAAATATATAATGCATGACTCACTCATTGAGGTGTGGGAACGATGTCCGCCGTTTGGTTTTCTGGACCATGTTGGCCTGGTTTCTAAGGCTGATGTTGATGATGGATGGAGCGAGTCTACATGGTTCCCCATCCACCTGAATATGAACAAACCAAATAGGACTATAATACATATTCATGATTTGACTGGGTGGGTGTCACTTGGAAATACTATTATTATTGTACCATTATTATTATTTTTTCAATGTTAATGATAAATCATAAATACAGTTTAGGCATTGTTGTGTTTTTTTTTTTTACTTGGACTTAGAAGCAAAAATTTGAGATAGGAGTTTTGAACAATTCCTTAAAAAAAAAAAAAGAGGCTTCAAGCTGTTTATTGCAACTCCCAGGTGAAGTTCTGTCATACAAAACATTAAACAAAAAAATTAAACATTGTGCATGACACAGCTTTGCTTTACAACAGTCCATGTAACATAATGCTTAAAAATAAAATAATGAAAACTGAGAATCACTGAAAGGAGACTAAATTATGTCTTGCTTCTATCATTGGCTGCATTTTGATTGGTCAAAAATAAATAAAAAAGATTTTTGTTTTAATTGCAGATAAAATGACTTATCCAAGTACTAAATACTGCGTGTGTTTGTGTGTGTGTGTGCGTGTGTATTTGGAGGGCACCTGTACAGGAAGCACTTTTGTGGTGGTGAGGGTTACTTCACGGCACTGATTCAACCTCTCACCGTGACCTCCAACCTGAAGAGTCGCCTGCACATAAAAAGCGCATGAAGGGCATAGTTATAAAGTTCCTGGTAATTTTGATACAAATAACAAGGGGACCCAAAGAAGCTCATATTTAGGATTTTTTTTTTTTTTACAACACATTTTTTATAACACATTTACACCATTATTTCCATACCAATGATGTCATGGTGAACCCAATGACCTCAATGTACCCATCGTCATGGCGCTGAGGTTCAAAATCATGATGTTCACTTGGGTTTCCCCAAGGTGTGGTACCTGCACAGTACCTGAAAAAGACACAAACGTACACACAAACATACAGAGAGCCTCAATAGCCATCATCATTTCAATTGAATATACTCAGGGGGCCAATTGTGATGCCACAATTGGCCTAATCGACAGGTGTCAAAATCCGCTCCTCAATGACCGGAGTCCAGCATGTTTTAGGTGTTTCCCTCCTCCAACACACCTGATTCAAATGATCAGGATCATTATCAGGCTCCAACAGAGCTTGCTGATAAGCTGATCATTTGAATGAGGTGTGTTGTAGGAGGGAAAGACCTAAAACATGCTCCAGCCCTCAAGGACCCAAGTATGACACCTGTGGACATAACACTGTCCCTAAACTAAGTTTCTACCCTCCATGAATTTGTAGCAAGACTGGGTGATTATTTTCAAATGGCCTAAATACACGGAAACACTTTCATGTAAAAGAAAAAAACGTTAAGGAGAAGTGCATTCTCGATTGTTCTGCAAAGTTGTTGCTGTTGTCCTCTGACCCACAGTAGAAAGGGCGTGCTGAGCAGTGACTCGTTAGCAGTGACGCCCCCTTAAGCAGGTTGATTTCAAAGTGGGATATTTTACTGCAGCACCCTTATGAACTGTGAAAAAATTGCACGTTTACTTTCAAATCAATGAAATAATCTGCACAATCCAAAGAGATCCCCTACAAGACTGGCATGCAACATTGCATATTTCATTAGATAGAGGTGCAAACTCTCAGTATGACGCATTGCACAGAATGTGGGTAAACCATAATTCAAGAAAAGGATATTGAGGACACTTAAAATTCTGACCTGGATCTTGTCTTTTATATCATTTAATATTTATGACTTTTTTTAAATGCTCGGCTAGAATACCATGTGGTTTTGGTTTCATCAGCTGACTGCTTATGATTGGTGTTTTCAAAGTGTGGGATAGATGGCCATCCCTCAAATAACATAGACCAGCGAAGGCCTCACATGAACCAGCGAATCCCCCAACTTTGAATAGTCAAATTTTCCCCAATATCTACTCTGTGGATTGCCTTTTCAAAAGAAAAGTTTGCTTAGTTTTAAGCTTTTTTTTCCTTCTTCATGCGTCTGTGTCTAGATGCTGTGTGGTTGAGTTATGATTAAGATAAGATAACTCAAAGCTGTTGAGACTGCAAATGGTGCTTCAAAGATAAAGCAAAGAATTTTGGAACGCTGAAATTTCACAGTTTTAGTTTTTTACAAACTCTCTCATTTAGCCCTTGTGCTGTCCTTACACATTTTGTCTTTAATAACGCAAAGCTATTAATGGGCAAAAAGTTGCAGGCCTAGTAGTAATTATGTTCTGAAAAGAGTGGTAACGATTGCAACAAACCTGGGGATGTTGAGAAAGACAAGACATTGGAGCTTCAAATCCTGAACCTTTGATGTTAAATCGGTCCCATCACACTGTAGACAAGCATGCGGAAACACATCCGTGAACACACAAATAAGTGGCAGTGTTTTTACAAAAGAAGCAAAAGCCTGATTGGCAGCGACTCACCACAACTCGAATGTGTTTTGACAGGTCTTTGGAGCTTCCCATAAGGAAATCGGAGAATGCTGTCTGTATAGCAGTCACAAACATACATCTATAAATTTTCATTCTGCAATGCTTTAGCTGCCACACTCAGACACTACAAAATCTTTGGTGGTACTTAAATCAGTGTTAGAAGGCATTAATAAGCAAAGTATCAGCTCATTAGCTTATTTACAATGTACTTTTTTATCAAGGCTTGTAACATTGGCAAAATTGCCCAAACATTTTTTGTTGTTTTTGCTCTGTTTCTGTTTCACACCATAGACAGAAGGATATAATATAGGGCATTCTTATAAGACAAATGAAGTTAAGTATTATAATATCCTTGGTCGGAAAGGGCAAAATCGAGACAAAAACAGTCTCATTGTTTCTATATGTGAACTTGGGCTTACAGTCCACTGATATATACTGTAATAGATTACTAAAGCAGAGGGTACAGGATCAAAATGGCAATGGAGAAGCTAATCTCCTCATTAAAAAAACCTGTGTTAGCATCCAAATGATATGTGGTTACCATGGTAATGACAGAAAATCCTCCATATTATAACTCAGTGCATCAAGAAAATTGATTTTAAGACAATATTAGCAATAAGTTGTTATTTGTTGTTATTTACTGTGTGATCTTTTAATGTTTATTACTATCGTGCGGTATACTTATTCCTATAGCACCTGAGGAGAATGCACAACAATGTTTATGCTACTGTTACAATGATAATAAGGATATTTAAAAAATGCTAGAAAAATTAGCACAGCAGCGAATATTCTGTCATCTTGGTCGATATGAAAATGCACAAAACAACTGCGATTACAGTCATGTTTACCTCATGAAGTACCTTAGAAACACTGCTGAGGAACGTACCTAAAACTCAAGATGTGGGCCCCACAGGGCTGCTATGACTCATCCAAATGCCGAGTTAAGCTTCTACTTTTATCTCGTTTTAATGCTTTTGGCTGCTGTCACACTGCCTTCAAATGGAAAGCTGAATGACAAATTATTAAGATTTGCTGTGATTTTCAATGCCAATTTAGTTAACATGAATCAGAAGTAAAAGGTTGTTTTGGAGTAAGGATTGGATTTAAGAGTGCTGTACATTACATAAGGGTTGAGAAAAAAGGAGAAATCCGTGGAAATATGTATAGCATAGTATAGTATAAGCTTCGAAAAGTGACATAAAATATGACATCCTTAGCAAAGATTTTCTTTTAAAATGATGATTTAAAAAAAAAAAAAAAGTATTAGACAATTTGACAGATTGTATTGCACTCACCCCAGCATAGAACATCTTATTCTTGAAACGACTGTTAAACTTCTCTGGGTTGGCTTCTAAAACGATGACAAACATGCATAGATAAAATCACCAGATACAAAATTGAATAAATAAAGAAAATTAAAAAAATAAATGAAACATATTTCCTCCAATACTTCAAGTCAAACACGCAATTATAAGCATGAATCAATGGAACAATCAGAGTCCTAAAATGGGATAAATGCAGCAGCTAGGGGGCGTGCTTTAGATGCTGCAGTGTATTTCCATTGTACATGGATCAAAATATCAAACAAGCGTTCACACCTTTGGACTAGTCAGTCTTAAATGAAAGCATGTTTGTGGAGTGTGAAAAGAAGCCAGAGTAACTGAAAAAAAAAAAAAAACGGGGGCAAAACATGCAAACTCTACAAGGAAGGAAATGTAAATTCTAAAATTTTAAAACTGCGAGACTGACATGCTAAGCACTGGGTCACCATGCTGCCTAATTAAAAGTCAGTATAGCATTAAGTCAAGTTATTTACTGATCCACAAATCCCCATCCCTCCTACACTGCAGTAGAAACACAGTTTAGTTTTATCAGATAAAGACATCGCTTGTAAGATCTAATGTTGACATGATAACGGTGATGCACACAACCCTCATCCAATCAGCTTCAGAGTTCTTTTTGTTAAGAAAAAAAGATTTGGTAACATACCTCTTGACTCATGGAACTCTAGGGTCACATGTGCGTCAAAGCCAAGGCTGAAGTAATTGTTGAACACATCCAGGGGAAGCTGAGGGAGCATACACACAATAACATACAATAGAACAATATTTACTGTTATTGCACAGTTTTCAATAAAACACAAAGTGAAAAAATACATCTATCCATCTAGACAGCCATTACCACATTAATGAAAACAATGTTTTTCTTTTACAGGGTGAATGATACTCTTATTCTTATGATGACTCATGGGGCTTGCTTTTGCTCTAAATGTAATGATTGAACTGCAAGCTGTCAAAGGTAAGCCGAAAGTCGCTTATTTCCGAGTGAGCAGGAAATATTTACATGGGAGAAAGTGTTGTCATATAACAGATATCCTATCCAGGCACAAAATGTATTAAATACTTCATGTTTTTTCATGAATCATGTTTTCAAAACTGTTTTAGGTCCAGTTGTAGTTCAGCTGGCAAAAAAATGTTATACTGTAGCAATAACTATTATGCCCATCAGGCATCTTCTTTCATTTAATTTAAATTTGAAAAAACATACCTGTCACTACCAGCTGTGGTACAGAATAAATTTTATTTACGATGTTTAGCTATAGCCGGGGATACATGGAGTTTTTTTAGCTATTCCGATTAAAATCTTTTCGAATGAAGATCTGTGGTCATCTGCTTACATGTGACGTGATCCATCCCGACCTGCTGTTTACATGCTCTGCTTCTTTAATCAGATCAGCCCCACAGCGGCCGTCAGACGCAAGGACATCAATCATATGATTTATCAAGATGGAGTTCATGCGTCATTTAGCACAGTAGTTGTGATAGTTTTAACACTTCTATTGAAGCAACATCTTGATAAAAACAAGTTCCAAGTACTTATAAAACAAGTTCACCCCTCGCAGACGAGCTCTTGGCAAGACGCTGCCATTTTTACCTATGGAAACGGCAACATCAAGAAAGAGCATGCATACACCGGACGCAGCCTTGCCATTCCAATTGAACATGACGCTCAATCGGATTGACGACAGGAATATACCAAAAAAAAAAAAAAAAAAAGGAATATACCACCCCTGTGATTCCGAATGAAATTCCATTCAAATTCAACCTTTTTATTTCAATTGAGGTATTAATATGGAGCATTTTCATTCAGTTTGGCCGTTCGGATTCATTCTAATCGGAATACATGGCTCCATGTAAACCCGGCTTATGATGTTCAACAGTGTTTCAAAATGTTTAACTTTTGCTGACGCCTCATTCTTGGAAAGTAGTCAACCTTTGCGATCGACATGCAGCTGGTTGATACCACTGCCGTCAAACAAGAACAATCCACTATGACTCTTGTTCATTATTTCCCTCATTCCAATTGACTGAAATCCAGTTGCATTTTTTTACCACCAAACAGTCCAGGGGGTCTCTCGGTTTCTCTCTCTCTCTCTCCCTCTCTCTTACTATGGATCTACAATACAGCTGTGTTTCAAAAGTTAATGGTGACAATCAAACCTTATCACTTTGCTGATCATCCACCTCAGGCGCACTTTGGTTGGCTTCAACTTGTAGATTCCACCTGTCAAGTTGGACCACAGTTCCGTCCTCAACATGAGACAGGATCTTGAACAGGGGTTCATCTGTATAGCCCTTTGCACAAAACATATAGAAAATCAAACCCCTGTAAACACTATGGAGTCACTACAAGTTGTCTATTTGGAAGTAACAAGGAACAAAAATATTGTTACATTAAGTCGATTTTTCAGGTATCTGCACTTAATTTAACTATTTCTTTTTGATTTTCATGGCCTACATTTTAAAACATGTACCTGGACTTTCTACTTCTTACTTTGCCAAATGGGCTTGCTACTTTTTCAACCTCAACAAGTCAAGTCAAGTTAGCACCTTGAGTTGCATTTTAATGTATGAAAGGAGCTATATAAGTAAAGTTTTATCGAATAGCCCTTAATCACAAAAGAGTCTCAAACGGCCTACAGTTGACAAATATTAACTACATCCCCTGATCTAAACCACAAGAGGGCAACAAATAACAAAACGTAAAAAAGAAAAGAAAACAAAGGATGTAAACAGAGACAAGTAGAGTCAACTAGATTTTTGTTTGACTGATTGACATTAGGCAAGAAAAAACAGGGACAGCAGTGACAAAAATATGTAAACCAGGGAGCATTGACAACTATAATGCAACAGATTGTGTTGCAAATTCATTGTGCCCTGTGCCAGCCTAAAAAAAAAACTAAGCTTTTTTTAACCAGTGTCTATTTTTCCACACAATAATTTATGTACTTCTACTATTCTGTACTTGTGCATAAATACAGTTAAAATACTCTTGCCACCTCCTCTATTTGGACTCACCCCTCCCCAGTTGAGAGTCCTAGCAAGGTCATTTCCTGTCCCAAGTGGTAACACTGCAACAGGAGGTTGAGGATTCAACCCAAGTTCATCAAGGCAGGAAAGGATCCACCCCACCTGGTTTTGCACGCACACACACACACACGCGCGCGCAAGTAAGGTACAGACGCAGTGTTCAAGTCAATCTAGGAATTTCCCAGCTTCTGACGTAGTATCAGAGGCGGAACATGTGCAGAAAATCGCTTGTCACAACCACAATGTAAAGTTTAAAACAACCAATCTAGCAGTGTAGTTAAATATTTACAAAAAAAACTATACATTGTTTTAAAATCATTGTATGTACTTAATAAATGTACTTATTTATTTATTTTGTTACTTTTCTTATGTGTGCATGGTGGAAAACAACAAAGTGAGAAATGAGGATACATTTCCTCTCCCTTTGCCTTGCAACCCAATGTAGAGAGAAAATTATTACAATGCAGATACATTTTTATATGTGGCGTAAGTTGTTAAATAATAGATGGTGGGTCACAAATGGCTCCATAATTTGGACATGACTGCGCTACAAAAACATGACACGTCAAAACCAATAAACCAATTTACAATTTACCATTATTATCTTTGTAGAGACAGTATATTTAATACAGCTGTAGCAATAGTTATTCCATTGTGCAACTGGTCATAATTTTGCGGACTGCGGTGTGCGTATATATCTTGATCATGGAAAATGGTGTGTGTGTGTGTGTGTGTGTGTGTGTGTGTGTGTGTTTGTGTGTTTGTGTGTTTTGTGCGCGTTCTTCAAGTACTCACAGTTCCATCTCCTCCACAAGCCAGAATCCTCAGGTTATGAACTTTCCGGTACAACTCCAAGCTAGATGTTTTCAAACACGTTAGTGGTAAATCATAAGAGCATATTTGAATACTTCTGTGAAGAGTTACCCCTCTTTGGGTCCTCCGTGGCTCAGGTCAAAAACCTGCCTTGGGTTTAAATACCACATGAAAGACTGAAGGATTTTTGTGCCCTGTCAGACGTGTAAAAAAAAAAAAAATGGGGAAAAAATAATAATAAATATAACATATATAAAAATAAATATCAGATTCAAAGACCAGGCAGTACTCAGACAAATCCAGAATATATTTAACAAAATAACTTCAATACCTGGTTTCCTCCGCTTTTGGGGTTGACAAACACTACCAGTGGTTTCATCAACGGCGATGGAATGGGCCGGATGATGAAAGGTTTCCACTGTCGTACATCCCGTAAGTAAAAAAACAAAACAAACATTCATTCACTTATTTTCCGAACCACTTATTTTCCGAACCACTTATCCTCCTCACAAGCAGCTAAAAATATTAATTCCCTCAGACATTGAGCGTAAAATCACTGAGTATCACTGAGTCCAGATGCAAGGGAGAAAAAAATGGAAGCACAATTATATGGAATAACAAATAAGTGTCTGAGCAATCCAATTCCCAGATACCACACAAATGTACCCCACCCCCACCCTTCTAGGGTCTGTAAGCACAACATACGTGTTATCCTATACTGATTTATATAAAAAAGAAAAAGAAAAAAAACTCTTGTGGAGAAAAACATCAATGTTATAAAGCAGAAAATCTTTGAATGTGGAATCGTCAAGGATCGTAAATGCTGCTAATGTACCTCAGCTCCTTTTTTAGTGCTTTTTTTCTTGAAGGATGTCCTTTTTTTCTTCTTACTTGACTTCGTAGATGACTGTTTGAAAGCATAGCATAAGTCAAGGACGCTGTGTAAAAGTTTTACCTGCTGAAATTTTAAACATTTTACTCCATTCTTTCATATATCCATCCATCCATCCATCTATTTATGTGGGAAATGAACAAATGGATGGAAATCAACTGATAAAACACAAGCACATTCAAAAAGTATATAACAAATATTTATTTTCATGGCAAATATCGCTATATAATATATTCAGTGGAGTGTTTAAATCAATGTATTACTATCTTTTTTGTGTTATACAAAAATATTTCCAACAAAACACAATCATTATTGCGTTGCTATCATAACATTTCCGAATAAATATTGAACAAGAGTTTACAGCAAACAAAACCCCATCTATGGGTGAGGGTGGTGTTAATCAGTGTATCAACATTACACATCGTTATTCACTCTTGACACTGCCGAGTTGACAATGTTTAAAGTTCAAAGTTTTTGCCTGCATGAATGTGGAACACTGTTTAGACTGATATTAAATTATTTTTATTAATTGGTAACAAACAACTAAGTCAAGTCAAGTTTATATATGTAGCCCTTAATCACAAGAGTCTCAAAGGGCTTCAAATGCCTAGTTGACAAATATTAACGACATCCCCTGATCGAACCACAAGAGGGCAAGGAAAAAATAAAAAATAAAAGCACGAGGGGAAAAATAAGAAACCTTGAGAAGGGACCTTTACTATATAGTAGTAAACAACTGAGTTGATGTGGTTGCACCTGTGTGCACACCCTCTTATAACTGGGGTTCTGAATTAACCATAAACATTCCAACTCAAATGCAATGTGTGCAACTGTGATGACCGCTGTGTTCGATCGTTTGTTTTCTATTAACCCCAACATGGATCATTAAAAAAAAAAAAAAAAAGATTAATGCATATAAAATAATAGCCTGCACAGCAGAAAGAATCATAAGAATTAACTTCATTATTAATGTATTTCTTGATATATACTATTTATTTATTCATGGACTAACCGCAAGTATGTATGCAAACTGGGTAGCTATAATTAACTGCCCCATGTGGGATTAATAAAGTTGTCTGAATCTGAATCGGAATGATCAGAGAAGACTTTGCTTTTGATTATCACCCAGGCATTCTGTGAGGTCGTTCAAAAGTAATGTGCTGGCACCCTCGGCGAACATGCTTTTTGTTTTTCTCTTTGCCTTTGAATGTCCTCATAACCACAAGGGCATAAAACATGACAGCGCATACGAAATATGGCTATGTGAAAGTTACCACTCCAAACACACAACTATGACAAATCGGCAGCTAGAGTAGCAAAGCGCATGATTCTTGTTGAATCTCCACAGCTAAACAGGCTGAAAAGAGCATCATAGTTTTACACCCAGTATATGTAAATTGGACATGTGAAAAAGTGGAGAGAATTATGTCAATTAATGTGCAAGTAAACATACTGACAGATCTTCAACATTCATGCTGATGGTGTTTGAGATCAGGACCTAACATGTTTGTTTGTGCGCTATACAGGCATAAGTCTGCAGATGTCTGAAGCAAGCATTATGATGTAAATTTCTACCAGTAGCACTTGACACATGATTTGAACTAACAGGCTAAAAATAAGGGATCAACAACTCCTACCTGGCAACGCCGGACTCGAACAATCCATGAGGGTGGGACAATAAGGGCAGCGTGGGCTCCTATTGGACAAACCTCCTCAATTTGGGGTAACATGAAACAGGACACCTTGTTGTGAAACTAAACAGGGAAGTACATTTTCCTCATGACAAAACAATTATTTTAAATGAATTGTCAGATTGCTATTTATTAATAAAATAGGATTAGACATGCTTACCGCCTGTTTGCACCAAGAACAGCTAATGGCAATAATTTCTTTACTGTGGAAAGCAAACTTCTGTTGGAAGCCCTGAAGATAAAACAATAAATAATACATTGATAAAACAATATTTAACTCCTAACAATGAAGTGTTTAGACAAATAAAACATCACCACCCACCTTGCCACACTGTTTACATTTTCCCTCTTGTCTTCTTTGATGAACCCAGTGATGGCGAACAGTGTTGGGCTGGAATGCAAAAAAACAAAACAAGGGTAAGGACATTAGCTGTCACCTAGCAAGTTTTTCTTTTATCCCTGATCACCGTGAGCACCACTTAGCACATTTCCAGAACTCACCTCTCGGACATTTTTTAAACTAGAGTCCCTGAAAGATGGCTTGCATCTGAAATTAATCTAGAAAAGAGTACAGGAAGAGTACAAGTGTGAACAAAGTAATGTACAGTTACTTATGAATCATTTCCGAACATTCACAGCAATATTAGTGCTTAAGAGATTCCAGTGAGACATTCAGGCATATACTGTACAATAACTTCTCACAATCTGGTAAAACTGCACAAACATTTGATCTAAATTTTGGGATTCACAAAGACAATAATACAGTAAATGACCACTATTCAAAGGGTACGTGGATTGTATCATTACCACCCTTGAAAATATTTCAACATTTTATAACGTTTAAGATTGAGAATGGTATAGATAAAATCAGTGATTTCCCTTGATTCATTGAGGTCCTGAGATAATGTGATTACGATTAAGCGATTTTTCTTTTAATACAATCAATAACTATTTATGATAATGAATTGTATTTGACAGCCTAATTATGGTTCATATTTTAAAGTCTAATAGTTGGTACCTACACAATGAAAGTGACACTATCATAATGGTGTTGCCTGTGGAAAACATATTGGTGCCTTGTGTGAGGTGCAAAATACAAGCCTCTCCTTTGTGCACAACAAAGATGACACGAGGGTTTAAACTAATCCTTCTCTTCAACTTTGTCTGGCCTCCTCTTTGAGGGCTCTTTGTATTTGCTATTCGCAACAGGGCTAGCATAAGTGAGTACCGTATGTACGGCCATGAACGTACGCCCACACATACACATACAAGATTAAAATGGTAGTAACATATACCCACTAAGATAAATAAACTCTGGACAGAAATAGGCCAAATTAAATGAAACTACCTTTTCCAGTTGTTCAATACAGACGGTGTGGACAACTATCTTGCAGGCAGCACACTTTCTCCGGGTGACCGACTTTTGCTGTGAAGAATAAGAAATCATGAGTTGTCTATTCACTTTTCACAATACAATGGCATCATATTATCAAGAAAAGATCAGTTGTGCACTGATCAAGGTCAAACAAATCCTATACCAGTTGGATAATGATAGAGCTTGATATACACTTCCCTCCAAAAGTATTGGATGAAGAATTAGTTGGAAGAAAAGGTATCTGCAGAGTTCTGAGTTTGCTGCTACCATCATGTCTTAGCCTCACTGCGTTTCATTTGCGCTTGTCTGTTTGAGGTCATAAGGAGGTCAATTCTTTCTACAAAGTTTAGGATTTCCATCACTTTGGTAAAGGTTCATATTTGTCTCATCACCAGTCCATAAACATTTGATCCAGAATGTGAATTCTAATCTCTGTATGTTTTTTTTTTAATGTCAAACCCAAATGTCTGAAGCACAGTTCCCTATGTATGTGATAGAGAGATGAGGGTGGGTGGAGAGAGAGGCAGACGAGACACAAAATCAATATGGAGGGACAGATACACAGATAGGGAGGTATGGGCAGGCAGAAAGATGGATAGACAAATGGACGGCTAGACAGTAAGTGTGGGGAAAATGACGAGATTCTCACATGCAATACTAACCTGTGCTCTGGCAATACAGTGTTGTTCTGACACATAACAGTAGTCTCCAGACACATTAGTCTCAAACCAGATATGTTCTCCATATTGAGCAGACTCCTGTTCAGACAAAACAACATGTTTAGAGAGAGAGAGAGAGAGAGAGGTGATAGATAGAAAGAAAGAAAGAAAAAGTATATTGGTCCATTTGCTATAGTATACTTACAGTCCAGTCAACAGTGCTGCGGATGATTGCTTCTGGTTCTGTTCGGTTTAAAGATGATGTACTGGGTTGACAGGGCAGATGACGCAGGCCAGATTTTGCTATTGCTTTTCTGGGAACAGAAAACGGAGGTAGGAAATCGAACCTGGTGCCATACCATTCTACTGGACAATACTACCATGTATAAAATTTCATACTGGGAATTTTTACTGGAACAAGGTTGTGTGTAGCACAAGTACCAGAGTTTACATTATCTTTGTTTTTTAATGACCTTTTCACAATAGTCATTTTGACTTGGTAAAGCAATAAGCAGTAGATACAAGAACAAAAAAATAAAATAATAATAATAAAAAATTGCTATTTCTTTATAACAGAGGGGTGGCATAAGGACCAAGAAGGAACCCTTTACATTTCACTGAGAATTCCCCTTGAGTCAATATGACATCAATGGAACATCCACCCACAAAATTAATTCACCTTATCCATTAACCAGGATGAAACCAACAAAATAACGAACAAACAAGAGAAATTTTAGTCATATATGGACATCACCATAATAGTCAGAATTTCCTTCCTGAGGATGCTTTCCTACACCTTCAATGCAGCCGCTCATTCTCCTTTCCTCATGGTTCTGGCAGTTTTCACTTTTTTCTTCAGTAAGTGAACAGCATGCTCCTACAGCATTTGTTTTGTTATGAAGTTACTTACTACAAACTCAATTCCCAAAAAGTTGGGACACTATACAAATTGTGAATAAAATCTGAATGCAATTATGTGGAAGTGCCAAATTTTAATATTTTATTCAGAATAGAACATAGAGAACAGGTCAAAAGTTTAAACTGAGAAAATGTATAATTTTAAGGGAAAACTATGTTGATTTGAAATTCCATGGTGTCAACAAATCTCAAAAAAGTTGGGACAAAGTCATTTTCACCACTGTGAGGCATTCCCTCTTCTTCTTACAACAGTCTGCAAACATCTGGGGATCGAGGAGACAAGTTTTTCAAGTTCAGAAATAGGAATGCTGTCCCATTCTTGTCTAACACGCGTCTCTCTAACTGTTCAACTGTCTTGGGCTTTCTTTGTTGCACCTTCCCTTTATGATGCGCCATAAGTGCTCTAGAAGTGAAAGAAGGGGACTGCAGGCTGGCCATTTCAATACCCGGATCCTTTTCCTACGCAGCCATGCTGTTGTAATTGGTGCTGCATGTGGTCTGGCATTATCGTGTTGAGAAATGCAAGATCTTCTCTGAAAGTAATGATGCCTAGATGGGAGCATATGTTGTTCTCCAATCTGAATTTACCTTTCTGCATTGACGATGCCTTTCCAGATGTGGAAGCTGCCCATGCTACACGCACTCATGCAACCCTACAGTATACCATCACAGATGCACAGTAGATTGTGTTCACCCACAATGTTTTCTGGAAGCATTGCTGAGCCCTTTCTGGGATTTCCCTGACAGTAAGCATTCCTGTTTGCGGTGCAGTGCCATTTAAGGGCACGAAGATCATGGCTCTTCTTATCCTCCAATCAAGTTGCCAATGGACCTCATTAGTGGTAACTGTGTAAGTGCAATTTACTTTTCCAGCCTCTTATTGCTACCTGTACCAACTTTTTTTTAGATTTGTTGACACCATGAAATTTACAATCAACATATTTGTCCCTTAAAATGAGACATTTTCTCAGTTTAAACTTTTGACCTGTCATCTATGGACAAAATATTGAAATTTGGCACTTCCACATAAATGCAATAAGTTTTTATTCAAAATTTGTAGAGTGCCCCAACTTTTTGGGAATTGGGTTTGTAATTTAATTGTACCAATTATATTATTTTTTAAATAATGCCTGAGCATTCCTTGAACAACGCTGAGAAATACAGTATCAGACATTCACACGGTGGCCAAAACCTGATCACAGCTGTCCAAAACCTGATATGATAGCAAGTCACATGATGTATATATAAGTTATTTTAGAGTATATGGCACGGTGCATGTTTGGTTAGCACATCCGCCTCACAGTGCAGAGCAGAGCTGGAAAATCCAGGTCTAGAAAGTAAAAAGCCTGCCACAGTTTGGCTTTAGCTACACGTGCTTGTACTCAACCGGCAGGTAAACAATGTTATTACGAGTAGCACCTGTGGCTAAAGCCAAACTCTGGCAGGGTTTTTACTTTCTGGACCTGGTTTTCCCATCTCTGGTGCAGAGGTCGGGGGATTGAATCCATGCTCACAGCTCGGCGCTGCAAGAACTCATGTGAACTCCACGACACACCGGCCATTGACACTTCATACAGTATGTACATTGTGGTAATATAGTATGCTTCAATTGTGCAGAGACATTCCCACTCAGAATCGGGGTTCTAAGCCCGGTTGGTTGTGAAGCAATTGGTGAGATGACGAGTGGACAGAATGAACACTGGACAACGGCATGTCTCCAATTGACGTATTGTCAAACACATCGCAACAATCTACCAAATAATTTATTTGTTTACAACCTGTTTGAGAATTTTTGCCCAGGATTTATTCATTCATTTATTCATCATTTTTTTAAATATCCGTAGCAATAAGTGTTATGGGTAAGTTAGCGTATACTGCACTTGGCACCATGGTAATAAGCATGGTAATTAGCAGTCTAATAAAAATAGCAGTCATAATTAACAGAGACAAAGCCCTCCACATGCTTAATGTTAACAATAAAAATGAACAATATCACTATAAAGAAGCTGTGCAAGACTCAAGACTAGTCAAATTAACCTAGTGAGCGTCTTCGGCAGAGAGCAAGGTCCGTTTGACAATTACACAACATGGTACGCATTTCAGTCAGAAATGCTCTTTTGTATATATATTTTTCTTCCTGTCAACCACCTGTGTCAAATTAATTTTTCAATTTCTTTTTACGGTGCGAATATGAAATTGCCAATAAAGCTAATTTTTTAATTATTTTTTAATGTGCTGTATATATTTGTATATATTTGAGTTGCGCAGTGAGCGGCTTAGAGGGAACAATGTTTTTAATTAAAATGAATTATTTATGTATACCTCTTTTCTACCCATTCTGTGAGCTTGCTAAGGAGGATGTATTAACAAAAGGATGCGCACAAAACAACAACCTCAGGTTCTCCCTTGTGGACCAAGGCAAAAAATAATAATGCACCGCTGCCATATGGTAATTCAATGCAAGACAGAATGCATCACAGTGTATCTAGATGGGTGTTTGTGAGAGAGTTTATTACATACGATAGGAAGTTCTCCCATGTTTCCAGATATGGATCATAGTATGTCAACCCCTCTGATCCACTGAGAGGTGAAGAGCAGCTTTTAGGGAGGGTAGATTCACACAGGAGTGCCTCAGGATCCGACTTTAGATCGGCTGAAGCCAACTGCCTCAAACCGAGGCTGCTGGTGGAAGTCTGACGCAGTGTATTTAGAGTTTGATGACCTTGACTCAATCTTCGATGACTATAGCGACCATGAAGCCCATAAGGCATTTTGCTGTTCTGGTAGACAGTCTCAGCTGGGAGGAGATGGGAGGAGTTCCGTCTTAAACAACGTGGAGGTCGGAGAAAGGGTCGGGGTTTAATGAGTTTCTTCATAACCGCTTGGTTTGCATGCGCTTGAGATGTGGGCCTGTCATCTCTTCTGAAAGCTGTTTTTTCCCCCGCTTGCTGGATGCTGGCTTCCTCACTATCTGACCCAGCACAGGAACAAAGTGCAACAGTCGATTCTTTCGCTTGCTTTTCTTTTGCATCACTGCCCATCTGGACAACACTTGCAAGTAACATGGAGGAGCCAAGCAAATGAGGTTCAATGGAATTTTCCTTGGAGGGGCGACTGTATCGCACCGCCATTCTCCGATGCCCGCCAGAGAAAGTAGAGGAAGAGCGGCGAGCATTATGTTTATACTGTGATACTTTCCATTCTTTTTTAATTGATACATGAGGTGTGTCAAGTCCGCTTTCTTCAGCTGATTCACTTGAGTTACTAAAAGCCAAATCTGTAATGGACTGTCGCCCCTGTCCACTGGCCACCAAAACGCCAACACTTGGTCGCCTCTGATAAGGAAGTGGTGGTAAGCCACTAGATGAGCGCCTGCTTTCTAGTAGCGCTGCAGAGGGCAGGCCAATACTAGAACGCCTCCGTGCTTTGCTGACCAGGACTGCAGGCCCAGGTTGGCCTACAGTAGCAGGGTACTTCCGTCTCTTGTGCCATCGATTGAAATGACGCTGGAAGAAGAAATCCATGCTGTTTGGAATGTAAGATGTGCTTGGTCATAGTAGTGTCTTGTCTCTGGACTTTTTAGACAGAGCTTTAAGTTGAAAGGTCAGCTATTCATAGCAGATGACACAACAGGAACCAAAGAAGGTAGATGGTCACTCACTGGTCCGCCTCCCAGGTAAACAGGCTGCTCTGCAAATTAAACAGCTCCGTAAATTTGCATAGACGATGACTTCAAAAGGGCTCATTATGTTTACAAATATTAGTCATAAGATGCAGCCCGGCATTGAATTTGTTACTTAATATACTAAAAATACAGTACAATTTTCCTAATCAATTCAATATGTCAAATGCAATATTTAAATGTGCAAGCAGCAAATTAAAAAAAAATACATTAATGGGTCAATGATTGCAAGCAGCAAATTAAAAGAAATACATCAATGGGTCAATGATGCAGTGCTGTATTGTTCTAAGTACGATTTATGTTCATGCAGCATTTAGACACAGGCTGTGTCATGGCAACATGAGAGGTTTTGTCTTTTGTGCAACTCAAAACACAGCATTCAAGCACTACCTGATCTTTGCATTCAGTCACTGCAGTGGCAATGCAGGGGGGAAAAGCATGTCTAGGTTCACATTATTATTTCTTAGTCACAGGATTACGGCAAAAAAAAACTTTTGCAACACATTTACATTTGTTTTAAATTCCTAGTTTGCTTGTGAATGTAGTAAAATATTACTTTTGTAATCCAACACTCGGTGTTGACAACAACAGTGGTCGTCTTTTCAGTCCTTTGTGCGTTTTCATTCACCTCCATCAGAAATTTAATGGAGGTGTGGTCATAAGCAGAAGTACAAAACTCACAAAGGGTTAGGATTAGTTGGCTTGTATGTGAAATTTCAGGAACAACAAAAAATACACTCAAACCTTTACAGGAGAACTTAAATTCAACTTCTCGAAACTTTTAAATAGAAAAACTGTTCAATGTTTCTGTACTTTTTGCGCAACTTGCTGTACTACGAGCTGAATAGCATATTTTACAACTGGTGTTTGAGCTATGAAGGCACCAATAAATTTCCTGGTTCAAATATAATTGGTATTTAAACAGTCAACAGTTAACATCATGTTGTTAACATTTTGACAGCATGAGAACAAGACAAACACATCAACTGATCAAAAGTACCTCGCCATTGCAAGGCTTCAAAATAGGTGTTTTCAAAGTAAAGTGTCCACTGCGCTTAGAGTATTACAGTGTAATCAGCAGGTTGCAACCGAGATACAAAGAAGACTAGAGGCGCCACAGAAAGGCATAGGACTGTACATCCTCGGAAATGTATTGGTCAATTCATGGATAATTAAATTTTCAATGCCTGTTTAAAAGGGACTTATTCAAATGAGCTCCATTTTTTGTGGTTACTGTTACAAGAGTTATATAAAACAATGGCGTGTTGATTACATTTTGTTTTACTGTATAATTCATGTTTATTTTCAAGGTAACATACTGTACCTTTATGTTTCTTTTACTTAAAAAGAAGACAATGCCTGAGATTTAAATGTTAAAATTAAGGAGACAAAACTGAATGGTTTTCATATAATAATTAATTGTGCTGTGTTCTACTTTTGGAGAATCATCAATTTGTATGAGTGAGGGGTTACCCAGGGGTACACAAGACAAAAAAGGTTGGAAACCACTGTGTTAGAGAACATCAAGTTGTGCAAAAAGAACTCAAACACGGAATAGATGCACGTTGTGCATTAAAAAGTTTAGACAAGGTCAAATTAAGTTCATTTGTAATGGTCATGGTGCATTTTTATTCTGAAAACCCCAATTTAGCTTGTTGTGTGTGGTGCATGTGTTACTAATGTCAATAGAACGCCAAAACCAGAGCTATGGACATAATTAAACTGTTTAAAGTAATGTATAAACAATGGTTGGGCACTGACAAATATTTTTGAGTCAAGCTCAAATATTGATATTGGCAGACAATCCGCCTAGTTCATCTTCTGATCCCTGTTCATTCTCATTTGAGCCTGGTGTGTGCATCTTGTGTGTCGTGTGTATTTTGCTATTATGCAACATCTGCTTCCGGAGAGTTATAATCCCCTACCATGATGGGAGATGAGAGAGGGAAATGCCAGATGCGACTATTGTTAAATCTATTATCCACCTGAGTTGGTATATCAACACATCTTGAGATTGAAACAACCCTACGATATTGCATAGTGGGTAAATGTCAAAGTTATTTTTAAATTATTCCTGGAGAATTGCTTTTTTTATGACTGATAGAAAGTGGCCATATGTTTCCTAACCTAAAGAGAAGCAGCAGCTTTACTGGTTGAGCTCTGACAGGAGGTGGTGGTTAACTTGTTCTACGGTATACTGAACATCCTGGAACATTTGATGGCCAGTGAGCCCGCCACCGGCAGGGGTGGCCAACCCTGGTCCTCGAGAGCCACAATCCAGCCTGTTTTCCATGTTTCCCTCCTGCAGCGCAGCTGAATCTAATGATCAGCTAATCAGCAAGCTTTGCAGAAGCCTAATAACGATCCTGATCATGAACCAGGTGTGTTAGGGGAGATAAACATGGAAAACAGGCTGGATTGTGGCTCTCGAGGACCGAACTTGGCCACCCCTGAATATTGTAAGCAAAATCCATACAGACAAAAATAAATTCAGGCCGTAATAGAAAAAAAAGTAAGGTCACTTTCAAAAAATACAACTACAAATTTCCTCAGAAATGGCTTATTTGAGTTGCCAAAGGAGTGAAATAAATTATACATTAACAAAAGCACTCACATTTACATACGGCTTCATTAACCGCAAAAGAAAAAGAATGATCATTTAAGAATGCCTTCCTTATGTAGGTGAGTGAGTGTTGTGGTTGGTTAGTATCATTTAACTTTGATGTTTTGTTCAAATTGATCGCTGCAATGCTTTGTTGCTGGAGGAAGCTTGTTAGCCATGGGGGTAGGTCTGCATCAAAATGAATATCAACCTAATATATGCGGTTAGTCAGCTCATTGTTTTAGTCCCCGCTTTTGTTAACTATAAAGGCTTTTTGTACGGAACATAGAATGAATTAAACCTCTGTAGGTGCTACAGACCCTTTTTTCCCCTTATACTCGTGTGACAACTAGAAAAAATGTGCCTGGTACACATCATGTGTGGTGAGTTTTTGTTCATAGTTTAGGCGCCCTCAAACGTGATTCGAGGAATATCAAAGCAAAAACAGGGCAGTACTTCAATTAGTTGCAAATGTTTTCTAATGTTAAGGATCGGTTTTGGCTTGCCGTTGCCATCTTTTTATTTATTTCTTTTTTTAAGTCACTCGGAGTCGCACATACCAGGGTGCTTTAATTCAATGTGTCATTTCATGTTTGCTTTTGTGTTGATGTGAGGAGTTGCTTTTGAAACCTGGCGGGCAAAGTTTACTCAAAACATTTTCCCTAACCCTTAAATAAAATTATTTTCTGTAATAATAAGAAGCTGCCATATTAATGGTGGAGGCAGAGTCTGAAGTAGTGCTGTTGCCTTCAATAAGTTTTCCTCCATTCTTTGCATTTTGATGACCCATGTGGTGCGTGACTGTGGGTGGTGGTTTTGCCAGATTGGGTGTTTTCCCACACAAATATTATAGGGGAAGTGAAATTGAAAATGTTTGTGACAATAATATGTTCTATGCGCAACCACTAGTCTAAACACAGTATACTGAATAATTTTGTGTTTGTGTAATATAAAGAAAGCAAAAAAATCCACCTGTTTTTCATCTCAGGGCAGCCATTTTGCCTTGTATTGCCACTTGCGGTCGACTAAAAATGACTTTAGTGCCAAATGCTAAGTCCAGACCGAAAACAAAATTGCATCACCTTGCATGCTTTTTTCGCAAAGATGAATATATCGGGGTTACTCGAGTGGAGAAAATGGTCGGGCTCCTCCTCCAACAGAAAAAAAGTGGTTGATAAATGCTGTTATTAACTGCTAAATGCTATCTTGGTTGACAGTTCAACATCTGTAAACAACATTCCACTCACCAGATATGCTAACTTGCTTGCTCCCCATTACCTAAATCTGTTTCTTTTTGGCTTGGTCCCCTTGAGAAGCTGGCTATGTTGTATACCACCAGGTCCCACAGACCACCATGATATTGTCCCACATTGGGGGTTTTTCACCACACTGTGTCTGTTTTTTGTTTTGTTTTTTGCTTTATCTGCTGTGTCTGCTTGTGCTGCTTCTTCATGTTACGTAGTAAGTTCATTCTCGACGCCAATTGAGTGTCAGCGTCGCCGCCAAACATTCACATCAGCAGAGCACTGTGAAATTAGCCTGGCAATAGCCAGATTTATTTGTGCTTTACTCGAGGGAGTTCTCCACAATATCAGTCTGGGACTGCTCCGCGTTGATTTGCACAGGGAAGGCGAGGCATGCTGTACAACACATCGAGCTGATAGGACAAAGCAGAATCGTGTGCACGTCTACCTAACTTTTGTTACGACCAATCACGGCAAAGGATGAAAATGTCGTCACCGACATGCGACTATTGTAACTAGCTGATATGGTGTTGAGTTTATGTTGTCGGTTTTGCAATGTTGATATGCGGATACAAGAGACTAATTCAGCGAGAACAGAATTAAATGCAGCGTCCACACATTCGTCCACCGGTGTCGCCATTTTTGGTTTGTTTCTTCCCGCGGCTTTTGTCACAGCTGCATAGCCCGCCCCCAAATACAATGTTGCTCTGTAATTGGTCCGAACCATCAGTGGTTCGTATCGGTGGAAATCAATAGGAGGGGTAGATGATGGATTCTCAGGAGTTTGTGAACTCGCAAATACCGCGAGAATACATCTTGCGAGAGCGAGGTTAAGTGAAATGGGTGACGGAGGAAAATTTTCACTTGAAACGCATTGCCCGGCATGCAATCGCATGTGACCACGCTAACTACATTGACTATACATGGAAATGCGTGGCCAGAAACGCAAACGGACTGCAACATAGGCCTCAGGTAACAACCGTTATGGCTCACCTATTTTGGGGCTTGATCATGTGACGTTCGTAAGCTGAGACTTTAGATGTCATTTTCAGTTGATAGGAAATGGTAAAGGTAAAATGGCAGCCCCGAAATCCACCCCACCCCCCCACCAAGATGGTTAAGAATGGCTTAATCTGCTTATTTTAGATTCCATCAATGCAATATTAATCAGAATACAGCGCTTAGACTAATGGGGGGAGTGCATAGAACGTATTATGGTGAAGAAAAGTTTTGACTCGACTTTCCTTTTAGGGCTGTTCCGATGTGTGTTTTAGCCGTGTGTTTTGGCACACACTCTCTTGAACAAAGTTAAACTGTGAGAGAGAGAGATGTTCATAAACGTCAGAATGAGTGTGCTCACAAGCAGGCAGAAATACAGTATTTTCAGTTGAGGTTCAGCCAAAATGTAAACAACTCCATGAATGGACAATTCACTGAACTTGTTCATGCACAACGTTGGCGTGAGATGTTGTGGGACTGAATTTACCGGTAACTATTTGCTGAGCTTAAATTATGTAAAACCTAACACAACACAAACAGTCTTGAACCTCTAAAGACAGCTATAATGACAATACAGCAATTTCAAATAAGTGGATGACCGCATATTTCGAACACCTCTGTCCAATGACCAACCAACAGCAGAACTACCAACATTGACATCATGGAAAGGGTTGAATGAAGTTTGACAAGAAAGTGACTGTGTGTGTTAGACTTTCCAGAGCTGCTGCTGGGTTAAATATTTACATGTAAAATAGTGGTACACGATGCAAATACACAGAGAGTGTTCCATAACAACCACCAAACATTCCAAACAGATTCTCCAGTGAGAAAACATGATATATTTTTAATGACGGCGTTATTGGTTAAAAACATGTGCTCAAGGCTGACATTCGTTACTGTATTTTTTACTCTGTGCATAATAAAGTAGTGTAATCACGCAGAAAAAGGGTACTTGCCCAGACTAAGCATGAAATCTGAATTGGAGCATAACTTGTGAGATTTCCGTTCAATGAACATTCAGGATCAACACTTCACAACCAAGTAGGTTTATATTTTTTTGTCTTATTCGTTGATGACCAACACAGAAGTGTACAGCTGATTGTTGAGGTGTGATGATGACCATTGGCCAACCACCTCCCCCACACCACCACTGTCTACAACTTCACCGAACATGCGGTCACCCATGCATGTCATCCAAGACTTTCCATTTCGGTGTGAGTTTTTAAATGGTGATGCTGCAAAGTGGGTTCAACTTCAAATATAGTTGCTGGCATTTATGTTTTGCTAAATGATGTATTACTATTCCATAATCTACAACACTTGCTCCTTTCTCATCTCAGAGAAGAAGTCACCCAGACTCCTTTTACCTACATTTTTGGAGGTCTTTAACCAAAGCTGTGCTTGTTATTAACGTTTTTAACTTGTGATTTGGTTTGTAAAATAAATATTTCTGTGTCAAGTGCCAGACCCATAAATTAAATATTTGAGTGCATTCACACAATAATTTGATGCATAACAGAAAATAATTTATCGACTCAACACACTGTGAATTAGGCCTATTACACTTACAGTATTGTGTTTTTGTTACTCGAAGACTTTTTTTTGAAGACTTCTTGTACAATAATAATGAAAACATGAAACAAGTGTAAAAGTTACGAAGAACACCACACAGCACTGCATCTGCCCCAAAATCACTGAATCCGACCAAATGAATGTCTCTCCAATAATGCAATTTATGATACTATTCATTGAAAACATAAGCAGAGTAAATAAACAAACCTGCAAAGTCCGAAGTAAACTATCCAACCATGCTTCCTCTCCTATTTGCTCTCACTAAGTCTTCCTGTATAGTGACAGGGAATCAGAAGCTTAGCTAACGAGAGAGAGAGAGAGAGAGAGAGAAAGAGTGAGAGAGACAGAGAGAGAGAGAGAAGGGTGTGGCCGTGTGACAGAGAGCATGAGAGCCTCAACTCGGGACAAAAATAAATCAGCATGTACTTCCTTGATACTGTGAGTGTAACAACACTTTCCCAATATACTATACAGAATGCAATCAACTTGAAATGCACCGAATAAATTTACAACAAAAGGAATGGTAGTATAGCGTGATGCAATAAAATGATTCCATTTTTCTTTCAGAGAGCTCTTGAATGTGTCAAGAAATAGTCAGAAATGTAGGGGGGGAATAACATCCAACTGGAATTTCCAGTAATGGGAGTAAGGAATCCCATCTGTTGTTATACACAGTACGTAATTAACTCTGGCAGTGTTGAAAGTAACAAGCATTCACACGAATGCTATTGATTGTACATTTTTTTCCCCCTTCTCAACTTTGCAGTCCAACACATGGAAAATTTGTAAAATAACCTGGATTTTCGGAAGAGAAAAAAAGCCTTAAAGGTTGCACTTTGCCAGCATCCAAAATGTGACTGGCACAACCACAGATGACAATACTGGTGTTCTACATATCACTTCTTGTATCATCATAAATGTATTAGATTTTAACTTGCAATCCAAATGTCTGTGACTTAAAAGTTTTGTTACTTTATTTACAATCTATGTGCTCAGTTAAAATGCACACATGTAGATGATAAGTTTAAGCAAATTGCAGATTTGGTTGCTGTCAATGGTTTTCTAAATATGTACTTGTATTGCTTTGCATTCAAAACAAACAGGTAAACACTCAACACCAACTTATTGTATTTTCTATTAATATTATGGTATGATTTTACTGGTCTGGCCCACACGACATCAAATGAGTTTGAGGCCACCTTCCAGGAAATAAATGTTAAAACACTGGTGAAGAGAACACTGAACAAATGGCGCCACCTGTCGTCAACATACATCATTACACTTGTAGCCTATCTGGCTCTTACCTTCTTGTGAAGAGTTTTAGCCCAGTGAATGATTTGGAGCAGCCGAAAAGCATCTCCTTCTCTTCCTCTATACAGTTTGGAGGCAGGCTGGGAGTGAAAGGGGGAAGAGGGGAGCAGGAGCGTAGTGAAGAAGTAGATGAGCTGGAACTAAATCCTCCATCTCGATCGTCTTTTCTAAGGAATTCCTCTCCATCAACTGCTTTTTCCTTCCGAGAACAATCGTGGTGGTTCATGCCTGTAACTAACACCTGATCGATGTTGATATCCATGAGGGACAATTTTCGAAGTCTTCTGCTCAAAGGTTTAAGCCTGCCTCTTTTTGTCAGGAGCTTGTGGAATGTTCTTGTTCAAGCATACTGAACCAAAAGATTTAAAGAACAGTGTAGAATCTCTAAATATCTTCAGTGTCACACAGCATAGAACTTAAATGTTTGACAGCTGACAGCTCAATGACAATTTAAAAGTGTAATACAACCTGCTCACAAATATATCCTGGTACAGCATAAACGTGTTCGCCTTAACGTATTCACCCAATGTAAACGTGAAGACAAATATCACAATGTTACAGTTCACATGACTCAAAAAGACTTCAAATATGGCTACCCCACAAGGCTACAAAGTCAATAATCCACAAGCCAAAGGTCTTTAAACAAGGCACACAAGGTGTGTGTGTATGTAGAGATTAGTGTTGACTTAATCCTTGCTCGCATTCCTCTCCAACTCAGTAGTTTTTACAGTGTCACTCATATCTCACTTCTCTCAGTCCTCCACTGTTTTCCTCAGAGGTTTCTTCGTCCTCCATTTCATTTCCTTTCTCTTCTAGAAGTTCACACTTCTCTCCTTCCGTCTTTATCGTCATCGTCGCTGTTTATTTAATCAGTAGACTCCATTTTCGTAAACGTTGACACGCACGAGTGCTTGCCAGTTGCCACGCTCACACTCATACCCACACACACCCACAACCACACGGATACTTTCACGCGCCCGCCGTGATTCTCTCATCCCCCGGCCCGTCCGGCTCAAAACCCGGAAGTGACTAATAACAACAATCCCGCGATCAGGTCCTCACTGTTAGTTGCCCTGTTACATGCCTGAAGAAAATAGCCCCCCCCCCTCTCTCTCACCCCGCCCCTTTTTTTTGTAAATACTACACATACGAAGAAAACAATACAAATAATAATAACTATTATTATTATTATGATTATTATTCTAATTATATAATTATATATATATAAAGACAGAAAATTTAATTAGTGAGCCCGAGACATAACATGGGGAAAAAATTACAACATGTTATGTAACATTCTTTCTACCTACCACCCTGGTTAAGCGCAATACTGTATATCTCAACATTGCAGAGAAGAGCATCAAATTGTGTATAAGAGCACTATTGATTGCTCTGATCCTACTATCCCACATTATTGTGTATCAATTTTATTTATCATTATCATATCATTTTACTTGTGGGAAGTTATAAAGTGCAAATACTACTTTGCTGAGGCCTACTTTTGGTATCTGAACTTTATTTGATTGTTTATATTTCTGAGATGACTTTTTACTTTCTCTCCCTGCATTTGAACACAGTTAGACAAGTGTCTATAAAAAAAAACATCAGCCCTGTGATAAATTTGACCTTTTGTCACCTTCACCTCGGAAATTGTTATCAAGTTAAATAATAAATTAAAGTTAAAATAAGTTTGATTATTTAATGTCTTATTATTATTGATACAAATAAGTTTGATTTAGTTTACAGTTTTGTAATTTCCAGGGTGCAAGGAGAAAGTTTTTCACAGGGTATGATGATTTTTTTATAGGCGCGTTACTTTCTATTTGTCATGACACATTACTTTTTTCCAACCTAAGCAGATGACAACACATTTTAAAAGTGATGTAAATAGTGAGAGGTAAAGTCAACCATAGTTGAGATCTGGATTGATTCATTGAGATCCTATACATTGGAAAGGCAGGGACCACAGCACCATGGAGTGACATGAACCAGGGAACAATAACAACAAAGATGCAACAGATTTGGAAAAACAAGATATTTCCTATCCATGGCCTTATTTACAGGATGTTGACTCGAGGAATGATTCGTGCCGGAGGCGTTGTATCTTGTACAAGCCTAAAAAACACCAGGTTTTGGCGTTCAATAAATTTTCATCTAATTTGAAAAATCCCATAGTCCTGACAAGATGCTTTTTTTTTAGTTGACATTACTAGATAATTTAGCATGTTTTATAATAAAACACAGAACACATTTGTGCCAATTTATCAAATCAGGTATTGTATATAGATTGTGAAAATTATAGTAAACAGTAGACACAGGTCAAAAGTGGCCTAAAAGTGGCTTTTTACAGAGAGAGAGAGAGAGCGAGAGAGATTCCTATATTTATCAACTAACTTTAACTTGCACTGCACCGTTTAATGTCTTTTGTCTGTTTGGTTGGGGGATCGCGGGTACACATTGTAATGCCGCAACAATTTCCTATATGTTTCTACACAAATGACCTAATAAAGCAATCTTGAATCTTGACATTGTGCACGTGAGAAAGGAGTGTGCATTTCATTTTTTGGGCCACACGTGGCAGTAGTGATTCAAAATTAAATTTTCTGCAATGAGCTGCATTAAAATGAAATATAGCCATTAATGCTCAAACAAAATCTCAGACCAAACATTTTTACAATGATTGGGATTGCAAAATACCTGTATTGTGCATTCTGGAATGATTTGGCAATATTTGTCTGTCTTGCCCTTAGTCAAACCTCTATGCTAAAACTCCACTCCTATTGTACACATCAGCACGTGCACACACACACACACACACACACACACGCACACACACACACACACACACACACACACACACACACACACACACACACACACGCACACACACACACACGCGCACACACAGACACACCGACACACACACACACACACACACTCCAGGTGGTGGAGTGGTACCATCACTTGCCTCTGATGCAGGTTGATGTGGGTTCGTTTCCCCGCCTGGGAGGTCATGTTTGTATGGTAATGTGTATGTGTGTGTGTTTGTGTGAGTGAGTGCCCAAAAAAAAAAAAACACACACACGCACACACACTTGCTCACTTTCTATTTCATCCATCGCCCACTCGGCATTAACGTGACAAATAAAATGCCACTCAGAACCCTGACACAATTTTCCAAGAGATCCTTTCAACACCCACCACTGACCCATTTTCTCTCCAGTAAAGGACTATAACTGTGAATTTGTCATCAGTAACCCTGAACATGATCCCCTAGCATTTTGCAATCACTTATCTTTTTTGACTTTTTAAATATGAATTAATAAATGTGAATTTATCAACACACACACAAAGTCTGTGTCCAGAACACGTACTGTATCCGGCTTATGTAATTGAATTTGGACATAGTTTATGAAACAAACTTTCAAAATTGCATATGACCAAAATAAGTTGAGTATTAAAAACAATGTATGTATAAATATAAGATGACCTTAAAATATGTATTTTACAATGATTAATATCTTGTCAACCAGTCCCATAGAAGTGCATTACTTAGTTAATGTTTAATGAACATTAAATTTATGCAACTGCTTTGTGCTAATTTTGTGGAACTGATTGACCAAAATAAATAAGTAAAAGTAAGGCTGGTCAAATTAGTGCTTTCTCTGTATTGTCATGACTAATGACTATGACAGTATCTACTTATTGCAAACCACTACTACACAACACAGTATCATAAACCTTTTTGAGCTGAAAGAGAATGGATTCATGGTTGGATGGAAGTGCTTAATATTGCTTTATTTTACATTTTGACTACGTTTTAGCTGTAATTCAGTTCATCCGCTCTATACTGTGCAGCTCCATTGATTGACCTACTTTTTGTAGCCCATCGAATTTGATTAAAAAAAAAACTGGTCTTAGCTGGCTGCTAACTGACACAATATGCATGGTAAGCCAAACTTAAGTAATTTTTCGGGGTTATGTTAAGAATTGCCATTCTAACATATAGCCAAAAAGCAACCTGAGAACAAAATCAGGTACGAGTTGAAATAAGTGTAGCAAAAACAGTTGCTAAGTTTTGCATTGTTCCGCCAGCAGGGCCATAATTAACATTATCTTAAAGTAAATTCTGAAATTTGGATAGAGCTAAATTTTGCTCATATGTTTAGGATCATGAACAGATCATTTCAAAGCTTGAGCCTTTTCAATTGAACCTTTTCCATTCGTAAAAAGGTTCATCTTTATCTCAAAGGTCCATTAACATTACTCCAAGAATTTATGAGGCGCATCTCTTTATTGTTAGCCAAATTCCAGTCTGGCCTTCTTAGTATTGTTGCTGATGACTGGTTTACATATTGTCACATAGCCTTGATGTGCTGATTGATAATGAATTCTCGATTTCTGCTTGTGATGCACCGAATATTCGGCCACCGAAAATTTTCGGCCTTTGCCATTTTCGGCCTTTTCCATTTTTGGCATTCGGCCGAAATAAAATTAAAGCCGAAAGAATAGGACCAAAATAGGTTGTGGTGACGCAAGCAAAAAAAACGCTGCAAGCAAGCATCTGTTTGAATTAAACAGCGAACGCGGAGGAGAGTTTGCACCGGTCGGTCGCAGCAGCTCCCGGGGTCATTATGCGCACCGGAGGAGAGGGGCGCCGCTTGGTGCGCAAAATTTAAGTGGGTCAAAAAAAGACAGAACTGCCGTGTACTGCAGTAGAGGTGAGCCACTCTTTCTCTCGCGGCGCCTTCCCTTTTTTTTTTTTTTTATAAGAGCCCCTCAAACGCTTCCAGTTTTTCACCGGCATCCCAGTGGCCGTGCTGAATACTTTAGCTAATGCTAGAGCTATTGCTATCAACAGTTTTAAACACAGAAAACGTACCGCTATCTCCGGGTGGCGACAGACCTGTACAGGACGCCGTGTGTCTGTTCTCAAAGCCGAGTAGCTGGTGCGAACAAATGTATTTATTCATTTTTAAACGGTGGTGAATATGTGAATGTGCCGATTTTAAGTGCGCCGCACCTTGAGCCCTATTTTTGTACCCAGTGCAAGAGTAGCGTAAACTCGCAAAGTGCAGTCTAATCGTGTGCATTGTTGTTTTCCTTCTTTTGGTGTTTTGGCAGACAAATGCAGTTTGAAACGTGTGTTTGCGTTGTTGTTCCCAGAGCTAATAGAAGCATAAAAATAAAAATAAATAATAATAATAATTGTTAAGAATTCTTCAAGTTGTTTAGTTTGCGATGTTTACTTATATCTTATTTTGAAACGTATGCTTTTAATTTGGAAGGTCGCTCCGTATTTCCGTTTCGTGTTTTCAGTCCGCCGTTCGTCATTCTGAGTGTCTGCATTCTGAGTTGATTAAATAGTTGAGTTCAACGGAAGACTTGTATTCTCTCTTACCGGGGCGCCCTGTGGTGGTTAATCAATCCCGCAGCCGTTTGTGTGTACAATAAAGAAGGTAAGATCACAACCAACGTCTGCTGTTAACATACTTGAGTAACGTTACAGTGCTGTATAAATAAAAAATAGAAAATAGCCACTGAAAACAATGCAGACTGCGGACACATTGGACGTCCGGATTTCACGATGATATGCAATTGGTGTGCAAATTTCCGTGCTCCATGTTGTGCCTTTAAGAGACTCTTGATTACGCCATTACTGCACCCTAGTGTTCAGTACGCGGAAGGAGCGGCCAGAGTAAGACGGCCCGCATCAGACTTCCATGTTAACTCGCTAAAAACACAACATCATCATAACTAGGGATGCACGATAATGCTATTTTCAACCGATACCGATAAACCAGTAATTTAGAAAGTGCAGATGTCGATAACCAATAAGTAAGCCAATAATTATTTTCAAAATTAACTTGAATATAAATATACTAACATTGTGTTAAGCACCATAAAGCTGAATTTTATTGATATCTCTGCTTCAAAGACAACCAGTAACTCATTTTGAGTTTGCCATGTTTAAAAAATGCAACATAAAACTGTGATGGTAACATTTTGGGGAGACACAGTAAAGAAAGCCCACACTGGCGACTACCATGTCACCATGATACATCTTCTGTGAACACAAGGTCGCGCACATTATGACATCACAAATATGCGACACAACCATAGCAGAGGGGAAGGGTTGAGGAGTTGGGCACAACTTGAGCCACAAACACAACAGGTGGACCAATGTGGCATGTCTATTATTATCGGCTGATTTCTTTATTATCTGTTTTATCTGTATGATGTCAAATTGGTTGATAATTGCCGATAATTATCGGTCGCCGATATTATCGTGCATCCCTAATCATAACATCACAACCCCATAACTATAATACCATCAACATTCAATAACGCCATGTTCTGTCAATCATTGTGGTGATTAAAGACATTCAAACCAATCTCCCGATTCGCTGCAGTCTTTCTAACCGAAGACTTAGGCCAGACGTGTCATGTCTGGGTAGAGCTGGCTTTGGTTGAGGGCCCCGATTGGTCCTGAGTGGATGCCTGCCCTTCCGCAGGCTGACCAATCCGGGCCCTCAGCCACTTGTGCCTGGCCCCAGGTGTGACTAATCCCCTAATTAGTGTGGGTGCATTTAATTCCCGGGTGGTGATCAGTCCCTTGTGGGATCATTGCCATTGTCACGGTCACCCCCGGAGTTTGTGCTGTCGTTTTGATTTTGTACAATAAAACATAACAGTCTAACCCGCACTCCTGCCTTCCTGCATTTTGGGTCCTCTACTCCACACGCCGGCGGACTCAACTCCGCTCCTTGGCCGGACCGTGACAGAATGATCCCACCATAAACGGACCCAGCGGATCAAGAGGCAGGTACCGTTCCTCTTTTGGCGGTGCGCATGCAGCGCCCGCTTCCAGTTTCCAGCGGCGCGTGGGGAGCGCCCGTGGCCAGTTCTGGCGGCGCTCGTGCAGCGCTTGTTGCCGATGTTTCTGGCGGCGCTCGTGTAGCGTCCGTTGCCAGTGTTTCCGGCGGCGCTGATGGCAGCGCCCGTGCCGATGTTTCTGGCGGCGCTCGCGGAGCGCACGTTGCCAGTGTTTCCGGCGGCGCTGATGGCAGCGCCCTTGCCGATGTTTCTGGTGGCGCTCGCGGAGTGCACGTTGCCAGTGTTTCCGGCGGCGCTGGTTGAGCGCCCGTTGCCAGTTCTGGCGGCCCCCGTACAGCGCCCGCTTCCAGTTCCGGCGGCGTACGTCCTGCGCTGCAGCCCCTGGCATCATCGCCTGAGCCGCTGCAGCCCCTGGCATCATCGCCTGAGCCGCTGCAGCCCCTGGCATCATTTGCCTGTGCCGCTGCAGCGCCTGGCATCATCGCCTGTGCCGCTGCAGCCCCTGGCATCATCGCCTGTGCCGCTGCAGCCCCTGGACTCTACGCCGGAGCCTTCATCCGGGTCCCACTACAGACGGTGACTTTGTTTAGGACGTCTGGGATCCGTCCCTTAAGGGGGGGGTACTGTCATGTCTGGGTAGAGCTGGCTTTGGTTGAGGGCCCCGATTGGTCCTGAGTGGATGCCTGCCCTTCCGCAGGCTGACCAATCCGGGCCCTCAGCCACTTGTGCCTGGCCCCAGGTGTGACTAATCCCCTAATTAGTGTGGGTGCATTTAATTCCCGGGTGGTGATCAGTCCCTTGTGGGATCATTGCCATTGTCACGGTCACCCCCGGAGTTTGTGCTGTCGTTTTGATTTTGTACAATAAAACATAACAGTCTAACCCGCACTCCTGCCTTCCTGCATTTTGGGTCCTCTACTCCACACGCCGGCGGACTCAACTCCGCTCCTTGGCCGGACCGTGACAAGACGAGTGTAAACCCAGCATACTTACAATAATATTCCACACTTGGCCTCCTGGGAAATGTGGTTCTTTCAAGGGAAATTAAAGGGAAAACAATACCACTTTTGTCCAAAGATTCTGCCATAATCAACGAAAAACAAATGCTCATTTGTGCTACTTTAATTGATTTCCATAATGATTCAGAGGGTTTGCAACACAATGTTGTTATATTTATGAATAAAATACAATGTCATCCACCACTCATGTCCGCAGAACTCAGACTCTGTCTGCCTGCTCCTCAATCAAAACCACCAAAATCGCGTTACACCACCTGCGCCACGACTTAGACCAGCTTACAGGTGCATCCAGTAAAAGAAAACACGCTTGGTCCACCGGAATTCCCAGCATGGCACGCCGTGGTCTGTCAAATTCCCAAACATGTTGAATAAAGCTTGCGCCTGTACAAAAATCAAGATCTACCGGTCCTTGTCTCAATGATACTGTACGTCATTGCCGGGAAATATTATTTTTCTTTCATATGGGTAAATCAGTACGTATATAGTAAAGTCACCCGGGGGGAAAAAAACTTCAACACTTCCATTTTAACTCATTCACTGCCATTGACGGCTATAGACGTCAAAAATTAATTTGAACTATTTCTATTAGTTAAACATTTTTTTCCACTTTTGTTAACAAGAGTATGAAAACCTAGATTTTTTTTATTGTACATTTAGAAAAGATATAAAATTTGTGTGTAATCGTGAGTTAACTAGTGAAGTAATGTGATTCAATTACGATTACAAATTTTAATCACCTGACGCCCCTAATTTTTAATAATCTTTTATTTTCTTTAAATCGCGTCAGGCGATTACATTTTTTAATTGTAATTAATTGCATGACTTCAATAGTTAACTCACGATTAATCACACATTTTATATCTGTTCTAAATGTACAATATTTTTTTTCTAGGTTTTCTTACTCTTGTTAAGAAAAGTGAGAAAAAAATGTTAAACTAATAGAAATAGTTCAAATGAGTTTTTGACATCTATAGCCGTCAATGGCAGTGAATGAGTTAATAATTATAATTCTCAAACCAAAATATCATTAGTTTTGTTACTAACAAATATATAAATTGACAATTCAGTATCAATCTGAACATCAAGGCTACATGACAACATGTAAACCACTCATTAGCAAGAAGAATAAGACGGTCAGACTGGAATCTGGCAAATAATAAAGAGATAATTATAATGTTTTTTACTAATTAACTATAATTATAATGACACGTGGACAACAAAACACAAGCCAGTCACAAGCATACAATACTTTTGCTCACGGGATGTGTGGATTTAAACAAAACCTGTATTGTGTGTTCCAAATTGTGTGAGCGATCTAGATGTAAATTCCTAGAAATAAACGATGAATTAATGACGTCTTGCCTCCTATTTCTCATTGCATAGCAAACCCAAATGTTTTCATTCTATAGCAAAAACAGGAATTGGCATGTATTGGCATGCATAGTACTTGTCGCATAGTTTCATTACTGCATAATAGAATAAAAAATGAAGTGAGACGGAAGAGGAGACCAGACTGAGTTGCCACTAGTTTTTTTTCTCTGTTTTGTTGTTTTCCATCCTTCTGGTACATGATGTGGTGCTATGTTATACAACTTTCTGGCTCCAGGCAAGGAGTGCATTGTTCCTCCCCTCCCACTCCCTCAGCTGCTTGACAAATCAACGCTTGTCAATATTAATCACAAGTTTGATCTCGCCCGAGGGAGCATTAGAAACCTCTGAGCTTGAATGCAATTCATCAGAGTTTAAAGAGCTTCAATAAATAAAAACTATCAAATTGCAAATGAAGGTGAACTTTTTATTATTTTAGAAGAGGTGATGCAACTAATAACTACATTAAAAACACATATCTCCATCATTACTGCTAATCATGTTTTATACCATTTATAATACATACTTCCTGGACATTGTGCGGTAATTTTACATTTTGTACAATTATGATACGGTATTAACAAATGTCCTACATTATTATCCACATTTATTCTTCTCAATATTATTAGCACATACATTTTGCACTAAGATCTAAATTTTCTGTTTTTAATCATAAATCAATCCATCAATCTATCATCTACCTTTATCTTTACTATCCCTCTTGCACTGATTTCCTTAGATGGAGATTTTGTCTGGTCCTGTTTCTGCATATAGTTCAGTTCCATTTGGTACAAAATTGTCACATAAAAAAAAAGGTGTCCAGGGAGCAACACGTTCATTTACTGAATGATTTTGTTATGATTGCGCTTAGGTTGAGTGCAGTTTATTTATTTTGGACTTGATTGACCACTGAGAAGTTGATTAAAAGTGATTGGAGAGGAACCATGAAGAAGGTACTTATGGCTGATGGCGTAAACGTTTTGTGTTTCGAGGAGGGGATTCCATTTTGTTGTTTACGAGTCATACGGTAGATACACAAATGTGTTGTTTATCTTGCATCCATCCAATTTATGTACGATTTGTGCACATTAGGCTCGCAGATTAACTGGGGCATATCCCAGATGGCTTTGGGCGAGAGGCCAGGTACAATCTGGATTGGGCACAGCCAATCACAGGGCCCATACAGTACAGACCACTGATTCTTGGAAAACTACTGTCTGTACTTTTAACACCAACAACCACCTAGAAAATTACTTAGTTATCCATTAACTATGTTTCTCTGAAACCCGAATGACTGCCAGAGCGCTCTGTCAATCAAACTTTGAACTTTGAAGATTTTGTGGGATTGACCCTCAGGCAACATTGGCTCTTTTTATAACCAGAACCAGACAAAGTGAAGCTTTGGAGCAAAACAGGGTTCGGTGTCTTGCTCAAGTACGAACCCACAACCTCACGGATGGGAGACGACCCCTCTACCACTGAGCCATGCCCATTGCATTTATATGTAAAGCATTTTGAATTGTCTTGTGTATGAAATGTGCTATAAAAACTTGCTTTATGCACTGCCTTGCACGGGGTCACCCTGGAGTCACTGATGACGTTGTTGGTATTCATACTCGACCTACGTAGGGACATTCCCTGCTGTTAGGCACCCCCTCTGGCGGTCATTCGGGATTTATAGAACCACGGTTACACGTGACTGCCAGCAAAAACCCCACATAAAAGAGGAGAGCTGAGATTTGAAACCCACACCTCATAATTGTGAGTCAGATGTGCCAAATCCACTGTGCTGCTTCATGTTCATCTCGTCTGTTTCATTTGAAGCTGTGCATCCTTCAAAGTCCTGATCTAATTATACAGAATAAATGCATTAAATCCAGGAAGGCAGCGCTTAATGTCTGGCTCTTGTCGATGTTTATTATCTCTAATAAAACAACACATGGCAGGTGCTACCCTTCTGAAACTGGGATGAATGCACAAAGAAGAAAACACGGGGTGATATATAATACCACAGTCCACAAAGAGGCCAGAAAAGAATAATGAGGGGTGGTAAATATCACAGGAGGGTGGGATTTTAAAGTAATTTAAAAAGAAAACAGCCATGAATATTATTTCAAAGTCCCTGCTTACATTTCTATTTTGAGATCTCTAATTTCGAAATGCATATATTACGAATAAAACCTCACCGGAGAGAGATTAAACTGCGGATGCCAAAAAAAACCACTGACACTTACATAACTCAGTCGTGTCAGTATTAACAGCAGGCAGCTGGCTAGCCATGACCCCGTTCCCTCCCCGCACCACCTCACTTTCACACATATCCTGTGTTACTGATTATTCTAACATGGGGATGAGAGTAAGATCCGTGCTTACGGGGCCTCTGCACCACCGGATGGGGGGGGGATTGCAATTCACTTTTGTGCTGCACACATTGCATAATATGGATCTATCTATCTGCACGATTCAGACATGCTCTCGCCAAGTGTCTTGTGTCATTGCACTTCACAAATATGACCTGGTTCCTCATTAAGACTGTACCTCACAACTGACTGTGTTTACATGCAGTCAGTAACCTTTCAAAACTCTATTAGTAGCAATATTCAGGTCTTAAAAGGCCACGTAAAAACGCGCAAAAACCCAAATATGCTCTCATTTGGGTTTTACACCTTTCATAACCCGAAATCTTGTTCATATAAACACATTTGAAATACCTTGATTTAACAGGGGCATTGTTTTGTTTTCTGCGCATGCTCTATTTGAACGGTATCTTGGTCTTTTGAGTACAGGAACTACTTGTATGCGTAGCGCTGTCCTAGCATTTCCAATTTCGATTGGGATATTACAATTGATCACAATGACTATGTAACTCTGTCCGTTCACGTTATGTTAACGAGTTATTCCGAATGTTTCAAAAAAACGAAAATCTGGCCTTAATCCGAATTTTGATTACATAAAAACGTAGTCACTGAGCGGAAAAAGGTTTGCAAGTGTTTACGCGCGTAGCAAATCCTGGTTTTTCGTCAGGGTTCGTTAAAGGTTGTCAAGGGTTGGAAAATGTTGCAAAGATATTCCCAAACAGTTTTTACTAGTGGCAAACAAAACAAAAGAACAGACACTTCAGGATATGTGCCGATGTTTCCTGAGTTTTTCCAGGAAAAGTCTTGCATTGGAAAATACTTATTGTCTTCAGGGTGTTTCTTTTATGTGCTGCATTCCGTTCACTTCACAGTTTATGGAGTCAAATTACTCAAGAGTAGTCAGCTTTCCACACATGCAAAGATTTTTGGTCAGAAACTGCGTATTCAATCTTCACATCATTGTGTCACTTGTGAGCATATAAAAAATATTCTTCATTTCCTTGAAAAAGTTGCAAATGCTTTAGCACAGCTATACAAATGATTTTGTACAATTATCCGCTGTCACTTACACAATCAAATCCTGACGTCATATTGATCAAAATGTATTATAATGGGTCTCTGTTGAATTGTCTCACCTCCCACTATATATTGGCAAAGGTTCGTCGCATAACAATGCATGCATGATGGTAGAACAAGTTGACAAAACCAACAAAGTTCTTTACATTTCCAATATACTTTTATTCCCAGGTGAATCTTAACTTTATGTAACAAAGGACAGTGTCAGACACATTGGACCAACCATTGAGCAGTTTTCTCAACAAGCTCATCACAAGAGAAGATGAGACATGGATGAGAATTTGTGGCCCAAATGTCAGAAACGTCAGCATGTGTGTGGAAAGACTTTTTCCTTTTGTTTTTGTTCTTTGTGCTGTGCAGTACTGTCTTTTCGTTTATATATCGCAATGAGGTCCGTCTGCGCACCAGAGCATCCTTCCAGACTACACTTACATTGACAACATGACTAAGCAATTAAACTCTCTTATCAAGACACAAGACTTGTCATTCTGATGTTCTCTGACACAGATATTTACTGGCGTATTCGGACAATCGCTGATGTTTTGCTATTTGTACAAATTGGTTTGATAAATGCTCTTACTGTTTGGCAAATCCCCTCTTTTTCAGTGGGATTTACTCTAATTATCATTTTATTATAATTATTATGACTCATATAAATAGCTATAAAGTATATATTTAGAATACTGTATGAATACATGATATTATTAGCAGGTTTACGGTGTTGTAATACGTCCTCACAAACACACAACAAGGCCACAGTGTCAATACTTTCAGGTTGAACAGGTTTGCATTGAAATACATTCCACTTTCTCTTTTACTTTCAACTACTTTCTTACCTGTAAGACACCTGCTTCCTGAATGTAAGCTGCACAAATTCAGCTTCCATCTGCGAGGCTGATTGCTTGCATTCCTTTTCCTCCACGCCTGCAATCTAAAACAATAAATATGTTGTTTTCAAATTCCTGCTTTAATTATCTTGGGCTTTTACGTGTTTAAGGTGCTTCACTTCATTAGGTATAGCTGCACAATTTATCCATCCGCTGAACTGCACCCAACTAAAAGCTGTTTCTTGTACTCAAATTTTGACCCTCTCACACAGCTATAAGGGAAACTGAGATTCTACAAGCATCATTCTCTAATTACTGATGCTGTGAAACCAGGGCTAGACTGGCACACAAAAATCGGCCCTGGCATTTTGTGTTAGGCCACCAGCCCAGCCCGACTCCAGCCTAACTCTGCCACTGATGTTTATTGATGATGGTTCAGTTTGATATCTATATTCAAACTGGATTAACGGACTGGTCCTTTTAAATTGTGGGCCAGTCTTTTAGGGTAAAATGTAGGAAAATAACAAATGAAAAGCACTGCATCGGCCCCAAAAGAGGCCGGCCCACCGGCCCTGTATGTCAGATGGCCAGTCCAACCCCATGTGAAACTGTGAATAGTGAACAGCGGTACAACTGGTAGGGGTGGGAATCTTTGAATGTTTCACAATTCAATTCGATTCCGATTTTTGGGTCTTCGATTTGATTCATAATCGATGTTCGATTAAGAACGTTTCTTTTATTCAAAATGATTTGATTGACAATGATTTTTGCTTCAATCTATAGATGTGCAAGGAATTATAATGATCTACTCCAGTCTGACTCGCTGATGCTAATTAGCGTGCTACTCGCGGCTCCACGCTGAATTTTTATTTTTTTTATTGAAATAACTTGATTGTGACTTTTTCCTTCTACTCTCTAATGTGGCTACAACTTAACAATGTATTAGACCGTGTGGAACCACACTGCCCCTCAGTGGCCAAACCGGGTACAACATGAACAACGCTCCAAATAAAGGCACACACAGACAAAGGCAAGACAGTATAAAATAATTTAAATAAAATCCATTTTAGGACATTTAAAATCGATTCTGAATCGTACTAAATGAGAATCGTGATTTTTATGAGAATCTATTTTTTGGGCACACCCCTAATGACTAGAGACTTGATCGCACTTTAAAAAATATATATAAATAAATCACATTTAGGATTTTACTGTTTATTTTATTCAATACTCTATTTTTGTATATTTTAAAACTTAAGTTATGTTATTATTGAACTTATTGTTGAACTTCATTATATTATTTGTTGCACATCATTGCTGTTCTTATGCAATACATTTTGCTGTTATAGTTTTTTCAAATCAAAATGACATGCTTACATTAAATGCATACAATACTGTTTATTGTTGTTACTTTTAGTAAGCCTGGCCATAGCTGAATGATATTCAATAATATCCCACTTCGTGCTTTACCACTTGAAATCCGCTCTTGTAGTGTAAAACAGCTATAACAAGTTTATAGTAGATCAGTTAAGTACTTATGATAGGATGACATATTGATAGCAGAAAGAGAGCTCCAAAATCAAACTTTGGGTGATTATTATAGTGTCGTAGAACACAATGCAAAACAAGAAAATAAACATTTGATTGGTATGATATGACAATATGCTTGCATTGATACAAGAGGGGGAAACACACGCACACAAACGGGACCATAAAAAAAAGAGATAAACAAACACTCATACACACACAGACTCACCCGGCGGCAGCTCCCACATTCCTCGTCGCCGAACACGTCCTCGTTTGCGGACTCGTCTTCCAGTTCGGGCCGCTCCACCACAGGAGGCACGGCGGACCCGGAGTTGCTCAGTGAGCCCCTCAACATTTCCAAGCCAAGGGTGCCGCTTGTTCGCTCCTTTGCGGAGACGCGAGAGAGCCACGCTTGTCTCTCAACCGCTTCCTGTTCTTCTTTTTGACCGCTTTTGTTTGACTTTATAACGTGTTGTTTTTGTAATAAAACGGTTTCTTCTCGTCGTGCGCCAGTGGCTGTGCCATGATCGATGTGTCAAGCTACGGACACGCGTTCAATGAAGCGTACAGTACAGTACACTGATGTTTACTCGTCTACTTCTATTATACTATGACGTCACGCGTAATGTTGCAGGAAATAGTCTCGCTCAGTCGCTCTTCTACACATCTCTTTCTCTCTCTCCCTCTCGCTCTCTTTTTTCTCAATTAAACAAAGTGCAGTGACTTACGAGTAACGTTTTCCCCATAACAGTTGTCACCTTTGGCCTGCAAATAAACCATTACGTTTAAAATGTATCATTATATATTATTATATATTTGTATTAAGTTTAAATACCGAATGTGACGCATTGTAGCACTTTGAGCAGCTAAGATGAGTACACCCTTTGTCTTCAATAGTAACTCAATTCAGTGCGCTAGTTTAAACTGCTACTATATGTGCTACTTACTAATGCATAGTGAGTTAATTATATAAAATTGTCTCTCGGCATGTGTCCTTTGATTGAAAATTGATTGACCAGTCCAGCGTGACTTTCTTTCACCCTATGTCAGCTTCAGCTCCTAGCTGTGACCCTGATCAGGATAGGCCCAACAAATGTATACATTTTCATTTCATTAATTAATACGCAATCTAAGCCAAAGAAAAGGCCCCCAAACAACTTGAGTCATTATGTTTAGTTTTGTCTCTAAGAACCTTGCAATAGTTTATTCGTGAATTCTGAGAGGTAACTTGACACTGAGTGGAAAACAATTTTCCTGTCATTTAATATTTCTCCAGGAGAGGGCGGCAGAACTCGCCTCAGCCAAAATGACAACTCAAACATTGCCCATTCATGTTATTCATATTTCAAATTTCTTCACCAAAATAGAAGCAACACATCATAATGTAAGTTATATACATAAAAAGACAAACATCTGTGGGTTACAGTTTGTGCAGGGGTTCGCTTAACTGCCTTAAACTGACCCAAACTCGTCAGCCCATTCCCAGTGATTGTTGTTCAGGGTCCCAATTTAGAAAAAACAGAAAATGGTAAGGAAAATGGATCAATGGCCTTATAACCATTTTGCAGTAAGCAGGAAAGGAATGATGATCTGACAACTATTTGTCTGTTTTGTTAAGTTCAGTTCAAATTGGTGTCATCTTTTTCTTTACAGGCCAACTGACAGGTTTTTGATTACGTGATACGTAGTTCGCCATATTAGAGGTAGAAATCGGGAGGATAATCTATAGGTTTGAAATGGAAAAACTAGTAAACTGGCCCATGTTCGTTATTTCTGTTTTAGCCTAATGAGTTGTAAAAAAAAAAATTCCAATCTCCTCAGATGTGCTAAGATGATGGCTAAAAAGCTGACAGAGGATAGATAAACTTTGGATGTAGTAGTGGTAAAGAAACAACGTAATGACAAAGTGTCTTAAGCAACTACAGTACCATCCCTGCACCATCATCTCCAACATTACAAACATCTCTCGCACACACGTACACTACTGATACTGCAGACAATACACACACCATTGTTGGTTATTCTTTGATTTCATTTTTTTCATTTGTAATCATTTCATTTGTATTCACGAAAGCGGTCTCCCCTGTTAATTTGTCATGGCTTATGAGCCGGGTCATGACAAGCTGATGCCTATCTTTAGCCGAGCATGGTGGGAGTCAACTAACATTCTGGTACATAAGGTATATATTTTAGAAATATGTGCAAGACTAAGAGTAAGGAACTGAAATGTAAACATTGAAAATGGGAAGATGTACTTGATGTACAGTACATAAGATATGTTTTTTTTCGAGCTTTGTAATGATGTTTTTTTTGGGGGTGGGGGGGGGGCTATAAACTCCAATAGGGCTGTTAAACATGACACAAAGTGCACCTGTTGTTTTGTCACTTAAGGCTTATAGTTAAGGTACGCCCTTTCAGCACTCTAATGTCTAGTATTTCTACCATTCAAAATGACAGTGACTGCTACTTTCTTTGGCAGCCAACATTTTTAAACTTGATTCATTGCGATTTCAATGCAATTTATGCTTCGCTTGCTTTGAAATTGCATTATTAACCTGCAAATAGTGCAAATAATGTGGTGGTGTGTTTAATGTGAAATAAAAACATTTACTGTTCACAATTTGTTTATTTATTAAGATGTTGAAAAACACTGGTGGGGTTGGGGGGTTCAGTTATTTTCTTCTTGGAGCCCCAACAGACCCTAGAATCGCCTCTGGTTGCAGCCAAACACCATGTAGTAATTCACCTATTTTTTCATTTTATTTTTTACACTGTCTGTCCAGCTAACCATTCAAACTTGGTGAAGAAAACGGCAACCAGATTTTGTCTACTCATTCCTGTAATGGAGAGAAAATTTAGATGTACCCCAGAACTCCAAGTATCACTGACTTGAGCCCTTGAGCAGAAACCATCTTTGAGGAATTTAAATAAATAAATACATACACACACACACACATACATACAAACCCAATTCCAAAAAAGTTGGGACACTATACAAATTGTGAATAAAAACTGATTGCAATTATGTGGAAGTGCCAAATTTCAATATTTTGTTCAGAATAGAACATAGATGACAGGTCAAGAGTTTAAACTGAGAAAATGCATCATTTTAAGGGAAAAATATATTGATTGTAAATTTCATGGTGCCAACATATCTCAAAAAAGTTGGGACAGGTAGCAATAAGAGGCTGGAATAGTAAATTGGACTTATAAAAAAAAACAGCTGGAAGACCAGTTACCACTAATAAGGTCCATTGGCAACTTGATTGGAGTATAAAAATGTCATGTCTGGGAGGATCGGGTTTTGGTTGAGGGTCCCGATTGGTCCTGAGTGGATTCCTGCCCTTCCGCAGGCTGACCAATCCGGGCTCTCAGCCACTTGTGCCTGGCCTCAGGTGTGACTAATCAACCTAATTTGTGTGGGTATTTAGTTCCCGGGTGGTGATCAGTCCTTGTGGGATCATTGCCATTTGTTACGGTCACACCCGGAGTTTGTGTTGTCAGTTTAATTTTGAGTTGTACAAATAAAGTACAACTGTCTAACCCGCACTCCTGCCGTGGTTCTCCTGCCTCCCTGCATTTCGGGTCCTCTACGCCTCACTTCGACAGACACCACGCCGCTCCGTGACACAACCGTGACAGAATGATCCCACCAAGACGGACCCAGCGGACCAAGAGGCAGGTACCGATGCAGTTTTCGGCGGAGCGCACGTTGCCAGTGTTTCCGGCGGCGCTGATGGCAGCGCCCGAAGCCGATGTTCTGGCGGCGCTCGCGGAGCGCACGTTGCCAGTGTTTCCGGCTGCGCTGATGGCAGCGCCCGAAGCCGATGTACTGGCGGCGCTCGCGGAGCGCACGTTGCCAGTGTTTCCGGCGGCGCTGATGGCAGCGCCCGAAGCCGATGTTCTGGCGGCGCTCGCGGAGCGCACGTTGCCAGTGTTTCCGGCGGCGCTGATGGCAGCGCCTGATGCCGATGATCTGGCGGCGCTCGCGGAGTGCACGTGGCCGGTGTTTCCAGTGGCGCTAGTTGAGCGCCCGCTGCCAGTCCTGGCGGCCCCTGTGCAGCGCCCGCTTCCTGTTCCAGCGGCGCGCGTCCTGCGGCCGTCACCGGTTCCCGTTCCGGCGGCGCGCGTCGTGCGGCGGCAGCCCCTGGCATCCTCGCCTGTGCCGCTGCAGCCCCTGGCATCCTCGCCTGTGCCGCTGCAGCCCCTGGCATCCTCGCCTGTGCCGCTGCAGCCCCTGGCATCCTCGCCTGTGCCGCTGCAGCCCCTGGCATCCTCGCCTGTGCCGCTGCAGCCCCTGGCATCATCGCCTGAGCCGCGTCAGCCCCAGGATTCCGGATCAGGTCCACAGCAGCTCCCGGTTCCAGTTCCGGCTCCGCGTCAGCCTCAGGTTCCTGTGCCGGCTCCGCGTCAGCTCCCAGTCCCAGTACCGGCTCCGCGTCAGCCCCAGGATTCCGGATCAGCTCCACAGCAGCTTCCGGTCCCAGTACCGGCTCCGCGTCAGCTCCAGGTCCCAGTACCAGCTCCACGCCAGCCCCAGGATTCCGGATCAGCTCCACAGCAGCTTCCGGTCCCAGTACCGGCTCCGCGTCAGCCCCGGGTTCCCGTGCCGGCTCCGCGTCAGCCCCGGGTTCCCGTGCCGGCTCCGCGTCAGCCCCGGGTTCCCGTGCCGGCTCCGCGTCAGCCCCGGGTTCCAGTGCCGGCTCCGCAGCAGCTCCCGGTCCCAGTGCCGGCTCCGCGTCAGCCTCAGGTTCCCGTCTCCGCGCCCCCTCCGCCCGCCCTGTTTTGGAACTTTTTAAAAGGGACGTCTGGAATCCGTCCCTTAAGGGGGGGGTACTGTCAGGTTCCCGTGCCGGCTCCGCGGCAGCCCCAGGACTCCGTGCCACGTCTGCCGCCGCAGCCCCAGGTCTTCGAGCCACGTCTGCCGCCGCAGCCCCGGGTCTTCGAGCCACGTCTGCCGCCGCAGCCCCGGGTCTTCGAGCCACGTCTGCCGCCGCAGCCCCGGGTCTTCGAGCCACGTCTGCCGCCGCAGCCCCGGGTCTTCGAGCCACGTCTGCCGCCGCAGCCCCGGGTCTTCGAGCCACGTCTGCCGCCGGAGCCTCGGGTCACCGAGCCACGTCGGCCGTCGGAGCCTCAGGACTCCGTGCCGGCTCCACGGCAGCCTCAAGTCGTCGCGCCTCGTCGGCCGCCTCCACGGCAGCCTCAAGTCTTCGCGCCGCCACGGCAGCCTCAAGTCTTCGCGCCGCCACGGCAGCCTCAAGTCTTCGCGCCGCCACGGCAGCCTCAAGTCTTCGCGCCGCCACGGCAGCCTCAAGTCTTCGCGCCTCGTCGGCCGCCTCGTCGGCCGCCTCCACGGCAGCCTCAGGACCCCGGGCGTCCTCGCCACTGCAGCCCCGGGCCTCCTGGGTTCGGCCGCTCTCGTGCGGGGTCTCTTCGCCTCTTCCATGGCGGCGTCAGGCCCATGGGGGTGGACAGGAGATGTTCATCCCACGGCCGGCCTGTTCCGGTGTGGCGTCCGGGGCGCCCTCCAGATCGGCGCCGCCGGGCTCCCCTCGTCTGGCGTCCGGGACGTCCCCCGGACTAGTCCTGAGGGACGTGCCAGGTTCCCGCCTCCGCGCTCCCTCTGCCCGCCCTGTTTTGGAACTTTTTAGGGACGTCTGGAATCCATCCCTTAAGGGGGGGGTACTGTCATGTCTGGGAGGATCGGGTTTTGGTTGAGGGTCCCGATTGGTCCTGAGTGAATTCCTGCCCTTCCGCAGGCTGACCAATCCGGGCTCTCAGCCACTTGTGCCTGGCCTCAGGTGTGACTAATCAACCTAATTTGTGTGGGTATTTAGTTCCCGGGTGGTGATCAGTCCTTGTGGGATCATTGCCATTTGTTACGGTCACACCCGGAGTTTGTGTTGTCAGTTTAATTTTGAGTTGTACAAATAAAGTACAACTGTCTAACCCGCACTCCTGCCGTGGTTCTCCTGCCTCCCTGCATTTCGGGTCCTCTACGCCTCACTTCGACAGACACCACGCCGCTCCGTGACACAACCGTGACAAAAAAGAGCTTCTCAGAATGGCAGTGTCTCTCAGAAGCGAAGATGAGTAGAGAATCATCAATTCCTCCAATGTTGCGGAGAAAGATAGTGGAGAAATATCGGAAAGGTGTTTACTAGTGAAAATGTGCAAAAAGGTTGAAGTAATCATCATCTACAGTGCATCATACAAAGATTCAGAGAATCTGGAAAAATCTCTGTGTGTAAGGGTCAAGGCCGAAAAATCATACTGGATGCCCATGATCTTCGGGCCCTTAAATGGCACTGCACCGCAAACAGGAATGCTTACTGTCAGGGAAATCCCAGTAAGGGCTCAGCACTACTTCCAGAAAACATTGTGGGTGATCACAATCCACCGTGCCAGCCGCCGTTGCCAGATGAAACTCTAAAGTACAAAGAAGAAACCATTTCTAAAGCAGAACAAGAAGCGCAGGCGTTTTTCTGGGCCAACGGTTATTTAAAAAGGAGTGTGGCAAAGTGGAAACCTGTTTTGTGGTCAGACTAATCACGATTGGAAGTTCTTTGTGGAAAACTGGGGCGCTATAACATACTGACTAAAGAGGACAAGGACAACCCAAGTTGTTATCAGAACTCAGTTTATAAGGTTTATTATAGGGTTGCATGAGTGCGTGTGGCATGGGCAGCTTCTATATCTGGAAAGGCATCGTCAATGCAGAAGGTATATTCAGATTGGAGAACAACATATGCTTCCATCTAGGCATCATCACTTTCAGAGAAGATCTTGCATTTCTCAACACGATAATGCCAGACCACATGCAACACCAATTACAACAGCTACGTAGGAAAAGGATCCGGGTATTGAAATGGCCAGCCTGCAGTCCACTTCTTTCACTTATAGAGCATCATAAAGGGGAAGGTGCAACAAAGAAAGCCCAAGACAGTTGAACAGTTAGAGAGACGCGTGTTAGACAAGAATGGGACAGCATTCCTATTTCTGAACTTGAGAAACTTGTCTCCTCGATCCTCCTGCTGTGAAACTGAACTATCACCTGACCTGTGCAACACATACTGTATTTTCCTCTTCAATGTCAAATTCAAAATACAGACGTGTATTTAGCTCATTTTGGCACCCCCAAAATCTTGGAGTATATACTATGTATATATATATATATATATTGATATATTTTACTGTGTGCTCTTTTTAACAAGCTAGAAACTTATAGCTATAATATATATATATATATATATAAATCATATAGTTTAAAAGTAATATTTAAACAACAAAAATACAGTAAGAAACAAAAAAAAGTGTTTTTACCACGACGTATTAATTATTATTGCATTGCATAGTTCCCGAATCATGATCGAATGAATGCTGCCACCAAGCATTGGTTGTGCAGTGGTAGAATTTTTGCTAACCCTGGGTTCGATTCCCAGCCAATGCACTTCACCTTTACAGAGGCAGCAGCTCAACAACAACAAAAATAGTATCAATATGGCAACATGTGTGAGAGGCCCGGGTTCAATTCCCAGCCAATGCACTTAGACAGAGGTGGCTAACTCTCAAATTGTTAAACTTTTTTTGCACAGTGTAAAAGTATTGGGATTTCCCCGGAGGAACTTGACGAAGTGGCTTGGGAGAAAGAAGCTAGGCTTTCCTGCTCATGCTGCTGCCCCCATGACTCGAACCCAAATAAGTTGTAGTAGATGGATAGAGAAATGTAGTATAATTGTTATTTGTATGGATCATTGGATAGTTCAAAATTGTTATCACAGAGTCTTGTTATTTTATAATTTGATGATAGCAATATATATGTTGCTATAATGACACATTCCAAGAACGACACAGCAAGTCCCTTGAAATTGCTTTGAGGGAGAACTACAGCCCACTGGGTAAATAGCACCAAGCATTGGTAGTTCAGTGGTAGAATTCTCACTTCCCATGTGAGAGGCCTGGGTTCGATTCCCAGCCAATGCACTTTACCTTTACAGAGGCAGCAGCTCATTCTCTAATTTTCTATCGACAGTTATAATCAAACTCGTACCGTAATGTAGCATTACTTCTATGAATTGTTATCTCAATGTATACATATTTATGGTTATCGGCAAGTGTTGTTATCTCAAAGTGTTGTTAAAATTGCTATTGCATTGGATATTTCCAAAATCTTTATCGCAGAGTGTTATTGCAAAGTATCGTTATCAAAATAATAATATATGTTGCTATGATACATTCCGACAGTGATACGTCCCTTGATAATGTTTTGCTTTGTTGGAGGTCTACACGGTATTCAGAAACTAGCATTGGTATTTCAGTGGTTGAATTCTCGCTTGCCATGTGAGAGGCCCGGGTTTGATTCCCGGCCAATGCACTTTGACAGAGGTGGCTTACTCTGAAATTGTTGAATTTTTTTTGCGCAATGTAAAAGTATTGGGATTTCCCCAGAGGAACTTGACGAAGTGGCTGGGGAGAAAGAAGCTAGGCTTCCCTGCTCATGCTGCTGCCCCCATGACTCGACCCCGAATAAGTTGTAGTAGATGGATAGAGAAATGTAGTATAATTGTTATTTGTATGGATCATTGGATAATTCCAAATTGCACAGAGTCTTGTTATTTTATAATTTGACGATAGCAATATATATGTTGCTATAATGACACATTCCAAGAACCATACAGCAAGTCCCTTGAAATTGCTTTGAGGGAGAACTACAGCCCATTGGGGAAAGAGCACCAAGCATTGGTAGTTCAGTGGTAGAATTCTCGCTTCCCATGTGAGAGGCCTGGGTTCGACAGAGGTGGCTTACTCTGAAATTGTTTAAAAAAAAAATTGTGCAATGTAAAAGTATTGGGATTTCCCCAGAGAAACTTGATGAAGTGGCTGGGGAGAAAGAAGTTTTCCTTCCCTGCTCATGCTGCTGCCCTCATGACCCAACCCCGAATAAGTTGTAGTAGATGGATAGAGAAATGTAGTATAATTACTATTTGTATGGATCAGTGGATAGTTCCAAATTCTTATCGCAGAGTCTTGTTATTTTATAATTTGATGATAGCAATATATATGTTGCTATAATGACACATTCCAAGAACGATACAATAACAAATCCCTTGAAAATTCCCTTGAAATTGCCTTGATGGAGGATTAAGCCCATTGGAAAACTCACACCAAGCATTGGTAGTTCAGTGGTAGAATTCTTGCTTCCCAGTTGAGAGGCCTGGGTTCGATTCCCAGCCAATGCACTTCACCTTTACAGAGGCAGCAGCTCAACAACAACAAAAATAGTATCAATATGGCAACACTACCGCGAGGTTAATTCTAGACAACTCGGCAGCAGCTAGTGTTGAAATTTGTTTGTGCAATGTATCGTAATCTACTGTTATCATTATTGATCGTGATCCCGATGTGTAGTTATTTACCATCAAGTCTTCATGATGCTGCTGGTGGTGGCCACTTTGAGCATTTGTAAAACATTCAAGAAAAAACTGAAGGCATGTACAGCATGTGTCTAAGGTAGAGTTTTCTATTGTTTTTCGTTTATTAACCCCTTATCGCGTTAACTACTCTACATTCCAAAAACGGCACATTAACAGCCATATCCTCAAATAGTTTACCTTCGTTGAGGTATTTACGATACGATACAATACGATATACTTTTATTTTCCCCGTGGGGAACTTTTTCCTGGACTCCGTCCAGCTGCAGTTTACAGTAAAGAGAAACAACAGAATAGAAAGAGATAAAATTAAAATTAAATAAATAAGAAGTGCAGCAATAAGTAGAAGACTTCACAGAAGTATACATGTGTAGAGAAGTACATTGCACACACCCATATACACGCTCCTATATATATATACACACACATGAGTATGTACACAACACAACACAACATTGCACCATATATCTTATTGCACTGAGTTAATGTTAATGTTAATGTCGGTTGTTAAGCTGTTTGATGGATGTCGGCAGGAATGAGTTTTTGTAGCGGTTCAGCCTGGTTCTGGGGGCTCTGAATCTCCTGCCGGAAGGCAGTAGCTGGAACTCATGATGCAGAATGT